>NC_135284.1:8289172-8975005 GCF_051311805.1 Agelaius phoeniceus
CCTCCACCATCACCTGAGCCAGCACTTGCACAGAGCACAAGGCACTGGGTCTGTAAGGCACACGTCTGGCCATGGCAGGAACTTGGAACTGGATGGTCTTAGAAGGTCCTTTTTCACCCAAACCATGCAGTGGTTCCATGATTTTTACCCAGTGGCTTCCAGCCTGGGTGACAGTGAGCATCTTCTTTGGGAGGAGAGGAGGTGGGGAATCCACCCCACTGAGCTGGTCCTGCTTTGTGCATCCCAGCTTGCTGGGGTGACCACAGCAAGAGGCACATAAGGTGTGTTCACTTGGTACTTTGTACCTCTGGGGGAAAAAAGGCATTAAAGGGACAGGTTAGAGTTAGGGTCATTTGACTCTAGGTCAGAGGTTAAGGTGATGACCCCAATCATTTGTCCTGGAGCCTCCTGAGGATGCCAAATAGCTGAGTGTAAAAATCTACTGACTTAGGCACATTGCTTGACATGAGAGAATGGAAGAGAAACTGTTTAGCACAATGAGGATGATTAAAAAAGCTAGGAAAGCCAAGCTGATTATATGGCATGTTATAAAACAATACTTCACTCAGGAGCTTAGCCAAAAAAGTGCTCTCTCATTCCTTGATGTCCCTTGTGGGAGCATTCATGGCACTGAGGGCTTGAGTCTTCACTGCTTTGCATTTTTTCTAGTCATTTACCAGAAAAGTAGATGTAAAATGCTTTTAGCTGTGGCAGCACATGGCAAATGGAGATCTGGCAGCATTTTAGAGCTGCTTTGCCCAGCTCTGAAAGGTGTAGCAGGGTGCAAGCACAGAGCAGCACCTCTGAGGTGTCCCCAGGCCCAGAGGGACAGGGATGCTGTCCTGCATTGTGTCAGTGAGATTGGTTTTCCAGAGGCTCAGAAGGAAACAAGTGAAGTTGACCCCTGTTCTTTCTTGCTTTTGCAGATGAGGACGATGCCAACAGGCTTGGAGAGAAGGTGATTCTGCGAGAGCAAGTGAAAGAGCTTTTCAATGAAAAATACGGTGAGTCTCTGCTTGTAGGCATCACAGGGTGAGGCTGGTTCTGCTGAGAGCAGCCACAGTTAAAATTATTTCCACAAAGGCCTCTATTTATAGCCCAAGCCCATGGCAGCTGCTGCAGCACAGATATTGTCCTGCTGCTCCATGTTACAGCTTGTCCCCAGGGATGTTTCTGTGTCTCACTCTTGGCAGGTGGGACCATTCCCTTCTTGTTGACAGCTCATCCTTGGAGAGGGGAAGGGGTTATGGCAAAATGCAGCACAGCAGCAGGATTTGTTCAGTCTGATGTCAGCCTTTGATGGGACAAACTCTGTGGGAGGAAAGCCAGAAATGTGGCTGTGCAGCCACTAACAGCTTCAGGTTTGGGGGCTGCAGAGATGCAAGGTGGGAGCTCTTACAGTCACAAACAGCACAGGAGTTAGGGATGTTCTCTGCTCCCCAGTGAGCAGGAAATGAAGGAGTACCCAGAGAGGTGAGCAGCAGGTTTACTTGTACACAAGGAAGTAAACCTTGACTTTTAATGCAGCAAGAAATTAAACTGAGCTGTATCACTGCCATAGCATGTTGTGGAGGCTAAAGAGATAAATTGATTCAAGAAATGGGCAGGAGTGATGTCATGATGTGATGTGATGTGATGTGATGATGAGGATGGCTTTGATACTCCACCCCAGTGACCCCCAGACCTGCTGATGTACAGATGCAAGAGGAAATGGGCAAATCTCTTCCATTTCCCCTCTGTCCTGGGCTGTCTTGCATGCTGCTGCTGCTGGTCCAGCCATGGGCTTGGGCGAGTGAGGCACTGTGTGTGTGTGTTCTGAACTCACCCGAGGCTCCTGGCAGAATTCTAAATAGAGACTAACAGAGCAGACAATAAATTGGGCAGGTACATGTAAAATGGCTGGGTGGGATGTGACTGCAGCAAAGGTTGGGCACCACAGCAGCCATGGCATCCCAGTGTCCCCCAGGGCTCTTGGTCCTTCAGTTGGTTGGCTCTGGAGCCCTGCAGTCTCAGGGTTTCTGTGCTCAAGATGACCCCAAGGTGTCAGAAAGTCTTTTTTTCCCAGCCCTGAGATTGAAGAAGGAGTCAGGATTCCTTGGCTCTGGTTCTCAAGGTTGTTTATTTTCTATTATCTATAACATTCTTTTCCTGACCTGCTGAGATCTGTCTAGCAAGTCAGTCCAAGGCACACTGATACCCTCAGAGTGGTGTTATCTTTTTATACTAAAAACTACAAGTACTTTATTTACAATAATTTTCCTACCTACCATTAGGGGGGTTACTGCCTACCTATCTTTCACCTATGATAGACAGTGTGTTTCTACTCTAAACCCATCCAAAAGTGCCACCATCACAGCAGAAGATGGAGGCTAAGAAGAAGAAAGAAGAAGGACAAGGCACGCCCAGATTCCTCCATCTTGGCTTCTGAACCTTCATTCTAAAAACCCAAAATTCTATTTTTCACCCTGTGATAAATTAACTACATTCTATTTAAACTCTCATGGTTTGTAAATCTTCATATAAGGTTGGTAAATGTTTCCATGGGTTAAAATCAAGGCCACAGGTGTCTTTGGCTGCGTGTCAAGGTCTCTGAGCCCTCTGGCAGGGGCTCAAGTCCTCCAGGGCAGCCAGAGGGATGTCCTGGGTTCCAACACTGCAGGGTAAAGCTGTTGTGCTGTCCTCTGTTCTGCCCTTACAGGAGAGGCTCTGGGCTTGAACAGGCCTGTCATGGTGCCCTATAAACTCATCAGGGACAGTCCTGACTCGGTGGAGGTTACGGGGCTGCCGGACGATATCCCGTTCAGAAATCCCAACACCTACGACATTCATCGGCTGGAGAAGATCCTGAAGGCACGGGAGAGCATCCGAATAGTGATTATAAACCAGCTCCAGTAAGTTTTCCCACCTTTGTGGTGGGGGATGTTTCTGTTTGTTAAGGGTTGTCCTTGCTTCTTCAGCCATAAGCAGAGCAACTCACCCTGAGGCCACCAGAGCCACCATACACCTGTGGAGGACCTGCTCCATCCCTGGCATCCACTGTCCTGTGGTTCTTGCCCATGGGTGGGCACAGTGAAGGGTTACAGGGCCAATTTGTCCCCTCTTTCTTGTGCAGTTTGGGATGGTGATGTTTGGAAGGGATGTGACATGGGGGCTGGTAACTCAGAGACCCAGCTGAGCTCTTTCAGGTTGTTTCTCTCCAGGATGCACTGGGGATGCTCCAAGTCCCCTCTCCACACAAGGGGGTGTTGGAAGAGTCAGCTCAGGGTCAGGGTCTGGGCTGTGTCCCAGCACAGGCAGGCACACAGGGTGAAACCACTGACTCATGCCTTGTGTCTTCCACAGGCCATTTGCTGAAATCTGCACTGAGGCCAAACAAACAGGTAAGGGAAGGGCTGGGACATAACTGTGGCTTTCCTGGCACTGTGGGAGAGAAAATGGATGGGAGTTGTGAGGTGGTGTTTGAACCTCCCACATCCCCAAGGCAGCATGGGCAGAAGATCCTACCTAAAAAAAGTTAGGCTCAGCATCTGTTCCAGAGTAAACTATCCTCTTGGAGGATTCCACTTCTGTGAGCTGTGGGAAGACTGGGCTGTTTGGCTCAAACTTTCAGCATGTTCTGCAGGATGTGATTACCCCTCTTCCATTAGCAATTTACTCACCATGAGCAATTTATTCCCTGGTTAAAGCCCTTAATTTGAGCCATCATTTAGCAGTTGAATTTCTAAGGCAACAAAGTTTTCTGTCATCACTGGGAATGTGTTTCTCTGTCCTGTCATCCTGATAAATCTCAAACAGTTTTAATCAAACATGTCAGAATTAGCAGTCCTAGAGATAACTACAATCCTATGTTTTATGAAAAGAGGTGGGTGCATAGAGAAGGGAGATGTGGCAAGGCAGAGCATGCCTGCAGCGTGAGCAAAGCTGGCAGCTCTGTGCCACTCATGGAGGCCCAGCCTGTGCCCCCAGTGGCAGCACAGCAGGGGATGCTCCGTGGAGGGCAAGGGCAGAGTGGCAAAAGGAATCCCCAGATGTAGGGAGCACTCTCAGGGCTTGGGCACCTCATGCCTTCCCTCTCTCCTTGCAGACAAAGACATCAGTGTCCCCAAACGGAAGCGGAAGAGGATCTCCGAAGGGAACTCGGTATCTTCCTCTTCCTCTTCTTCCTCTTCCTCTTCTTCCAATATGGAGTCTACATCATCAACAAATCAGATCTCGCTTGTGGTAAAGCCTTCCAGATATTAGGGGGGTTACTGCCTACCTATCTTTCTGCTTCAGGATGCTGCTCTGCTCTGCTCGAGCTGTCACCACCTCCCTGCACCTGACAAACACTATATAAAGTGTGATGTAAAATGGCACGAGCAGGTTTGGCAAAGGAGGAGACACACCTGTGGGGCTGTCCTTTTCTGCAGGGTTTGTCTGGGGGAGGTCAGCAGAGCGAGCCTGACACCCCCAGGGGCTCTCCTGCATTCCTGCAGTGTGCCTCAGGGTGCTCAGCTTTAGTGGGTGCTGCACCTGAGACAGGCTCAGGCAAATCCCTCCACCCCCCTGCGTTCAAACACGAGTGCTGGTGACATCATCTCGGGTCTGTGGTGCCCCTCAGCAGAACCTGGTGCTTCCCCACAGTCCAGGCTGTGCTGGGTGTACCTCTAGCCCAGTTCTGGGAGCAATGCAGAGTTCTAGAATGCCACAGAACAGGAAAAAGAGGAGATAAAGTCAGGGAGATGCATACAACTGCACTCCTTCAGGGCTTGGCTTCAGTTGCGGATGATACCAAATAAAATTTCCCAAAAATGCACAAGAAAAATAAAAACTTTCAAGGGTTTTTGTCAAGTTTGCTAATGGTGTTTTGGTTTGGGGTTGGTTCTTTTCTCTTACTTGGAAAGTGAGAGCAACAGCCAGTTGTTGGAACATGTCAGAGATTTGATGTTTGCATGGTTTTGTGTTGTGTCCTAACGGAGACTTTTGCCTTCTTTTTCTCTCCCTCTCTTTCAGCAATGGCCCATGAACATGTACATGTTAGACTATGGTGGTCTAAACGTCCAGATCCCAGGACCTATTAACTATTAGACCTCAATATCAAATAAGAACCTCAAATGAAAGAAAAAATAAATAAATGTAATTTATGTAAAAAGTGTATATTCCAATATGTATCGATGCCTTTTAGTTTTTCCAATGATTTTTACACTATATTCCTGCCATCAAGGCCTTTTTAAATAAAAATAAAAAGTGTTGCCTTGCTCTTAAAAGTACTTATTTTATTGCATATCTTATTGATAAATAACATTTAAAGGTAAGAATAAGGGCAGAAGGGCACCCCTTGGACAGGCCTTGTTGGGCTTTGGCAGGTCAGTAAATCTTTAGTGTCATCAGTGCCTGAAGCCAAGAGGTCTGAAATGTTTTAATGCTTCATTTGATTTAGCTCAAAGGTGTAAAAATTCATGTACAGGGCTGCCAGAGGAGTGGTACCAAACTGCAGTGGTGACAGGAGGGAGCCAGGCCTCCCAAGCATCAGTCACCTTCACCCATGAGTTCTGTTGGTTCCTAAGCCAAAGTACATTTGGATTAAGGAAGAAGGAGGTTTCAGGCCCCCCCAAGAGGTGAGATCCCCCCCAAGCCCTCCTGTGTCAAGTCTCCTGCCATCCCAGACTTGGAAAGGCACAGAAAGATTGCACTGTGTGCATTTAACTGGCATTTGAACCAGGAAAAATTTTCAGCCACTGAAGTCCTTAATGATTGATGGCTTTATGATTATCATTCTGTGATTTTATGGGAGGCTTTGATGCCTTTTGGGGAAAGAAGGTCCCACAATAGAATAGTGGAATTGTTTAATTTGGGAAAGGTCTGTAAGATTGAGTCCAACCATGAACCCAGCACTGGCATGTTCACCACTAAACCACATGCCTAAGGACCACATCCACACCTTGCTTGAATGGTGGCAGGATGATGATGGTGCTTGCACTTTCCTGGACAGTTTATTTCAATGCCTGACCTCCCTTTTGTCAAAGACATTTTCCCTAATACCAAATCTAAACATCCCTTGGGAAAACTTGAGGCCATTTCCTCTTGTTGTATCTCTTGTTACCTGTGAGAAGAGACCACTGCCTGCCTGGCTACAACATTTCAGGTGGTTCTAAGCAAGAAGATCCCCCCTCCCTGTGTCTCCTGTTCTGCAGGCTGATCACACTGATGCTCCACAGGCTCCACAACACTGGACCACTGCAAGTGGCAATGCTGAATGCATGCATGGTGGCCCCAGACTCCTCCATGTACCCTGGACCACCTTCCCCCATATGATAAACAAACCAATAAATTGAGGAATATAATTTGACATTCCTGCCCTTATATTTCCATTCCATTCCTGGAGTTTGGCAGCAGAAGCAAATGCTGTTATTTCCCTCTGCATGTGTTTAACTTGTGCTTTGTGCCTGCTGACAGCTGAGCATGGGTGAAACACTGTGGGAATGTCAGTGTGAGAAACCAAGAAGAAGAAACATCCTGGCTTGTGTGCAGGTAAATGCAGCCCAGCGTGAGCCACCAGTGAAGCAGGAGCCCTGGGCCTTGTAGCTTTGGAGTCATTATAAACAGGGATATGAGGCCTCACTGTGAGGTGACCATTGCTGGGTGTCTCTCCAGGATGGGTCACCACAGGCTTGTCACAGCAAACCTGCCCCAACAGCAGCAGCTGTGGCCTCCTGGTGGGTAGGTGGTGGCAGACAGAGGGTCAAAATCACTCCTGACAGTTTTTCTGAGTGGAATCTGCTGCTTTATTTGTTTTACATGTGTTCACTCTGCTTGACTCTGTGTCTCTTCAGGCCATAAGAAGGCTTTGGACAAGGCATGGAAGTGTTACTTGATGCTGGGTAGAAGTGTTATTTGATGGGGAGTAGACATGTTTCAAGGCAGCTGCAGTTCCTGGATCTGGACTTGAATTTGCTCTGGAGTTAAGATGTAAATGATCACACAAGATAACAAAATCCCAAGTAAATGTAGGATATGGCACAGAAGTGGTGAAGTCTGTATCAGTGACCCCAGTTAGAAATATGGTTTAACATCTGAACAGTTGGCATCAAAATCTGAGACTTTCTTGTTTCTGCCTGATATTCAAACCTGTGGCATCTCAAGTTAGGAAACATGACTCAGAGATAAAAACTCATTTTGTCTTCCCAAATGTCTGAAAAGGGCTTTTTTGCAGGTTATCCCCCACCAAGCAGATGTCTCATAAGAGGGCACACTTATTATATTTTATTTTTTTGTGTTGAGGACATAAAAGATGCCATGACACTGAAGGTGATGGCATGGTTTAGCCATGCCATAACACTGAAGGTGTTGGTATGGTTTAGCCATGCCATGACACTGAAGGTGATGTCATGGTTTAGCCATGCCATAACACTGAAGGTGATGGCATGGTTTAGCCATGCCATGACACTGAAGGTGTTGGCATGGTTTAGCAATGCCATGACACTGAAGGTGTTGCCATGGTTTAGCAATGCCATGACACTGAAGGTGTTGGCATGGTTTAGCAATGCCATGGCACTGAAGGTGTTGGCATGGTTTAGCAATGCCATGACACTGAAGGTGTTGGCATGGTTTAGCAATGCCATGACACTGAAGGTGTTGGCATGGTGTAGCAGTGCCATGACACTGGAGGTGTTGCCATGGTTTAGCCATGCCATGACACTGAAGGTGTTGCCATGGTTTAGCCATGCCATGACACTGAAGGTGTTGGCATGGTTTAGCCATGACAGGGATGTTTGAGGCTGCTGCTGGAGGCTCTGGCAGGGTGGGGGGCTGGAGTGCTGTACCCACACAGGCTCTGATGATGCTGCCAAAAGGCAGAGGTGAATGCAAGCACTGAAGTTAAATTAGGAATGGGAACTGTGCTGGGGACTAATGATTTAGTTCAGAGAGCTGAATGGAATGATAAAGGCTGTAAATGGAAACTGAGCAAAGAGGCTCTCCCCCACCAGCATGCCCAGCTCAGAGCCTGGTGAGCAGGATGGGGCAGGGGAGGGCTGGCTGTACCACTGGGGCTGGGCTGAGTCACAACACTGGGCTCAAGTTTTCTTCCCCAAGTTTCCTGATCCATGATATGGAGCCCCTGAGCCCCACTCAGTAAAGGCAGCTTGTGCCCTGCTCCATCTGCTTAGCTGGGAAGATCTGCAGCCCCCTGGCACCTCCAGTGCCCCCCAGCTGGGTCTGGAGACTGCTGGGTTCTGGTGACAGATGCATTTTGAGCAGTGAATAGCAATAATTCCTGCTGGGATTTTGAAGAATTGCAGGGCCACAACATCCATTTTCCATTTTCTGTGGCTGGGGTGGGAAACTCCTGCCCTGGTGCCTGTGCTTGCTTGTTGTTGGAAATGATAGAACTTTCCTAACTATTAACTTAATTAGTTGTTTTAATTATTTGTTTTAATTAACTCCAAGCAGTGCCCACTTTCAGCCAGCACTAATTAAGTTTCTTTACAGGCTCTTATTGTTACATTGATCATTAAATCACTGAAATGTTAAGTTTGCTAAAACCCACCCTGACAAGCTTCAATAAACAAAGCCAAAGGGAGCTGAAGATTGGACACATGGGATCTTAAATTTATAACCCTGCTAGGACGTTGGAGTAACCAGAAGATACAGAAGAGATTAAGGCCTGGAAAGTTGGACACCCCCTATCTTAGAAAAAGATGATAAGAGGACTAAAGAATGTGGATCAAATTAGCATGAAGAGTAAGAAATCCATAACCAATAAAGGATAGAATGCTAATTAATGAAAAGAATTATGTAACTTAGAACCCATGAACATTAATTTCTTTGTTTGCTAAAAATGTAAAAAATAAGTGAAAAGGACTTGTATCAGCATCTGTGTGGAGGCCAGAACTTTGTCAGCCACACACATCTCTGGGCCAAGAATAAAATAATGCCTTACTCCCTAACACTGAAAAGACAGTGTTAGAGACTCTTATTTATCCTGATTGATTTTTGATTTATCCTGATGATTTTGACAACAATTTACTTGTGACCCCAGATGGGACAATGTTTTTGATACTCCTTGGATTTACAGGATGGAGGACTCTGGTGTCCATCAAAAGCTCTTTTCAGGGAAATCCTTTGATCCTATAATCCAATGAATTCAAGGCAAAACCTCTGGGTTTTATTAAGGCATTATTGAGGGTATAAAATTATATCTAACCATAAGCTGCAGCAGAGAATCCCTCCAGAAATGGAGCTCTATAATACAATTGGGTTATAAAAGTAATGATATAATTTGTTATTTTCTATTAAAAATTATTGTAAAACTACATAAGTGACTATCAAAATGTTTCCAGTCCCCAGCTAATTAGAAAAGTGTACTTTTAAGGGAGTACAAGTCCCCAGCTAATTGGAAAACTGGAAGTGGTTAACAGAAGCAATGCAGGGCTCAGAGGTTTTTGTAACTGTGCTGGCATATGTAAGATCATGCACTAGCTAACACAGGAATGCCCATAGCACAATTTCAGTCCTGGAAAAGGTTGGAAAAAGTTGTAAAAAGTTACTAAAAGGTTGTAAAAGGTTATTTTAAAAAAATTGTAAGAGGTTTTAAAAACATAGAAAGGTTTTTTCGTAAGGTGGTAAATGTGGTGTGGGACTATCTTCATAGCTCCTGGGAGAAGGAATTCCCAAAATCTCCCCTTGAGTTGTGTTTTAAGGAACTGGAAAAGGTGTGGGGTGGGGGTGTGTATGTGATCCCCTGACATGAAAACAACTGGTTGAATATTGTCATGCTTGGTGGCTGATGTATGAGCCAAGCAATCTCAAAAAGTGATGTGTTAATGGGACTGGCCATTTTGCAATTAATGCTGCTTTGTACAAGGAGTGGAATGGAGGTGTATGTTGATTTAGTTTTTTGATTTGCAGAATAATCCTGAGTTGCAGGAGATAAATATGCGTGGTGCTAAAAGAATAAAAAATCATTGAAAAGGGGCTGAGAGGGGGTAACAGACTTTCTTCCCTCTGCAGGTGTGCAGAAACTCAGGCTATGAAAAGCCACTGTCCATAAAGGTGAAAGCAATGAGATGGAGGTGTTTTTACAAACAAACTGTGGGCCTGATGATGGTAGATAAGGACAAATATGGAGAGGTGAAAGAAGAAATGGGGAGAACCATAAATTCCATAGGAATTCCCCTAATTGATGCAGACTGTCACTGACTCAAGACTGTGCTACTTCTTTGCATTTAGAGAAAAAGAACACAAGGCAAAAGAAAAACAGGAGGGGTATTCATTAGAAGGGGGTATTAGGCATTTCAGGAATTCTGTACCTCTCGAGTACCTCAGGCAATGGAGAAAGAGAGAGGGAAATGCAGCCAGGAAATTAGGAGAAAAATGAAGCTGCATCCTCTAAAAATTTTGAGCTATCCCATGGGGAATGCCCCATGACCTCTCCCTTTATTCTAATAGAGTTACAGGACTCCTCTGTCTCCTTTTTGGACATAAACCTCTGGTGTTTGGGGATTAATTTTCCTGACAAAGGAGACAGAGGAGTCCTCAATTTTATTCAAATTAAGGGAGAGAGGTCACTTGGGTGCACACACCTGCAGGGTTTTCTCTCTTGAGGTCTTGGAGGACACAGCCTCCTTTTATCCTAAACTCCTGGCCACATCCTGCCCTCTTCCTTTCCCCTTTGGCTGAGGTACTAGGAAGGTACAGCCTTCCCAAACTGCCTGCCCCATATCCCCCCTTGGACCTGTCATTTTACCTGAAAATTCAGAAACTCAAGCTTGTGCAGAGCCACTTGTCTGTCTGTTTCAGGATTCAGGCTGTCTGGGCTCTCTAGGTAATCAGCTGCCCAATGGAGATGTTCAAAAAGCAGCACTTTTGCCAGAGGTCTCTGGGATCCTCCTTTTGATCCCTTTTGCTCCCCAGCCATTTCTGGGGAGGATGGGGAAGGGGAAATGGTGCTGTTTTCCACCAGAGGTGTTGGAGATAATGAAAAGTGGTAGGGCAGAAGAAAGAGGGGAGAATTTATATAAAGGACAGTAAACAGTGGATGCCAGGAGCTTTGACCCTGCAAATACTAAAACAACTCCACGGAGAGAGTCATTGAAGATTGGCAGAGACCTTCCTCAGGATGTACTGCTTTGGGGCTTTTCATTTTAGCAAAACAAGCCCTTGAGGGCTGCCCAGCTAAAGCTGATAGCCAGACTACAAAGGAGAGTGCAGGGCAGGGGATGACCTTGGGCTACGTGTCCAAGGATGCTGGCTGCATTTTGCTGGACAAAAGGGTTTAAATATCTTCTGGTGGTGGTATTGAAATACATAGGGCAGGAGATCTTTCTCCTTTTAGTGCTTTTATTAAAAATCTTAGCGGATACTGGATTCTGTTCCTCAGGTCTAGACATCAATCCCTCAGTTCTGTGTTGGCTCGTTGTTTTTAGGGGTTTTTGCTAGGTTTGGTGAGGGGCTGCTTCATTTGCATGCCAGCTCCGATGTCCCCTCCTCTTCACCGTCCCGGGTGCCATCCTCCGGGAGCAGAAGGGTGCAACTTGACAAAAAAGGGAATTCCTAACCATCAACAACAGGTAGTTAACAAAAAACTATTAACAACAGGTGATTACAACAACAAACAGGTAGGACTCCACCTTGGCAGCAACTGACTCAACCTGTGAACTCTGCAACCTTTAAAAAAATGGGCAACTTTTCTACTCATAACAGGATGCCAGCTGGCAGGGTGACCAGAGGCGTTTCTGGTCACATCAGCAGCTACTGTGTCAGTTATTAAAGTATTTTTTGGAACAAGTAATTCCAGGGTATGAGATTGTGGAGGCACAATGGACTTGGACAGGGAAACTCATTTTACAGGGGGATCCTTCAAGGAATTATGGCTGCTTTGAGACTTCAGTGGGACCTCCATACCCCCTGGCACCCTGAGAATTCAGGTCAAGCAGAAAGGATGAATGGACAAATAAAGAAACACCTTCGAAGCTGGTGACAGAAACTAAGATGCCATGGGCATAATTTTTGCCATTAGCTGGGGCAAAACTAAGAGCCAAACCCTGAGGAAATCATTCCCCTTGGAATTAATTTTCAATGTGTCAGGGAGAGGGAAGATGTACACCAGTACATGTCCAGGACACTTGTGTCCCTTGAAATCTCATTGACAGAAAGCCCAGTTAGCACAGATGCTGCCTTTGGACTTTGCTGTTCATAACATCCAACCAGGACTGCAGGAACAGCAGTCAGGAGAACTGAACACAGATGGGTCCATCATATTTGAATCAAGGTCTCTAAAACCCCAGAGATCTGGACTTCTCAGCAGGAGGAAAAGGATGGGAGTCCTCAGTCATCAGTAGCCATGGATCATCTACCAGGACCTCTAGTGATTAGCGGGCTAATATGAGCTGTTAATGTCTTCTTCATTCACTGTATTTGCTGTTTTCTATTTCTCTGTATTGACTTGCCACACCTCTTGCAGGGGCCAGATGCAGAAAAGTTGGGAGGGGATGTTTCTAGAGTTAATCTTTATATCATGCCAGGTTGTAAAAAAAGTTTAAGTTAATAACGCCTAGGGTTTGTAAAGACAAATTGAGAAATACTAAGAGAGGGGATTGACAGGGAAGATGTGTGCTAACCTCTTTACAAACAATTCTATGGGTGTTAATGGCTTTGAAATGGGTCTTAATATCTCTACTGCCTTAAAGCAGCAGGATTGTTGCAGAGCCCAGACAGCCTGACTCCTGAAACAGTCAAGTGGGTCTGCACAACTTGGGTTTCTGAACTTCGGGCTAAAATCAGGTTCAAGGGGGGAACACGTGGTAAGGAGTTTGGGAAGGCTGTACCTTCCTAGTGTGTTGGCCAATGGGGAAAGGAAGAAGGCAACATGTGGCCAGGAGTTTAGGATAAAAGGAGGGTGTGCCCCAGAAACCTGAGAGAGAGAGAGAAGCCTTGTGGGTGTGTGTGCCAAGGTGGCCTCTCTCCCTTTATTCAAATAAAGTTGCAGGACTCCTCTGTCTCCTTCATGAACACTGGGCTTTCAAAGTGTGATTTTCATACAACCGGGTGTAGGAGCACTGGGGGATAGGATGGTCGGGATGGAGAGGAGAGGAGAGGAGAGGAGAGGAGAGGAGAGGAGAGGAGAGGAGAGGAGAGGAGAGGAGAGGAGAGGAGAGGAGAGGAGAGGAGAGGAGAGGAGAGGAGAGGAGAGGAGAGGAGAGGAGAGGAGAGGAGAGGAGAGGAGAGGAGAGGAGAGGAGAGGAGAGGAGAGATCTCTGAAGCCAACTGGGACCTCTTCATGGAAGAAGAAGCTTCATGGACCAGCTTTGTGAAAAATGGAATCCGAAAAGCTGGGACTGTGGTGGTAACTCGGCACAAGGTAACAGAGGCCAAAGCTCTGACCCCCAAGATATCAGCTCAGAAAGTAGAGCTGATTGCATTTACCAGAGCATCGTGTCTCTCACAGGATCAGACTGTAATTATATGGACTGATTCGAAATTTACTTTTGGAGAGGTCTACATGAACTCGTGGAAAGAGAGGGAGCTATGAACTTCTCAGGGATCTCCTGTGAAACATAGAAAAATAATACAGAGGTTGTTAGAAGGGGGACAGGTACCTCAAAAGGTGGCAGTAATGCATTGTAAAGCTCATCAATTCAGAGAGATGTCAGTAAATATTGGAAATGGCCTGGCTGAAAAATCAGCCAAGGAGGCTGCCAGTGGGGACATCCTGTTGTTCTTGCCTAAGAAGTACCAGGATTTGGACAAGGAGGCTGCTGATTACCAGGCTGAAGATGAGAAATTGGCAAAATTGTTAGATGCTGAAAAGAGTACTGAAGGATGGTGAATTACACCCAGCAAACACATAATCATTCCCCAACACCTTATGAAGAAAATGGCAGAGAAACAACAGAAGGTTGCTCACGGGGGAATAGACCCTGTGGTAGAAGTATTGAAACCTCATTTTTTGGTATTATAAAAGCATTGGTATTTTGGTATTATAAAAGCATTGTTAATAAGTGTCCAACCTGTTTAAAGAAGAAGACACATTAGGTTAGGCAGCCTGCACTTGGGACTGTGTTTAGAAAGGCAATTGACCAGGAGACTATTGGCAAATAGACTTTGCAGAGGTTTCTCCACAAAATGGGTACCAGTAGATGCTTTTTCAGGATGGTGAGAAGCTTTTCCTTGCCGCACCAACAAAGCTGGCAAGGTGGTAAAGATTTTGTTCAAAGAAATTATCCTGAGGTCTGGACTACCAGTGGGAATGTCATCAGACAGAGGTTCACACTTCATTGCTGAAATAGAGCAAAGGCCAAATAAAACAGTAGGGGTGAAGTGAGACTTGCACACTCTATGGAGACCTCAGTGGAGCAGGAAAGTTGAAAGAATGAATCAAAGCTTAACAGTAACATTGTGACCCAGAAATACTGACCTACTTTGAAAAAAAGTCAGATTGCACTTAATTACTAGTTTCCCTCACCTTTAACTCTCACAGCTTCCCTAATCTTGATCCTGCAGTGGTGAAGTATTTCTACACATGGGTTTTGTGTATGATGTGATTATGGGAATTGCTGAATTGGAGCCACTCCATTATGAAAGGAATGAGGGACTTTCAAAACAAACTGTGGGTCTGCTGGTAAATAAAACTAGATACTGAGAGATAAAAGAAACAATGGGAAGGATTTCCATTGATTGATAAATGGAATGAGAGATTTGTCTTTACAAACTGTAGGTCTCCTGAGAAATAAAATTGGATACTGAGAGATGAAAGAAATAATGGGAAGAACTCCATAGGAAATTCCACAAGAAATTCCACTGAGTGACACGAGGAAAAGACAAAGTGGTGGGGTTTACATTAGAAGGGGGTCTTAGGTGTTTCAGGAAGTCTGTACCTCTCAAGTACCTCAGGCAATGGGGAAAGAGAGAGGGACATGCCGTCAGGAAATTAGGATACAAAGGGGGCTGTGTCCTCCAAAAATCTGAGAGACCCCAGGGGAAATGCGTCATGTCCTCTCCCTTTATTCAAATAAAGTTACAGTACGCTTCTGTCTCCTTTTATGACATAGACCTCTGGTGTTTGTGGATTAATTTTCCCGGCAATTACAATTAGATGAGTGAAGATGCAGATCCTAATGCTTGAGCCCTGTTTCTCATTTATCACCTTTCAAACTATTTGGTATTTCAGAGGGGGCTGGGGGTGGTGTTTATGTGTTTACAAATGCAATAACAATCCTCATTAAGAGTTGCAAAACATGAAGCCATTTTGATCCCAGGCAGATGGCAACTAAATGAAGTTTAATTAAAGAATGAGAGCTTTGATTCAAATAATTTTTTTAAAAATATAGTGCACCGAGACACTAAAGAACAGCATAAACAGCATCTGTGCTTTTATTCAGAAGACTGAATGCATTTTTTAGGAATCCCTTTGCAACATCTTCCAGAGCAATCCCAGGTTGTGAGATGCAGCTCAGTGGGCAGCACGGCCAGAGGGTGTCTCTAGAGGACCCTACTTCCACCAGCTTTAGGGAAAGGCTGGGAAAGTAATAATGCAGCCAAGAATGAGGTCTTGCTTCCCTCTTTGAGTAGTTTTGGTTTGTTTTGTTTTTTTTTTTAATATTTATTTTTATTTTTGAAGAGTTCAGCTGTTGCCAAAGTAAGACTACGTCTTAGCTGCAACCAAGAATGCAGTTTTGGACTGTTTTCCAGGAGTCATTGCAACCCATTCCTTCCTGCAGTATCCAGACCCTTCCAGCAGTGCACAAAGCAAGCATGGCTGCACAGACATTACCTGTAGCTCTTTGTAGCCTTGACAGCTTAAAGCAAGTTGCTTATCCAAGGCTAAAGCTTATCAAATGGAGGCTGAAGGGTTGTGAGAGGCTCCATCCCAGTTGTGGCAAGGCTTGGCAGCTCCAGCTCCAGGGTTCAGTGCTGCCCTTGAAGTCTACCCTGCTAGGAAGATGTGTGCTAATGTCTTTACAAACAATTCTGTGGGTGAAGGCATGGGTGTTAATGGCTTTGAAATGGGTCTTAATGTCTCTACCAAGTTCAAGCAGCAGGATTGTTGCAGAGCCCAGACAGCCTGACTCCTGAAACAGTCACGTGGGTCTGCACAAGCTTGAGTTTCTGAATTTTGGGGAAAAATGACAGATTCAAGGAGGCATACATGGTAGATGGTTCAGGAAGGTTGTGTCTTCCTAGTACCTCGGTCAATGGGGAAAGGAAGAAGGCAACATGGCGCTGGGAGTTTAGGATAAAAGGAGGCTGTGCCCTCCAAGACCTCAAGTGAGAAAGCACCCAAGGCCTCTCTCCCTTTATTCAAATAAAGTTGCAGGACTCTGTCTTCTTTATGGACACTGGCTTAATGGAGAAGCTGCCAGCAGAGTACCAAAGTCTTTTGTTAAATGTACAGCCCAGCTGTCTCACGCTCAGATTTACAGGTGTTGCTTCCTGCACCTTATGAGAAACAACCATTCACTTTTGAAAATTTTAAAAATACAAATAAAAAATACAACAAAAAGACCAAATAAGGCAAAATTACAGGTCTGGGAGCCCTCCCCCATGACTACCAGCCACATGGCTCATCTTCAAAGGGATACTCCACTTTTCATATATCTAGCACTTCCTAGAGCCTTGTAAGTCCTTCCTCGCTGTCCAGTGGTGGAGGTCACTTTCTTACATTCTGATTAGGTAATCTTGTGTTCCATATAAGGTATTGTTTCTGATTCTCTCTGTTCACTGGTTCCCTGTCTTCAGGTAATGTCTATATGAGGTTGTGCTTGCCTCATTTCAAGGTCTTCTGGAGCAGCTCTACACAATGTATGGATTATGTTTTGTTGCACATTGACTGTTAGTGCATTGTCACAGACCTCTTTTCATGAAAATCCTTTCCTTAGGATTTTTTCCTCCTGAGAAGCTGAGAGGCCTCAGGAACAAAATGTAACCAATGGTTACCTGCTGCTGGGAATGCAACAGGTGGATCTTTGATTGGTCCATCTTGGATGTTTATAATTAATGGCCAATCACAGCCCAGCTGGCTCGGACAGAGAGTCTGAGACAGCTGCCTTTGTTATCATTCCTTTCTATTCTTAGCTTAGCTGGCCTTCTGATGAGACCTTTTCTTCTATTCTTTTAGTATAGTTTTAATGTAATATATCTATCATAAAATAATAAGCCTTTTGAAACATGAAGTCAGATCCTTCGTCGCTTCCCTCATCTGAAAACCCCTGTGAACACTGTCACAGTGCACCTTTTATTTTCCATTATTAAACTTTGATATTCGGGCACTCTGGTCATTCCTATCCCTTTTTATTTTGCCACACAGCTCCTGGCTAGTCCAGTTCAAAAGCTGCCTTTCTCAGATGCAATGCAACAAGTGGCGCCCGAACAGGGACACTGATATTCAGGGTGCTGTTGGGATTGGATCAGCAGGGGTGCTGACTGAGAGGTTGTCCCTCCGAAGGTGTTGGACTATGGTGGACTAGGGGTGACAGGAAATTGGCCTTGCCTTGACTGAAGAGGTGAGGATTCCTGGGATGGACTGCAGATGAGCCAGAGGGACGGGGGGGACATTGGCCCATTGCTGAATTGGAGGGAGTGAAATGTTTTTTAGAATGTCTAACCAGCAGAGGGATATATATGGATGGTTAAAATTACTTTTGGCTAATCATAGGAAGGAAGTCCAGAAATGTGCACTAAAAGTGATTTTGAAGTGGGTCTTCTGTAATTTCCTCAATTCCTCAGCTACTAACAACTTTACGTTGATTTCTGGGACTTGGTGGGAACAAAACTTTACAAAAAGAGACTCCGTGGCACCTCACATGGCCCTGCCTTCCACGTGATCTTAGCCACTACCACCTCTACCTAAACCAAGACAGCACTGTCCCCTGCTCCTTCTCCCTTGCTCCCTATGAGTAAGATATGAGATGGAACCCGCCATGAGGCACGGATGAGCTACTGTCCTTCTGTCATCTTGTGTCTTCCTACTCCTTATCCATCGGTCCAGGATGGTAATGGTCATAGCATCTTGGACCCACCAGACCCTCCTCTTCCTGCCACTCCACCTCCTCCTCCCTCCTCCTCTTCCAGCCATTCTCCTACATCCTCCCAAGCCACCATCTGAACAAGAACACCATCCTACAAAATGGCGTCACCGACCTGAGCAGCAACAAAGCCAAGGTTGAGATCCAAGCACTGACAACGTCACGTGAAAAAGAAAATTAGTAAAACAACATCACCATTCTGCCTATCAGCTTCACAAACCTACCACCTGAAGCTATTCAGATATTACTAGGCAATACCTAGTGGCAACTATATCTTTTCAGCCTTTATATCATCTACCAACTTTAGCAAATAACACCCTGGCATCAGCGACATCAACACCACTCAATGTTGAAAAACATAATTATTGTCTCAACAAAACTATTAGATTTTCAGATTAGCTTAACAACCAAAAAGGAACCATCCAAGTACTGCAGGGTGGAATCTACTGGTTTCAGTTAATGTGGCAATGATTTGTAACCTCTTTAGGGTTTTGAAGTGTTTTGGTGGTTGGGGCTTGGGATTTGTGTTTCTAGGCTGCTGCAGTATGCTTCTGTCTCCCACAGTGTAAATGATGAGGACAGTTATGTCCAGCTGAACAGTGACAAGGAACCACAAAAGCCATGATCTCTTGAATCACTCAGAACAGCTGTTTAGGGTACTCTGGGCAGTGTTTGCAGCTGGGTATTTGGTTTGTACAAGTCCACAGCCTCCAGTGATGCTACTAGAATGGCCAAAGCCTATCCTGCAGGGCCCTTTCCCAGCTTCTGAGCTTTATTCCCCAGATGGATTTCTTGCTATTTATTACAACTAGGAGGAAGCTAAATGCTTCTATTTCTTTACAAATGAGATTTACTTAAAGATGCAGTGTTTGGTGGTTACTCTTGACCAACTCTAAAACACACTGTGAACATTTTGAAAATACATCAGCAGTTTTGGGAGTCTACATACTGTAAATAATGTTATTTATGAACGTGGTCGTTTGATTTAAAATCTCTCGGTTTTTGCTGCAGTATTTTCAATGGGGATCAAATTATGAAGTATAGCATTTTGCTTTGAATGGAAAACTTTCCATCCACATTTACTACATTGAACCTAAATTCAAAGAAAAGGAATAGTGATGTCAGAAAAAAACACTTGACTCTTTTTAGCCAGGAAAAAAGATCTCATAGATAAGCATTCACTGTGCTTAACGCCTTTGAAAACGAAATAAAAGACTTATTTGCTATGAAGGTCATGACTAACCCTAAGCAAGGCTCCCTGCTGGTGGAGGCTGTTGCTCCCATCGCTGGTTCTGGAGGCGGTTCTGGGTGTCCAGCGTGGCGGCTCGGAGCCAGCAGGGGCATGTGCCGAGGCTCCAGCGCCCCCCGGGTGCCGGCGGGGCCCGCAGGGAGGGCGCGGTGGGCGCGCCCGGCCCGTGCCCCTGGCGCGCCGCCCGGCGGGAGCTGCGGCCCGCAGACTGCGCTTCCCGGCGGCCCCCGCGAGCGCCTGCGCCGCCGCGGCTGCGCGAGCCAATCGTCCCCCGCCCGGCGCGGCGCTGGGGTCGCCCCGACACCGCGCGCGAGGAGCGGGGCCGCTCGGGCAGCGCCGAGAGCCCGCGGAAAAACCCCCGCTGCCCCGGCGCTCCTCCCGCAGCCGTGCGGCGTCTCCAGCCACAGGAACCGGGCTACCTGCGCCCGGCGCGGGTGAGTGGGAGGCGGGCCCGGGGCCGGCGGGGTGGGGCGAGGGACGGAGCGTGACGCGCGGTCCCGGAGGCAGCGGCGCTGTGAGGGGCTGAGGGGGGCTCGGCGGTCGCGGCCGCGGCTCGCTCGGGGGGGCGCGCTCGCTCCGCCGCGGGCAGGAGGGGGCGCTGTCGCCGCGCCGCCGTCTCCCATTGGCTGGCGGGGCGGCGCGCGCATGCCCGAGCCGTGCGCGTGGCGGCGGCCGTCGGCGCGGAAGGGAAGGGGCGGAGCCAGGGCTGTAAATGGCAGTGGTGGAGCCTGGCCCGGCCTGCCCGTGGTGAGCAGGGTTCCTCCGGCTAACTCACCCACCCACCCTTGGCAAGGACTGTGGCGTATTTATACAGTAAGTATTGCTTAGTGCTACTAACATAACAACCTGATATGCACGCCGGAAGTAATTTGCATGGTATGAACTCATGGTTATTAGATGGTTTGTTTGTGCCACCAATGCGTGTCCCCAGTTCGGGGGTCGTCGGGGTGATGTAAAATTTCAATAGCCAAACTGAATTCTGTTTTTTTATCTTATTTTAAAGAAAGCTAGCAAGTGGCGCTGGGTGGCTGGGGAGTCACTGCTCCATAAACGGCACATGCCACTTACAATTTTGACAAAGTATATATACTATTTTTAAGTCTGCAAAGCATTTTCCATTGCTCTTGTGTTAGTCCGAATCAGCGAATATCAATAAGCTGGGATCAGCAATTTCATCTTTCCAGGTGGTCCTTGGCTTCCTGTCCTTCTTGTGGTCATCTGGAGGGAGGCCTTTCACTGGTGTCTTCTTCATAATTTTAGTCTGATACAAATGCATCAAGCTTTTTATTGCACATAAACATTTAGTCACTTTGTCACAATATCCCTCAGCTGTACCGCAACTTCCTCTCTTTTATTCTAAGCATCAGTTGTTTGGCTACTTCATCTCTTTACTATACTTCTTCTATTTTCTTGTTTGATGCTTTATTTGGCTATTTGGTCAGAAAGTTCCAAAACCGTTTTTTGTAGTTATTCCAGGGAATACATCCATTTTTGATACAGCAGATACGAGAATTTGCTGATTCCATTTCCAATTGACAAGAATCATAAAAATGTTTTTTTTACAGAGGGTCTTTGATGAAGGCTTCCAAGGTCTTCTTTGCACCTGAACTTTTCAACTTTGTCTTTGGTGCAGTTATGGTGTTTGCCCTGTCTGGTCCTAAATGCTTTGTTTCATGGCTAATTTGCTTTACATTTGCTGATTTCTCATTAGCACTATGCTTGTGTATCTCTAAAGCTATCTACCTGGTGAGTTTTTTCTTCTTTTTTGCCTATTAATTGTTCAGCAACTAGTTAACCATTTACTAGCTGTTACATTGTATAGAAGATTATTTGTATCAGGTTATATGGATACAAAAAGCTATGATTCAGGTTACTTTGATATCACATTATCTAGGTAGATTGTGTTATGTTGATATCTTGTAACTCAAGCTATTTATATAAGCATTACCATCCTTAAAATATCCAGTCTAACCCTGGCCTCTGCTAGTGTGAAGCCCTTCCTCCTGGTCCTGTCTCTCCAGGCCCTTGTTCAAATTCCCTGGCTAGGTCTTTTGTAGGCTACCTTCAGGTTCTGGAAGGCCACAGTTTGGTCATCTTGAGGCCTTCTTTTCTCCAGACTGACCAATCCCAATGACAGAATCACAATGTTGGAAGAGACCTTCAAGATCAGAGAGTCTTAACACATGACCTAACATGTCAACTGAACCATGGCACCCAGTGCCACATCCAGTCCTTTTTTAAACACATCCAGGGGCAGTGATTCCACCACCTCCCTGGGCAGACCATTCTAGTATTTTATCACCTTTTCCGTAAGAAACTTTTCCTAATATCCAACCTATATTTCTCTTGGTGCAGCTTAAGGCTGTGTCCTCTGGGTCTGTCAGTGCTGCCTGGAGAGAGCCCAGCCCCAGCTGAGCACAGGCACCTTTCAGGGAGTTGTAGAGTGATGAGGTCACCCCTGAGTCTCCTTTTCTCCAGGCTGAGCACCCCCAGCTCCCTCAGTGGCTCCTCACAGGGTTTGTGTTCCCAGCCCCTCTCCAGCCTCGTTGCCTCCTCTGGACGCACTCGAGCGTCCCAAGGTCCTTCCCAAGCTGAGGGGCCAGAACTGGACACAGCACTCCAGGTGTGCCCTCAGCAGTGCCCAGTGCAGGGGCAGAATGACCTCCCTGCTCCTGCTGGCCACACCATTGCTGATCCAGGCAGGAGCCATTGGCCTTCTGAGCCCCCAGGGCACGCTGCTGGCTCATGGTCAGTCGCTGGTGACCAGCACCGCCAGGTCCCTTTCTGCCTGGGCACTGTCCAGCCACACCATCCCCAGCCCAGAGCATTGCAGGGAGTGATTGTGGCCAAAATGCAGGGCTGGGCACTTGGATTTATTAAACTGCATCCTATTGGACTCTGCCCATCCCTCCAACCGTTCCAGTCTCTCTGCAGAGCCCTCCTCTACCTTCCAACAGATCGACACAGGCTCCCAGCTTGGTGTCACCTGCAGATTTACTAATGAAAGACTCAATCCCCTCATCCATGTCGTCA
Source organism: Agelaius phoeniceus (assembly GCF_051311805.1). Lineage (NCBI taxonomy): Eukaryota > Metazoa > Chordata > Aves > Passeriformes > Icteridae > Agelaius > Agelaius phoeniceus. The sequence continues at coordinate 8,311,457 of NC_135284.1, forward strand.
ATAAAAACATTGATGAGAGCTGGTCCCAGCACAGAGCCCTGAGGGACACCACTGGTGCCTGGCTGCCAGCTGGATGCAGCACTGCTCACCAGCACTCTCTGGGCCCATCCAGCCAGGTCTGAGCCCAGCACAGAGTGCTCCTGTCCCAGCCATGGGCTGCAGCTTTTCCAGGAGTGTGCTGTGGGACACAGTGTCAAAGGCCTTGCTGGAGTCAGGGTACACAACATCCACAGCCTTTCCTGCGTCCACCAGGAGGGTCACCCTTGTCATGAAAAGAGACCAGGTTGGTCAAATATGACCTATCCTCCTAAAGCCATGCTGGCTGGGTCTGATACCCTGGCCATGCTGTAAGTGCTGTGTGATGCTGCTCAATATGATGCTCAAACTGTTCCATTGTCTCACGGGGTACTGAGATCAGACTAACTGGCCTATAATGACCAGAATCTTCCTTCCCATTCTGTTTGTAAATGGGTGTCACATTGGCCAGCTTCCAGTTGTCTGGAGCCTCACCAGTGAGCCAGGACTGCTGGTAAAGGATAGAGAGCAGCTTTGCAAACTCGTCTGCCAGCTCCCTCATCACGCTGGGGTGGATCCCATCTGGGCCCATAGATTTATGAACATCCAAGTGGCTCAGCAGTCCTCTGATGGTCTCCCCCTGGATCATTCTGCTCCCTGACTCCACCTACCAACCCAGGAGCACAGTTGTCCTGAGGATGAGCCATCTTCCCACTAAAAACTGAGGCAAAGAAGGCGTTGAGCACCTCCACCTTTTCCTTATCTGCAGTTACTAAGTTCCCTTTGGCATCCAGTAGGGAACAAAGATTGGTCTTACCCTTTATTTTGCTATAAATATTTATGCAAAAATATATTCTTTCAGCCTTTCCTCATAGGTGAGTTGTTCCATCTGTCTAATCATCTTAGTGGTGAGTTGGTGAATAAGGACTTTACACTTAGAATTGTAAAGCAGGTATGTTATTACCAGTTGGGACACGTGGGGCATGTTTCCTCCATACATGTGTACCTGGTGAGACAGGTTTCAGGTTTAAATACACATTGATCTCCCAAGCCCACACCTCCCTGCCCATTCTGCCTCCTTACACTTCATATTATAGTTTTCTGTGGTGCCTTGCCCCCTGGAGGTCTTGGGCAAGGGTCTTCTTGATGAAGTAGGATCTTCTTTCTCAGTGTTTGTTGCTTGACTTCTTCTGCACAAATACAGGAGGTTTGACTTTCTCCCAGGTCACTTTGTCTTGGCCAAAGCCAGGAGCCTGGTCTTGGCTGATTTGGGTTCTGCTTTATGGGTTTCAGTAATACCTGAGTCTTGCTTTACTGGGTTTTCTTATTTTTATGGTCTTTACATAGCAACTATGTTCTTTTGTGTTCTGTTACAAGTTGTTTCTATGTAACAAGTTGCATTCCTGTTACAAGCCTTGTTCTGTACTTTTTGCAAACTTGCTAACTAATCTATATATATTTCTGTTTTCCTCCACCCACCTAAGTACATTATATGCTTCTAAAATTCTGAGTTTTCATAAACATACAAGTTTCCCCTATCAGTGTCCCTGTGTGCAACAACACAGCCACCAGCAAAGAACAGCTGCAGCTGACAACAAAGAATTGCTGCAGAAGCCTGTTAGCCTGGTGTTAAAGAGAGGTTGGCATATAATTGTACACTTACATGGACATATACCCTCATTAGCCTCTCTTGGCTTCACAACAATGTTTTCAATCACAAAATATTTTGGGTAGCCAGTTTTTTGTTTGCATGTTTGCAGTCTTCTTCTACCCAAGGTTTGATATGTGAAGAGCTTGAGAGAAACATCTGCATGGTGACTATTTCATGAGTGCAGCTGCCCCTGCAAGCTAATCTTTTAGCTGAGTTGTCACTGTACAAGTCTTTCAGTCAGTATCTCACAATGTGGAACAACTTTTAGACTCCTTTTGTAAATATATCTCATATTCTTTTCTGCTTGTTTAACTTAAACTTCACATTTAAGATAACAAAATCCAGTAAAGCATTTTAAAGGAAACAGTAACTAAACTAAAAAAATAGACTTGAAATTCTGTTATGTAAATTAGATGGCATAAAAGTTTGTCTCCTAAGCAACCTAGTATAGGGGGGCCCTAGGGACAACTGAGGTACCACAGTTTTTCCTTATCCATCAGGACATGAAACCTTTTCATAGACGTTTGATTGAAGCTTGTGTTCCTCTGAAAAGAATGTATATTTGTAATTTTCTGACACATTCCCAAACTCTGGCTTGTTGAGTTGACTTTTATTTCTGTACTATTCTTTCTGGGTGAAGAGACCCTCGTAATAGGATTGACCAATGTTCTTCCTGTAATGCAAGGAAGAGCACATGTAATTAGTTGCATGGAAATCAGTGTTCTGGTTCATTTGGTTCAATGTAATAATAAGAACAAGGGAGAGAGCTGCAGAAGGAATGAAGTTGTGGTAAATAGGTATGATTCATGCTGATGAAATTGAAACAGTAATTAATATGGATTCAGTAATTAATATTTGGAAATAATAAAAGAGTTAAAAAGTGTAATGCCAAGAAAGAAAGGGAGAGGAGAGGTTCCATCCCCCCTTTTCCTGCAGATGTTCAAGGTAGAAAAAAGCAAGAGATAACAGTTACTAAAAATTAACAGAAAGAAAGGAAAATCTGGCTGGGTCCCAGGAAAATGCTAGTTATAAGAGATTTATTGCTTTGATGCTTAAATGTAGTATTATGTTAGTTTTGGCTTACATTGTACTAGCTTGGTGCACATGTGTAACCCAAGGGTGAGTTGAAGGACATAGAGGAAGAGGAGAGCCTTCATCAGAGATGACCCCCAAAAAGGTGGTGGGACCACCAAACCGAGTGGTGGAGCCCGCGTGGTAAAGGTGGCGATGAGGGCAGAGGTAGGAGTGTGATGAATCAAAACTGGGAGGAGATGGCATTGACACAGGGCATATAAGGGGTAATTTTAGCTTGACAAGCTCATACATGAGTGGCAGGGGTCCAAGGACCCTGCACTCTGTACCCCCGTGGTTATTTTGGTTTGCTTACGTGCTATTATTGGAACAAAATTACCCCTTATTTTAACCAGATTATATTGTCAATATTTCAAGTGTATCCGATTTTATATATTTTCTAAGCTGTTCAATTAAAACTGCTGCTACCTCTAATATTGTTTGGTTTTTTTGCTGATGGGATAATTGGGCAAATACAACAAAGTGACCAAAGTGACCAAATTACTGCTGAGGAGTGGTGGGATGGTTGGTTTCCCAGTCAGTGCCCTGGTGTGTGCTGTGGCAGGCAGCAGTACTCCAATGAGGTGACACAGGGTGCTTGACTGCATGAAGCCACCATGCAAAGGTGCTCACATCTGAAAACTGACCAGATGATTTTTTTTTTCCCCAAGGTGATGGAATGTGAATGGATGTTTAGTGTTGGATTAGCTCTTTGTGAGAAAAAATTAAAAAGTTTTGTTTGTCTTTAAATCTGAGTCTTTAGTTTGCTGTACGTGACCGTTGCAGTATAGAAATACAAAGTAATGGCTTGCACTGGTGAGGACAGCAATTTCTCTCTCTGAAAAATGTTTTCAGTAGAGTTTAGATTAAATTAATTCACTTCTCAAATATTCTGTGTGTTGATGGATACATAGAACTAAAGTAATTCTTAGGCTGATCATCATGTTGACTAAGTAAATAAAATTATACTGGGAAAGACAGGAATTATCATATCACAGGTGTGCTGTGATTAATATTTCATTTTGTTTACATGATTCCCCTGTAATGTATGAATGCCTAGGTGCTGCACTAGGACACTTCAAATAACAGCTGCTGGAATTGTGTTTTACTCTTTTAATTGTTCTTAATAGTATCAGAGGTCATGTAGGCTGACTAAAAAGTCACGGTGCTCACTACCATAAAATTACCTAGAAAAAAATGGAATTAGTTATCCTTGGTTTTGGGAAGGTCTCAGCTGTGTGATGAACTCTCCCGCCCTCCTTATCCTCCTCTACCAAAATGCTGCTGGTTTCTTGTGACTCGATGCTGGATCAGTGCTGTTGGATGTGCTGGAACTGCACAATGCTCATTCTGTAAGAAGAACTGGAACACAGCCAGCCTGGCTGTGCCAACTTCTACCAGTTCATTGAGTGCTCAGTATGACTTTGAGGTCACCAAAAAGACCCCCAGGACAGGAAAATGCATGCATAAAGGATAGAAAAAATATGTTAATGATTTGGGGGAAAATGTTACCATATATGTATTTATTCTGGGAAAATTAACGAGTATGTCTATAAAGTAGAGCATGTAAACAGGAAATTTCCTGTCCTTAGCGTGCTCGGTATTTCAGAGGCAACAACCCCGCACCTGCCCTGCCCGCCGGGAGCCAGCAGCGCCCCTGCTGGCCGTGCCTGGAACTGCACCAAAGGAGGGGGCGCCCTTCTCTCTGCTGCCCAGACAAGGCTGGGCTGGGTTTGTGCTTTCTGCTTCTTGCTGCTGCTGTGTTTGCTTGTCTGCCTTGTTATACACATATATACTAGTAAGGAACTGATACTGCTTTTCCCATATCTTTGCCTGAAAGCTCCTTAATTTCAGAGTTATAATAATTTGGATGGAAGGAGGGTCATGCTCTCCATGCCAAGGGAGGTTCCCACCTTCCTTGGCAGACACATGTCTTTCAAACTGAGACACATATACATAAACAAATATATATGTATAATTTTAAATTTAGATATATATAAGTATATATACTGATCTGGAACAAACTCCAGTACCTTTCCAAACTCCCTATAAATAAATATCACCATGCCAAGCAAAATAGCTGTTCTAATCTGTGCCTCTCTACTGTAAAAACTATGTAGGGACAATACTGGAAGTATCTCCAGATAAGAAAATAAACCTAGGGGCCAGAAAGGTATTAAAAACTCAAAAAAAATCTGAGGACCAGAGATACATGAAGGCTTCCACCCAGAGAGACATTATCAATTCAAGCAGTATGGCTACTGACTGCTTTATTCCAATTCAGAATAAGTACAACCAAAATGCAAGCAATACAAGGTTTTTCCACTTTCTCAAGCCACACGTTGGGCGCCAAAAAATGTATTTGTCCTGGTTTAGGGCAAATTTGGGAGGAAGCTCCAAAAAGGTCCCTCCAGAAAGCAGACTCAAACCCCTCCCACTAGTGGTTCAGGTAAAGATTTCCTTGGGGAAAAGTGGAAAAAATAGTTTGTTTAACAAGCAAAGTATTCACAAGCATAAAAAATGAATAATATTAAACATAAAAAATAAATAATATTAAATTAAATATTAAAATGAATAATATTAAACATTTAATTTTAAATATAAAACCTCTGACTGTTCTGAAGGGATGGCAAATTCAGAAAGTCATGAGGGGTAGCTCAGCTCCCTCAGTCTCTTATGCACTGGAAAATGCCACGTCCTGGCCCTGGTGGGCCACAGGTGTGAGCTCCCAGTGTTCTCCTGGGTTTTCAGTGCAGAGCAGGTTTGATCAGTTCCAGGATAAAGAAAAGCCACTATTGGCAGTGAAGAGAGAGTTGGGGACTCAGTGTGATGGGCAAAGAATCCAAGTTTATTGTGGGATACAAATGCTCATAAAGTACTTTAGAAAAATGTGCTCTTAGAAGCTGCTGAAACTTCATTCTCGCATATCAGTCTTGTATCAACAATTTTGCCAACAGAAGCATAAACAAATCTTGATTATTACTTATGTTTTAAATAAGTTGAAAATCTCCTGAATGACCTACAGAAAGAAGGGGTGCTGAAATTTAGTAATTAATTTTAGCACCTTTCTTGAGACTACTCAGTTTTGAGTTAATCCTACAACTGAAAAATATGCAAATAAGAAAGTCACATTTTGGTTATTGTTACTGTAGTCTTCAAGGTTGTGATTTTGGGGCAGGGTGGTGTTTGTTTTGAGCTAGGCTATCATAGTTATAAGGAAAGGTTGTTCTCATACCTGTGTCATAATTATACCTTGCCATTTGTTTGTTAATGCCAGTGTTTGTTGCTGTGTTTATTTAGACATGCTAAGAAAGAAAAATCAATGTAAATTCAGCTAATCAATTAAAATGCATTTTTTTGGGCACAGATAGTTTTTGGCCAGATCATGATACAACATTTTATCTTATGTTTAGCTCCAGCTTTGGATGAAACAGCAGGAAGCATGAAAAGAAGAGCATGCGCTTTCTCCTGTTAATTTACCTATTTGTCTGGTTGCTTGTGTGCAGTGGGCTGTGTTCTATGGGATTTTGAATTTATTTTTTTCTTTGCTTGCATAAGAGAGGTTTTATTTTTTTTTCACTGTTGTATGTATCTGAAAAGGGTTTTTCCTTTCTTTTTACAGGAGGAAAATGGCTCAAATTCTTGGACCAACAACATCCATCCATGATGAGGAATCCTTGGAAAGCAGAATGGTGGTTACATTCCTCATGTCAGGACTTGAGTCAATGGTTAGTAAAGTTTTGGCATGATAAATGTGTCTTGTATTTCCAGGATTACATCAGCAGATTGCTTCCCACTGGGCAGCAGGGAAGGTGGATTGTTGTATTTGTAATGTGTGTTGTCCAGCCAGCTGTAATTGTATCTTTGCTTGTGATAAATCATGCTATCAGTGATCTTGTTCTTGTTTAAAAATTATTTTGTGAAATAAATGGGAAATATTTGTTGATTGCTTTGGTACAGTGTTGTTGAGAGGCACGAGTATGTTCTGGTCTTTGTCATATGTAGTGTAGAGTGAATAAATGGTTTTGAGGCTCATGCCTTGTCTTCAGCTGCTGTAGAAACTCAACAAAACTTGTTCAGAAAACACTTCTTGTTGGCATATCATCTCTTTTTTAGAAGCTATTAAATTGTGTGGTGGGGTTTATGGTTGGCTAGGGCTGTGAGTAGAAATGCCTGTCCCATTTCCTTGAAATTGAAGCACTGTCCAAGATTTGTTTATTTAAAATTGGGATTTTTAAATGATAAGTGAGAGTTTTCTTTTTAGCAGTGAAGCTTCAAGAGGAATGATTATAAGACAATATATTGCAAGTCTTTTATCCCATTCCCTCTTAAAGTCTTTGTGTTACTTTCTCCTTCCATGCTGAGCTGTTAGTGTTTTTATAGGTTGTAACAAACTCTGATTTAGTTCCTAGGAGAGACTGACCCTCTGTGATTACTACTTGGTCATCTCACCAGTTTTCTTGGGATCCTTGTTCTCCCCATAGGCTTCCTGCCTTAATTCTTGCCAGAGATTTCTCCTGGCAGAACACATGTAGGTGTTTGCAGGGATGGTGCAATCCTTCCATTCAGGGGGCACTGGGCCCAGCAGACAGCACAGGGCAGACTACAGGGAGCCATCCTGCTTGCAGCCACACCTCTCTGAGCAGAGGATGGTGTGTGACAAGGGTGCTGGGAATACACAAAACTTCTGCATGCTTTGTTGAAAGTTGGAGTAAGACACTCAGTATGATTAACATGGAAGTGGGAATTTAACGTGGATTAATGTTATCAATGTTTTTAATTAAAAACAATGCAATCTCTGAGTCTATACAAGGTCTTCATTTGCTAATGAATCTACAATGCTTTTAAGATTTGTGATAAAAAGCATTCCAGATGTGTAAATTGTGCTTTGCTACTGGCTGATGTTATGTTGCTCACAGTACCTTCTGAAGGGTGGATGCTGGCAGCAGTATAATAACTGTTTTACATGATATCACATACATTTTTATAAACTGTATCTTCACTATGGTAATAAAAGCTTTTTATTTTTTCTTTTTATAGTGTAAAGAACTTTCCAAATCCAAGGCAGAAATTGCCTGTATTGGTGTATTTGCAAGAAATGTTTTTGTTGTTGGAACTGAGAGAGGAAAAGCCTTTGTCAACTCTAGGGAAGATTTTAAGACGGATTTTATGGAATACTGTAAGTTTCAATGTTTTATTTTTGTATGTCACAATCTGCATAATGTGTATTGCATAATATTAATAATTTTGGGAGCAAAATTCTGTCTGTCATGGCTGCATGCTACAATTATATTGGCTAATGCAAATCAAGCTGTAAAATGAGCAGTAACAGTGGTCTTGTTTGTAGTGTTATTTCTACAATGGCTGGAAGTGTTCATGTTTTCTTAGATAATATGAAAACTAGTACAATAAGCAGTATTAGACAGTCTGCCCTTATAATACATCTGCATTTCCTAGTGTGTGTGTTAATTTTGCTTTGTATCCTCTCCTCCAAACTTTTTTTCCACTCAGGAAGACTGAGGAGGGCAGTGAACAGATAGAGAAGTACTTATGTCAGCTCAGGTGGTCCTGGTTCTTGAGATCACCTCATGCTTTACTAAAGCAGATGCACAGTTTTGACAAGATAGTGTTTTTTCATGTAGCTATTTTATATCATTTTGATTTAATAGACAGAAGTACCCATCTGTGCCATAATGACTTAAAATTACATCTGCATTATTTTTGTACTGTTTAAAGTACCTCTAGGGTGTGGTTTTTGTTTAATTTAATTTTTACTGTAAAACAGTGGAACTTTTGTGTTCAAAAAACTCGATTCATTGATTCATTCACAGAGGACAGTGTTTTTAGGGATAGGTTTCAAAGATTCAGTGATGATTTAGGGGAGCATTGATGCACTCATTTAGGAAACTGTTGGTGATGGATACTGCCTAATGAATAACAAAATTATTTGCCTAGAGAAAGAGATAAGATGGAGGTTAGGGGTATGGTATGATAAAAGAATCAGTCTGAGGAGGAGTTTAAGAAACTGTCAAGTTGTTGTTGTCAAGTTAAATGGAAAGCAACTCCATTTGGTGTGTAACAGAAAGACTTACTCCCAAAAATACTTTTGCTTCTACATGAAATTATCTTGGAGGCTCTGTCTCAAGGTCCGTTGTTTGTGGTAGGTGTCTTAGTTTGAAAAAGCCAGGTGTCTGTTAAGGAAGGCAAGAGCTTCCCTTAAAATGGAAAATGTAAACCCCCTCCCTCTGAATTATTGTAATTTTGAATTATGGGGCTCTCAGGCAAAGATATGGGAGTAGGAATAACAGTTCTTTACTAGGAAAATTAAAAATACAAATGCAATAGTAAAAAAAAAACCCCAAATCACTGCCAGAGTGAGAGCAGGAGCTCATCCCCTGTGTGTCAGGGTGGTGGCACAGCCCCATCCCATGGGGGCTCAGCCCTCCTGCAGTGCCAGCTGTGGCTCTGCTGGAGCAGGGATCCTGCACAAGGGGGGAGTTTTCCTCTGCAGCTCCAGGGCTGCTGCAGATGGGCCTGGGCTCCCTCTGGCCATGCAGGGCAGCAGAAGCTGCTCCTCTGGCAATGCCCTGGGCAAAGGCTGCTGGGCTGTGCCAGGCTCACATTGGATCCAGGTAGGAATGCTTGGCTCCTGCCCTGGGCAATGCAGCATCTCCCCATGGGATGCTGGAATTGGATCAGCCCTGCAGGGACACTCAGTGGCCATGGACAGCAGAGATCTCCTGCAGGGAGGATTGGCTGGGGGAGAGATCAAGAAAACTGCCCCAAGAACAGCAGAGAACTGCCCCAGCTCTGACACATGGGGACAGAACACACACCCCCACCAGACCCCTAAGACAGTAGGGGTCTGGATTTTTAATTTTTTTGGTCCTACTGGCATGGACAGTGACTTTCTGTGCACATATTTACTCCAAGGAAAGTCAGTGTTGGGTTGTAACAGATCACTGATACCAAAATGTAGAATTGTTACCTGATTGAGGAATCAAGAATAAGATGAATCAATTTCTTTTTATTTTTCTTTTTTTTTTTTCATTTTTTTACAGGGACAATCTTCGTATACTGTTGTTTGTGAAAACTGCTATCTGAGTACTGGGGAGGGAGTTCAGTTTTTCACTTGTTTGCTTTTTTGTCTTGTTTTTGTTACTTAAAGGACTTCCCTGACATCCTAGTACTATGTTTTATTGCCAGTCCAGTGGTATCATGGGCCCTGATATGCCAGGAACTTTGTGTACTGGACACATCTTTTAGAAGGGAATCTGAAATTATGGGGATTTGCTGTTTGATCTCCTGGCTAGATCTCTGTTTCAGATTTTGTACTGTGGGAAGCACTGGCTTCTCATCCATGCTTGTATTTGGCTGTATGAGATGTTGTTTCTGTAGATGCATGCCTGTGTTTAAATCCTACATCAGTTTTGATAATCCTCACCTTTTGCTGTATTCCAGTTACAAGATACTTGTTCTTGGGCTGTGTTTTTGTGCTGTCAGGCTGATAGGATTAAAGAATATTAACTTTGAAAACAGTATTTCCATTATGATTCTTGCAGAACATTATGGTGTAGATCTGAACAAGGTCAACTATTGTCAGTCATTGCTTTCATGGTTTCACTAAGTGCACATCTCCCATGCTTTCAGGGGAGTTTTGATGCTGGAAGCAGTTTTCTTTTGTCCCTGAGAATGATGTTGATAATTCTAGAAAACATTCCTTCAGAACAACAATTTTTAGAAGTAATAGCAGTACATATTCCTGGTGATGCTGATTCAATCACTGCCTTTGGCAGCTTTGAAGTCTTGATAAAGTTTGTAGTGTAATATCTTTTGCTCTAAATGCAACAGTTCCTTGTTGCATTGTTTCTTCAGTTGAGTATGAAAGTGAGCAATAGGCAGTGGTAGTTGAGATTTTAATAGGTGTTTTGTAAGAATCCAGAAGGACACAGCTCTTTGTATATTTAACAAGTGAGACTTGAGTCCTTCTTGTTACTTTAGGACTGATAAAGGCTTCTAAGAGATTCTTATCTTGCTGTTAGAATTAAACCTTTAAAAATTCATCTGTGATGTCAGTCCCTGGAGCACGTGGTGTTGACAATATTGAGAATTACCTCCTCATACCTTATGAGTATCTTCATATTTCTTTAAATATGGAAACAGAATTCTAGTTACTAAGCACACCTCTGGTTATATCTGACTCTGTGCAAGCCAGCACATATCTTCAGTCTTTATTTCTACATTTTTCACAGTTCCTTTGTGTAATTTGAGTAGTGTATGAAGCATTTTCAGAATTTGCAGGGCTCAGGCTTCAAACCCGCTGCTTTTTTAAAATTAATGAGTATAATTTAGTGGGCTAAACTGATGAAATATATTTATGAGGTTTATGAAGGAAGTAGCATGTACACTTTTTAGTGTTATAGAACTGATAAAAATAACTGATAAACTGATAATATTTTTATCAGTTATAGAACTGATAAAAATAATGAAAGCAGCACTGGAGTTTGGTTTCCTGTGGTTTTCATTCATGATGACTTTGACCCACATGGGTTCCCTAAGGCCTTCCTGCAGGGTAAGGAGGAGCCCTGCCCATAGCTCATTTACCTTGTTACCTTAAGAAAACATATTAGGAATTAATAATAACAATGCTTTTTAAATTTTTAGTACAGTTGTGTAGTAAGTGTTGACAAAACCAGTCAACAGGCGTTAATTATTTAAAAGTGAGTCAGATAATGTATTCTTCTGAACTCTGCTTAATGAAGAATGAATGAATGAACTCTGCTTAATTCTTCTGAACTCTGCTTAATAACCCTGTGAGCCCTATGTCATGGTGAAATAAACTGTTTCAGTCAGTGTAGAACTGCATGTTCTTGTGTCCAGAACATGTGTCTTGGGTAAGCTGCAGTGTCAGATGTTCTAGGCCTGTGTAAATTTGTATTGTACACAGAAATAGCATGTTCTTTGAGCACCTGCTCATACTGAGCTTATGGACAAATGTAGATACTTCTGCACTGTAAGCAATCAGGATCGTGTACATCTTGCTCTAACAGCACCTCTTTGTTTTAGTTGCTGTCCCTTGCTAAAGTGTATTGTGTGGTCCTCAGTTCCTCTTGCATGGCCTTGGCAAGATAAAGAGCCTGGATTGGCATCTCTGGAGTGCTCTGGAGTTGTGGGTTATCAGCTATTCTGAACAGGGGACTTACTCCTGGGGATCTGGAGAATGCTGTTCTCTTCAGTGCTCATCTTTGTCATCGTGGCAGTTTCCCTTGGGCTCTGTGGAGTTCATTCTCATTTGAATGTGAGCTGGAGATAGTTGATAAGGCATCCAAAGAAACCCCAAAACTCAGAGGAAGCCTTATTTTCCCCAGGTCGTATTTGCCTGTCAAAAGGGAACTTTCAGAAGAGCTTCCTGACTCAGAAGCACCTTTTCAGGCACCTGTTCTGGACTTTGAAAGATATTTACCCAGCACCATGTGTTCCATCCCATCTGCCAAGGAGACAATTCTTCTCCAAAATCCCAGTTGCCTCTGCCAGCATTTCCACTGCTACTGGCTGCTGCACCATTAATGTGTAGGTTGCAGAGAAGCTTAGTCCTGCTGGTTCTGCAACTTCTGGCAGCTCTCCCAGTCATGCTGCTTGTTTCTTTGGTGGTGCCAGGGCTTGGAGCTCATTTGCCTGACATGGGGCCATCTTGCACCTGTAGGTGGTTCATCTTGGATAGGTCCTTTCTTTTTGGAGCCTTTTTCTTCTGATGGCCTTGGGTTTCCACACTGATCTTAACAGTGCAGCTGCTATGGGCCCGAGTTTGACTTCAAGTCCTGCTGGAGACTTTGGGCCAGGGTCTTCCACTCTTCTTACCTGTATCTTCATGTCCACCCAGCCACAGGTTGGGAGAACTTCTTGTAGTTTCAGAAATGCTCAGAATCTGAGTGTTCTTTATGTAAGAACACATCCAAGAATGACTGGAATGCAGTTCTCCACAGACTTTGTGGGAAAGATTGGTCAGCTTTGGCTCCTCAGTATGTTTTTTTGGTATGTGAATACCTATTTGCTCTTGGATGTATTCCATCATCTGCAGACAAGTAAAATCATTCTTCCCATAAACTAGGCTACTGTGGACCTGCTTGAAGATCTGCAGCTGGGCTTCTGTCTCATTGAATCCTCCTGAGTAACTTTTACAGTTAGGTTGCTTGGCTTGATTGCCACAAAGCTTTAATGCTCTGTCTCTGCCTAGTCAGCCAAGGGGTGTGAAGTTAACAGCTGGTTTAAAAACCTGTGGGGAAAGTTCAGTCCCATTTCCTTGGAAATCACACATCTTGTTCCCTCAAGAGTCGAAAACAAAATTCGTGCCTGAAATTTTGTGCCTCCTAAATTCTGCTTTTTGTGTGGTTCAAGTGATCCTTTGATAATTAGAAAATGACTTTTCTTTAATTTGAGGAAATTTTCCAATTTTCATGAACTGTAAAGCCGGGTGGCCTTAAAAAGCTGACAGATGAATTGAGTGAATGACATTATAACCAAAGCAAAATGCTTTTAGCTATGCACCCATTTACTTTCCCTCTTTCTTTGCAGTAACTTTCATTAAGTACAAATAACTAAATACATGTATGGGAGTGGTGTCACAAGATTGTTGTTGCTCTTAAGTTGCCTCTCAGAATGCCTGTGCAGGGGTCACATTCATATTCTTAAAATTACTTCTTGTTTTTCTCTCCCTGAGGGATTGAAAGCCACCTGATAAAAAACCTTTTGATGTTCTAAGATGCCTTAACTGCCATGGGACTTACAGCTCTTTTGCTAGTGGAGTCCTGAGCTCTATCAGCTGCAGATACCAAATTGTGCCAGCTGTTCTCTATTGAGCATCTCATCTTCAGGTCTTTTTTTTTTTTTTTGAGGAAGTTTCAGTTAAGTAGATTGTTTTTCTGCTAAAGCTTAATTTCTTTGTTTCTTATTCTTTGGTGAGATGAGGACAGTGCTGGATTTGTTGCTTGGAATGGGGACAGCTGGGAGATTGCTTTTCCAGCTGAGTGGTATGCTGGACTGTCAGACCTGGAGGAAAGGATATTCTAAAGAACCCCAAAACATCTAGAGAGTCAAAGAAAATCAGAGACACTTAAGCATATATTGACTCTCATTGCAAAATGAGGGTTGTTGGGAGTTGTGTAGTTGTAGTCCTACTGAATCCAGAAGAGTAATGAAACTAATTCCACAGGCTGCTCACAACTGTGCAGAATGCTGTTCTTTTACCATATATCCATTCCTCACCCTTTGTGAGCCATAAATCAGCCCCCTCATCCCTCTTCTGCACCAGATCTTGTTGCATATGTCCTTGACATCCCCTCCCAGAGGCAGCCCAAATCCTGCTCAGGGTTCCAGTAATTGTGGCAAGGGCTTTGGAAGAGCCTGTGAAGTTGTGTAACCTCCAGGAGTTGGTGTGTCCATCAGCAGGGCCAGAGGAGTGAATGCCTGCTAGGTTTGATCAGTTCTGCAGGGCTGTTACAAATCTTGCTGTCTGTGAGTCTTGATTAAAATCAGCCAATGATTGTGGCAGGGATTAGGGAGGCAGATGCATAATGTGATCTTAAGAAAATGCATAAATACCATGTAATGAAAAAAACCCATAAGGGTTTGTCTTCTAGTTAGGAAAGTTTCTCCACCTTTCTGTCTGCTTTTCATTTTCATATGAAGAGGGGCAGTGTTGTCATCTTAATTTTGGTTTGTTTATTGTTTTTAGAAAGTGTGGGTACACTTTCTGCAGCTGCTGGCAGTAAAGGCATTTTCAGTGAATCAGTTTCTTACAGAGGAAAAATGCCCACTCAAAAAGCTACATTAGATGTAGCTGTAAATGGAAGCTGATGTCTTATCCCAAGTCCACAGGCAAATCCTAAATGCTGTCATTGATTAGGCACCTGTGTTACAGGTATATAACAATATCCCAGTTTTGCATTATTTTTCATGTTCTGATAGGTCCTGTCATACTGCAGAGAATGCAAAAGTTTCAGGCCTGAAGAGCTGGCAAACTAAATGTCACAGGGAGGTGGGTTTGCAGGGCATGAAGCAGATGTATGATCTGCACAGGAGGGATGAGATTCTCTTTGAAAAGAAGATACACGTTTTTAAGATGATAAATGTGGTTTTACTAAAAACATTGCTGCTTCAGCTCATTTCACAGCCCATTTGTAATCAGTTGTTCAAACTGATGTTTGTTTTCTTGTGTCAGTGTAGAATTGTGATGCCAGCAGTCCTGGTGATGCACATCCCAGTGTTTCAGGCTTACTGCTGTGCTGGCTCGTGGTGAAGTCATGACACAGCTTCAGCCCTGATCATGCTCTTGCACAAAGGAACACAGATCTCCCTTGCCTTTCCTTCAAGGTAGGCAAGCATATCTCTGTTGTTTGCCCCTGGTTTTGCTGGATGATTCTCAGTAAATCTTAGCAAGAATTGAGTTATGAGAAAGGAAGGCTGCCACCCGAAGCCATCGCTTCTGTTTGCTTTTTAATCTTTTTAATACTGGAAGTGTTCTTACTTCCTCACTCCTTTTGCAGTGACTTTTGCTCAGAGACTAGAACAAGATGTAGGACTGAAATCTTCTCTGTTTGAGTGATGATGTCTTGTTTGTAGCTCCTCTTATTCAGCAGTAGGAGGTGTGTACTTAATAATGTTCTTTGAAAGAGATGAGCTGTCATGGCAAAAGTCAGATCCCTTCTGTTAAATGTTCTGTGAACACATACAGAATAAATAAACCAGGACATAACAGAACTGCTGCATAAGATGACATGCACAGCGCTAGAGAGCTATGGGACCCTTCACACTGGCATTTTACTTTTTCCTTGGTGACTCTGTTGGTCCTTTTTTTCTTGGCAGTTTAGCATTTTATTATCCTCCTGTGAGATTAATAGTATTTTCAACCTCTTCATGCCAAAGAAAGCCTTCTTGGATGTGTCTCTTAATTTGTCATTCATGTTCTTCAGGGAGTGATATTTGCAAAGATTGTAGTGAGGATATAATAATTCTGGTGTAAATTTAAATTTGCTCATTGCTTACATACGTAGATGTGTGCATTTGCTTCTAATACAAGTAAACCCTTGCAATTTCCTGGCAGGTTTCCTGCTTGAGAATCTCTAGTGTAAAGTGGTGGGACTAGGCACTTGTAATAACTTCCTATTTTATGCTTGTCTTATTTTTCTAAATAACTGCCAGGTGTTACAGAGGAGGGCAGGCCTCCAGAACTGCAGAAAACAAAGACTACACCAGCTGTAAACAGACAGACGCTGGATGCTGAGGAGCTGGAGGCTCTTAGAAAGTCTGTGGAGGAGTTTTTCTGCTTTTCCTATGGTGGGTCCTTTAAATTCTTCTAGATTTTTAAATTTTTATTCCATTTGGAAGGAAAAAACTGCATGATCTTAGCCTTCCAACTACACTGCTGTTTTTAGAAACTTTTAGTAGCTGTTTCTGAAAAACACACATGTAGTGGTTCTTTGTGATGTGTTTTGTGGGATGTGATTTGAGATCATTGCACAGTGCACATTAGTGCCAGCAGTATTTGGTTTTCTGAGAAGATTTGCATCCACACTTTGCTTTTGCTCCAGTTCTGTCCAAAGTTACAAAGTTTTGTGAGGGACTCATCCTTTTGCTAACTTCAGCAGTCTCAACATCAAAACAATTCCTCTTTTTTTTCTAGGTAAAGCTTTAGGAAAGTCAACGGCAGTACCTGTGCCATATGAAGAGATTCAGAGGAACCAGTCTGCTGTGATAGTGCAGGGCCTGCCTGAAGGAGTCACATTTAAACATCCATCAAATTATGATGTTTCCACCCTGAAATGGATTTTGGAACACAAATCAGAGATCTCATTTAGTATCAACAGGTTATTTGTTCTTTTTCTTGTGCTTGTCTGTCAAATTTGGTTTTGTACTTAAGTAAAATCTATTTTAATTTTAAATTAAATACACTGCAGACTGTTTCTCTTAAACAGGAATTTTCTCTGTAATGTACACTACCAAGTAATTAACAATGTCTTTGCTAAAACTGAATTTTTCTTCCCATATTTCCACACAGGCCTTTCGTAGAACCAAAGAAACAGATAGGTAAGTTAATGCTTATTCAGACTAAACAGAAAAAGATTGGAACTTGAGTTTAGGTAGCAATAAATGTAGAGCATTTGGTCATGTAAATAAAGTGGCAAACTGTGCAGAAATTTCTGAACTGTGGGTTGCCTTACTTATAAGGAGCCCTTTCCTATATATAACCTTTCATTTATGCATTTGCCAGGAGCAACTCTAATATTAGAGATGAAATTCATTCTGTTTCATTGATCAAATCCATTCTGTTTCATTCTTCATTCTTATACTGAATTTCAATTTAATGTGAATTGAATGGTGTCCTAGGAGAAGGAGAAGTGAATATTGGAAGGATTGCTTTCAGTTTTTAGAAGATGCCAAGACTTTCTAGTGCTTGGGTTCCACTACCCAGCTGATTTTGGCATTTATATTTAATTTTAAAATGTAACTTAATCTTCTGAAGTGGCTAGGTGTTGTAGTTCCTATGAATGCCTCTATATCTGAAAGCCTCTGAGCTAGAGTGAGTATTGTAAAACTCTAGAGAGATTCACTTCTAGCTTAGGAGAAATCCCCTCTCCTCCTCCTTTTATGGTATCATGTTATTTTACTTGCTAAATACAGAAGTGTGGGGATTTGTTTTATGAAAATGATGAAGCAATCTCTGTGGGAATGTGGTCAAAAAGGAAAAATTTAATTTCTTAAGTGAAAGAGCCAGAAGTTGATGCTTCATTAGTAAAATTAGAGATGTGTGCCTATGCTCAGGTTGAGGACTAGAGATGGAATATTACAGAAATTCTGTTAATAATATAGTACTATCAAAATACAAGATAGGTTTTCAGTGTGCTGTGACATTCTAAAGCTGTTTGTGTCTCAGTACAGCTTAATGGGATCTTTCATTATCTGTGAATGAGGAAAATATGCACATATGCTTGTAAAATGTGAACAGGCTTTTGCTTTGTGGAATCAATGTTATATTTTCAATTTGTGTTGAAAGTACATGGAGTACAGGAAATTCAAATATTGTCTTTTAACTTTCAGAAGCTGATGTGACAGCTCCTTCACGTTCAGTTATACCCCCATGTGAAAGGTGAATTTTAAATAATGTAGAATTTTTTAAATCAGCTATCTATTTTCATGTTGTTATCTTTGTCTTAATGTGCTTTTTCTGCCCAGCTGACCTTTGAATAACTTTTGTTTGCTTGGCATTATAAAAAGCATGAAGTTCAGTCTTCTCTTATTTTTGATCATTGTTTGTAAGGAAACTGTTACAAGTTAAACAAATGGCAAAGTTTCTCTTTAGTTTAATTAGCCCAATTCTTAATTCACAGTCTGTTAGTCAGGGATAAGTTTGCCATGTTTTATGGTACAGCAGTGAGGGAGAACAGATGTAATGTTGCTTCCTTCCCCCTCCTCAATTTGAAAAAAGTGATTTTTTTAAAAAATTAGTAAATGAAGATACTGTATCCGTAATATATCAAAAAATTGTTAATGTGACAACAGGGATCAGTTTTCTGTACTTCTGTGTTTGCCTCTCATTAAATGCTAAACATGGTCTGAATATTGGGTATGCCTCCAAAAAATGTAGGAATAGGAGATTGCTGGCAATTCAGTTGTAAAAAATCAGATAAGCCAATATGCAGGGGTTTTTAATTTTATGTTCTTGTTAGAAAAAATTCTGAGAGATTGGTTTTGCTTAACAAGCTATCAAGCTTTAAGAACTTCCCAGAAATCTAAGGTTTGTTTTTAATAATGTCATTCATTTTGATTTGCTTAATTTTATAGTTGTCCTCCTGTTAATGTGAAAACGGAACCAAGCAAGGATTCTGGTATGTTCAAAATTTTGCCTTTATTTGCAGGACAAAAAAAAAAAAAAGAAAAAATAAACCAAAAAACCCACCCAAAACCATGTTCTGTTAGAAGACTGAACTTAAGCAAAAACAAGAAAAAAAAGCTCAAAAAAAAAAAGAAAAGTAGCAAATAGACATCCTTGGTGACACAGAAAAACATCTCTTTCCTTGAAACTGTCCGTTTTTCAGTTGGAGTTTTTATCAAGTATTAAACCCTAGCCAAATGCTTCCATTTCAAGAGGGAAATTACAAAAATTTGTAATGCATTTGTCCTGGTTTAGGGCAAATTTGGAGGAGAATTCCCAAATTAGGGCCCCTCCAGAAAGCAAACCCACATGGCCTCGCCCCCCAACTGGTTTGGGAAGGATTCCTTGGAGAGAAGTGGAAAGAACCTGTTTATTGAACAGGCACAGCACCCCCAGCACACAGAATGAACAATACCAGGTGACACCACTCTAAAAAGAGATGACAAATTCAGAAAGTCTCTCTGGGGGTGGTCACTCTGTTCTCAGTCCCTCCTGTGCTGGGGCAGCTGCTGCAGCCACAAGGGGCAAACTCTCGGTGTTCCCAGGTCCCAGTGTGGAGCAGGTTTGAAATGGTCAGAAAAAGGAAAGGAGAAACAGTCCAGGAAGAAATTTGGACTAATTAGTTTAGTTTAGCTAAACTAGCTAATGAGCAAAGCAAGCAGAAGTGAAGCAAGCAAGAGCGAGAGGGAGCAAAGGAAAAGCAAAAGCAGAAAAAGCAAAAGCTGCAGTCTCTGTGTCCCACCAGGCTGATAAGAAACCCAAAACAAAACTTTCCCTCTTCAGAGCCAGTCTGAAAGGTACAGAACAGAATATCCAACATTAACAGAACATATGAATGGGGATACAAGCATCATAACATCACCCTAGGACAGCATTGTAGACTAAATTTATCTTTATGTAATTTAGAGAAGAATTTATTTGTTAATATTCCTAAAACATTGAAAATAACAAAATGACCATTTTCCAGCTAAAATAGAAATAAAAAGTTCATAAATAACAAGATGTGTTCTTTGTTATTTAAAGATTGCCAGATCATTGCTAAGTTGCTCTGCAGGTAGCAGATGATTGCCCAAGGCATTGTGATCTGTGGCAGAGTGATGCTGAGGTGTGTGCTGGGAGATAACAGCATGGGTAATCCCACTAAAGCCAGCCAGACAGCTGGTGTGCTGGGAGATAAACTGCTGCCTTTCCCTTTTGCTGGGTTCAGCTGCACTGCTCAATTTCTTCTTAGAATTAAGTTTTCATATGTAGTTCAGCTTTTTGCTCTTGTTATTTGTGCTTCACAACTTGAAATTTGTGGTTTAGGCACCCTCCATTTTTACATACACAAAGCATTAACATGAACTTTTTGCTAAGTCAGTCCCAGACTATTTCCTGCACTTCTTAGGCATTTTAAGTAATTCTCACAGAAGAATGAACAGGAGCTTTCCCAGGTCTTTTAGCACAATGTGTGATAAAATATATTTTTTTCCTGTGGTAGCATGCAAAGAGGAAAGAGCCCATTTAAAAAATATTCTTCAGATCTGAGACAGCATCTTCAGGGAAGCCCAGTTTGTTGGGAGGTATTTAATCCTAGATTATTTCTGGGGTTGACCAAACTGAAACATAAGAAACCAGCAGGTCACTTTGTTGCCATTGTTTTAGCTCAACAAATGTGTAATGTTTTGTATTTTTTTCCTTTTTCTTTCTTTTTTTTTTTTAATAGAGACCAATGAGGATCATGGTGAGTGCTTTTTTTTGTTTGTTTGTTTTAAGAATCTGCTTATTATTGGTTTCCATATTTGATTCCTTTGTTGCTTCTACAGGAATTTCTTCCAAATTGTCAACAGTAACAATGAAACAGGAAAGAGATGATCCTAACTACTATCAGTTTAATACTCCAGGTAATGATACTAATTTTCATATGTGTTTATCTCATGAAAGGATTGGTTGCCTAAGTGTTGATCCCTCCATGCCTCTCTTTTTAGTAATTTTTGGTCATTAAACATGCAGTTATTTAGCTCTGTTAGGATACAGCATTTCCTATTGTGACTGCGGTCACAAGGATTTTCAGGATGAAGAAGAGATGAGAATGTTGACTCCATGATCAGAAGGCTTGATTTATTATTTTATGATATATGTTACATTAAGACTATACTAAAAAGAAATAGAAAGGAAAAGGTTTCTTCAGAAGCTAGCTAAGGTAAGAATAGAAAAGAACGAATAACAAAGATCTGTGTCTCAGACAGAGAGCAAGAGCCAGCTCTGCCATGAGTGGTCAGGAAATCCAAACACCCACAGGAGACCAATCATGGGTCTACCTGTTGCATTCCACAGCAGCAGATAACCATTGTTTATTTTGGTTGCTGAAACTGCAGCTTCTCACAAGGAAAATCCTAAGAAAGGATTTTTCATGAAAGATGTCTGCGACATCCTATCATGTAAGTTTTAGGAGGAATACCAAAAGACCTAAAGAACAACTTCATCCCAAAGCCATGTGTGTGTGTTTGGTCTGAAGAAGTTTTGAAATTGCTTGATGTATTTTTCTGGGGGTACAGTGTGCAGACTATAATTCAATGACTTTGTTAAATGGGAAATAAACCTTTCTAGTGATGCTATCTAGAGCAATGCTTGAATTTTTTCTTTAAAGTTTCAGTAACTTTTATACACTGTATATCATACAGTCAGCCATTCTATGATTCTGTGACTGAAGTGTATCAATCACTTCCTTTGTAGGAATGACCAGTATGTGTCAAAATTGTATTGAAAGGTTTATTTATGTGGACAAAGCAAAACAATATTCATGAGGCCCATGGCTCAGCCTCCATGTATGTTTTAAGTTTTCTCCCAGTTGTTTTGCCTCACCTCTATGTATCTGGTTTGCACATTGACCTCAGCTA
The DNA here is from genome assembly GCF_051311805.1 of Agelaius phoeniceus. Lineage (NCBI taxonomy): Eukaryota > Metazoa > Chordata > Aves > Passeriformes > Icteridae > Agelaius > Agelaius phoeniceus. The sequence continues at coordinate 8,333,001 of NC_135284.1, forward strand.
GGAGAAAACGGAAATTGTTTTTTCTTTATGTTGGCATGAACGGTAATTAAGAAATTGTGACTATAAATGGCAATATAAAATAAGTAAAACGTTAAATTTATAATTTTAACCTATGTGTACTTGTCATTAGGTTAATTGAGTAATACAGAGAAACAAGGGCAAGCTGCCACACATCTCTCAATGACAGTTACATGTTCAACAGTGAAGTGCAAACAGCACATCCCTTAATTTTGTAATATTATATATTATTGAGATAACATTTTGTGTGTGTTCAGACATGAGGATTCTCGAGACTATTTGCTAATGTGCTTTAATAACTAACTATGGGGATCTGGAATCAATATTTTCATCCTGGCATATCTCAAGAAATATAAGAGCATCATTCAGAGAGACCTCAACCATGGCATAGCAAAGTGTCACCCTTTGAGTGCAGAACTGGAGTGGTGTTAGGATTATCTGCTCTTCATATGTGTACATTGCCTGGCCTTGGAGTTTTACAGGCTAGGCAAATTAGTGGTTTACAGGCATGATTTAGTAGTGTAGTAAAAGTAGATAGTGGTGTGAAGACAACCTAATCATTGTTCATTCCAATGCCAAGTCTTCCCATTCTTTTGCTTTTTATCCCCATTGTGGTTTTCCATTTCATGCATACAAATGATGTCAGAATTTGGCCAATAGCCCACAATGAAACTCAATGCCATCTGAGGAGAGTCTGCCCTGAAATTGCTTCTTTACAAAATAGTGTCCATTGCACTGCATCTGAGAAATCCAAGTCATGCCATATGCTTCCAGAGTGAAGTCTAAGCACATTTGACAGGGGGGGATTTCTGTTGTCTTTCAAAGAACTCTAAATTTAAATCTTCTGATTGAGGGAGAGAAATATATATCTCTTTCTTTCTGATAAAGTGGTGCTGTTAGTGTTCAAAAACACATAATCACATAAGTGATTATATGCAGTGATTTTATTGAAGAGCTCTGGGAATCGGGGTGATTTCCACCCAAATCTGATTCCAACCATACATAACTTTCATGTTAATTATTAAACTTATATTGTTCTATTATATACACAGATTTCAGCTAAACATAGCCTCCTTTAAATTTCCAACATCGTTTCTCACGATTCTTCTTATGGTTCTATAATAATTATATTTAATTACTAAACAATCATCTCATCTAACAATTATATCTTTTATCATACTGCTTACGCAGATGCAGTGATCTGAGAAAACACAAAGCCCAATATTTTCAAAGATTATTTTGTACATTTTCCAGGGCCCCACTATCAGTGCTTGAGGGATGACTCCCCCTCTCTGCCTGGCATTTAAAACAAGACAGAGTATATTTGTAAAAGTGATGGGGTGCTGTGAGCTAAAAGATGTTTTCACTTTCATGTCAAGTCATGCTGACTAGACAAGTAAAGCAGCTTCCCCTTCATTCTCTTTGTAGCTATCACTCTGATTCAAGCCAAAGGTTGTCCAGACTATAGAGCTATAAATTCTGGAGGCACATAGGTGTTTGTGTGTGGGTGGTGGTGCTGTCCAAGAAGTGAACCTTTAAAAATTGCTTATTCTAAGGGGTGTTCCTGAGGAATGACATAGTCTGCCCCAGCATTGCCTTTGGAGAGATGCTACAAAATAAAGAAAACAGATAAGGTAATACATTTTGCTAAAAATAAGCTACAGCAAAAGCCAGGCTTATCCATTTCTGAGAAGAAACAGCTTAAGTATTAGGGAACAGAAATCTGCTTGGGCTTCCTGGAGAAAGTGATTCACTGATAAAATTTAATGGTTGTATTTTTGTTCTAAGTGCTTCCTTTCAAAGATCTGTAATGCTGATCAACGTGCCATGTGCCTGGGTGGCACACTAACTCTTCCTGTTAATCAAAGAGGGAAATTCTTTTCATCTGGTTACCACTGTACTTGATTTTTGCTTTCCTTGGTTATGTCATATCTGTGTATTTCTGCCTGTTGTGTGCATTAATGCAGTAAAGTGGAAATGTATCTGGTTTTATTAATATTTCTTGTTGGTGGAACTCTTTTAAATTTAATTTTCTAGTCCTTACTAAATTAGGATAGCAGAATCTATTGTTTGACATGTTTTAATTTCTGAAACAACTTTTTCATACTGCTTTTTTCCTCTGTCCAAACCTCATAATATGGAAAAAATGTTCAAGTTTTATGAAATAATCTGTGTTGGTCACTTTTGAAAAAAAATCTAATGGTTTTACTACATGTATTGTAGTTTTTATCAGTATTACAGATAAAAGGACTGAGTTCTCTGTGCTTAATCCCAAAGGCTGTAAATCTACTAATTTTATCTTTTTAACTAGAGAAATATTCAAGTTTAAATGCATGAAAGACTATTAGTTTTCCTTTTTTACTGCTGTCACAGCATGTATTTGGCACAAAGATAAAGCAATTCAGAGAATACTTCAGAATATGGGGTTAAAACAATCCTGTCAGGATTTCTGAATTAAGGAATAAATGCAAAGCTGTGCATATTTTGAGATATTTGGTTGTAGTGGGATGCATACTTTTTTGTGTCAGTGCCTTGTGAGTAATAATAATTGCATGTTCACAGGAGTTCTTAGGAAATGCCAAACCTGACTGGGTGCATCTGCTGAATATGCTGCTTTAAATAAAAGCAAATTTAGTCCATGGAGACATTTTCAGCACACACAGGGGGTTGTGTTCTATTTCCACTCCCCCTAACAGCTGCAGATCCCACTATTGGTATGAGAATTCTTTCTGAGAGGTGAGGCCTGGAGGACCACCAGTGTCTCTGGCTCCTTTTCCTCCTCGTTTTTCCCCATCTTTGGACTATGATCCAGGCTGTGCCAACATCAGTCTTTGTGGAGCTGTGTTAGGAACAAAATCAGGGAGCTCCTCTGAAGTAAACAGGTTAAAAAAAAAGGGGGGAGGTGGGGGGAAACACCTTCCTCCAGCAAAGAAAAGTGGCAGGAGCAGATCTAAGCTGAAAGAAATGTGTTTCAAGCAAAGAACTTTGCATAGGTTCCTCACTTGAAATGCTGTTCATCTTTAATCTCTTTGAAAATCTGAATAATCAAATGAGGCAGAGCTGTTCAAGTTAGCATTATTGTAACCATCTAATTACCACTATTTTCTTTAATACTTAGATATTCACTTATTTGATAGTGTGTATGTACTTTCAGTTGAGTGAAATACTGAAGAAGTCTGATTGTGACAATAGTCTGTCGGGTCGGCGGAGGAAGAACAGCACTCAATATGAGTGATCAGCAAATCCCAAAGTTTATTGATAGCTCACACATATTTATATTGGTGTTCATGAAGCTTATACATAGTACAAAGCTGAGCTCATTATTGGTTAAACACACATACATCAACCACACCTACTTCTATACTCTAATAATTATTTTGTTTCTACATCTACATTCCTGTGGCTATTCTACCCAAGGCTATCTTCATTTTTCTGGCAAAAGATTCACTCCTCCATCTTCATGTTGCAGCAAGGTCACCATGACTCTTGTCAGGGATTGGACACTGATTACTTAATCCCCAGCTTGTTTCCTCAAAACTTATCCAACAGCATCATGTCAAAGTGACCTTTCTCAGCTAGCCAATTATCCAAAAGCTCTCCACAATAGTCTTTTCTGTATTTTCTTTCTTAGTGTGCAGATGCAATAGAGTTTAGAATATTCCATTGCCTTATGAATTAACAGTAGCTTTTCTCTTGTGGAACTATTAATACTCTTGCTGATACATTTATGAACATATCTCTAAACAACTGGAATTTCTGGTCACCTGTATGAGCTTCTGCAGATTGCTTTTGCAAATGCACACAGAATTTGTGGGATTTGCACAGAACAATTAGTCCAAATGAGTTCCAGTTACTCCTGTTTGCCACACATAGCAGGGTTTCCATCCCTCTGCTGTTTCTGTGGTGCAGAATGGCCTCTTGCTCAGTGTGGTGTTGTTTGTGCTGTAAGCAGCTCACCCTTCTAGCACAGCTGCAGGAGAGCCACAGCAGTAAGCAGCAGGGTTTTAGGAGTGTTCATTTATTTAGTGTTAATAAACACTAAATAAACACAAATAAACATAAATAAATTAACACTAAATAACCACAAATAATTTAGGAGTGTTAATAACAGGTTAAGTGTAGTTTCTGTGCTGCTTTCTGCACCAGTCTTTTTTAGCCAGTCTGTTGTCTTCAAAAGAACTGTTGTAATGAAAAGTAAACAGCCTTGGAATGTCATAAATTACTTTAATCCCTGTGAATCTATGTGTTAAATGTAGATAGGAATGTTGAGGTCAAAGAATACTCCTTAGGAATATTAGCTTTAATGAACAGGAAAAAGATCTAGTGATTAAAGTGTCCTTGAAGAAAGGCAGAACCATCAACATTTCTTTTTTAAAAATTAGTTTATTAGTTGAAACCTGCTGTTCAGCATGAGTCTCTTGACTGTTCAGTCGTCTAAGAAATGCACCATGCTGCCACTAACCCCATTTTTATTCTGTTGAACCAAGTAAGTAAGGATTTATAAATATTTAATATTTAACAGAGTCTTTCCAAAGTTTAACATTACAGAAAGTATGAAGTGAGCACATAATATAGGAAATTAGAAGTTATTTGGTAAATTCCTGTATGGGCTGGAAGTATGTGTTAGTTGTGAGACACCCTTAAAAACTGTTCTCTCTGTTCTCAAGCAGGCCCTTCCAAAACACCAGAGGTAGATGAAAACATTGCTCCTGGAAAAAGTTACACAGGTAGATCTTTTACTTGTATTTTTTCCTCACATCTGTTTTAGAAATTGAGTATGTAAGTTTTGATTGTCACAGCTTTGCTACTTGATTTGCCAAAAAAACTGAGGGTATTGGAACTTAAACATGAATAGAAATGAAAATTACTATTACTTTAATTTCCAGCTGTCTGAGTAGACAGACATGTAGATGGAAACTTAATTTCTTCCTTTTCTAAATTCAAAGAGGAGCATCAGGTTGATCACTCTAAAGCACAAGTTTTTTGTGTAAATTGGTATGTTTCTCAAGAAATTCAGTCTGTTTTATAATGACTTATAGACTTTAATAAAACTCAGCTTTATAAATTGTAAGTGCAACTTAACTATGTTTTTCAGGTCAGTGTGAGGTGAATGAGCACATAAATAAATAAATAAATAGAAAGTCAGTGTTAGTCAAAGCAGTACCTTGGCAAAACTCTGTAATAGCTGAAATGCCTTTACAAAAAATGGTGCAATTTTTTTCAACAGTTTACAGTTTACATTAAAAATATTGGATTGCCTATTTGCAAAGACTAGAAAATATCAACCTGCATTTAACACTATGAATTTCATAGTAAGGTCAGAATGTTCCTGCTGCCATAAATTTCTAAGATGAGGAAAAGGTGTTCTCAGTCTTGTTCACATGAACAAAATAATTCTGGAATTTCTGCAGTAAAAATCCTTACTTTGAATAGTAAGGATTAAAAATTGCTAAACATTCCTTATGTATTTTGACTCTGGTATCTTTTTACTTTATATTTGTAAAGGAAACCATCAGCATGGTATAATACTTAAGCATAGAGAGATCTAAAGGAAAATACTCTTCAAAATGTATAAGTGCAGCTTTACTCTCCTGGAATAACTAAAATATGTTCCTTCATGCACTGCTGCTTAATTTTGATAGAGTTTCTGATACAATTAGCTTGCCTTTGTTTAACTGTAGTGCAGTTAAGTACAAATTGCTCTTTCTCACAGTGAGTGTTGATTGGCTAATCCTGCTTGTGTTGTTGGGGCACTCTGCCCCAACTAAAGCATTGTGATCATGAATTTCCCTGCCATGTTTGATTGTTGGCCTTGCAGCCTGTTCTGGAAATCATCATAGTGCAGAAACCATGAGTCTGTAGAGCTGGTAAAAAAATCCCTAATCTGTGGGGTCAGGCAGCCTTTGTTTGTATTTTCAGTAATCCTGGGTAACAGAAGGTGATTTATGACTGTATTAACCCTAGAAAGCCAGGATGATGGAATTCCCTTCAGTCCTAGCAGCAGCTCTGCAGTGTAGCATGTGCAGTTTAGCAAGTGTAATATTCCCCTCCTTGCCTTTGGAATTGCTCAGAGGCTCATGGTAAAATATCTTTGCTTCTATTTTTGTTGCGTGCTGTGAGTGCAGGGGCTTCCTTGACAATGTAGTTCAGATGCAGAGGCATGGAGTGTTTGGTTGAGAATCCTGTCCTTGTTCATCATTCAGCAGTCCTGCTTTTCCCTTTCAGAGGCCTCCCAGAATGACTCATCAGACACAAGTGAGGATTCTGAGGCTGAGTTCAGTAATGAAGGTCAGTTCCCCACATCATTGATTTCAGACATTTTTCTATCCAAAATGTGTTTTCCAAAGCCTGCATTACTTGGCAGTGAATGAAGAGAATTGTGTGCTGGTGTTGAGTGTAGTTTGTTTTGTGCACTGCTTGGTAAATGAGCCTGGTGGCAGATTTGACCTGTTTGATGAATTTCATTGGTTCCTGTTGGTTTTACACTGCTTTGAAAGTGGGTTCACAACATTTGAACTCTTCAATACAAAACATTGGTACTGTGTTTTGAGACCTATGGTATAATCTATATGGTATGATATTACTTCCAGTTAGATAACAAAGGTATTCCCTATCTGCACAATTTATTCTGTGATTCCTTTTGCTCTTTCAATGGGGTTTTTACAATCATGCAATGCCCAGTCATGTTTCAGAAGGCAATGTTGTTTTCCTTAGGAAGTACAGAAGCAGCTTTGTTTTTTGCTCTCTTGTGTTTTGCACACAGATGTGCTTTTGAAGGAACAAGTTGTTCCTTCACAGTAGGAACAGGAGCTTTCTGAAGTTACTCAGTTAAGTAATTTATTGCCAGATTTGGTTCCCTGATAAGTACAGTTCCTTCATTCTGTTAGAGTTTTAAATTAATGGCAGTTCCAGTGCTGCACTCGAGTTTTCTGGACATAAAACTAGTTTGGTTTTTTTTTTTTCTTTCTTAAAGATGATGTTGATGTTGGTGATGATAATGATGATGATGACGAGTACATGCCCCCTGAAGAGAGCTTGAGGAGCCCCAGTTCAGCTCCTGAAGCTGCCAATACTGGGAGAAGAAATGCTGAAGAATTCAGTTTTGGTAAGATGAAAATTAAAAATTATTTTGTCTCCCTGCTGTGTTTTCTGAAAAAGTTTTGGGTGGTTTTGTGGTGCCAAAAAGTTCAGTATTATGGCAAATATAACTGTCATATCAACTGATCAATTAGAACCTTTTTGTCAGAATTAAGCTAAATAATAAACATTTTTGGAATTTCATTTAGTAGCCATGGGCTCTGTGCAGATGTATTGCAGCTGTATAATCATCACTGTTGGCTACCTTGGTTGTTTTTTGTTATTTGATGTGATGACATAAATAGACACACAGAGAGTTGGGATTTTCTGGTTGTGTTCTTTCCTGATCCCTCATGTTGGCTTCTCCACAGAACCACATCCATGCACTTCAGTTTAGTCTGGTTAAAGATGCTTCACCTCAGATGTTTTGTGATCCTATACCTCTCCCTTATTCTGTGGTTTGGTTTGAGTTGGCTTATGGGCACATTAATCTGTCTGCTTTTATTAGGTTCTGTGCAGTCAGAAATGTCTTTATAAATTTGAAGACAGGCACCAGAGTTCTGATGGCAGTGAAAGAACAGATGTGGAAATTCAGTTATAGCCTGTGAGATGTGAATGTTTTTTGTGAGGATAAATGTTATGAAGCCAAGTGATGCAGAGTCCCCAGGCAGGTGCAAAGGAGAGTTGTTTATTGCAAAAAGCAGGCCCTTTTTAAGCAGGTAGCCCATAATGTGTTACATTCCATTTTAGTAGATCCCATACAATCCAACCAACCACGCTAAACCCTGATGTGAGCACATCATGGTTATATAATTTGTTTTTCTGCTTCCAGTGCAGCTGTGTCATGTGCCCATAGTCTTTTTCTGCTTAGCTGAAGTAACAGGCCTCAGCCATGATTTTACAAGGGTAACAAGGCCATTGTTTCATAAGGTTTTACCAAGATGGTTTAGATGCAAAGGCATGGAGTGTTTGGTTGAAAATCTTTTCCATGTCCATCATTCAACTGTCCTGGTTTTCCCTTTCAGAGACCTCCCACCATGACATGTCAGAAATAAGTGAGAAACCTGAGGTTGAGGTCACCATTGAAGGTCAGTACCATGGGTCCTGAATTTCAGTTGGTTGGGTATTTTTCTATCCAGAATGTGTTTTCCAGAATGCTTTCCAAAGCATTACTTGGCACTGAATGAAGAGAATTGTGTGCTGGTGTTGAGTGTAGTTTGGATTGTGCACTGCTTGGTAAACAAACCTGGTAGAGAAGTTTTCAAAAACCACAATATACTGAAGCAGATTGGACTTGGTGGGCTGCTTTTGAATGATTCCTGACAGCAATTTGTATCTTTGGAGTAATTTTTAGGTGTTGGTAATGAAAAATATTCATTGAGCAGACAAGATGTTAAAACATTCCTTCATTCTGGAGAACACATTGCTTTATAAATACACTGTAGTTAGATGTAACATTTGGAGTTAACAAATGCTTCAGGGAAGAATGGTACCAGAGCAGAAAGGCAGTGTTGCAGGTGGTGTAAGCAGAGCCTCAGGGTGTCTGTCTGATATTGGTAACTGTGAGATCCAAACCTTTGCAGGGAGCAGCTCCCTTTGTCATCCAAGTGGCTCTAAAGCTGCCAAGCAGTGTCCCTGCAGTTCCCCTGCTAGGATGTTGGTAGAGGTGATCTGTGTTTCTTGTACTTGTGCATGAGTGTCCTGGCACTGCTTTAAAACACTGCTGAGATTGGCTTTTGCAGTGCTTGCTTGGGGAATTAGATTAGGAGCAGCCAATCAGCAACTTAGAAAGTAGGCAGGGCATTTGTGAGAAAGTGGACACTTCTGGCATTACTTTCTGTGTTTTACAATGCAGCATGGAAATAACTCCACCATTACCTTGACAGAAAAGTTTATATGAGAAGAGTCATTCAGTTCTGCTTATATGTAAAGGCCTTTAGCACAAAAGTAAAAAACAATATTTTCCTTTTTTTTTGTTTTTTTATAGAAGATGATGATGACTACCTACCACCTGACAAGAGACAGAAGAGCACCAAGTCGGGTAATGAAGGGGCCAGTGCTGGGAGAAGAAATAGAGAAGACTCCAATTCTGGTAAGATGAAAATGAAAGATTGTTTTATTTCCCTGCTTTGTTTTATGAAAAGGGTTTGGGTGATTTTTTGCTGAAAAAAAAAATCTATATATTGCAAAGATTACTGTCACATTAACTGATTATTTAGAACCTTTTTGACAGAATTACAGAAGCTAAAAAATTAAAATAGACGAGCACTTTTGGAATTTCATTTAAGAGGCATGGGATCTATGTAGATGTCTTGCAGCAGTCAGATGTCATCATCCTAGGCTACCTCTGTTGGTTTTCATTATTTGACATGATGATGTAAATAGACAGATAGAAAGTTGGGATTGTCTGGTTATGTTCTTTCCTGATCCCTTCTGTTGGGTTCTCACAGAAATGCATAGATGCCCTTCAGTTTAGTCTGGTTAAAGATGCTTTACCTGGGATTTTTTTGTGATCCTGTACCTCTCCTTTGTTCTGTGGTTTGGTTTGGTTTGCCTTATGGGCACATTAATCTGTCTGCTTTTATTAGATTCTCTGCAGTCTGGAGTATGTTTTTTACTTTATATTTTTGAAGGCAGCTCCCAGAGTTCTGATGGCAGTACAGGAACCTATGTGGAAATACATCTCAAATACATTTGAGATGTGAAGTGTTTTTTATGAGGATACATTAACATCACTGGAGATTTTTTCACGGATATATTTGGAAAGATAGCGCCTAATTGAAACTGTACATCTTCTCCAAGCATTCTCTTTTCATTTTCACCTAGTTGGCTTTTATGATTTTTGTTTTGTTTTACTTTTCATTTCTTTCATTGCTTTAAAACACAGTAGTGTTCCAAGGAATGTGGGGCCCTCTCTGGAATGGAAAGATGACTCCCTTCCTCCAAAGTTTTAATGACTTTGAAATACCTGGCTTCCCTGTAAAGGAATGGGAAAATGAATAACAGTTTTTTACTAGTCTGTGTATGATAGATGAGTAATGCAATTGACTCTCACAATTAAAGGCAAATATCCTGTATATATGTTAGGAGCAGTTTTATAGATTTATAGGTACGTTTTACCCTCCCTTGTGTTGTTATCGGGGCTGGCTTGGGTTTGGGACATTTGGGAGGGTCACTCGTTCCTGTGGCAGCACCTGAGCTCCAATCAAGGTGTCAGGCAGTGATCTCCAGCACTGGGCAGGGAAGGAGGAGTCAATGGACAGAAGTTTGGGAGGGGTTAAAGGGTTAAAAGGTGAAACCTCTATTGTGTGGGTGAGCAGATGATGGGAAAGATCCTTTACTCCTGGCACCATAATATTTTCTCTATTCACTCTTCTGCTGTGTTTTTGATAAGGTTTAATAAACCTTCTTAATTTTTGGAAGTGAGTAGCATTTCTCACACATGTATATATCTCTATCTATCTGTCTATTGATATCTATATAACAAGATGAAAGAAACAAGCCCATCAACATCAGCAACAAGCCAAAAGAAAAAGCGCATTGAGGGCGTTTTCCTGCCCGGGCAGCGATGCCCGCTGCGGTTCCACCCACAGCCAGCAGAGGGCACTCCTGGCACCTGTGGCGGCTGCAGTGCCCGCCCGCGGCTGCAGGGGGCGCTGTGCCCCAGGAGCGGGGCTCCCTGCGGGCAATGGCTCCCGTGAGGGGGGACACGAGTCAACGCCCCCAGGCCCCTGTAAGAGACGCCTGAAGTTTGCCTCATTTGCCTCATTTGCATCACAAGGACAGAGACCGTGACCCTGAGGAGCCTGGCTGGAGGTGTGGCCTGGCTGAGGTGGATGCTCGCCGAGGGATTGTTGGCAGCTGTGTTTGCAGAGCCGCCACAGGGCACTGCTGCGAGCAGGGCCTGGCAAGGGGCAGCTCGCCATGTGTGCTTACACCTGCTTCATGACAATAGCCCGTGAATTACCTCTTGGCCAAATGAACTTTCTGGGGTAACTCTGGTGGTCCCCCATGGAAAATCCTTCATCTGTTTCACGACCACTGTGACGAACAGAGATTGAAGTCCCCTCCCAAGGACTGAGACTGAGCCCCCTATAATCCTAACACAGCGGGGGCTGGCCTGACTGAAGCGAGATGTTTGCTACATGTTGCCTGCAGTTGTGGTCGTTGGACCAAGAACAAAACTGCTCTCACTCAGTGCTGAGAACATGACCTGTTCTCCCTTGGCACCTTCAATACACCTATTCTGTATAATTCTTCATTGTACCTGTTCCCCCTCAGTGGTTTCAATAGAATTATTCTCCAGTGTCTTTTACCTGTTCCCTCCTCAGCAGAGGACTATAATAGACCCCTGAGTTAACCAAGACTTTGAGATTCTCCCTGACGTGACAAGGCGGGTCTATTGGCTGGACCATGAGTATCCCGTCTCCACCTTGGTAGCTGTACACTTTCCCCTCTTTCTCTCTCTCTCTATTCTTTATCTCCTTTTCTAATCCTTCTATCACATTTGCTGTGGGCACTCAATAAAAGGTGCATTTGTTTTGATTAATACTGAAATCGCCTGTGTTGTTTTTTGCAGTCTGAGTTAAGTTAACAAACCATCACTGTACTAGTGGAACATGACAGCACCCATGCAAGGTGATCAGTCTTTGCCACTGCATTAACCCTACAAAGCCAAAACGATGGGATTTCCTTCAGTCAGAACACCAACTCTGCAGTGTAGCATGTGCAGTTCAGCAAGTGTGATCTTCACCTCCTTGCCTGTGTCTGGAATGGCAGCTGGTGCATGCTAAAGGAAGCAGTGCTTTATCCCCATGTCACACTACTGTGCAAGAAAAGGCCTGGAGGAAGCCCTGCTCCAGCTCAAGCAGCCCCTCCATGCAGTGGCTCCAGGGGAAAAGATGGGAAGGGACATCTTCCCCAGGCACCCACAGGGACCATGCTGGTCCTTCATGGAGCTGGTGAATCTTAGTGCAGCAGCCAGGATTATCTCTCCTGCAAGCAGCAGGCTGACAAGATGGCAGCAGGCAGAGCTCCATGGCAGTGGTTAAAAATGCTGTATAGAAGAGGTTTAAGGTGAAGGAAGAGCTCATGACCATCTCTGCTCCCAACCAGGCAGGCTGCCCACACCCAGCTAATGGATGAATGGGCAGCATGGTGTGATTGGAATTCAGCAGTCAGAAAGTTGGGGTTATGTGTGTCAGAAGAACTTGTTTGAAAGGGAAGAAAATCACATTTGAGAAACTGGAGCCAGCGCTGGTGAATGAGAACATTTTCAACTGTGAAGAAGGCCTCTTGTGTAGAAGCTGTGTGTGTTTACCCAGGATCAGAGGAGACCTAGTGATGATGATATGTTGTTTAAAAAACTTAATTAGGTGTTTAACACCATTGGTTCAATGTGTCTTAAGAAAAATGTCTCATCTGGGAGTTTTCTTCCAGAACTTTGCTGCAATTTGATTTGAGGTTTTTGCACAATTCCCTTAACTCTGAGTGTTTGTCAGGGATTTGGTGCTAGGCTAGGTGAATCATCTTCCAGTCTCAAAAATTCTAAAAATGCTACATACTTTTAATTATTTTAATCGTATTTAACTCTCTCAAATGGGTTCTAGGGGATCAGTTGATGTGACAGGCTTTTATACAACCCATTTTATGTTTGTGTCTAGTAAAACAACTCCTAATTCTTCCTTTTTGTAATACTTTGCATTTGCTAGTTATGTACCCAGCAATCCCTTGGAATTAGACCAAAACATGATACTGATTTCCATGAACTGGATGATATATTTGACATGGTTCAAGTATACTGCAGTTGAGGTGTCCCAGTAGATAGAGCTGAATTTCTACTCTACACCCCACACATCGTGTGAAGAGAAACCTTTGAAGCAAAGATTCCTTCAGACCTGCTCCCAAAGTGATACCATACCCCAGCTTACAGAGATCTGAAAGGAGATACTCCTCAAAATGCACCAGTGCAGCTTTACTCTCCTGGAATAACTAAAATATGTTCCTTCATGCACTGCTGCTTAATTTTGATAGAGTTTCTGATACAATTAGCTTGCCTTTGTTTAACTGTAGTGCAGTTAAGTATAAATTGCTCTTTCTCACAGGGAGTGTTGATTGGCTAATCCTGCTTGTGTTGTTGGGGCACTCTGCCCCAACTAAAGCATTGTGATCATGAATTTCCCTCCCATGTTTGATTGTTGGCCTTGCAGCCTCTTCTGGAAATCATCATAGTGCAGAAACAATGAGTCTGTAGAGCTGGTAAAAAAATCCCTAATCTGTGGGGACAGGCAGCCTTTGTTTATATTGTCAGTAATCCTGGGTAACAGAAGGTGATTTATGACTGTATTAACCCTAGAAAGCCAGGATGATGGAATTCCCTTCAGTCCTAGCAGCAGCTCTGCAGTGTAGCATGTGCAGTTTAGCAAAAGTGTAATCCTCACCTCCTTGCCTTTCTCTGGAATTGCTCAAAGGCTCATGGTAAAATATCTTTGCTTCTATTTTTGTTGCATGCTGTGAGTGCAGGGGCTTCTTTGACGCTGTTGGTTTAGATGCAGAGGCATGGAATGTTTGGTTGAAAATCCTGTCCTTGTCCATCATTCAACTGTCCTGTTTTTCCCTTTCAGATTCCTCCCAGAATGACTCCTCAGAAGCAAGTGAGGATTCTGAGGCTGAAATCACTAGTCAAGGTCAGTTCTGCAGGTCATTGATTGCAATTTTTTGGGCATTTTCCTATCCAAAATGTGTTTTCCAAAGCCTGCATTACTTGGCAGTGAATGAAGAGAATTGTGTGCTGGTGTTGAGGGTAGTTTGGATTGTGCACTGCTTCGTAATCGAACCTGGATGTGAAGTATTAGAAAACAGGTAAGAACAGGAGCTTTCTAAAGTTACTCAGGTAAGAAATTTACTGCAAAACTTGGTGCCCACAGTTCCTTATTTCTGTTTAAGTTTTGAAATTCAAGGCAGTTCCAGAGCTACGCCTGATTTCCATGGACAAAAAACCCACATTTTTTTAAAATTGTCTTTTTTAGATGATGATGATGATGAGTACCTGCCCCCTAGCAGGAGAAAGAGGAGGAGGAACACCAGGTCGGCTAAGGAAACTGCCAATAGAAGGAGAAGAAAAGCACAATATTTCAACTGCAGTAAGATGATTTTTTCTCCCTGCTTTGTTTTACAAAAAAGTTTTGGGTAATTTTGTCCTGCAGGAGTGCAACACATTAGTGCAAGCCTTCATTTTAGAGCCCTGGGCTCTGTGTAGGTGAATTGCAGCATATAATCATCATCATAGGTTACCTCTGTTGGTTTTTGTAATTTGTCATGATGATGTAATTTGATGCACAGGAAGTTGGGATTTTCTGGTTGTGTTCTTTCCTGATCCCTCATGTTGGGTTCTCCACAGAACCACATCCATGCACTTCAGTTTAGTCTGGTTAAAGATGCTTCACCTGGGATGTTTTGTGGTCTTCCTTTATTCTGTGGTTTGCTTTGGCTTATGGGCACATTAATCTGTCTGCTTTTATAAGGTTCTGTGCAGTCAGGAATATGTTTTCTGCTTTATATTTTTGAAGGCAGCCACCAGAGTTCTGATGGTGGCTCAGAAACAAGTGTGGAAATACAGTTAGAGCATTTGAGATGTGAAGTGTATTTGTGAGGATAAGTTAACATCCTAGGATATTTTTTTCACAGAAATATTTTTTCACAGAAATAGATGAAGCCTAATTGAAATTGTAAATCTTATCCAACAACTCTTTTCATATTTCCAACAAATTGGGTTTTCTGATTTTTGTTTTAATTTAAATCGCCAAAATCACATCACTCTGGGGCTTGCTATAAGCAAACTCTGATGGTAGTCATCATTATTTTAGGTCATGAAAGGCATTTGTAAGGTTTGGTGGTTTGGTGGTTTTGGTGGTTTGGTGGTTTGGCAGGGTGTGAAGAGTACATCATTGTCCTGCTGGCTTTGCTCTGAGCACGTGGCTCTCCAGCATGAGCTGTGTGCTTCTCAAGGCAGGTTTTGCTAGCAGCAGTGCTCCTTCTTGAAATGGCATTAGTTTTGTTTGGAAGGTAGGTATCACCATAGTTAGGGGTTACCATTACATGAAATTCAGCAGCATTTCTTCTGATAAAGGAAAATGAGTTTCTGATACAATTAGCTTGCCTTTGTTTAACTGTAGTGCAGTTAAGTATAAATTGCTCTTTCTCACAGTGAGTGTTGATTGGCTAATCCTGCTTGTGTTGTTGGGGCACTCTGCCCCAACTAAAGCATTGTGATCATGCATTTCCCATGTTTGATTGTTGGCCTTGCAGCCTCTTATGGAACTCTTGATAGCACAACAACCATGAGTCTGTAGAGCTGGTAAAAAACTCCCTGATCTGTGGGGACAGGCAGCCTTTGTTTGTATTTTCAGTAATCCTCAGTAAGAAAGGGCAATCTTTTTATGACTGTATTAACCCTAGAAAGCCAGCATGATGGAATTCCCTTCAGGCATAGCAGCAACTCTGCAGTGTAGCATGTGCAGTTTAGCAAGTGTAATATTCCCCTCCTTGCCTTTGTCTGGAATTGCTCAAAGGCTCATGGTAAAATATCTTTGCTTCTATTTTTGTTGCATGCTGTGAGTGCAGGGGCTTCTTTGACACTGTTGGTTTAGATGCAGAGGCATGGAGTGTTTGGTTGAAAATCCTGTCCATGCCCATCATTCAGCAGTCCTGTCTTTCTCTTTCAGATTCTTCCCAACATGACATGTCAGAAAAAAGTGAGGATCCTGAGGTTGAAGTCACTTTTGATGGTCAGTTCCCCAGCTCATTGATTTCAGTTGGTTGGGCATATTTCTATCTAAATTCTTCTTTTCTAAAACCTGCATTACTTGGCAATGAATGAAGAGAATTTTGTGCTGGTGTTGAGTGTAATTTCAATTGTACACTGCTTGGTAAACAATATTGGTGAAGTTTTAGAAAACCACAATATACTGAAGCATATTGGACTTGGTGGGCTGGTTTTGAAATGATGCCTGACAGCAATTTGTATCTTTGGAGTAATTTTCTGATGTTGGTAATGACAAATATTCATTAAACTGAGAAGATGTTATAACATTCCATCATTCTGGATTAAACATTTATTTATAAACACACTGTGGTTATATGTAACATTTGTAGTTAAGAAATGCTTCAGGGAAGAATGGTACCAGAGCAGAAAGGCAGTGTTGCAGGTGGTGTAAGTGGAGCCTCAAGGTGTCTGTCTGATATTGGTAACTGTGAGATCCAAACCTTTGCAGGGAGCAGCTCCCTTTGTCATCCAAGTGGCTCTAAAGCTGCCAAGCAGTGTCCCTGCAGTTCTCCAGTCTGTCCACTTGTGTGAGTTTAATGCAGATTTGACCTGGTTGATGAATTTCATTGGTGCCCATTGGTTTTACACTGGTTTGAAAGTGGGTTTAGAACATTTGAGCTCTTCCAGACAAAACATAGGCACTGTCTTTTGGGATCTACTACTGGTATGATATTACTTCCAGTTATATAACACAGGTAGTCCCTATCTGCACAATATATTCTGTGATTCCTTTTGCTCTTGCATGGCTGTTTTATGATCATGCCATGCTTTGATCATGCTCAGTCATGTTTTAGAAGACAATGTTGTTTTCCTTAGGAAAGTAGCTACCTCCTTAGGAAGGTAGCTTTCCTTAGAAGTAGCTTTTTTTTGCTCTCTTGTGCTTTGCACAGGCCTTTTTGAAGGAACAAGTTGTTCCTTCACAGGTAGGAACAGGAGATTCCTGAATTTACACAGTTAAGTAATTTGTTGCAAAATTTGGTGCCCTGGTAAGCACAGTTCCTTAATTCTGGTTTAGTTTAGAAATTCATGGCAGTTCCAGTGCTGCACTCGAGTTTCTTGGACAAAAAACCAGGGTTTTATTTCATTGTTTCTTAAAGATGATGAGGATGACTACCCACCACCTGACAAGAGACAGAGGTGCAGCAATTCGTCTAGTGAAGATGCCAGTGTTGAGAGAAGAAAAGAAGAAGACTTCAATTGTGGTAAGATAAAACATCAAGATGATTTTGTTTCCTGCTGTGTTTTATGAAAAGGTTTTGGGTAATTTTGTGCTGCAGGAGTGAGACATTTTACTGCAAGCCTTCATTTAAGAGCCCTGGTCTCTGTGTAGGTGAATTGCAGCAGTATAATCATGATCATAGACTAACTCATGGTAAAATATCTTTGCTTCTATTTTTGTTGCATGCTGTGAGTACAAGAGGTTTCTTTGACACTGTTGGTTTAGATGTAAAGGCATGGAGTGTTTGGTTGAAAATCTTGTCCATGTCCATCATTCACCAGTCCTGTTTTTCCCTTTCAGAGTCCTCCCAGCCTGACTCGTCAGAAACAACTGAGAATCCTGAGGTTGAGGTCACTGTTGAAGGTCAGTTCTGCAGGTCATTGATTTCAGATTTTTGGGCATATTTCTATCTAAATTCTCTTTTCCAAAGCTGCATTACTTGTCACTGAATGAAGAGAATTGTGTTCTGTTGTTGAGTGTGATTTCCATTGTGCAATACTTGATAAATGAATGTGCTAGGCAAATTTTAGAAAATCACAATATACTGAAGCAGATTGGACTTGGTGAGCTGGTTATGAAATGATTCCTGATAGCAATTTGTAAATATTGTGACTTCATCAGGTGCTGGTAATGAAAAATATTCATTAAATGGAGAAGATGTTATAACATTCCATCATTCTAGGGAACACATTGATTTATAACCACACTGTGGTTAGATGTAATATTTATAGTTAAAAACAGCTTCAGGGAAGAATGGTACCAGAGCAGAAAGGCAGTGTTGCAGGTGGTGTAAGCAGAGCCTCAAGGTGTCTGTCTGATATTGGTAACTGTGAGATCCAAACCTTTGCAGGGAGCAGCTCCCTTTGTCATCCAAGTGGCTCTAAAGCTGCCAAGCAGTGTCCCTGCAGTTCCCCTGCTAGGATGTTGGTAGAGGTGATCTGTGTTTCTTGTACTTGTGCATGAGTGTCCTGGCACTGCTTTAAAACACTGCTGAGATTGGCTTTTGCAGTGCTTGCTTGGGGAATTAGATTAGGAGCAGCCAATCAGCAACTTAGAAAGTAGGCAGGGCATTTGTGAGAAAGTGGACACTTCTGGCATTACTTTCTGTGTTTTACAATGCAGCATGGAAATAACTCCACCATTACCTTGACAGAAAAGTTTCTATGGGAAGAGTCATTCAGTTCTGCTTATATGTAAAGGCCTTTAGCACAAGAGTAAAAGTGCTCTGAAAAGGTTTTTTGTGACAGAGTATAACAGAACTGTATAGGTTCAAGATATATCATTATGTGATATTATACTTGCTAAGTAAACCATACCCTTGGTGAGGTGGGTGCATATTTTTCTGCATGTGTAATTAGTTTTCTTTGTCTGCTCTACCCATTTGTTCTCTCTGAGGTTGGAGGTATTGGTAATTGGGCAGCTTAAAAAGCTCATTAGCTTAGGGAGGATAGGGATGGATTGGAAAGTGCCAGGCTGAGTAGCAGCTCTCTGACACGTTGCTAGGTCTGCTGTTCTCCTGTCTGTCCACTTGTATGGGTTTATGGCAGAGTTGACCTGTTTGATGAGTTTGACTGGCACCCATTATTTTTAAACTGGTTTAAAATCTGGTTTTAGAACATTTGAGCTCTTCAAGAAAAAACATAGGTGCTTTCTTTTGAGATTATCTGGTGGAATGATATTATTTCCAATTAGATAACAAAGGCAGTCCTGATCTGCACAATTGATTCTGTGATTCCTTTTGCTGTTGCATGGCTGTTTTATGATCATGCAATGCCCAGTCATATTTAGAAGACAAGGTTGTTTTCCTTGGGAAGTACATGGGCAGCTTTGTTTTTTGCTCCCTTGTTCTTTGCACACACATGTGCTTTTGGAGGAACAAGTTGTTCCTTCACAGATAGGAACAGGAGCTTCCTGAAGTTGCTCATGTACATAATGTCTTGTAAAATTTGGTGCCCTGATAAACACAATTCCTTATTTCTGTTTTAGTTTCGAAATTCAAGGCAGTTCCCGTTCTGCATGCGAATTCCGTGGACAAAAAAACAGGGGGTTTTTTATTGTTTCTTAAAGATGATGATGAAGACAATCTGCCACCTGACAAGAGACTTAAGAGCAATAATTTGGCAAATGAATCTTCCGATGCTGAGAGAAAATCTGAAGAGTTCAGTTCTGGTAAGATAAAAATTCTAGATGAAAATATTTATGATTGTATTAACCCAAAAAAAGCCAGGATGATGGAATTTCCTTCAGGCATAGCAGCAACCCTGCAGTGTAGCATGTGCAGTTTAGCAAGTGTAATATTCCCCTCCTTGCCTTTGTCTGGAATTGCTCAAAGGCTCATGGTAAAATATCTTTGCTTCTATTTTTGTTGCATGCTGTGAGTGCAAGGGGCTTCTTTGACACTGTTGGTTTAGATGCAGAGGCATGGAGTGTTTGGTTGAAAATCCTGTCCATGCCCATCATTCAACAGTCCTGTTTTTTCTTTCAGAGATCTCCCACCATGACATGTCAGAAACAAGTGAGAATCCCGAGGTTGAGGTCACCCTTGAAGGTCAGTACCATGGGTCCTGAATTTCAGCTGGTTGGGCATTTTTCTATCCAGAATGTGTTTTGCACTACATGGCACTGAAGGAAGAGAATTAGAATTGTGTGGTGGTGTTGACGTAATTTCAGTTGTGCACTGCTTGGTAAATCAAATTGGTGGAGAAGTATATTGGAGTGCTGGACTGGTTTTGAAATGATTCCTGACAGCAATTTCTATCTTTTGCATAATTTTCTAGTGTTGTTAATGAAAAATACCCATTGAACTGAGAAGATGTTATAACATTCCTTCATTCTGGAGAGCACATTGATTTATAACCACACTGTAGTTTTATGAAACATTTGTCATGTTTCAGAAGACAAGGTTGTTTTCCTTGGGAAGTACGTGGGCAGCTTTGTTTTTTGCTCTCTTGTGCTTTGCACAGGCCTTTTTGAAGGAACAATTTGTTCCTTTCCAGGTAAGAACAGGAGCTTTCTGAAGTTGCTCCTGTAAGTAATGTGTTGTAAAATTTGGTGCTCTCATAAACAGAATTCCTTACTACTGTTAAAGTTGTGAAATTCAAAGCAGTTCTAGTGCTGCACACAAGCTCCCTGCACAAAACCCCAGTGGTTTCTGTTTGATTTCTCTTAGATTCTGACCATACCTACGTGTACCGTGAGAGGAGACGGAGGAGCACCAGGTCGGTCAATGAAGAGTCCAATACTCAGAGAAGAAATGAAGAGTTCAATTCTGGTAACATGAAAATTCAAGAGTATTTCATCACCCTGCTTTGTTTGATGAAAAGGTTTTCTGTAGTTATGTGCTGCAGGAGTCAGACATATTAGTGCAAGCCTTCATTTAAGAGCCCTGGGCTCTGTGTAGATGAATTGCAGCAGTATAATCACCATCATAGGCTGCCTCTGTTGGTATTTTTGTTATTTGACTTGATGATGAAATTAGATGCACAGAAGATTGGGATCTTTTTTTGTATTCTTTCCTGATCCCTTCTGTTGGGTTCTGCACAGAAATGCATCCATGTGATTCAGTTTAGTCCGTTTAAAGATGCTTCACCTCAGATTTTTTTGTGTACCTCTCCTTTATCCTTTGGTTTGCTTTCTTTTAGTTTAGGGGCACATTAATCTATCTGCTTTTATAAGGTTCTGTACAGTCTGGAGTATGGTTTTTCCTTATAATTTTGAAGGCAGCCACCAGAGTTCTGATATCAGTGAAGGAAAAGATGTGGAAATAAACTTATGGCATTTCAGATGTGGTTTTTGTGCTTATAAATTACCATCATTGGATATTTTTTCATAGAAATATTTGCAATGATGTCACCTAATTGAAATTGTACATCTTCTCCAATCATTCTCTTTTATATATCCATCAGATCAGGTTTTCTGATTTTTGTTTTGCTTTTAATCTCCCAAATCACACCATTCTGGGGCTTGCTATAAGCAAATTGTGATGGTAGTCATAAATATTTTAAGTCATGAAAGGCATTTGTAAGGTCTCATCACCCCAAGTTTTAATGGTTTGGCAGGGTGTGAACAGTACATCATTGTCCTGCTGGCTTTGCTCTGAGCACGTGGCTCTCCAGCATGAGCTGTGTGCTTCTCAAGGCAGGTTTTGCTAGCAGCAGTGCTCCTTCTTGAAATGGCATTAGTTTTGTTTGGAAGGTAGGTATCACCATAGTTAGGGGTTACCATTACATGAAATTCAGCAGCATTTCTTCTGATAAAGGAAAATGAAGTTCATTGCCTGTGCTGGCTGCAGTATTAACTGAACTCATTGGAGAAGAGAAATCTGGGTGATTTGTTTTCCTCAGCATAATGCCATGTGCTTTATACCTGACTGTGAGGAGGGAGTGTGAGGAAGGGGAAGTGTGATAGGAAACGACCTGGACTCTGACTGTGCCTTGGTTTTGACTAGAATTTTATAGCTAGAGATGCTGAGTGTGGCCCTTTGAGTCAGACTAAGATTTGTAACACCCCTTTTTCTGAGATCTGTTGGTTTTTACAAGTTTCTGTAAGAGAAGTACAGAAAGTTGCACGTGGTTTTGTGAATAGTGTGAGATGAGGGTCTGTGGTGATGCTGGTTCCCCAGGCAGGAGCAAAGGTGAGCCACTTCACTGTAAAAACCCAGCTTTTTTAAGCAGTCAGCTGGTTATCAGTTACATACTTTTGAGTCCTTGCCTTTGTCTGGAATTCCTCAAGGCTCATGGTAAATATATCTTTGCTTCTTTTTTTGTTACTTGCTGTGAGTGCAAGGGGCTTCTTTGACAATGTTGGTTTAAATGCAAAGGCATGGAGTGTTTGGTTAAAAATCTTGGCCATGTCAATCATTCATCTGTCCTGTTTTTCCCTTGCAGATTCCTCCCAGCATGATTCATCAGGAGGAAGTGACGTTTCTGAGGCTGACCTCACTAGTGAAGGTCAGTTCCCCAGGTCACTGATTTAATTTGCTTGGGCATTTTTCTATCCAAAATGTGTTTTCCAATGCCTGCATTACTTGGCACTAAATGAAGAGGAAGTGTGTGCTGGTGTTGAGTGTAGCTTGGATTGTGCACTGCTTGGTAAACAAACCTGGTGGAGAAGTTTTCAAAAACCACAATATACTGAAGCAGATTGGACTTGGTGAGCTCATTTTGAAATGATGCCTGCCAGCAATTTGTACCTTTGGAGTAATTTTCTGATGTTGGTAATGAAAAATATTTATTGAACAGAGAAGATGTTATAACATTTCTTCATTCTGGAGAGCACATTGCTTTATAAATACACTATAGTTAGATGTAACATTTGGAGTTAACAAATGCTTCAGGGAAGAATGGTACCAGAGCAGAAAGGCAGTGTTGTAGGTGGTGTAAGTGGAGCCTCAAGGTGTCTGTCTGATATTGGTAACTGTGAGATCCAAACCTTTGCAGGGAGCAGCTCCCTTTGTCATCCAAGTGGCTCTAAAGCTGCCAAGCAGTGTCCCTGCAGTTCCCCTGCTAGGATGTTGGTAGGAGGTGATCTGTGTTTCTTGTACTTGTGCATGAGTGTCCTGGCACTGCTTTAAAACACTGCTGAGATTGGCTTTTGCAGTGCTTGCTTGGGGAATTAGATTAGGAGCAGCCAATCAGCAACTTAGAAAGTAGGCAGGGCATTTGTGAGAAAGTGGACACTTCTGGCATTACTTTCTGTGTTTTACAATGCAGCATGGAAATAACTCCACCATTACCTTGACAGAAAAGTTTCTATGAGAAGAGTCAATAACTATAATAATAAAAAACAAAAGTTGCTTTCTTTTGAGATCTACTAGTGGAATGGTATTATTTCCAGTTAGTTAACACAGGTAGTCCCTGTCTGCACAATTTATTCTGTGATTCTTTTTGCTGTTGTATGGTCATGTTATGATCATGTGATGCCCAGTCATGTTTCAGAAGACAATGTTGTTTTGCTTAGCAAGTACAGAAGCAGTTTTGGTTTTTTTCTCTCTTGTGCTTTGCACAGGCCCTTTTGAAGGAACAAATTGTTCCTTCACAGGTAGGAACGGGAGCTTTCTGAAGTTACTCACTTAAGTAATTTGTTGAAAATTTGCTGCCCTGATAAGCACAATTTCTTAATTCTGTTAGAGTTCTGAAATTCAAAGCAGCTCCAGTGCTGCACACAAGTTCCCTGGACAAAAAGTAGTGATTTTGTTTTTGTCTGTTGAAGATAATGATGATGACTACGTACCCAGTGAGAGGAGACAGAGGAGCCCCAAGTCAGCCAGCGACTCGGGCAGCAGTGGGAGAAGCAGAGGAATAAGGTTCAATTTTGGTAAGATGAAAATTCAAGATGATTTTGTTTCTCTGCTGTGTTTTATCAAAAGGTTTTGGGTGATTTTGTAGTGCAGGAGTGAGACATGTTAGTTCAAGCCTTCATTTATAGCCCTGGTCTCTGTTTAGATGTACTGCAGCAGCATAATCACCATCACTGGCTGCCTCTGTTGTTTTCTGTTTGTTTTATGTGACAACGTGATAGGACACACAGGTTTAGATGTGGATAAACTTTTTTTTTTTTTTTTTTTTTTTGCAGCTGTATTTTTTTTCAGAAATGGGATTTCTGGGGGTATTTTGCAACACCAGGACTTGGAGAAATACTGGATTAAAGTAGAGAAGGGCAGATGCCTCCTGATCCATGTAGTTGTAGAGATTTCCACCATAACCACTCCATGTACTTTCTGTAAACTTTATCAAGCTTTTGAGCACTCAAATCTAGGTAACTATCAACAGCACCTATAAAATGCCTTTATCCCTGGAGGTAGCAACAGCTGATGACTGAGCCACCAAAGAGTGAAATCATTATTGGAAGTTACTTTAACCTGGTTTTTGTTGTGTTTTTTTTAACTTCATTTAATATACATCTTTTGGAAGTAATCTTTAACATTTTATTCTGTACTTTTCTCTTTTTTTAATGTATCCATGCATTTTAAGGATAGTCTGTACTGTACTCAGGAGGCACCTGTTTGCAAGTAGAAGTACACACTTCATATTTCATTTAGTGGTAACACAGATTTTTCAAGATTCTCAGTTTTGTTTGTAGTCTGACATGTCCTCCTCTTTTCTTTGCAGACAAATGGAATACACGAATCACAGACTTGAGAAAGGAAGTTGAAGTGCTGTTTGAGAAAAAATATGGTATGTGCTCCACACCTTTCCAAGCCACTGCCTGTAGTCCTTTGTCACAGCAAGTGACACACTGCTCTTTGGCATGCATCTTGTTCTTGCTTAGGAGCACACCAGCACTGGCAGCACCAAAGGGCTAAATACTGTAGACATAAAATTGAGAAAAGTAGCTTTTTTTGGTGAACAGAGTAATTTCAAAATGGGATATCTGTGTTTGGCACCAAAGTGGGAAGCTTGATTTTATTTTTCAGTTGTGCTCAGTCTCCTGGAGCACCTGCATGCTGAAATATCTTGGGCACCCACATTTGAGAGAGCTGTGCTTTTCTCTGCAATTACACTGAGTCTTTAGAGTGGCACTGCCACTCATTGATTGTTCATTTTTGATTATGATTGTTTTACAGTGAAGCAAAAATTATATATCCTAATGGCTCTTGGAAAGAAGTCTAACACAGCAGATGTGTTAGACTTTGGAATTTGTCTCCAAATGCTGCACTTAGATATGTTTTGTTT
The DNA here is from genome assembly GCF_051311805.1 of Agelaius phoeniceus. Taxonomy (NCBI): domain Eukaryota; kingdom Metazoa; phylum Chordata; class Aves; order Passeriformes; family Icteridae; genus Agelaius; species Agelaius phoeniceus. Next base: position 8,357,812 of record NC_135284.1, read on the forward strand.
CCACATATCACAAACTACAACAGCATCAGTAAAGATTTAAAAATAAATGCTGGTGTGCCTCTGCCACGAAAAGTGGAAGTGCTTTCAGAATAGCCCTTGTGATTTGGATTTACTACATGTTTGGGGTGTGACCATCACCTGACAATTAAACACCCACTGAAAGCAACCTGCACCAAGGCAATGCAGTTCAGAATCTGATTCACTGTATTTTAATTGCTGTAGAAAGGAGCATCATTCTTAGTGAATTGCTTTAATTTTGACTTTGATGTTTGCATGCAGCAAAGTTGGTTGAAGAAAATTAAGTTGGTTTAAGACAATTTAAGAGGTAGACACTATGGAATGAGTTGCTTCCCATGATGGTATTAACTAATCACTTTCTAGCAATACTACACTTACTAGTAGGTGTAGTGAAAAAGTAACCGTCTAATTACAAGCAAAACAGCAACGGGCAAAAAATAAGAGTAAATAATCACTAAATACAAAATTGCTAAATGATGGCAATAATGGGAAATCCCCCCTTGCCTTCTCAAGTTGCTAGTTACTTGCTTTTCATTTGTTCCAAAGATTTCATTAGGAGGGCTGTGCTTTTTTCAGCAGTGTTAGAAGTGTATTTTTTATTTTGTTAGTGGTTCTTTGGATTTCTAAAATACACAGAAACTTCAGGAATTTATTGAAAAGATGAGATGTGTGCCCCTACTCCAAGGCATTAATGACTTGTAAGCCAATAGCAGTAACAAATTATAACAGAGCTAGAAACTGAACATGAACTGAAACATGCTTGGTTTATCATTAAGTTTAGATAACTTCATTTTTCAAAATGCTCTATGAAGCAAAACCAAAATAATGGCAATAACTTCATCTTTCAAAATGCTCTATGAAGCAAAACTAAAACAGTGAGAATCTTCACTCTTAACAGGTGTGGTCACTGTTATTAAATGTTTACATAAAGGGAAAAGAGGATGAGCTGCATATATATGCAGGGCTGCAGCTTGTTTACTCTGAATCAAAGTGATTTTGCTATTAAACAAAGTCCCTCACAACATGAATGCTTGAATGTTTAAATGTGCTGAGGGCTTATTGCCTGCATGCTAATTATCATGTTCATCAGAGTGATATCAAACAGGTAATTGAGTAGAGCCACAAGCTAGTCTAATATTTTTATTCTCCTTTTTCATTAAAGCTGAAGCTAGAAAAGTAGAGGGCCCAGTCCGTGTCCCATACGCAACCTTCCAGTCCCATCCAGAGGATTTGATTGTGGAAGGGCTGCCAAATGGGATTCTAGTCTAATATTTTTATTTTTCCTTTTTCATTAAAGCTGAAGCTATGAAAGTAGAGGGCCCAGTACGTGTCCCATACGCAACTTTCCAGTCCCATCCAGAGGATTTGATTGTGGAAGGGCTGCCAGATGGGATTCTAGTCTAATATTTTTATTCTCCTTTTTCATTAAAGCTGAAGCTATGAAAGTAGAGGGCCCAGTACGTGTCCCATACGCAACCTTCCAGTCCCATCCAGAGGATTTGATTGTGGAAGGGCTGCCAGATGGGATTCCCTTCAGGCGCCCGGCCACGTACGGCATCCCCCGGCTGGAGAGGATCCTGCTGGTCAAGGACCGCATCCGCTTCGTCATCAAAAAGTGAGGAGCTGTTCATTTTTGGCTCTACATTACTCAGTGTTTTCTGCCTCTGCCACTTTGCTTCATTTTTCTTCACGGAATTCCAAACTGGTTTCTACTGGTATATTAATTTATGGTACTAAGGAGTGGTTTTTAGTTGATGTCCATTTCAATATATTCAGCTTATCAGGCTGTCACAATCCCTCCTCACGGATGGGTTTCATGATGGTTCGTGGATTTGATCTCAGGGTGCAAAAAGAACCGACATGGCACAGGGGGTTTGCAGTAATAAACAAAACAAATGCACCTTTATTGAATGACCACAGCAAAATGTGATAGAGGGATTAAGGGAGAGAAAAAGATGGAGAAAGAGAGAGAAAAGAGAGAGAGAAAGAGGGGGATAGAGCTACCAAATGTAGAGATGAAGTCCTTTGGTCCAGTCCAGCCGAGGATCCGCCTGTTATGTCGGGGAGATCTCGAAGTCTCTTGCTAACTCAGAGGTTTTTATTATGATAACTCTATTGGAAATTGCTGGGGAGGGGGAAACAGATACAATAAGGAATAGATGTAACAGGTAGTCCATGTTCTCAGCAGTAAACCAGAGCCATTGTCCTCTTGGTCCAGTGGTCACAACCTGCAGGCAAACATCTCGCTTTGGTCAGCTTGCCTCCCCCACACACCTCCCCCAGGTTGGGGGTTTCAGTCCCAGTCCTTGGAAGGAGGAGAGGGGCCTTTTCACATGGGGGTTCCATGTCTCAGTCCTTGATGGAGAGGCTCCTTACATCTCAGTGTGTCTATGACAGTGGTTGTAAAACAGGTGAGGGTCTTCTGCAGGGCACCACCGGAACTCAGGAGAAGTCCAGCCAGGCTGAGAGGTGGGGCAGCTTCCAAGGCTGTTGTTGCAAAAAGGGCACGGTGCCCCCTTCTTCTTCTCATTGGGCTCAGTGTAGCATAGAGCAAACAACACCTCTGAGCAATAGTTCAGCACTGTGCTCAGGTCTCTGGGCCTTTGGAGTGTGTAACTTCCTCCTACAAAGCCAGAGATTTTCAGTGGTCCCCAGTGATGATCATGAGGCAGATGAGGGATATTTCAGACACACTCTCTCACACAGGCCAGTGGATCACTGAGAGTGGTGGTGGAGACATCTCTTCAATATTATGGACTTTTGTCAGGGGCAGATCTCTTTGTACTGTTCAGATTTCTGCAGCTTCAATACATGTTGAAAGCCATTGACTTTGGAATATTTGATCCTATTTGAAGATCTATCCTATTTGAAGATCCTGGCCTAATTTCAGCTTATGCTTTTTTAAAAAAAATTTGCTGGAATATTGTATCAAGGTATCTAGGGCTGTTTCCCAGGGCAAGCTTGAGGCCAACACATGGCTACTGGTTCCTGTGGTTTAGGTGTCCTTGGTGTGCCTGGAGGTAGATCAGGTAATGTACATGAAGGACAGCTCAGATGGAGATTGACTGAAGTTTGAAGGCAGCTGCAGTGAGTAACAGCTGATGTTTTCCTGTGTTCAGTGGTGTAGGGCCTAATGCAAGAGTTTTTGAAATGAACAGGAATCTGCTGATTGCAATGCTCAGGCTCAGAACTGGGAGTAGTGGCAGCCTCTGACTCTGTGCATGCTGCCTTTTCCACAGGTGCTATTTGCTTACATTGGAGAGGAACAGGCTCAGTTTCTATGATCCTAATGCTTGCAGGTAACTAGAAAAGGAGGAAGTGTAGATCTACCTTGTGTCTCATTTAAAATCAGATATCATACATAGATCTAATTATTTATGCAATGCTGGCACCCACTTTTGTCAAATATGTCTTAGTTGTTAAAAGAAATTAATTTTTGGTGTTCATTGATCTTGAAATGTGTAACAAGAGCAACTAAAAATCTAGTTTGGCTCTGTGAGAAACATCAAAATGTTTAATTTTTTAGTTTGTTCAACTGTGGATAAAATTAGATATATTTTGGAAACAGAAGTCACTGCTTTGAAGTTTACTCTTTTAGATTAAATTTTAGATTAAATTTTAAATTTCTATCTTTGTTTCTGATGAAGTGTATCTCACAGCTCAGAGGTAAGTTTAATGCAACCTGTATGTCACCATGAAATGGGCAGATGCCCATAGTCATCACATATGGGTATTGGGCATGAAAAATGCTTTGTCAATAGGGTTCCAGCCAGCTCTCAGGATACTTCAGCATTAGTTGGAATTTAGTGCTGGGGATCATGATGTCCCCTGGGAGGATTTTGGGTTTGATCCTTCAGTAAGTAGTAACTTGAGGCTGTAGCTGGAAGCTGGTTTCTGAAAGTGTCTGTCACTGTTGAAACATGCACCTTAAATCTTTCAGGCCTGAACTTCTGAATTCAACAGATCCTCCAGTGGTCAATACAGCTTCAACAGGTAGGTTTTCAAATGTGTGAGTTGTACAAGCACATGTGATATTCCTATTTGTCCTATATACTCATAGTCTTCTGTTACAAAAAGTATTTCAAAGACTGTACTGAAGTGGACATTAAGGATCTAAATTAAGCAGGTTTTAAGGATCTAAATTAAGCATACCATAAGGATGTCTATTTAATGTGTGTGCAGGAATTAAACTTTTCCTTCCTGAAGTTGACTTAGTGTATTGAGTGTTAATAACCTACTGTACTTTCAAGCACAAAATTTGACTGCAAAAATAGTAGGTAGGCTAGTAACTGAGCCTTAGCCTTAACTGGACTGTTATGTGGCTCTTTAAATTAGCCTTTTTTGTGCTGCTTTAGTAATTTTTAATACTAAAACATGGAGGCAAAGCAAGTACATTGCTCAACTCATTAACCCCCTGTAGCTAAGAAAACTGGTGGTAACCAATTTCTATGGCACAGGGTTCTGGACTGGCTTGTCATCACCAGTTACCACTTTATAGAGACATGTGTGACCTCTGCATCCTCTCTAGTAAGAGAAGAGAGCACCCCTGGGAGCTGTCAACAGCATCTCAGAGAACACAGGAGACAGGAGCTGTCTGAGCCTCCTTTCCTGCAGTTTTCTTCCTGTTTGCATTCTCTCTTTCCCAGGAATTATTATCTCCTCTGCTGCTCCCTGTGTCCACTGGCATCTCAGGAGACAGAGCTGTGGAGCACCAGCCCCTGCTCTCTCAGCTCCCTGTGGCTCCATGTCCAATTCCTGCTCTGTCCATAGCCCTGATAGCTTCTGTCCCCAGCAGGAAAGGGATGGGATGAGTATAGTATTGTGTAGTATTGTACATGAGTATAGATCTGTAGTTTGACTGGCAGAGGAAAAGATGATTTTCATTTGCATTCCTTTGGGAAGCAGGCTGGTCAGGAAGGTTTTGTGCAATGGCCTCAGTTCTGAAACTCTCAGAAGACTGATAGTGGCTGCAAGACAGACCAGTTGGATCTCAGGAAGTGTCAGCTGGTGCTGATGCTGATAGCCCAGTCTGGTGCAAATATGGAACACAAGTCATTGCTTTTGCATTCTGACTGAACCCATGGTGTGTAAGCAGGCCAATGTCTTCTTTGAGACTGGGAAGCTTCACTTGTTAGTCACAAAGACATATTCAGGAGCAAAGTGATTGGAATTATATGTCCTTTGATCCCTTAAAAGCAAATTTTCATCCCATATGCATGCCTAATTCAGCACTGAATATCAACAAATGCTTCAGTAAATGAAACCATTGAAAAACTATTTCCATCTCCAAGTAGAATCTGCAGTTTGGAGGTGGATGATCAAAGTATTGCAGCTCTTCAGGTCAAAACATTGTGTGTATTTTGTAGCAAGAGTAATGTCACTGGTTCAGTGGAGTTTTGTCAGTTTTAATATTCTGTCATTATTTTATGGTCATTTTTTCCAGTTCCACATTGAATCCATACTTCTTACATACAGCATTTATGTGTTACCTGAAAATGCAGGATGATTATGCATTGTATAAACGGAACAACTGAAAATATAACCAATATAATTAAGGAATGTTGGTTTTGTTCTGTGCCAGTCTCAAACACAGCGAAAGAGGACTGGCATTCCAGAGTCACCAAACTGAGAAAGATGGTAGATCAACTTTTCTGTAAAATGTATGGTAAGTACAGTATTATTATCTTCTTTTCTGCATGGCTTTGTATTTCTTGTATTGCTTTCATTCCTTCCTTTGAATGTCTGCATGAATGAGACCCTTGTTCAGATTTTTTTTTTTTTCCAAGTATTTAAAATTCTGGAAGTTCAGTGAAAAAGAATGTTTTAGTTTACTGCTCATACAAGGTAAATTCATAGTTTAAAAAGAATTTTAAATCTTACACATGCTGCTCTTCTGATTGCTCTTGATTCCTTCCTGTTTGGATTTTTTCCTTTGATGGTGAAACAGCTGTTTACTTATATCCACTGCAATATCATCATAATTAGTATTAAAACATTGTTGGGTGAATTTTTATGTTCTGTCCAATATGAAAAAAAAAGTCAACTTCATAAGACCTGGAATAAATTTTTTTATGATACTCTCTAACAGATTAACAACTTTGGATAAAACAAATGTATTATGCCCCAGTAAGCATATTGGTATTGTGACTGCCCAACAGCAACATCATAAAATATGGCAAATTTTTTACATTTTTTACATGCAGAGACTTGTGTTTTGTTGGATTTAGATGTCCTGCATTGTTCCACATTTTAAGAGCACAGTTGCAACAGCCTGAGGAATTGGTATCAGGTAGCTTTTAATAAAGGCTGCTTGGCCAATCTGTCCAGTGACTGGATGTCTTTTGTTCCTACAGCCAAGGCTTTGGGGAGCAAAGACCCCAGAGCTGTTCCATACAAGAAATTTGAAGTTTATCCAACTGACCTCTACGTTGAAGGGCTGCCAGAGAACATCCCCTTTAGGAGTCCCTCCTGGTATGGAATCCCTTGCCTTGAACAAATAATTCAAGTGGGCCACAAAATAAAATTTGTGATCAAAAGGTAAGTCTAAACATGGAGGGGTTTTTAAGAAAGAGTCCAAACAAACACTCTATGTGTAATCAAGCACTTGGTTTCATTAAGTCATGAAGCATTTAATCTCTAATTACCAAATAGGCAAATTGAATATTCTGCATCCTAAAGTGAGCATTTGCAATCCAGACATATATTACAGAATATGTTTTGCATATCTGTTAACATGTTGACAAGTGTGAAAAACATAATAGAAAAATTCAAATTCTTCAATTAATGTCATAATAGGTAGTGGTATTTATTTTATGACAAGAATAAGCAGATTTTTTGTGTCCTGGTTGCAGGCCAGAGCTGCTAAATCATGTTTCAAACGAAGGTACCCAGCACAGGTCAAACCCTCAAGGTAAGACAGGGGCTGTCTCCAAGTGGGAGTAGAAGGGTTTGATGGGGAAACACATCTAGATCAATGCAGCATTTTTCAAGAAGGAACCCATGTGTGATGAGTGTGCTGGCATATTCTTTGTGAGGGTTGGAAGGAATGAACTGATTGCTGTGGATGTGGATGGATTGTGAAATCCTGATGCAGTCCCAGCTGCCTTTGAATAACCAGCCTGGGTCACCTTCAGAGTCCCAGAGAACTGGAGTTACTGTCCTGGCCTGAATCAAAGGTCTGGAGTGCCTTGGGATTTCACAGGGGACCCTGAGCTCTTTCAGGCCTCTGTTGGTAAGGAATTGTAGGGGTTTCTTCAAAGCATGACGTGCCTTTAACAGGGAGAACCACTAAAATAATTTCTTCCTGCATCTGAAGGCTCTAAAGAACAAGTTGTTCTGCTAGAGTCAGTGCTTGAAATTCAGAACTACATTTAAATAGATTTTTCATTATGTAGAGGAAATTAGGTGTATCATTTAAGCTGCTATAAATAATCATTACTCATTGTGTGTCCCTGTCTAATCAGATGTAATTGTGTTGTTAGTTTTCATGTTCCTATGTTGAAAGAAGTATGTTCAAATGTACCTCTGTATCCAGAGCTGGGTGATTCTCTGACACCTGTTTCTGGTTTTCAGGGAGAGAAGATTGGAATTCCAAGATCACAAAGCTAAGAAAGCAAGTAGAAGATATATTTAGTGTGAAGTTTGGTAAGTTAAGTGCTAAATGAACTGTTCTGCAACGCTGCTGCATTTTAAAACTCCTCTGCTTAAATATTACAGTATTTACTTAGGCATCAGAAGTATACTAGGGCAGATATGGAAATCTTGACTCCTCTTACCTATGTTTTACTTACTCTTTCCTGTAACTGACATAAATGTTTTTATAACAGCATCCTAAGCTATTATTTTTCCAGTTGTGTGACGAGATGATTGCACAAAAGCTTTTGGATTAAAAGAACTTCTCAGAATAAAACATTAGACACTGTAGGCCTACATTAGATATTATCTGTAACAGGGTGGGTCAAGTTCCCATTTCCAGTTACTCCACAAAAAATAATAGGTAATCTCTTCAAATATATTTAAATATTTCTAATTTTTCAGGAGGCTTGTTAGCTTTGAGTAGCAGAGCTTCTGTAAGACAAGATTCTTAAAATCTTAAAATTTTATCTCAATCTTGGAATTGAGATAAAATTCCACCCATTGAAGTTTGTAATACATGATTGAATCTTTATTTTCAGCCGAAGCTCTGGGGGTTTCAGAGTCAGTGAAAGTTCCCTATTCTGTGTTTGAGTCAAACCCTGACTCCTTGGTGGTGGAAGGTTTGCCAGAAGGAGTCCCCTTCCGGAGCCCCACGTGGTTTGGAATCCCGCGCCTCGAGAGGATCATCCGTGCCAGTAACAAAATCAAATTTATTATTAAGAAGTAAGTTTGTCATCCAGTTATTTTTATATTATATCCTCTGATTTTGAAGTTACTTGACTTCATTCCCAGCAACTTTAGGCTTTCAATGCTACCTAAGCTCTGCTTCCATGAAACACAAAGAATATTTTGCACATAGGATTTATCTCATACAAGGACATACATTCCTCATTCAATTTCTGTAGATGTATAAATTGTGTGTTTCATGCATCAAGAATTGAGAGGGAAAATGGTCTTGTACCTGGAAGCTTTGTTCCTTCTTTTTTTTTTTTCCCTTTTTCTCTATTTTTCTTTGCTTGAAGTAAACCCAGAAGAAAATTGCAGAATAGAAAATACAGCTTTATGTTTTCTATTTTTTTGTGGTTATAGTAGATGGAGAGTCAACCATGCTTCTAACAGAATTTCCTTGTAGAGAACTGATGTTATGTGAATTGGAACTCAACTGAATTCCAAGAAATTGGTAACTTTTTGCTGTATGACTTGTCTTGCAATTGATTGGATTTGTTCTGTTCAACTTCCAGGCCTGATCTTATCATTTCCCATTTGCCTCTAAGACTGGCTAGTAAATTAAAGAAAAAAGGTAAAGAATTAAATATTATTTGCTGCCATCCATTTGTAAATACTTCCTTTCTGCTTCCCTAGCAGACTGAGAGATCTTTGTGGTTGAAAAATGCAGGTGTTGTAAATAAAAGGCATTATTTAAGATGATCTAGCATAGTGGCCTCTAAATCTGCTATTATTTGAGAAAGACATTGAAACCATAAATGTATCTGCTTTTCTACTTAACTATTCTAGTACAAAGAATGGAATTTACTCAATTTTGACAACTTCTATTTCACTTTTAATGGCTTCAACCATTTTAAACTGAGAGCTGTGAACTGCGGTAAATAATAATGGTGTTTATAAGAAAAGCATAAAAGAATCTTTTGTCTGTAGAAAATTCAGATGTTACTAATTTTTTGGGATTTTAGATAATAAAAAGTACCAAAACTCTCCTTCACACTTAGAAAAAAGAAAGTCTTTTGTTCGGAATTAATGGAAAATCTAGATGTGTCTTTTTCAAGAGCACTAAACCTACTTTTTAAGATTGTGAGCATCACTGTGTTGTTCAGGTTTTATTGTGCAGACTCTACTTAGTTCAGTCTGTTAGAATTCTTAGAATACAGCTGTTCTTTTATTAGGTGTACAGAATTTGTGCTTCACACCTTGTGTTCTTTTGGCTTCCAGGAACTGGCCCAAGGACTTCCAAAAGGTCACGAAGTTCTTCAGAAAATTCAAGTGTTCCAGAGATTGAAGTTACTATTGAAGAGAGTATGGAAGAAATAAATACTCTTCTGAAGTTCTTTTATTATATTCTTCTATATTTTCTGTTCTTCAAAGCTTTCATAGCCCATAAGGAACGTACACCTCATGTAGCAAACTCTTGAGGGCTCCAGATACACTTCAGTATAAAATAACTTTATAACTTTATATAACTTTATAACTTTTTTCATTTCTGAAACAAAGTGGATACTGTGTAGATGATGCTTAGGTAAAATGTTGCAGTTTGACAGCTTGCTGGGCCCATTATTCCAAGTAGAGATGTGGAAACTGATGTAGTCCTGAGCAGAGAGATCACAGATGTGGTCAGTAGCATTAAATGCTTAAATACAGCTCTAGAACTTCCTAAAGGCTTTTTTAAAATTCTATTCTTGATTCAGAATTGAAGATTTCTCTAGTAATCCAGTTTGATGCATTGTTCTTTTTGTATGATGTCTTGTTTCTGCTCTCTACCTTATATATGTAATGTCTCTTCATAGGTCCTAAAAAAGACCAAACCACAAATGCAGAAACTAATTCTGATCCCAATGGCTCCAATGCAAATTCAAAGCAACAAGGAAAAGACTTTTCTTTTGGTAAGTGTTGGGGAAATTAGCACAGATGCATTCCTTTAATGTTGATGTGGAACACCTGGATTACATATCAGATATTTTGAGTTCGTGTTCTGATGTACAGTTAGTGAGTGACTGAAGTCCTCCCTTTTGTGTACATTCAGTTCTTCATTATGTGTAGTAATCTGCAGTAGAGAAATCCTGGATGATATGTGGAGCATGCTGCACAAATGCAGCCCAGATCCATTAGATATTATTGATTCAGGTGCAGAGGCAGTTTTTGATTTTTGCTGCTCTGTTACTGCACAATGCTGCAGACCCTTGAAGGACTTTTCTGGTGCAAAGTACAACCAAGTGCATAAACCCAGCTGAAATGAGCATGAATTTCTTAAGCCCTCTACAAATTTGAAATGTTGACATCCCTGTGCAGAGATACCAGGTGGGATGTAGGGACCAGGAAGGATTTGAACTAACATTAGTGAGCTATGACCTGTCAGAGCTGATTGTGCATGACTGCCATGATTGACCTCTCCAGTTCTGGAAGATCAGTAGAGGAAAAGCTGGGCAGGACTGAAAGCCAGGCAGTTGTGTTCATCAATATAGGCCATGAATTTCTGGCCATGGAGACCCAGGCCTGTTAGTGCAGTGCTCTGAACAGAAATCTCAGTATTGAAAGCAGGGTCAATTTGTAATCCAAAAAATTCTTTGTTGTGAAGTGAGGTCAGTGACTGCATTCAAAGTAACTGTAAGGAGTTCTAAGTCTCAGTAAATCTTTTTTTTAGCATACTTAGATTCTGAGTTTATTTGCTTACATTTGTGTAGGAATTTGCTGTTATTTGCTTTATCTTTTTCTGTCCCCTATACTTTCTTTATAGCTGTATGGTCAAAAAACCTATAAGAAAGGAATTATTCACTCCTGCCAAGCCAATTGAGAACTAATGAGATACTGATCTAGCACGGGTTGTAGTCATATTCAGAGTTGTGTACAGTTTTCTTGGACTTTTATTGCTTGTTAGACCTAGTTGTTTTTTTTTTTTTTTTAAATCTGCAACTTTTTTAAGCTTTAGACTGAGGTTTTAGTTTTGTAGACCAGCCATGGCCCACTTAGTGCAGCCACAAGTAAACTGGTGTAGAAATTGCTCTGATGGCTGTCAGAAACAAAATGCTTGAATTAAATGGATATTTAATCTCACCACTGAAGTAGAAACTGTGCTAGAGATTAAAGTTCTCAGGAGAGAGGCAAATGTTTCAGGGCTGTATCACTGGACACATGAGGAACTTTGTGCCACTGTTCTGAGTGCTGGTTCAGATGAGTAAATTTCCTACCATCTAATAGTTAATTTGGATCACTCTTGGATTAATTTCACTTTTAATCACCTTTGCTTTATTTAGTTACAGTATCTTTCAAAGCTTCAGGGAAATAAGGATGGATGTGGATATAGTTTTGCAGAATGAAAGCCATTTTGCACATTTTTGCTGCCATAGTAAATTGGTTATCAAACATAATAATTTCTTTAAGATTTGTTAAAATGTTATTCAAAGACTGATTCTTTGTGTGAGTGTTGTTCTAATTCTTCCAATTTCTTCCTGGCAGAGCTGTGGAATGCCAAAATCAATGACTTGAAGGACAAAGTAGAAAATATGTTTAATGAAAAATGTGGTATGTTTATTGATTCTTTATTACTGAGATGCCTTTCTTATGAACATGCAGTTAGATGAATGTATGAGAGGTGTTCATATGTTTATTCCAGAGGTCCTGCAATCCTTGTGTACCTTAGAGTTTCCCATCTGGGTTCATTCTCATGTGCTTGCAATCCAGTGTCACATTTCCACTTATTATTTGACTTGGGTTTGAAAATGGAGAAGTTGTAGTTGGATTACAATTTTTTAAATGAGCCACAGAGTGATTTCACACACTGGCACATCCTTTTGAGCTGTCATCTCTCTGCTTGTAAATGGACTTGGTATGACTCTGCATGACTGAAAACAGGCTGTGGGTGGTATCTGGAGAAATTGCTCCATTATATTCCAACACTTCTTCTAGTGCAGGCTGTTTGGAAACTAGTGACTTTGGGAAGTAAGAGTAAGGCTTCTCCTTACCCTTCTGAGTGTGGATTCTTGAACAAGAGCACAAATCTCACCTGTGCTTGGTGCTGTTCTCTAGAAGAGAGAGAGGCAGAATGCATTGCCTTCAACAAAGTATGTCTTGATTTGAAAAGCCAGGTGTCTGCTAAGGAAGGCAGGAACCTCCCTTGAAATGGAAAATGTAAAACCCCTCCCTCTGAATTATTATAATTTTGAATTATGGGGCTCTCAGGCAAAGATATGGGATTAGGAATAACAGTTCTTTACTAGGAAAACTCAAAATAAAAATGCAGTAATACAAAACAGCACTGGCAGAGTGAGAGCAGTCCCTGTCCCCTGTGTGTCAGGGGGTGGCACAGCCCCATCCCATGGGGGCTCAGCCCTCCTGCAGTGCCAGCTGTGGCTCTGCTGGAGCAGGGATCCTGCACAAGGGGGGAGTTTTCCTCTGCAGCTCCAGGGCTGCTGCAGATGGGCCTGGGCTCCCTCTGGCCATGCAGGGCAGCAGAAGCTGCTCCTCTGGCAATGCCCTGGGCAAAGGCTGCTGGGCTGTGCCAGGCTCCCATTGGATCCAGGTAGGAATGCTTGGCTCCTGCCCTGGGCAATGCAGCATCTCCCCATGGGATGCTGGAATTGGATCAGCCCTGCAGGGACACTCAGTGGCCATGGACAGCAGAGATCTCCTGCAGGGAGGATTGGCTGGGGGAGAGATCAAGAAAAAACTGCCCCAAGAACAGCAGAGAACTGCCCCAGCTCTGACACATGGGGACAGAACACACAGCCCCAGCCACATCTTGCATTTGCAGCCCAAGACAAAAGTGCCATACAGATAGGACAGTCATGCATGCAGACCAAGACAGTGGCATGAGCTGGATGCAAATCACAAATTTTCAGCAAATTATGGTGAGATTTACTGCAGCAGAATGAGTTAAGTTTGAAACTGTTCATTTTCTCCCTGCATACTCATAGCTGTCACCAAAAAAGGCAAAGCCTGCTGGTTTTACCTAATTGAGTATGGATGTGCCAACTACTCTATTCCATTTATAGCAGAGGTATTTCTATACATTCTATTTCTGTTCACATCAGTTGCCTCACTGTGCCTTATTGCTCTGGTGCATTTCAGGAGAAGCTCTGGGCCGCAGTGGGCCAGTGAAGGTGCCATATGCACTGTTTGATGCCTACCCTGAGGATTTCCACGTGGAAGGATTGCCTGAGGGGGTGCCCTTCCGCCAGCCTACCACCTTTGGGATTCCCAGACTAGAGAAGCTCCTGAGGAATAGATCTAAAATAAAATTTATTATTAAAAAGTAAGGCTCCCGTACGTCTTTGATAATCTGTTCTATGAGAATTGAAATGTAGACCGAAAAATGAAGTTGTGTTGCCAAGTTGCTAAATTACTCTATAAAATACACACTGGAATATTTTTCTTGAGGAAATGATCAGAAAGCTCTTGTGCAAGTGGAACAAGATAGAATAATCTCTTTGTTCTGACAGATTCTTAGACTTTGTTGTGAGAGAAAGAGCAAGTGCATATTTCTTATTCTATCACAATTATTACATCACTGGTTTAGTTCCTACTGCAAGGAGCACTTATGGGCTACTCATAAACTTTGCTGGTTGTGTATTGGGAGCTGAGGAGTGGAGATTATTTTAATGAGAGCTGTAAGAATTTTCTTTCTTTTTCCTAGAACAGGTTTAGATATTCCTGTGCCAGTGCAGAAACAGTGGCAAGAGAAATTACAAGGACAGATAGTGATAGAACAAGGGAGAATGGCTTTAAACTGACAGAGAGCAGGGTAAAATTAAATGTTTGGAAGGAATTTACACTGGGAGGGTGTTGCCCAGAGAAGTTGTGGCTGCCCCAGCCCTGGAAGTGTTCAAGGCCAGGTTGGATGGGGTTTTGAGCAACCTGGTCTTTAGAAAGTGTCCCTGCTCCTGGCAGGTGCAAGGTTTTAGGTTCTTTCCAACCCAAACCAGTCTTAGATTCTGTGATTCTGGGAAGTTATGGAGCCTCTCAGTCACTGCATTCTTGACTGTCTGTTTGGCTGAGAGGATATCACTTAGTTCCCATTTTAGAAAATGGGATTTTCTTTAATGTTGATGTTATATAATTCTATTATTGTATGTAAAAGGTTCAATCTGTTTGCAGGCCTGAGGTGTTTGAGGCAGCTATCAAAGGAAATTCTGGTAGAAGCTCCCAAGGTGAGTTTTGCAACTGCTTAACTTTCCAGATAAAGTTTATTTCAAGGGTTAAATATTAATTATGAGAGCAGCATAGTGTTAATACATTCCTGAAAGATTTATTCTACATTGCAGTTGCTTGGTTTGCTTGCTTGTTTGTTTGTTTTTAAGATGGGAAAAGCACCAGTTACAGTTTAAATATAGCTCTAACAAGGCAGTATTAATTTTTTGAAGTTATTCACAAATAATTGTGCCTTTAATGTATTCTTTACTACATTCCATCAAAATGTAGCCAGTAATGTAGGATTCAAGGAGTTATTCAGGTCTAGAGATAAATTATTTGCTCCTGGTATGTAGATCATCTAAATGACACAGGCACCAGAGACAGGAGTACAAATAGCCAGTAGGAAATTGTGTCAGGCAGGTAGGTCATGGAATAAATGCTCCCATTTTGAAACTGAAACTAGGTCCTCTTTGAAAACTTAGCCAATATTTGTTGTTTTGCAATATTTTCTTTATAGATGAGACTGAAGATTTTGAGCTCTCTATAAATGTTTTCTAAATTAATCCTCTTAGGAAAAAATAATTCCTCCAGTAATGCCAATACAGCAAGGACCACAAAAAACACAGTGAAAACAGCTGAAAGTGCTGAAGACCTAAACATTGTTAAAGTAACCATAAAAGGTGTGTATACTGCCTGGTTTCACATCATAATGCTTGTGCTTACATTCTTCATGATATCTGCTTAGTTTGATATTTTCCTACAGTCAGAAATACAAGTACAGTCAAGAAAGAACATAAGTTACCTTTTGGTTTTGCTGAGATGTTAAATATTATCTAACACTCATCAATATCTCATCAGTGACATCTCTAGAATATTCTTAGTCCAACCACCTGTTGAGAAGTATCCACATTTTTATGATGCAATAAATGAAATATTGACTTGCAGTTCTTGGCAACTTCCAGATGTCAGTACTGAACTGAATTGAATGACCTTGCAGGCTGAGCTGCTTTGTCTTAACACCAATTACTGCTTTTTTTGTTGCCTGCTATGGCCATCTACTGAATGATCACTTTGCTTTTACCTTTACATACCATTCTATGTTCCATAAGAAAATAAAATACAATTTGTTGGTTTAAATTACTTTACAAAATCATCTCCAGACATTTCTGGATTCATCCCTGGAAGTGTTCAGGGCCAGCTTGAGTGGGGCTTGGAGCAACCTGGTCTAGTGGAAGGTGTCCCTGCCCATGGCAGGGGTTTGGAACTGGATGATCTTTAAGGTCTCTTCCAAACCAAACCATTCTAGTATCCTCTAATTTCTTAGCAACCATCTATTTGTGTGTGTTTTTACAATTTGGTGTTACTACTAAAATGAGGAACAAACACAGTCCCTTTAGAAGCTCTTGAGTGTACCTGCTTTGAGTAAACATGCAGGAATAAACAAGCTTCAGGGGGGGAAATCTCTGCTTAATTCTCATCCTGTTCTCACAATTTCTTGCAGATGATGAAAATGAGCGACTGCCAAAAGCAGAAAATGCCAGACAATTGAGAGAGCAAGTAAATGATCTTTTTAGCCAGAAATTTGGTAATTGCTTCTTACTGCCCATTTTTATATAGGTGTGAATGCAATCAGTGTTGTTCATCCTGCAGTTAGTGAATGAATATTCACTCACAGTGAATTACATATATGGTTATTAAAATTTGAGAATTGTATATGAATGTTGTGCTTTGACTCCAAAAAGAATATTTTGTAAGTGATGTAGATAGTTTGGTGTTTTAAGCAAAGTCCTAAGGGTCTGGATTGCTTCATGGTTCTCCTTCCATTTTCCTTTTTTCTGTGTCAACATGGATGAAGTATTTATTTTGCTGGCAGTCCATGGTTCTTCTCAGGGCTTCATAATCCTGACCGCTTAATACTTGGGATTAGAGTAATTTTAAAAATTGAGTTTAACCTTTTGCTGTGTGTTGTTTTGTTTGGTTTTTTTACTTTGCATTGTACAGTAGCAGTGAGTTGGGTCTCCTAATCTGAAATTCCTTCACTTGTGCTGCATTGGATTGCTTTTCATACCATTGCAGGAAGGGTTTTTTTTTTCTCTTCATGCAGCTATCTCCTTTAATATCCTGTTCTGTAAGAGCAGAATCTGTGTTCTCCATAGGCTGAACTGTCAGAGTTGGGGCTGTCACTAATGCTCTCATGGTAATGTTCATGGTGGAATCCAGAACCTCATTTCTAACACTGTAATTGTTTCATTGTCAAGTGAATTTTCAGAGTTTCAGATCTGATAAAAAGCATTGGTTTAAATTTTGTTTCTTAATTATCTGAGGACTTTTTCTTCAGTGTAGTCATAAATACTGTGGGTTTGAAAATAAACATGACCTCTCTCACTTAGGTGAAGCCACTGGTATGAATTTTCCTGTGAAAGTTCCCTACAGAAAAATCACTAACAACCCTGGCTGTGTGTTGGTGGATGGATTGCCTCCAGGTGTGGCATTTAAAGCACCCAGTTATCTGGAACTCAGCTCAATGAGGAAGATTTTGGATTCAGCAGAGTTCATCAAGTTCACTGTCATTAAGTATGTAGTTGCCATTAATTAGATTATGAGTACAATCCCATAGCTGGAATAAATGTGAGAGAATAGAAATTGTAGTGCATCTTTAAATAGAGGTTGGCTCTTTTTGGATAACAATATATCAGGTCAAATGAAGCCCAGATGTTCCCAGCATGAATGAAGGAGGACATGTCCAATTTGGTATGACAAAAGGCATTTTACCAATACTGCATATTACAGCAAGCTATCTTTTGAGTTCAAATCTAATCATAATATGCTAAAAAGTCCTGTAGTTTTCTGGGCCTTGCTCTCCCAGTCATAATATCAAGTTTTGAAACAAGTCCAAAGCTCATTGGACTTGTATATTTTAAAATACAATATTGTTCAATTATAGTATAAGGGAATTTCATTTGTATCTGTATATCTCCATAGACACACACACACATATTCAATGTTAATTTGTATGCATTGAAGCAGAACAGATCAAACTTTGAATCATTCTAAGGAGGAGCTGAAAATATAAAATTGATCATTTTTTGCAACTTCTCAAATCACAGATGACTTCACAGGAGTTTAAAAGCTTACATTTCTCTTTAGAGAGAGAAATTTCTTAGATTTTACTAAGGAATCTGAGTTCTCACCCCTTCATCATGACATATTCTGACCAAAAGGACTTTGATGTGTTTTTGAATTGAACCCTGAAGAAGAGGTGATTCCTTGCCAAGTAGCAGTGACCAAGGGAAGGGTTTAGCTCTTCCATACCTGTTACTTTTCAAATCCTGGTTTTGAAGAACCAAAGTGCCCAAGAGCTGCTATTCCTTTGTTTTACTTGCCTTTCTTTTCATGTTTTAGCATGACCTGTGTTATAGAGGGTGTGGGGAGGTTACATTGGGAGCAATCACCATGTGGTACATTTCAGAATCAGTAATTTTTCTATTTTTTTCCAGGCCATTTCCAGGACTTGTGATTAACAATCGTGAGTATTTATGAGACACTGATGACAAATGCATTTTTTTAACCTACCAAGATTCATTTTCTACATTGTGTCTTAGTGGCAGAGGCCCCAAATTATTAAGGTCTCTGTATAATTTTGCCTGTGTATTTCTCATTAAGATTTCCTGACTAAACATGGATGAACAGTTAACTTGAGGGCAGGGGGATAAATTTACATTTAAACAGCACAAGATTAGCATTGGCTTGATATGAAAATGCAAGACTCTGATTTTGTATTTTTCAGCTGCAGAGTCCCAAAGAAATTTAGGATCCTGATTGAGCAGCACACTTACATGAGAGTTGCTGTGTTGTAGATTTAAATCCATCCCAGTAGCAGTTACTAAGAGCTTTCCAGTAGCTGCACAACCTTGTTCCAGTGAAAAATTCTGCATTCTGCTGAAACTATAACTTTTTAGAGAGGCAGACTGTAGTTAACTGAAGTGCTATGGCCAATTTGGCCCTCACAATGAAATTGTTTGGGGTAGTGGGAAGGAAAGGTATAGTGTTTTGGTTGCTAAAATAATTGTGGAATGGTATTTCCAGAGAATTTAGTTAGAAATGAAAGAATCCATTGAGCTGTTGTGAGTTCAGCATAAGTTGTCAATGTGTGTTGGGACTGGGGGAGCAGATTGGCCATGGACCACATGAGCTTTGGGCATTACCTGTGTCCACTAATTATGATCAAAATGATTATAATTATTTATATATACTATATATATATAATATTATATATACTGATGGATACCAAGGTGAATGAGTGACAGGCTCACTAATTATGATCAAAACGATCTTATACTGATGGATACCAAGGTGAACAAGTGACAGTCTCTGAGCCAACTGCTTATAAGTATTATTTCTAATATATTATTTATTATTTATTCTTCACCTAAAGAACATGTGGAAACTTAAGAGGAAAGTTTTGGTGCTTGCAGGCAAGACAAGAAATGTTTTTCCTGTAGCAGAAGGAATTGAGCTGCATCTCAGTCACAGTGTTAGTGACCTGTTCATGTGAGAAGTTTGAGGGTTTGCAGATTCAAAGGTTTTTCTTGTGTTGCATGTGAACCATTTCCATTGTGAAGTAAAACAATGATCATGTTTCATCTTAGAGCTGCTAGAAGAAGCTGAAGCACAAGCAGAATCACCAGCAGCAGCAGCAGCAGCCCCTACCACAGCAGTACTACCAGGTGATGCAGAGTGGGACACGGGTCCTTGCAGGAGGGTGGGGAATGGGGTTCTGCATCCTGGGAGATGTCATTAGCACTCATGTCCTGTGTGTCAGGGGTTCATGATGAGCCATTTCATTCTGAGAAATGAATAGCTGTTAACTTTCATAACTGTTAAACTTTAAATAACTTTATTAGCTGTCAAACATTAGTGGAAAGTGATTCTCCTTTCTTCAAGCTGTGTCATTGGTGTGTTCCTTGATTTGATTTTTACAGATGATGAGTGAGCTGGAAAGAAGGATTAGTGGGGGCAATGTGTACAGACAATTCAGCATCCATTTATTAATGTCTCCTTAACTCAGATGTGGGCATGTCTGCATGTACAGCCAACTGAAGTTTGCCTTCACAGCTGGCAGAGGGGTCTGGGTGGAGTTTGTGCCAAGCTCTGCAGCTCCTGCTGGACTGCATCTGGGACTGCACACACATCTCCTGGCTCAGTCTGAACAGAAAACTTAGCTTTGGGCTGTGAATTAACTAAAGGAAATGTGGTTGGGCAACTTCACTTTGATCCAATACAGCTTTTAAATGTCCATATACCTTTTAAAAATGTGTATGCTGAGTTGGTGTAATGTGGGGAAAACTTTTGCAATTGACTGAATGGATTATTACACAAAGGAGCTGGGAAACCAAGAGAAAACATCTGATAAACATTTTAATAGTAAGGGACACTTGTATGATGAAAATTATTAGAAAGGAAACTGCTGGTTCCTCTGTTTCCATGTGGAGGTGTGGGAGGGAGGAGATCAGCTGCTGGAGGTTTGGGAGCTTGCTGCAGTCTCTTGGTCCTTAACATCTGCAGTGTTAAAAAGGTTAAATGGTTTTCCCAGAACATGTTCATCTACAATCCATGCAGAGATTGTAGAAAACTCAGCATGGAATTAAAGCATACTGGTCCTTTATTATGCACCTTCCCACTGTGCCCCAAAGTACACACACTTGCCATCACAGACAATGCTTAGGGGAAGTGGTGACTCTCTCTTTAAGCTGTTCCAAATTTGGTGTATTCTGTGCAAATGCACATTGTGCTGTTCTGGGTCTTGGTGATATGTCAGCCACAGTGAGCCATTCCTAGAAGAGAAAGTGTTACATGGTTAAATGTAATAAATGTTTGGGGATATTTTCTATTTTGTTGCAGACTATAGAAAGCTACACAAATTTATCTCAGGCAGAGATATGAGTCTGATTGTTTTAAGAAAAATGAGTTGCTTTTTTGACTGAAAACTTGATTTCCCTAATCTGATTCATCTTGTTGAAAATATATTGATATTCATTTGACTGTATTTTTTTTCATTTAAGAGCCAGCTGAACCAAGCCAGATAGAAGTATCTCTAGGAGGTAAGTGTTTGTCTTCAGTTACTATCAGGAAATATTTTTAAGTAATGCTGAACAAAGTTGCATCTGTTTTTAAAGTCAGGTCAGTCAAAATCAAGCAGAGCTCTTTTACTGGTTCCTGGCACATTTCTTCATTTCTAGTAATGCCATGCTGCATCATGTGAAGAATACTTAGCAGCAAAAATTACTATTGTAATAATTGTACAAAGGAGTCTAGGAATTCTTTGTGGCTGGTGAGTCTTGCTCTGAGGCTCTGAGTGACTTCATATCCTGAATGATGCATCTTGTTATTCAGGGCAGGAGCTTCCACAAGTGATGCAAGTGAGTGCTTGCCATCATCAGGAACTCTGAATGCCACATTGGCTTGGATACACTGTGTTGGGGGCAAGGGAGTGGGGAATTGTTGTTCTTCTAGCACTTAAACTCTGGAAAACATCCAACTTTCCTATTGTCCAAGAATATACTTGAACTGTGTCCTTTTCAGCTAGAATCACAGACTCATTTAGTCTGGAGAAGCCTTCTAAAAGCATCATCATTACATTACAGTGGAAATGGTAATTTTCACAGAATCAGATTGCTGTGAATATAATTTTATTTATTATTATTAGAAATGGTAATTTTCACAGAATCAGATTGCTGTGAATATAATTTTATTTATTATTATTAGTTTAAAAAGATAATGAATGCTTTTCATGTTTTTATAAATTTGACTTAAGTAAAACAGTAACAAAATTGGTGGGGAAGTTCTACTTTTTTAATTCACTACTACTTTTTTAACAGATAACACAGAAACAGAAGAAGAGTTTCAAATAAAGCAAGATCCAGACCTGACCTAGACCTCATCAATACTGGGTAAGAGAATTTAGTGTTTCTTGAAGTCAACACCTATCAAGGAATAATATTTTTATATTTTTGGCTGGGGGAAGGAGAGATGAAGTATAATACTGAATGTCAGAAAGTGCCAGTACTTTAGTTCTGAATTATTTTATGTGACTCAGTTCTCACATAGAAGATTCAGGTGCTTTGCACTTTCTTATCCAAACACAATATGAAGCACACTGTGTTCAAATTTGTGAGGAACTCCTAGAAAAATACAGCCTAAAATGTGTGATGGTAATCACATATCTCAGAAGCAGAGCAAGTGAAAGCTGAGGGAATTCAGTGTTTATGTAAAGCTCTGACATGGTTGTGTGAAAAAGCATTATTATTCTTGGTAATGCACATACATTTCCAAATTGTAATTGAGCAGGAAAGCTCTTGCCTATGATTGTCTGAGTATTGTCTCAGTATTGTCTGAGCTTGGGACACTCAGTAAAACTATTAACTGTCATGACAAACCAACCTCCTTTAAGAGTTTTTTTTCTTTACTTATCATAAATTAAACTTTTGTAAATTAAACTAGGCTTTTCATAATGCCCAAATGTCCAGATCTTTCTCTTACTCTGTTTTTAACGTCACTTGTTCCTAAAAATTACATTTTTGTGGTGGTGGAGAGCAATGTTAGCTATGCTATCACATCACCAAATCTAAAATGCTGACCCACATGGTCTGGAGTCTCTGTGCTTCATACAAAGAAAATGGTAGTGCTTCTTCCCATTTCAGTTTTTTGATAATGCTGAGCCCCAGTTTTTTCCTCGTTAGGCAGCATTTGATACTTCAGCAATTTGGTTTGATTGGTGTAAAGTTAAATGAAGCATTGGCTGGGGGAGCCTGGAGCCTGTGGGTTTCATTCCTGGCACCAGCTGAGTTTTTGGAGCCAAGGGACAGCCTTGGTACAGCATGAACACAGCCCAGGAGAATGGAATGATGTGGTGGAAAGCTGCAGGAACTGCCAAACCAGCATCCCAGCTGTGCCCTGAGCACTGCAGGACAGCAGTGGTGCTCTTATTCAATCACCTCTGTGTGGGAGGTATTTGTCATAAAACTGAATGTGGCAGGATAAAATGTACTAAAAGAAGAGCTTTGATTTGTCATGGGACACACTGCAGGCAGTGAGAAATAATAAATCATCTCACTTGTGACCTTTAATTGACAAAAATGTTGTCTGAGCAATGGCTGCACAATTTGATGCGGCAGTAGTTCAGAGTTTTGGATGCTTTAGGCCATCCACTGAATTGATCCTAAAATAAATATTTGTTCTGAATTCTGACAAGAGACTGCTAGAGCACACATTTCATCTCATATTTATTGAGAGCAATATTCAGTTCCTGCATGTTTGCTGAATCTATGTCACAATAGGACACAAAATAAATGACACTCACACGCTGAGGTGTCCAAGGCAGAAAAGGCACGGTTATTACCAGACCTTGATATTTATAGAATTCCAAAAGTGACCATGGATTGGAGGATGAAATTGCCACCTCTCCAAACACACTGGTTAAACCAACAGCCCATCAATTCTCTCCTCCAGAAAGGAATGGAAAACAATCATTATTTACATGAAAAGTGTGTGAGAAACTCCATTACAAAAATGTAAACATCAGAAGGCTTAGAAGAACTTTGTAAGAACAGGGTGACAAATCTAGGCCTAAAGAACTGGAAAAAAGAATACAAACTGCTCATAGTTGTAATAAGGCACAAGACTTCAATGAAATTAACTGAATTTTTTCATTTCTCTTACCCAGTCAGAAGCTGCCTGTTCTGAGAAGAGCCTGCTCGGCCTGTCTAGAGCTGTGTAATATAACTGTATAAGAGAAGTATCTTCTATACAAACTCTTTTGTACTATTATATAGAAATGTCTACTTTTTCAGCAGTTCTGTGAATTGACCTAATAATGACTGTAGATTTGGATTGTATGAGTTTACTTTGGAATATATTTTAAGGACTAAATTCGATGCAGCAATGCTGGGGAGATGGCAGGGATTAAAATCAACAGGGACATAGCTCAGGCTGTATACATTTTCCAATAAAGCTGAATTTCACTGTACCTGAATGCATCCTAACTTTTGTAATGAAAAAATTCCTGCAAAGAGTTTCATTTGTTTACTTTGGAGGAAAAAACCCTCTACATTAATTTTCTGCCATTACTTTAATGTCTCATTGGACAACAATATCTGTATATTTGAATTAATTTTTCCTATTATATCTATCATAATTAATATGTTTTTCCTAAATAAAAGATAAAATTATCTACTTGATGGTTAGTGTGCATTAATGAGGTAGACTGTGAAATGGTCAATATTCCAGTGTGTGGATTAGGAACCAACTGAAATGAAACCCCATCACAGTTTGTTCTGTTAATTCAAAGTAGTAAGTCCATGTTCCATCAGAGTATCACACAGCTTACATATGATGGCTTTGGTCTTACAGCCCTGCCATGGGCTGTACTTGTGTGGAGTTCTGTGAGAGTTTTTCTGCTGAAGGCTGTGGGGGATGCACTTCTCTTCATCTAGAACTGGTTATGGAAACATGCTACAACTTCCTCTAAGCCCTATTATGTCAACAACTCAAGAATATTCTGTGAATACAACAATTAAATTAAGTCCCCTGTGGTCCTGGTTATGTGCCACAACATATAAAAACATCTCTTTTTTTCTAATTTAACAAACCATAGGAGATGTACAGTTCTGGCTAGATGATAATCTCTAAAAATGCAGATTATTTGCGAAGGTTTCTCTTTTACTGGCATGGATTTGAGATGATTGCATTATGCACAAATGGTAAGTGATGTTCCCTGATGAAGAAATAAAGACCTTTCTGATGTTTTTCAAGACTGCTCATGCAGTTCTGTCTTTTACAGCAAATCAAGTCCTAGCAGTAATTCTGTAGGCAGGTAGAGCATGTTTGCAGCATGGCTGTGTCCTGCCAGCAGAGAAGTAAGGTCCAGTCATGCTGTTGAGACTGCAATCCAGCTCTGGGTGGGTGATGTGATTGGATCTTTAAGGAAAATTCTGAAGCCTTAAATTCAATTGAGTGCAGTGTCTGTTGCATGGGAGCAATCTGAAATTCAGCAGGTAAATTCAGAGCAGCACATTTCTGTCATTCTGGAGATAAGGGAGACCCTACAGGACATCTGCATGTGTTTCACAACATGCAGATCTGGGTGTTCCCACTTGAATCCTGGGACCTGGTGATGTCAGCAGGGGCAGGGTTAGCTCCATGCTGAGGCATTTTGAAAAAGCTCATCCTGCTCCTACCTTCCTTCTCTCCAGATAGGAGCTGGTGGTGACTGCTGCCATGCTGCCTTCCTGCCTCAGCAGACAGCATTCCCAGCCCATGGCATGAGCCCTCTGCTGTACCTTACATGTGAACTCAGCCACGTGGGCACTGTCCATGTTATAACCACCAGCACATTTACCTCCTGCTCACTTTGTCACAGACACATTTTATGGAAAATCCTTTCCTTAGGATTTTTCCTCCTGAGAAGCTGAGAGGCCTCAGGGACAAAATGTAACCAATGGTTATCTGCTGCTGTGGAATGCAACAGGTGCATCTGGGATTGGGCTCATGTGGTTGTTTCTAATTAATGGCCAATCACAGCCCAGCTGGCTCGGACTCTCTGTCCCAGACACAAGCTTTTGTTATGATTCTTTCTTTTTCTATCCTTAGCCAGCCTTCTGAAGAAATCCTTTCTTCTATTCTTTTAGTATAGTTTTAATATAATGTATATCATAAAATAATAAATCAACCTTCTGAAACATGGAGTCAGATCCTCATCTCTTCCCTCATCCTCAGACCCCTGTGAGCACGGTCACACACTTGAACAGACATGCTGAGCCAGTGAACCTCCAGCAGTAGTTCAGGACCAGGTTCCACACTTGCTTCTGGACATGTTTAGAATGGGGAACTGACATAATGCAGCTTTCCCCAGGTTTCAGCTGGCCTGACTTCCCCTTCTGAAAAAGCAGGATGGTTCATCCCTTCTTTACTCACAGCCCTCTTTAGGAGGCACCTTCAGCACAGCTGCCTGCCCAGCTCTCTGGTGCTGGTGGAGTTCTTACTGCTCACTCAAAATGAGGGCAGTGTCACAGCAAAGGAACTGGGAAAATAAATAATTCCAGGCTATTGCCTTGCTAAGTGTGTAACAACAGAGTGGCTCTACTGAAACTCTGTATGCAGGAGCTGAATGAAAAATGAAGTGAAAGTGGTTGCAGTGGTGTTGCTGAAAGGACTGGAGTCTGTGGTGGACACTGGCCAGCAGCATGTCCATCAATCAGGGACTGGCCCTGCTGGACATCTGGCAGCTTTCAGCAGCTTCTCACAGAAGCCACCTCCAGAGCCCCCCTGCTACCAAATACCAGACTGCAAAACCAAAAGAACTTGTCTTGTTCAGATGGGATGCTCCTCTTCCGAGAATTTTCTTCTAAAATCTTGCTTCACATGTATTAGACATGTGAGACATTTGATGGAAGGCTCAGCAGTGTCTCACACAGAGTTACAGGTGGTGTTTCACTGTGCACTAATCCTTCACGGACAGTGGCATCTAAAACCTCTCATTTCTCACATCACAGGATGAGGAAACGGGAAGTAACAAGTGAATTGAGTGGTTTCCAGAAATGTACTGTCTGTAATGCAGTTTTAAATTTAGTACAAACAATTGTAATTATGAAATTAGCTGTTATGACAAAGTTTATGGTGTTCTGCATAAGCAGCAGTTATCTGGTGACTAACAGAGCAGAATCCAAACAGCCCTGGATGGATCTTTTTTAACATTTGTGGTTGTGTAATATGCAAGGGACTTCCCTTGCATACAGGGAAGTCCCCCTGTTAAAATAATAAGAAACCAAAAGTAAATGACCATTTACTATGGCACAGCTGCAAGTACCACAGCCAGGTTCCAGGGGAGGGCTACAGTTAGTATTTGATGTTTCTAATGCAGCCAGAGCAAGCTTTTGTCTTTACAAGCTGACAAGGGCATGGGGCTGGTCCTGTGCCAGGGCTTGGTGCTGCTGGTCAGTGGGGAGAGCCCCTGTCAGCTCTGCTGTGCTTTGGGGCTGCTGCCTGTGCCTGAGGGTCTCTGCTCCTGGCTGAGTGTGGGCTGGCTTTGCTCTAACACCCAGCTCGGGTGTGAGATGGCCACCTGGGGACATTGGCTGCTCTGGGCACAGGTTTCCAGAGGGGATGGAGCTGAGTGTTTGCAGCTGGCTGGAGCTGGGCTCCTCCAAGGATCCTGTGGAGAGCAGGGCCTGCCCCTGTCAGGCACTGCCCAGCTCTGGTGCCACTGTCATTGAGGGTGCCCTTGGTGGGGACAAAAACACTCCTGGGTACGCCTTTGCTTGCAAGCAGTGTGGAATTGATCTCTGCAGCTCTCACATCCCTTCAGGTCTTGCTGCTCAGGGCTGAGGATGGAGAAGGAGGAGTGCATGAATGCAGCTGGTGCACTGGCATTTCAGAACAGCTCAGCAGGGACTCTCCTGCTCTCCCAGCAGGACACAGGGCTCTGTCTCCAGCCCACTCTGGGGTTTCCGTGTGCCCAGGGTCCCCTCCCATTCAGCCCTGTGCCCAGGTAAGGTGGTGAGCAGGGCTGGGACTGACTCAGGTCCTCGGGGGCTCCTCAAGGGAACCTTTTGGTGGCAGATTTTGAAGAAGCTGCAAGTGACTGAAAGGAAATGGTGATGCAAGGGGAGGGCCTCTTGCACACTGAGCCTGTGGCTGCCCCATCCTGGCTGTGCTGTGCCCCAGATTCCCCAGGTGCCATTCCCACACACACACGAGTCAGTGCTGCCATTCCTGGGGCTCAGGGAGTGCATTACGTGCTGCATTCAGCCATTCCAGCTCTGACAGAGAGGGTGAATGTGCCTCTGGCTGTCATATCCGAGGCACCTGTCCCTGACCCTCTGCTGCAGTACCCTGAGCCAGCATGGGGCAGCATCAGCAGCCAGAGGAGTCCTTTGGATAGCAGGGCAGCCAGCCTGGCCCTCAGCCTTCACTGCCCTCTGATGCCAGAGGTGCCTCCAGGTTATCCCCGAGGCCTCCCAGCTCACTCCTCCCCAGAGCCACTGCAGGGGCTGGGCTGGGCAGCACCGGCTCAGTACAAACCACAGCGGCTGAACAATTGCGGGTGCGATTGCAGCGGCAGTTCCGCTTCCCCAGGGCTTTAACAGAGAGCAGAGCTGAGCCAGGGCAGAGGGGAGGGGACTCAGAGCTGAGCCAGGGCAGAGGGGAGGGGAGAGCGCCCAGCCGGGCAGGAGCAGGTCCGGAGCAGAGCCCTGCGGGCAGGAGCAGCAATGGGGGACGCCTTCATCCGGCACATCGAACTGCTGGGCTACGAGAAAAGGTTTTTCCCCAGCCAGCACTATGTGAGTACTCAGCAGCGTTCTGGCATGTGAGGACTGAGGACTGGCCAGGGTTTTTACAAATTTTCTAAGGTAAATGTGACTGAGAGCCTAAATGCTTCCTGTTAAGGGGGTCATGGCTGATAACATGAGCTGCAGGCAGTCAGACACTAAACTGTCCTGAACACACGAGACTTCAGGCACCTCCTTTGCAAGCCATTGGCTACTTTGCAGTCCTGGAAAGGGCTTTTTCCTCTTTGTTTCCCACCCACCTGCATGTTTCTGTCCCCTCTCCATCCGTTCCAACTCCCCGAGTGCCCAGTTTATTTGCTTGCAATGCAGAGCTATTTGTATTGGGGTGGTGGAAGGAAAACCAATTTTATCTGAAACTGGACCATCCCCAGGGTTCCCTGGGCACAGTGGGGAGTGGTGTCCCACTTGCCTGCAAATCTGCAGCCTCTGCTTTGCTCCTCAGGTCTACATGTTCCTGGTGAAGTGGAATGACCTCTCCGAAAAGGTCGTCTACCGCCGCTTCACTGAGATATATGAGTTCCACGTGAGTCCTCCTAGGACACATGGGCTTGGGGTGGGGAAAAAGGAGGGTGAATGCATCTGAAATTACCTCAAAGCAAACCTGGTTCAAAAGAGGCTCCCGGGCCGAGTTCTTTGATCTCTTTTGAAGACGGGAGCCACTGGCTCTGTGTCCATGGGCACGCAGTGCTGAGGTGTGGGATCCAGCCAGGACATGGCAGTGGCAGCAGGGTGAGCACCAGGAAAGGAGTCAAGCCAGGGGCAGAGGAGTGGGTGTCACAGCGTGTTCCCCTGGTGCCATCCTCACTGTTGTGCCTGGCTCTGCTCTGCAGAAAGCGCTGAAGGAGATGTTCCCCATTGAATCCGGGGACATCAACATAGAGAACCGGATCATCCCGCACTTGCCAGGTGAGGGGCAAGCTCTGTGGCTGGGGGGTGAATAGAAATTGCAGCTAGCTGGGAAATTCCCTGGTGGCTTGAGCTGTGCTGGCTGCCTCCCAGACAGGTGGGTGGTGCAGTATTTCCTGTACACCAGGCTTGAAATCAAAACCCCAGAAAGATGTGAGCAGTGGCAGTGGTTCTTGCCAACACTCAGCAGCCCTGCAGGCCCCGTCCTTGCTCTCTGAAGGCAGCCCAGAGGCACGTCCAGAAGAATCAGCTGTGACCCCTTTGACTCCTGGCTGGTGCAAGGTGTCTGGCTTTGGGGAGGCTGAACTGAGTGGAGCTGGGCTGAGCCCTCTGTTGGTGACACCATCACTGGTGTTGGCTTAATGCCCTTGTGGCAACACAGATACTTTGTAAGAGGAAGCAATGCAATGTGTCTTCAATGACAGAGAATGAACTCCTGATCCAAACAGCTGATGTTTTGTCTCTAAGCAAGGTGCATGTCAGAAAACTTCCCCATTTTATTGAATTTCCTGCTTTAAAGGAAGCAGAAGGGAGTCTGAAAAAGAGCTGCAGTTGTGGTCAGCCTCTCTGGAGGAGGAGCAAGCCTGCACCACGCAGTGTGGGTGCCAGTCTGGGGGGGCTCCATGGCAGCTGGACTAACACCAACCACCATGATGGGCCTCTTCCATCACCCTGCTCCCCACCGTGCTGGGGCTGGTCAAAGCATCCTTATTCCATTTGGGGAACTGAGAGCACTGGGGAGCAGACAGGTGTTAGAGTGCTGGGGGGAGCATGGGGTGCCACTGACCACACAGAAGGATCTCCCATCATGCGGTTCAACACTGCTTGGGGTCGGGATTGCCAGCAATATTTTAGAGCTCTGGAGTCAAGAACACCATAACCAGTGGGGTGGGAGGATAAATATGTCTCCTCTGACTGCAGGCTGGTCCCCTGAGCCCCTCTTGGTACCCTGCATCTGCTTTATTTGTGGCCAGCAGTTGGGCTTAGTCTGAACACACATGTAGGAATTACCCTAAAACTGAAATAGGGTCAAACAGGATCATTGCTGGGCTTGCAAGGGCTGTGCTCCCACAAAGCTTCACCTTATTGGCACAATGCAGCCATGCAGCACCTTGGGGCGAGACCCACATTTTTGCAGGC
Source organism: Agelaius phoeniceus (assembly GCF_051311805.1). NCBI lineage: Eukaryota > Metazoa > Chordata > Aves > Passeriformes > Icteridae > Agelaius > Agelaius phoeniceus. Next base: position 8,387,715 of record NC_135284.1, read on the forward strand.
AAAATTAATGATTCAGAGCAGTGTGCTTGGAAAAGTACTAAAAACAAGGCATTCTGTCTGCTTTTTCTGAGCCCCTTTTCCTCTCCCCCAGCCCCAAAGTGGTTTGATGGGCAGCGCTCAACTGAGAACAGGCAGGGCACACTGGCTGAGTACTGCTACACTCTGGTGAACCTGCCCCACAAGATCTCCCGGTGCCTGCACGTGGTCAACTTCTTCAAGGTCCGTCATGATGACATGAACCCTGTCACAGACAGCCAGTGAGTCCTGCTGCCTGCTGTTTTGAGGGAAATCCTGCTTTCCTGGCCTTGGATGCTGGCAGTAGCCTGCAGGGAGGGTGCTGATGGGGAGGGCTGGTTGGCATTGAGCTGCCTTTGCTCTGACCTGTCTAGGATCAAGAAGCCTGAGGTGTTCCTCCTGCCAAAGGATTCCAAGAAAAACCCCACTGGTAAGAGGTCTCAGAGGGCTGCAAGTGGCTGCCTCAGCAGTAGCAAAGCCTGCTGGAGAGAGAGGTTGTCATTCCATGGCAGATTCCCTCACTAAGAACATGGGTGCTATACCAGAGCTGCAGCTGTGGTGAAGCCAAATCCTTGGGGGGGAATAAATCATTGTCCTGAAATCCAACTGATTTGGGGCTGAAAGAGGCTGGGAGGGCACTTTGGGCTGTCCTGGGGCTGCTTTTGGCCTGCCTGAAGCAGGGTGTTTCTGGGCTGGGGTCTGGAGGAGGGAACATGTGTCCCTTCTCTCATGCAGACATCACGGGCCCCATTGTCCTGCAAACGTACCGAGCCATCGCTGACTATGAGAAGAACTCCACATCTGAGATGGCTCTCAAGGCTGGGGACATGGTGGATGTTGTGGAGAAGAGTGAGAATGGTATGTGTCCATGCCCCTGGAGAGCCCCTGAGGGCCAGCCCAGCCCCTGCCACAATTTCAGCAGGAATGAGTACTGCCCTTGCATCCAAACACAGCATGTGAGCTGTGGCAGAGAAGGCTGAGGGAGAGGGGCAGTTCTAGGAACCTGTGCAACATCCTGGCCATGCCTCAGCCTGTGAGGCTTCCTGCCCAGCAGGAGCAGAATGAACTGGTCAACTTCTCTGGTTGCACCATGTCAACAGAGATTGGCCCCAGCACTGTCCCTTTGGTCCAGGACACAGAGATGCCTGCACCTGCCCTGGCCAGGACAGACCTGGTGCCAGTCCCCACAACACTCTCTGCCCTTGCCCATGGTTGCTTTCTTTGCAGGCTGGTGGTTTTGTCAGCTGAAGAATAAACGAGGCTGGGTACCTGCTGCCTATCTGGAGCCACTGGATGGTCCTGATGAGTCTGAAGAACAGGAGCCTAACTATGCAGGTAAAATATTGGGGTGACCATGGTGGGTGTGTGTGTCAGAGCAGAGCCTGCTGCAGCTCTCCACTGTGATGGCTCACTGCAAAGCTGGGCAATTCAGACTGAGCAGGATCACTGAGCAGGGAGATGCTGCTGTAGGAACTGCCAGGAGGGACAAATCTCATGGCTTGGTGCCTCAGTGTCAACCTTGGGAGCTTCCCATGACCTGGAACAGCCTTAGATTTGTGTTTTGGCTGATCTTTACTCAGTGGCCATGCTGAGCTGTCTGAGGTGCTGGGTTAGCAGAACAGCACGGTGCAGCATCCAAATCAGACACAGGCATTCACAGTGCTTCACCTCTGTGCTGTCCTTACCAGGGCCTGGCCCTGCTCCCTGTCCCCTGCACTGCCCTGCCATGACAGCAGGGCTTTATCACGAGGAGCAGAGGAAGGATCCTGCAGACTTGTGCCAATTGCTCAACAGGCTTCAGCTTTGAGGGTTTCACAACACTGGAAAAGGCTCTTTTAGCACAACACTTCCTTCTGCCTTATTTCACCACCTGAATTCTGAGCACACTTTTGAGCAGAGATAGGAGTGCTTCCTCTGCTTGCACCCAAGAGTTTCTTTCTGGAGAGATGGTGAAGGGGCTGGGATGACCCATGGGCAATGACAAGACTGGGGAAAGTCTGAATCCAAACTTGAAGCACCCTGAGTCTTGCCTAAAATGTAGGGTGCCTCCCCTGGTGCCTCCTGAGTGGCTGGGGAGGTTCAGCCCCATCCCTGAGGTGCCAGCACATGATCCACCATCCCCATTTCGTGTGCAGGTGAAGCGTACGTGGTCCAGAAAAGCTACACTGCTGTGGAAGAGGATGAGCTGACCCTCAAGGAGGGTGATACCATTGAAGTCATCCACAAGCTCCTTGATGGCTGGTGGGTCATCAGGTGAGAGGTGCCATGAAGAGCTCAGGCAAGCAGCACTCAGGGAGAGGGAAGGGACATCCATGGTGCTCCCATCAGGGCTCTGAAGGCCTTGGTGTCAATGGTGCCACTGCCCAGCACTTCCTTTGGCAGGGCTGCTCCTCAGAGTCTGTTCTTTGCTAAATATTAAACATTTCAGCTGGAAATTCCTCTCCTGAGGGCTTCAGAAATATCCAAGAAGGAGGCAGATGGAAAAAACCCATGTATCTGTTATTTTGCCTCTAATTCTTCTGGCACATTTTGCTTTGCAAAACCTCAACTTTCATCCCAGCTGCAAAGAACATTCGAGGTAACACGGCACCAGCAAGGGACAGGCCTGAACCATGACTCATGGAATGTCCTGAGTTGGAAGAGTTCAAGGCCAAGCTTGGCCAAGGATGGAGCTTGGAATAACCTATTCTAGGGCAAGGTGTCCCTGCCTGTGGCAGGGGGTTGGAATGAGGTCCTTTTAAGGTCCCTTCTAACCAAACCATTCTGGAACTCTGTGACCACCTACAAGAATGATCAAATCTCTCTTCTGGACTGAGGAGGTGGTTGCAGAGCTACGACTGCAAGTGATGTTGCTTTGTGTTGCACTGCAGGAAGGATGAAACCACAGGTTATTACCCCTCCATGTACCTGCAGAAAGCTGGGGAGGTGAACACCTCTGCGAAGAGTGAGCTGAGGAACCGGGGTGCTCCTCCACGGAGGTAGGAGAAGCTCTGTGCAGAGGGCAGAAGAACATCTCCCTCTTCCCTGAGGGAGATGAGATTAAACCAGACAGGGTGTTGTGGTGTCACCTGCTTGCCCTGTCAGTAAGGAACTGCCTGGAGAAATGTAAGCAGGGCACAGACAGAGCAGGGCTGTCCTCCCACCAGCTCTGTGCTCCCCAGCTAGCACAGGCATTGCTGATGCAGGGCTCCAAGATCCTTGCTCCAACAGCTCCACACATCAGGTGTATTTCTCCTTGTCCTTCTGCAAAGTTTCTTTTCTGGGCTAATCTTGTTTAATTTTCAAATTAGCTGTTTTCTTACTTCCTAAGTGTGTGCACTGAATCTTTCAGAGGCAAGGAGAGATTTGACTAAATGAAGCTGCCAAGTGGCCTAATCTAATGGGAGGATTTGAGCTAATGCAAGGGATTTTATTTTGATTAAAAAGATAAAAAGCACAAATATCTCATGAATTCCAGTGCAAAGAGAATGGCTAAAAAGGGCAGAATTTGCTGCTATCTCTTTTTTCTGCAAGATGACATGTCAGGCCTGCTATGAAATCTCTCCAAATCCAGTTTTGCTGGAGCACGGATTGAGTGTGAGACAGTGTAAAATGGTCCAGATCCACCTATCTGGCCACAGAGATGTTTGCTGGTAGCCTTGGGGGAGATGAGGTGGCCTGTTCCAAGGACAGGCCTTGTCCCCCTGCCATTGTCACTGCTGCCTCCGTGGCACTGGCAGCCAGGCCAAGCCCTGTTGTGAATGTGGTGACCTGTTAAGGGCAAGAGCTTTGCTCTGGGATATGGGAGATGTGCTCACACCAGGAAGGGGCTGAAGGCAGAGAGGCACATTTCTTTGAGAAGAGCAGGAGGATGATGCCATGGGGTGGACATCAGGAGCCACCTCACTCCTGCCATGGTACTGAAGACAGAGCAGGGGCCCCTGTCTGCCTGCCCAGGGACGGTCCCCAGTGCTGGGGTTTCCCCTGCAGCAGCCCCAGGCTGCTCAGCCTTTCACTTCTCTCAGTAGTTTCTCTCCTGTGGGTTGAACACTGCACATTTGGGTGCACACTGACACATGCCCCCTACTCCAGTCCCCTGTATCTCACCCTTGAGCCTTGGGGAGCCATGCCAAGCCCCACACCAGGGACCTGAACTTTATGGCTGGGATAGGTGCTGTATGTTCATTCATCAAAGAGCTATAGATAATTTCTGGGGCTTTCTTGGATAACCCTTATGCCCATCTCATCCTTCCAGTCTTCTATCCAATCTTCCTCACCAATCCCTACCATTACTTTCCAGACTTGTGCTCAGGGTTGACCCTTCAGTGTTTGCTTGCAGAGCACCATGCAGCTGCCTCTGCACACATCGTAGATTGTGGCTGGCATCCAGCAGGCAGAAGCCAAAAGCAGAAATTGGGGTTTGGGTGAAGCAGAGGAGGAAGTGTGGGGAAAGGAGGTGTGCGGTGTGAGAGCTGCCAGCATGAAGACTGAAAGTTTTGTTTCTCACTCCTTGCAGATCCACCATCCGAAATGTGAAGAGCATCCACAAGCAGGGCCGGAAGCAAATCAGCCAGGAGACCTACAGGAGGAACAGCAAGAAGTACATCCAGAACCAGCGGAGAATGCGGGGAAATTCCCAGAACAAGGCCAATGTCATCAGTAAGTCTCAATGGAACTGGAATCCTGCAGCATGGCCCATGCCCCCCACCAGTGCTGGCAGCTGGAGCAGGATGGCACACTGAGCTCACAGCATGCCCATCAGCCCTTTTCCCATGGGGAATGCCTGTGCAGGGAGCTGTTTCTTTCAAGGAGTTTTTGTACCCCTGGCTATAGCTCAGACAGAGCAGGATATGGTCCTGCAAGGAGGTCAGCCCACATTTGGGATCAGTGCTTTCCTTTGTGCACCCAACCTCCCCCATGCTGCTATTACCACTGCAATTGCCATGCATGTTAGCTGTCAGCAGAGCCCCCAGAAGGAAGTGTTACATGAAGAATCATAGAATTATAGAATTAGGTTTTGGTAGGAAGAGACCTTAAAGATCAATTCATTCAAAGCTTCCACTTGATCAGGTTGCTTCAAGCCTCATCCAACCTAGCCTTGAACAATTCCAGGCACAAGGCAGCACAGTTGCTTTGGGCAACCTGTGCCCTACTACCTTCACAGTAGAGGATTTTTTCCTAATATTTAATCTAACCCTGGCCTCTGACAGTGTGAAGCCACTTCCCCTTGTCCCACCAGTTCAGGCCCTTGTAAAAGGCATCTCTTCATGAAGGTGAGAGGCAGTCATTGATGTATATCCTACAGATCTGCTAGTCCCCATGCAGTATCTGTGACCTTCCTTGAGCTAAAGATGGGCAGACCTCATGCAGACCTAAAGACAGGCTTTCCCTGAGCACAGCTCCCAGCTGAGCACTGGTGGGCACATCCTGACACCATGACCTACAGGCAGACCCATACATGCAGCAGGGACAGGAGGAGAGGCAGGAGCTTTGGTGGCCATGATGTAGGAGGCTGCTGAATGTTTGTGAGGGTGGTGTGTGTGTGTGTGTGGTGCAGAGCTCTGACCCATCTGTACATCTTTTTTACTTGCAGTTGAGAAAAATGAGCCAGAGGACAACAAGCCCAAGGCTCAACCTGCTGTTCCTCCCCGTCCCAGCAAGGACCTCATCCTGAACCGCTGCACTGAGAGCACATGGAGGAAGATCCTGTGAGGATCCTTGAGCCCCCACACCAGCCACCCAAAGCTTCATCTCCTCCAGCTCCTGTGCAGCCAGGGCTCGGAGCTGGAGCAGGGATCCAGGTGGTTCTGGCAGCCACCACAGGCCAGGGAGGCTGTGGCCATATCAGCCCAGCCCAGTGCCCATCCTCATCCTCCACCTCAGCCAGCCCAAGGTGTCCTGATAGCACTTTGAGGAGGGACCAGCCCTGCTCTACCAGCTCCTTACAGGCACCAAGTCCTCATCTCTACATGCCCTTCTATTCCCTCTTTGTATTTTGAATTATTTTTGTGGTTTTCATCAATAAAGGAGAGACACTTGATAGACCCTGAGGAGCAGTGTGGGCATGGTGGCAGGAAAGGTGTTCCTCCTGTTATAAATAAGAAGCTTGACTAGGCCAATATTCAAGCAGCAATCAATTTATTAATTAATATGGTAAAGTATGAGCAATACAGCGCTGGGTACAGTGGGGGAAGTTTTCCCTCCCACTGCACACCAATAGTTGAGGCTTACAGGTATTTATAGGGGTACTTATCAGCTTTCTCAGCAGTTTCTATTCCCAATTTTTACATCACAGCTCTATACACTATTGTGATTTAGTTTTTCTCAGGATGTATCCCAAAAGGAGTATCCCCAGATGGTGATGGTCCAGTTTCCAAAAGAAGAAAGACAAATCCCATCTGGTGAAGTCCAGCTCCCCAGATGTGGGTCCAACTTTTAATTGCAAGGACTATAAATCTCACAACAGTGATGTCTGGCTTCCCTTGGTCGAAACTATAAATCTTTGAGTTGATATTCATCTTCCTTTCTCAAGCTGCTTTTCTCTGTTAAGACATGAGATAAGCATGTTTCCTTTATATATATTCCAAAGCTATAGTTTCAAGGATACAAGCAATATTCTAAAATTATACTTCAAAAGGTTATTATTGCAAAACTCTTTAAGGCTTAACTACAAGCAAAGAGCAACATCCTTAACGCTTTAATTCAAATGCTCCTAAATCAACAAAAGATAGGTTCAAAGGCCTTCTTCCATGCTTTACTTTCCTCAGTTATTATTAGAATTCATCTTTCTAACTGTCCCATGGTCGGTCTCCACACATATGGCAATCACAAATACACACATTGCCTGTATGTACCTGCCACGAAACACAGCTTTGTATTTCACAGTCCAGGTGGAGATTGGGCAAGACACTCTTGCATGAGATGAGGGCAGTGAGGGAATTTAGTTGGGGGGATGAAAGGACAGCAGCTTCCTCCTGGAAGGCGGCTGCTTGGCTCCCTCAAGAGGACAGTGAGGGCTCAGTGCTGAGACAGGGCTGCCTCACACACGGAATTTCGTTTTGCATTTGGCCACCGGCCCAGCCAGCCCCGCCATTGCTGTGCCAGACGGGGCTGCCTTCGGGTTTGGGATGGCGCTGGGTCGACCTGTAGGTTTGTGCTGGGTGTTTTAGTTTTGATTGCCTGGCGCTGGGTCTAAGCCCACACTGGGCTCTGGGGGTGTGTTTAGATTTAGCCCTAGGTCGGGGTGTCGGTTTAGGCGTGGCTTTGGGCCGGGCTGTAGGCTCAGGCCTGGCTCTAAGTTCAGACGTAGGCCAGGGTCTGAGCAGGTGCACACGCTCCGCTCAGAAGGCGGTGTGGCCCCTTTAAGAGACGCGCGCCGTGGCCGCGCGCATGCGCGCAGGGAGCTGACGCCGCGCGCGCCCGCGTGTGAGGGCGGCCAAGATGGCGGCGGCCTGAGGGCAGCGATGGCGGGGCTGGCGCGGCGCCTGCTCTGCAGGGGCTTCTCCGTGTCGGCGGGGCCACCGAGCACCCGCCAGCTGCGGGAGGCCGAGGAGGCTGCCCCGGTGTTCCAGTACGCGGGGAAGGCGGCCAGGCGCAAGGACCGCGTGTTCGTGTGGGGCTTCAGCTACTCGGGCGCCCTGGGCATCCCCAGCTTCGTGAAGCCGGACGCGGGCTGGAAGAAGCCGCGGCGCATCCAGCCCACGCCGTACCGCCTGGAGACCGAGGACAAGGTGGGCCCGGCCCGGTTCGCTGGGGCCAGCGTGTCTGCCCCGGCCTCCGGAGCTTGCTCAGGGCTTAGCACAGCCGAGAAACTGGATCGGGTTTAAAGGCTTTGCCGTGATTCAGTGTTTTTTATCGATATAGTGGTATCGCTTGGGATGATGACTGTTTCAACTGCAGCAGCATATAGTTTAGAAAATGCGTATTTGTAATTTTGTCAGAGGCGTTAGAGAGCCAGGATGTGAAGAGCATTTGCCACATAAAATGGGCCTCTTCATTGGCTGTTCCCACCTGACAAACGGGAAGCTTGTGTTAAAAATCATGTTATTCTTTTGCCTACGTGTTTGACTCGTGCTCTGCTTTCGAGTGCAGAGGAAGTCAGGGCATTCATAGAATATCTTGAGTTGGAGGGGACCCAGAAGGATGAGGGAGTCCCACACCTGGTCCTGCGCAGGACAGCCCAACAATCCCACCCTGCACTTGAGAGTTGTCCGAGCCCTACTGGGGCCATTCCCTGGGGAGCCTGTTCACCACCCTCTGGGGGTAGAACCTTTTCCTGAAATCCGATCTGAACCTCCCCTGGCACAGCTGCCCTCGGGTCCTGTCCCTGGTCCCAGAGCAGAGGTCGGGGCTGCCTCTCTGCAGCCCCCTTGAGATCTGACCTCAGGCTCAATTTCTCTAGACTGAGCACCAAGTGACCGCAGTGCTCCTCATGTGCCTCTTATGCTGGGCTTTTTTTGTCAAAAGGAGCAAAATGTTATTCTCTTAACATCTCTGTATCTTGCTTTTTTTAAATTTAAATATTTTTTTAATCTGCTGATGCAGGTCAGCAAACAGGTCTTTCTGTGGTGTTGAATGGGACCAAGATAATGCAGAAATAAAGATGTATGCACACAAAACCAAAACTTTGAAGGCAGAATGGTTGGACCCGAGTTTTCACCATTGTGCTTATCACAGAAGACTGATAATTTTTGGAAGACCATACATGCCATGAATTTGGGCTGCATGTGAATGTAGCTTAATGAAGAATGAATGCTGATGAACAAGTGACATGGAGTGAAATTTCCTTTTCTAAGCCACAGTTTCTAACTGGATGATGTGGGTTTTGTCTGTCTTCAAAGATATCTTCTGCTGCCTGTGGTTATGGATTCACACTGCTGGCTTCCAATACCAGAGACATCACCAAAGTGTGGGGCATGGGGCTCAACAAGGATTCCCAGCTTGGATTCCAGAGGAGCAGAAGAGATCAAAGTGAGGATTTAAATGTTTTAAAAACTTACAAGGTGACACTGCAGTCTCCCTGTGGTACAGGAATCTCTGTGTGTTTGGAGCTGTGAGAAACATCAGGAGGCTTTGATGCAGTCACAGGCTGTGCTTTATTTTTTTAAATAGATCTTTTTCTAAAATCCATATGTGTTTTTGTGTGCTTTGTAATTGGTCAGCCTGTGCCTCTGTTCTGCACACTGCACTTAATTAGTTTCACCTGGATAGGAATGTAGCTGTTCATCCTGCACAGTGTGATGTTGGTTAATTTGTGGCTTTGAATCTATAGTTTGGTAGTAGGCACAGTAATTAATAAAATCATTTTGGCAGGATGGATTGCATTTATAAACTAAAGGCCTTTAGTCCTCCTTCCCTCCCTAGTTAGTTTTTTTATACAGTCTGTGGGGTTTTTGTGAATCTGTAGGGTTTGTTTTAAAATTATTTTAATAGTAGGTTGCATTTTGAAGGAAAAACTTGTTTTTCAGTAATTTTGTCTTACACCAGGCTCTCAAACTCATATAGGAAAGCAATTTTTGTGCAGAACATTGCCACCTACCACTGAAGACAGGAAAAACCCAAACTTTCCTCATAGAAGGACTGACTGCATAGACATTCCTCCATAAACAGTTGAGGAAAATCACAATAAAAGCATTTTTTATCATCATGATATAAAAGAGTGTAATCCATCAAGGTCAGGTGTGTCTGATATGGCAGAAGATTAAACTTGGTGGAGAAGCAAAAGAAGATTGCAGCATGTTGGGGTTTGCAGTGGTGCTGCTTTGTGGTGCACACTGGGTAGTGCTGTGAGAGTGTGAACACACAGCAAGTGTGTGCTCAAACAGCAGCTGCAGAATGCTGGGGCTGCAGCAGCTTTGCTCACTTCTGCCTTTAAAGCTTTCAGCTCTTGCTGGGTCTCATGTATGTGCTGATATCTTAGGAGTGTCTTGCAATTACCTTGGTTTTCATCTGACCTGGAAATTGTTTTTGTCAGAGAATCTAGAAGTAGGTTAAATAGTTTTGCAGCTCAAGCCTTGCTAAGTAAGAGAATGTGTTTGGCAAGATCAGTTGAAAATGTGGTGAAGATCAGTGGGATTGCTCATCTTCATGTTTAATGTCCCACCAGGCAAGCTTTCCTTTGGGATGTGCTGCCCATTGCTGTTTTCCAGACTGACTTTGGTGCCTGCTGCTTCCAGCACTGTGTTGCTGTAGGTGCTACATTTCCAAGGGAGTTTGCAGCCTTCTGACTTTTAGATGGTTGCATCTAAACTCCTCATATTTCACACTCACCCCCTGTTCCTTACCCACCTCATTGTCTCTTTTCTCCCAATCCCCCCAGCTCTCAGTGCTGGTTACTACAGATCCCAGTAGCATGTGTCTTTCTGCTGGAGGGAGCAGACAGAGGAAAAGGTTATTTTGCTTTGTGGCTTCCAGGTGTTTGTAGGCAGGTAGAGTTGGTTGTCTTTAAGTTCCTGCTCTATTGCATGGCAGATGCCCACCATTGGCAAGCTGCCTGTCCTCACATCCAGTAGTGTCTTACTGCAAAAAACCTTGTGTAGATTTTTTAATTTTAATTTTTTTTCATCTTAGGTGGGTTTTCTGTTGTTGTTTGTTTAGTTGGTTTTGTTGTTGTTGTTGTGGTGTTTTTTTTTTAGTTTTTATTTTTATTGAGAACCAGTAAAGCACTGCTGCCTGTGTGCAATATTGCTTTGGGTCCTCCAGGATTTGATTTCACTTATTACAGTAACTTTGATATCCAGGCTTTTTATCTCCTCCTAACTTTTTCCCTACTATTGATTTATGGTTTGCTGTTCTTTCCCCCCATCCCCAGTTGACTGTAACTGATTCCATCCCTGTTCTTCAAGTTGCTAAATCTTTTTAAAGTACAGCATGTCATTTTTCATAAACGTTGGATGTCTTATTCCCTATGGACTTAGCCTAGCTAGTCTTACTTGCATTCCTTATTTGTGAAAGTGCCTGTAATCTACTTTTCTTCAAGATTTTTTTGTTCACCTTTTCTGATACATTTTTGTGATTGTTGCTCTTGTACCTTGCTTGCAATATCCCCAGTTGCACAGAATGTTTGTGCATGGTATTAAGCTCAACTGAAGTGGTTGAACATGTGGGTGAATGCCTCAGTTTCACAATTCTGCCACCTGAAGCCTTAATAACATTCACTCTGGAGTTATGGGGGAGTTTTGTTTAGGCAGTGATTGGCTTCAGCTGTCTCCATAGCTTTTACCTTCTTCCCTCTGTGCTAAATCCCTGCCAGCCTCTTTGGTTAGTGTCTTGGCTTTCTAAAATGTATCTGCTTTTATAACAAAGCAAGAATGAGTGTGTGAATGTACAACAGGATCAGCAGATGGATGTTGAATTTACTTTGTGGAATCTACTGACTTAAAATTGTTCTCTTTTCCTTAAGCTAAGGGCTATGAATATGTCTTGGAACCATCTCCAATTCCATTACCACTGGAGAAACCCCAGCAAACTCGAGTCTTGCAGGTGTCCTGTGGGAGAGCCCATTCCCTGGTCCTGACAGATAGTGAAGGAGGTACAGTGTTGCTTGTGCTGCTGATGTCTGTGGGTGCCTGGCTATGCTTTTACTAAAAGCTTGAAAACAATTGTCTTCTGTCCTTTAGAACTATATCCCAGGTGGGCTCTTTGCACTGCAAGTGGGATGCAGGCAGCTGCTGGCCTTTGTGGGATTGCTTCTGCAAGGGAAAGCTGTGAGCTTCTCTTGGCTCAAGCTGTAAATGTGTTGGGAGCTTTTTACTCCAAGGTTTGTTTCTCTAGCCCCAGGCCTGGCTGAGTGCAGTCTGTGTGTCCTCTTCACTCTGATGTGTTTTTGAATGCAGACTTGAGTGACTACGCCAGTGCTCCTGTGTTACTTCTCCTTTAAGTCCCAGAGTGCAATGTTTATAAAAGCAATTAATTAATTAATAGTCCTTTATAGAGAAGATCTCTGGGAACTCTGGTGCAGTGGCTTCAGTGCTGCACCAAGTGATCCAGTGCAGCTTCTTAGTGGGTGAGCTGGTTGGTTCATTGATTCCCACTCCTGTGGGAGTGCTGATCTGTTTCTGAGTGTGTTTGACAGTGGCAGGATGAACTGGGAATTCCCCCTGAGACAGACAGCAGGCTCCAGGTACTGCTCTGTGCCTGCAGCAATACTGCTGGGTGCTGCTGGTGAAAATTGATTCAGTCACTTTATTCAAATGGGTTGGAAAAAAGCTTATGGCAATATTTACATTGCTGTGCTCCACCTTTCAGACTTAGAACTGCCTGAAAATATTTTGAGGACCTGAAGAGAGGCAGTAATAAAGCTCTAGTGTGTTTTATAATTGTTTTTCAGTTTTCACAATGGGAAACAATTCTTATGGACAGTGTGGCCGGAAGGTTGTTGAAGATGAAATTTACAGGTGAGAAATCAAAGATCCTGAACTTTCTTATTGTTGGAAACATATTGCATGAGAACAACCCTGCAGAAAGGCCTGAAGGGGGAAAAGGTCTGGTAGTATAAGCATGCCAGTTATGATAAAGGAGTCTGAGAACAACAGGCTTTTGTCCTGCAGGCAGCATACAAACAGCCTGACTTGGAATCCATGCTGGGCACTCTACTGACAGCAGTCACAAGAGACAAAAGAGTGTCAGCATGGGACAGTTCTTGCAGGGCATAGTGGGAGAACCCAGCCTTCATAAATTGCTTGAGGTAGTTGGTGTTAGTAGTTGGGCTCTCTCCCTTTAGCTGCTCAGAGTACATGTGCTGTTCTGGAGGATGTTGGAAGTGCAATTTAATTATGAAAGAGGCATCCTCTTGTTAAGTGTCTGCTGTAACTGCCTCTGAGTCTGTAGTGCAAATTTTCCTTCATTGAGTTTTTTGTGGGTCTCACCAAAGCATAGGCTCAAAATGCTCTGTATGATAGAGTAAGTGAATAGTGGGAATATGTTGAGTTTCTGATTCCTTAGTAGGACCAAAAATTGCTCTATGATCCACAACACTTGGTCTGTGAAGTTTGAGAAAATAGCTGTAATTAGGTAGCTTTTGTTAGTCTTGGTACTGGAAGTCAGTCATTGAATTGTTCATAATTCCTGGTATTGTGAAAAAAGGACAGGGATGTTAGCACTGCACTGTTCTCTGGGATATCTGGATTATCCCTAGCTAGGTGGAGTGTTTGTTTGGGTACTGCAGTATTATGTGGTGTCTCTGCTCATTCTAGACTAGGGACTGCCTTTGAGGGTTGCCCCTACCCCCAGTCACAAGAGCTTATATTTAAAAAATGACAGTTCTTAACTTCTTAAATAAGAGAATACAGAATTATGTTCCTTCTTCGTGCAGATATTTTGCAATGAAACTACATGCAAACAAATTTCTCTACTTGTGGTAATAAAATGGCTTTCAGTAGAGGCAGGTTTCCCTTTGTGTTTTTTTTTGCAGTCTTCTGAAATCCTCTGTGTTGCCTTTTCTCTTCTTGGTGATTGTTTGGTATCCAGTGGAAGCCATCTCATTCATCAGCTGAAGGAATTTGACAGCAAAGTTGTTCAGGTGAGAGGAGCTCAGTCCTGAAAATGGATTGGGAGCAGCTGAACCAGCTCAGAGGGTGGCAGCCACTGGCTTGAAGCCCAGTTGGAACCAGTATCAAGTGGGGTTCCCCAGGGATCTGATGTCCAATCCTGTTTATGGTTTCACTAATGAGGTGGATCACAGAGGGTTCCCCAGCAGATAGCAGATGACAAAACTCTGAGGAGTGACTGATAAACCAGAGGCTGGAGAAATAGGCCTACATGAACCTCATCAGGTTCAGCAGTGGAAATGGCCAAGTCCTGTTGCTGCTGAAGAGCAATTTCAGACACCACCCTGGGCTAGGGGTGACTGTCTGGGAGGCAGCTGTGTGGGAAAGGGCCCAGGATACACCAGGCTGACCATGACCCAGCAATGTGCTTTGCTGTAGAGAAGGCTGCTGATACCCTGGGCTGCATTGGGAGTGTTACCTGCAGGTCAAGATAATTCTTCTTTTCTACTCAGCCACACTCAGAGTACTGTGTCTGCTTCTGGGCTCTCCACTACTCTCTTCTGTCGTGATTTCTTGTTCCCTTTTGTCACTTTTATATTGCTTAGGAGTTTAAATTTTGTCTTTGCCTTTTCAGAAATGAGCTGTGAAACCATCCACTTAGATCAGCCATCACTTAGCTCGGGTTCCTAGGAGAGCAAGGGACTGCAGGCAGCAGAAACACCTGCCATGGCTGCAGTATTCCCATGCACAGGAGCAATTTATTGGTGTGTCTGTGCCCCTGTAGCCATACAGGGACAGATATTGCTCCTGTTCCAAGGAAGGGTCATTCATTTACACCTACCTGATGAGACTGTGCTGTGTTCATCCTAAAACTGTTTTGATTTAGGCTTGTAAAACTTCTCTTTGGACTTTGCATGATTTTCTTTTTTTGGGGGGTTGGATACTTGGTACCTCTTTGTACTTTGATAACTGCAGTTATGTGGTTAGTATTGGTAGTCACTCTCTTAACTTGTTGATTAAATCCCTTTAATCTTTGTTTAATTTTTAATGTCTGCTTTTGAATGGCTTTTTCCTTGGCTTTAATTCATGCCAGGCCTGTGGCAGACATGATGGCTAGTTCAGCATAAATACAGATTTGAGAACAGCTGTGTGCCTTGAGCACTTACATGGCAAAGAATCCACAGCAGTTTGTAGCTGGCATCAAGAATGATGTGGTTAGAATCCTGTGAAGGGAGAGCTCTCATTTACTCTTTGCTGCTTTTGTTGTGCTGTACTGCTGAATCAAGCTTTCTTTCCTTGTTTTAGATCTTAAAACAAATCAACTGCAGCATCACTTTCCATAAAAAAAATTCTGCTGTTTTCTGTGTTGTATCTTGTGGTTCTTGGTCTTCCCTTTCTTGAGAGCCATGTGATCAGGAGGAAAAGGTCAAAATCTGAGCTGATGGACATCACAGAGGTTCATTGCTCAATTTGTCTGTCAGTAATGCTTCACTAAATCAAGTCTGGGCATGGAACCTTTCCTGACTGAGTTCTTGTTTGTGTGCAGGTTGTGTGTGGGCAGGACCACAGTCTGTTTAGAACCAAGAAAGGTTCAGTCTATGCTTGTGGATGGGGAGCTGATGGACAAACAGGTAGGAACTCAGCTGGGCTTGCTTTTCAGGGAATTAATGCATCTAGCAAGCTGTCCTGATGGAGAAGTTACCATGTGTATTTGCCATGTGTGTGGACAGAAAGGGGCTGCTCATGTTTCCAGTTGTGTGTAGATGTTTTCAGTATTCTTGTGTAACCAAACTGAGACAATCCAGTTCAGTTTTTGAGGAGCTTTAGGATGCTGCCCTGGCAATCCCAGCATGCAGTGAGAGGAGAGTGTATCAGCTGTGTAAAGCTTCTGAGGGGATGTGGAAGTGACATGGGCAGCTTTGCTCTTCAGTTTGATGGCAGCTTTGCCTTCCTGATTCTTTGGGTCTGTTCTGCTCTTTTGAACTGACAAACACCTTGGTAGCTGTTGCATGTTTTAGCATCAGATCCTTGGGCAGGCCCTTTTTGTGGTGGCTTTTGCTGCAGAGCACTTCCTCCTCACAGTCATTGCTACTGTTAGTTTTGCTGCTCCCAAAGCTGAGTTCTTCCCATGATTCTGTTGTGCCAATATAGCATAACTCAGCTGTCATCTACATTCTGGTCTCTTTTCCAGACAGCATTTTGTCCTGTAAAGTATTTGCTTCCCAACCTCTTTTGCCATTTTCCCTGCTGTTATCTAACTGATGGCAGTGTGCTAGCACTCATGGCTCTCCTTTTGGAAGACAGGAAGCAGCCAGTTGGTGAAATTTCATCCCTTTGGGATACCTGCCTTGCATGGTTACTGTTCTTCAAACACTTTGGTCCATGCAGACAAGAGATAGGAGACTCTTTTGGGTGTGATTGGATGAAGCTGTTGTGTACTCCAGAGAGGTGGCTTTGCCTAGGGCAAGTGTGTTTGTGGCTGCTTGTCTGTGGCAGCTGCTGGACAGTAAGCAGTATGGACAGATTTATTTCAGAGGAAGGGTGGTTTTGTTATAGCATGACAAAAATGGTCCTATGCAGGCATTAAAAGTGTGTCTGGAAAAAAAAATTCTTCATAATCTTCATAATCATAATTATTTTTTCCTTTCAGGTCTTGGACACTATAACATCACCAGTGTTCCTACTAAGCTGCATGGTGACATTGCTGGAGTGAACATTATCCAGGTCTCTTCCTATGGGGACTGCTGTCTGGCTGTTTCAGAGGAAGGAGATGTCTTTGGCTGGGGAAATTCAGAATACTTGCAGCTGGCCTCTGTCACAGAAACCACACAGGTCAGTTGACCTGAGGGTGTGTTTTTATGTGTTCAGTTGAGCAGCTGGGCACAGAGTTAAAAATTACATGTTTCTCCCTGTTCTGGATTCTTTTGACAGCAGATCCAAACACCACTAGCAGGCTGGTTTTACATAAGCTCACAAAACCAACCTGTGTGACATGTTTGTGGAGCTTTAGGGGGCAGAGTATTTCCCTGCTTTGATAGGCAAAGGTTTGTGTCACCTCAGCCCAGTTTGCTAGCCTAAGAACTCCATGTTCTTTCTCCATCCCATGGACTTTGCACCAAATTGAGACCCAGCTCAAGTGCTTTTGCTAATTTCAGGACAGGAATGAGTTTTTTGGCTGGCTAATCTAGGATTTCAAGTGATGCTACTTTGAGCTTAGTGCTGATCCAGATGGCCCTTGGAAGTCCCTTCCAGTCAACCTTGAATGCTGGAGAATTTTTCATGGACATCCTTAGTGGGTTTATAAACTGAGTCCTAAGCAAATTCCAGTGTCTCACAGATAAAAGGGGTTTTTTTTTTAGCAAACTTACATGGGGCATTGGTAGAGTGCTGTCTTCACACTGGGGTAATTAGGCTGTTGGTCTCATGTTACAGCTACTTTAGGAAATGGAGTCAAGAAATTAATACTTAAGTTACTCTTGGTGGGAGGCTAAGAGCAGACAATTGTATTAGAATAGCTTTGGTAAAATTTTAGAAAGCTTTGTTTCCTGTGCTTCTCCTGGTGTAACCTTAGTGTAGGGCTGAATGCTGGGACCCATAATGCCTGAGGACATCAATCAGACTGTGCAGTGTAGCAGTTTTCCTGGCTGGGTGTGTAGTGGAGGGCTGTGGCATCTGAAATGGATGAATGGCATGTTTGCCAAAAATGAGTCTGAGCTAAAATATAGATGCAGTCCAGAGTGTAGAATGGCAGAGCCACGAAATCAAAGATTGCTCTTTACATATGTCAAGCTGTGTACATATGTTGTGTTGGACTGTACCAAATAATGTGATTTTCTTGAAATAATTTTTCCATTTTGAAGTATGTTCAAAAATGCCACTGCAGATTGAATTTTAGTGATCTCATCCAGTGTGAAGCCTTGAAGACATGCTCACCTATTGACCTTCTCACTGTGTCTGACTTTAAAAGGCAGAGATAAGCAGCAGTTATTAGTCATTGTCAGCCTTGTTGCCATGCATGTAAGCTTTCCAGTAGGCAACTTTTTCCACCTTGTCCTCATCTTAGTGAATTTCATGTAGGTTTTTTTTTTTTTTTTTTTTTAGTTTTGGGACTTGCACTCATTTTATAATTCAGGCAATAAAGGTTGTATCAGGATCCAATGTATGTAAGCTCTAACCAGAACTAGAGAACAAGTTAAAATGTATGTCTGGTTTGTAGTTTACCTTGTCTCTAACAACTCCTCTGCAATCTCGTGCAGGTGAATGTTCCCAGGCATTTGCCATTCAAGATTGGGAAGGTGAAGGAGGCTGCCTGTGGAGGGACTGGCAACATTGTGCTAACAGGTGAGTTCATTTCTAGAATCATTCACTAGTGCAAGGCTGCACGGTGGGTGGGTTGTAACATTATGAAACAAGTATCTTGTTTTCTGGAAACAGGGAGATACTGTATGTTGTGGGGAGAGCTGGGAGACTGAAAAACATGATTTGAGAATGTGTAGAGGAGTTGTTTTCATTAGTGCAGAGCAGTGCTCCAGGGTGGGCTGCTATGAGTGCTCTGCAGCAGGAACATGGGGCTGTGTGCCCTTCTGGTCTCCTTTGCTGGTCATACTGAGTGGGGCCTATGATGAGTGTGGGTATGGGGAGGAAGTAAGGCAGTACTTGAGAGAAAGTAGAGCCCTTCAGACTCCATGTGAATCTGACCTGTTTATAAATAATGAACTGGGATGGAAAGAAGAGAGCTCTGAGAGCAGTGAGACTGTGCAGCAGGTCCTTGGTGACTGTTCTTCGGACTGTCAGGGTCTGGGGAGCACAGCTGGGGGTTGCTGCATGAAGGGGTGAGGGAGGGGATTGTGTTACTTTCTTGAAAGATTATCTCCATGAGGATGTTGATATTTATAATGGGAGTACTGTGCTGACCAGAGCTTCTAATCTGAAGGGGCCAGAGCTAGCTGACATAGACCCTTACTCTTTGTGACACTAATGTGCAACTGTTGCCTTTCCCAGGCACCCAGCTAAGGCAGAATGCCAGGCAGAGTGACATCCACTTGCTGCTTTGGGCATGTCTGACAGTGCCCACAGCTTCACTGCCACTTGAAAAATCATCAAAGAAGAAAGCCATGATAGTAAACTTGCAACCTTTGTCAGTCAGTAGTATTTTATCCAGCTCACTCTTGTGTTGGCATTATTTCCCCATGAAAGTTCTGCCTGGGGGGCTTGATTTGCTTGCATAGCTTAGGAAAAGATTGAGGCATTTGGATGGGAAATCTGATTATTTAAAATCTGCATTATTTGCAGATTTTAAATAATCAAAAAGTGTTAGACTGAGTTGGAAGAAAGGAAAATATCCCTTTGGTTCTGATTAACTTTTGGCTGTGGCATGAATTTCACAAGCACAGGCTTTCTTACAGAATTTGTTCTTATTGTAATGCAGAAGAAGGAAATGTTTTTGTCTGGGGATATGGAATTCTTGGGAAAGGACCAAACCTAACAGAGACAGCAGAGCCAGAGATGATCCCACCCAGCCTTTTTGGCTGGTCAGACTTCAGTCCAGACAGTCGTGTTGCTCGTGTTCGCTGTGGGCTCAGCCAGTTTGCAGCCCTTACAAGTAAGTTTCTCATCCTGCTGTCATGGAGAGGTCATGTTGCTGTGCTGTTGGCAGAAGAGAAAAAAAGCAAAAAAAACCAAAAACCAAAACCAAAAAAACCCCAAAAAACCAAAAAAACCAACCAACCAAAAAAAAAAACCAACAAACCAAAAACCAAAACCAGAACAACTCCAAAACAAACAAAAAAAGAAAATCTCACACCCAAAAAATGCACCCATCTTTCTTGAAACTGAAGGCACACTGGAATGCAACAGCAGGGAGCCAGACAGGTGTCAACACGGTTCCTGGCATATGTTTTGTGTTAACTTATGCTTTAATTGAGAAAAGTTTTTTGTGTTAAGACAAATAACACTTTCTCATACACAAAATCCAGCAGATTTTTTTCATTTTCCTGTATAGAATGAATCAGTCTGCTGCACTTTAGCAGTTTAGAAAATTTATGTGGTAAATGAACAAACTAAAACTGTGTCTAAATGAAGCTAAATATCAGAGTTTCTTGGCATTTCTGGCCAACTGAATTAGCACCCTGAGGTGGGCAGACCCAAGCATTTCATATGCTGTGCTTTGTGCACCCTGTGTGGGTTCCCAGCCTCTGAAATTTGAAAGGCATTTAACATCAAGCAGCAGTTTCAGAGATCCAGAGCTGGCAGCAGGAGAAAAGGCCAGGGCTGAGTCCTTTGGGACAAGCAGTGTGTGTGACACTGGCATTTTGGTTGCAAGGTGCTTGTAAGTGGGCTCCCCTTGGTATTCAGGAAGAGTTAGATTAAATGGCAGTGTTCTGATTAAATTGTTAATCATACATAAAAATTATGTTCTAGATTGTGTTTTGGTTGTTGCTGCTGTGGAGCTGATCCAAACACTTCTGAGATCTCTGTGTTTTCCTGAGGAGCTCAAGACTCTTCAGCTGTGTTGAACACCAATTTTTGCCTTTCCCTGGCTGTCATTAGAAGGTCACAGCTTTAGACAGTCAAGGAAGCAGTCTCCAGGTGTTGGCCTGGGACAGATCTCACTGCCTTGCTCACTGGATTTGCTCTGGTGATAGCTGATACAGATCAACTGCAGTTGTTTAACTTTCAGCACTAATTATTCACTTCACAAAAGATTCCCTGGAATTTCTGCTGCTGCACTTTTCCTTGAAATAAAATTCCAAAGCAGCTGGTGTAAGAGGGGGAAACAAAGACTTGTGCACAAGTAAAAGAACTTGTTTCTTTTGCTGCTCATTAGGCACCATTTTCTCCAAACACAAGTACATTTATTGTACATGAAGTAAATCTGGTAGCTGTCATACTGCCTGTATAACCCTGCATACTCCCAGAAACACTGTAGCCACATTTGTCAGCATCACAAATAGAATTCTTCCTTTTTAATGACTCTGTTCTTTTCTCTTTTTTTCTCCTGTGTAGACAGAGGAGAACTGTTTGTGTGGGGGAAGAATCTAAGAGGGTGCCTGGGAACTGGAAGAATGGAAGACCAGTATTTCCCATGGAGGGTAAGGATGGTGGTATTAAGGCCAAGAGTGTATTCTTTGGCTAGTTTTTGTTATCCAGAGGGCATGGACCATCATTTGCTGTGTGGTTTTGTTGAGTAATTCTCAAAGGAGTGGAAGGCTATGACTGTAGAAGTGCTTTGTTTTCCAGAGGTCCTTGTGGAGCCTGGGAATGGAGGTATTCAGTAAATGTTTTAATCTGCTATGCCAGCAATGATTTTGAATCCTAAAACAGCATCTGGTGCTGTGCCACCACATCTGAACAGTTTTTATCTCCTTGCTGTCCACCATCTTGCTACCTTTACTGTCTCTTCCTTCCCCTTCTAACCTGCTCTTCTGTTTGTATGTGCTGCAAAGAAACCCATCAGTGTTGGTCATCTGTCCAAATCATTACTCACCTAAATTAGGTGAACATTTTGGTCAGTAGTGGCTTCAGGCCCACAGAGTGGTGGGTCACTGGACTGTCAGGTTATCCAGGAGATCCTTACTCAGCTGTGTTCACAGCTGTCTCACAGTGCTTCCAGTTCCACTGCTTCCTCCCACATGGCTCTGAGAGCCAAACTCAGTGGATGTAGAAGAGTCTTTGGTTCTGGAGTTCAGCCTAGCAGATGCTCCTGGTCTCCATGAAGGCCACGTAGGGGCTGAGGGAGGCAATCAGTGGGACCACCCTGGAGTCCCTGGCTGTGTCTGAACCTGCAGTAAATGTGTTTCTGTAGTATGTTCTCTTCTTTGTTTAAAAATGAACAAAGCCAGACCAGCTCTGGAACATTTGCCTAGAATCACACTGCTGTGGCTGGGTGGAATTTCTGAATTCATCTCCCCAGATGTGGACATTGGGGGTTATGCCCTTTCAGACAGCCAGCTCCTGTCTGACAGTGCTGTGGCACTGGATCCCTGTCTGTCACCTCCTGCCCTAGAACCAGCTGCTGTCCTGTCTCTTGCCTCTGAGGAAAAACTTGCTTTTTTAGACTCTGCTTTCCTCAAGTTTGAAGTCAGTTTTAAGTGAATAAACTTCAGGAGTGAGGAGCTGGTCTCAGCATCAAAGCACAAACTGCCTTAGGCTGAGTTGAGCCTTTGCCTTGTTCCACTTCTTGCTGATGAAAGCAGAGGCAAATCCCTGTGGTGCTGGGGCAGATCCTCTTGCTCATGTCTAGATTATGCTCTGTTCAGTCCTGCTGCTTCTGCTGCTGAGCAGATGGGCTGAGGCTCCAATCTCCTCTCTCTCTGCTAGTGAGCCTGCTCTTCTTTCTCCTTCCAAAGCTTTGTGTGCTTCTGTGAAGGACAAAGAGGAGTCATTTCACAGCTCAGTGCACAAGGTTGCCTGGTGCTGAATCTTGCTCTTTCTGTGTTTTCTGCTTGGCTCTTGCATTGTACAAATGCCAGTGAAACTAGCTGGCATGTTGAGTGGAAGGAGGATGGGAAATGGGAAATGCCAGGTGTGATAAATAACCCAGTGTGCTGTGTTTCACCCAGGTGACTGTGCCCGGTGAGGTGGTGGATGTGGCCTGTGGAGTTGATCATATGGTGAGCATGGTCAGGTCTTTCACCTAGGGCTGCTGCTGGCTCTCAGCACTGCACCAGGGCCATGCAGGGACTTGGTGACAAGCTTCTTGGAAAGGAAAACTCATTTTGTGAAACCAAGTGACTGTGAGCAAAGACAGCCATAGCAGTGTCTGGGTGTGTTATCATCCCTGCATCTCTGGAATGCTCTGGCCTGGCTGCAGGAAGGAAGCACATTCCCTGAGGAGTGTGGGATGCAAGGAGTGCTTGGCTCCTTCCTGATGAACTCCCAGAGGATCTGAGGCCCAGCCCCAAGCTGGTGAGCCCCTCTGTGCCTGAAGATGAGGAGTATCTCCCTTAAGGAAGACTGGCATGGGATGAAATCTACAGCACAGGACATTGATATATGGACATTTCCTGTCACCAGCTCTGGAGTGTCAGCATTGGGCAGAGCCAAACTATTTCTCAAGGGAAAAGTTGTGTGGTTTTTAATTACTGTTATGTGGAAGAGTGGTCATGCTAGGTCTTGAAGCTGTCCTGGGTGGCCACCCTGAGCTGCAGTGTGCCCAGGCTGTTGTGCTGTGCAGAATGGGATGCACAGCCCCTGCCTGCAGGCAGTGATGTGTCTCTGGGCTGTTGGAGGCTCTCTGTGGTAGTGCTAAAGACTGAACACCAAAGGAACAGCAAGAGTGAGAACCTGTTTGCAGGGGTAAGTACTATCCAAGAAGACAGCAGGCTCTCTGTGCTGCAGGAGGACAGATGGATGGGGACAGCAGCCAAACCAGCTTAGTGAGGGAGGCTGGAAACAAAGCCCTGCAGAGTCAGTGCTCAGGCATGGATGTGAGCAGTGCTCACTGCCCCTCAGGTACCTTTTTCTCCTTTTGCTGATCACACATCACTGCCTTTGATTTTGTTTGGATTCCCTGCACCCTTTCTGTTTTCAGAGCTATGGCTCTCAGTTGCAATTAGCAGGGGATTCCAGGATGGCCTAGCAGGGGAAGGAGTCTTCATGGGTAAGAAGCAGAGCTTCATTCCTTGGTGTCTTCGTGGCAGCAAGCTGACAGAGATGGGTGCAACAGCTGTGTGTTACTGTGACAGGCACTTTCCCAATCTCACACCCAGCTGTGGGACACTCCTGTGCAGCACTCCAAACATCAGGCAGGCAGAGCTGTGTCTTTTCTCTCTGTGTGGGATACTTCCAGTGTGCAAACTATTTTGGTGGAATCCAAGCTGGTAGGTTCTCAATAAAGTGATTATAAAATCATTATCAGTAGTAATAGGAATGTTCTTGAGCATGATCTGCTCATGCATTGATGGGATCTACATTTGAACTGCAGCATTTTGGTTGACAGTTGTGTGAGAGGAAACCACTTCTGCCAGCTGAGCCAGCTCCATACCTGCAGGATTTACAGTGCTGTAGTCAGGCATTGCACCCATGGCCTGTGGGACACCACATATATTGGCTTCATTAGATGAAATTCTGTACCAAAACTTGCTCTGTAAACTTTACCTTGATTAAATAAGTTTTAAAGGGTTTGCATAAATTATAGGAAAGGTGAACCAAAGTACATGGAAATAGAGACACATCTCTTGAGTTGTTGATGTTCCTGTGTGACAGGTGTTGCTGGGTGGGTGAGGCAGAACAGAAAGCTGCTATGAAAGTGGCAGACCTTCACTATGAACTCCCATTTGGTTGGCTTTAATTTACATTTACCTGATTCTGCATGCAACTTGGGCAACTTGCAGTGCTCAGGCATGTCTTGTTGGCCTTACAGGAGTAGGTTTGCCCTGTCAGCTTGAGGAGGCTCATTAAAACATGGAAATCATGGACAAAAACTGGTGAGAAAGGTGTAACAAACAATTCCCTTCATGGATGTTGCTGTTGGGTGGGCTGGTTGGTGCTGGGCTCTCAGCTGCTCTCACTCCCAGCTGTTTCCCAATGCACCTTGGGGCTGGGCCTTCTGAAGAGCTGGTTTCAGTCCTGGTGTTGCATTCTTGCTGTGCAATAAATTGCAAATTCTTTGTGTTGATGAGATGCCAGTGAGGTCTTCAGCCCTGAATAGGAGTGTTGTATGGCTTAGTGCAGTGGGGGTGTTTGTGTAGTGGCTGTGGGCATTCTCCCCTTTGCTTGGTGGGAGCAAGGTTGGTGGCACTGAGGGCAGTCTGGCAAGCACCAGCACTCACCCATGTTTGGTTACAGTGTGGGGGGAGCATTTTGACCTCAGCCAGGTGCCCCCCAACCTGCTCTGTCATCCCTCCCCCATCAGCAGGACAGGGAGAGAGAATCTGAAGGAAAACGTGGCTTGGAGCAGGTCCCCTGTTACCATCGTGGGCACAGCAGACTCATGTTGGGGAAATAATTTTATTGCCAATGAAGTAGAGCAGGGTAATGAGGAATTAGTATGTCTGAATAAAAGTGTAACAGTGCCTTTCCCACACATCTCCCTTCTTCCCAGGCTCAGCCCTGCTCCTGACTTTTCTTCTTCCTTCATCTCCTCTGCTGCCCTTTGTATCTACATGGTTGGCTGTCACAGATTCTTACTCCTTTCTTTTGGCTGCTGCTGTGCAGCAGTTTTTCCCCTTTGTAAAATACAATTCTTTGAGAGCTGCTGTTGCTGATGGCTCAGTGTTAGCTCAGAAAATGAAAACACTCTTTCCCTGCCACACCCCCTTGTTATTGAAGGCAGATCCAACCTCTGTGGCTTTTGCTCTTCCTGCAGGATCAGGCCCACACAGGAGCCCAGCTGTGCTGGGGTAGCTTCAGGTCACTACCACTGGGAACTGCAAAGCAACTTTGCATCATTTTGTCCTTCAAAGTATAGCAAAGTAGACATCCCAAAATATACCAGTATCCCTAAATATACCTGCAGTGAGAGAGTGTCTGGGCCAAGGATGCACACGGGGAGCAGCTCAAATTAGAACTAGAATAACCTACTTGATTTGGCATTGATTGCACAAGTGATTCACCTCAGAGCAGCACTGTGCTGGTGTGTTGGGCTTAAAATAGCCCAGAAGGGCCTCAGGATGGTCCCCTGGTGCAGAGCCCTGTGCAGGAGCAGCTCCAAGCACTGCAGTGGCCCAGCTGGGTTGCCACAGTGGCTGAGGACTGCAGGAGCTGCAGGAAGGGTGGGGGAGAGGTTCACCCCAAGTGCACCTGTGCAAGCTCAGCCTCAACACCCACCACCCCAAAGGGTCCTGGCAGGTCCTGCTGGAGAGCTGAGCCCAGCATGGGCTGCCCTGCAGCCCCACACAGCAGGGCTGGTGTCAGCTGTCAGCACACTGACTGCCCCTCTGGGCATAAAACACATGAACACCTGTAAGACAAAGATTATCTTTGGCACTTGCTGTGTTACAACAGGCTTTTCTCTACAGGATCCTTCAAAAACAGATGAGTCAGAGAACTAGTAATTAGCCTTTGGCATTCAAAATACTCCTGGAACAATATTACTTCACTGTGCTTCATCATAACTCATAAAAATCTATTTTTGTAGTGTTTTTTTGCAAGGGGCTGGAATCTCCCCCCATCTCCCTCTAGTACCCCAGCACCTCCTGCTCTAAGGGGTGAGCCTGGGCAGGTGAGGCAAGAAAAACACTGATGGGAGAAGGGATCAGTGTCTTTGGGCTCTGGACACCAGTCCTCAGTCCTCCTGTTCCCCTTAAGATGCCATTTGCTTTTGGGGGGAGTTGCAGGCAGTGTTGAGATTGTGTGGCAGTGTGTCTGTGTTGATTTATTTGGGGTTTTGTTTTACTGGATTAAACCCTTGAGGCAGTGCTCTGCATTGAGGCTGCATTCCATATGAACAATC
Organism: Agelaius phoeniceus; assembly: GCF_051311805.1. Lineage (NCBI taxonomy): Eukaryota > Metazoa > Chordata > Aves > Passeriformes > Icteridae > Agelaius > Agelaius phoeniceus. Next base: position 8,413,590 of record NC_135284.1, read on the forward strand.
CCTCAGTTAATTTCTTACATGGATGTTTTAACACTTGATCACCACAGTAAACAATGGATTACACTACACTAAAAAGGAGATGCTTTTCTTGACTACAGTTGATGTAGATGAGCTGTTCCCCTTTAAACATCCACTATAAGTGGTTAAAACTGTCATAGGGTGATGAGATGTCTGATTTCACTGTTTGTCTTGCACACTTCACACAGGTTGTTCAGCTTTTTTTGCAGACCATGTGGCAGTGGTGCTGTGCAGCCACGCTGCTGACTGAGATTCAGGGCCTCCAGTGGCTGCCCTGAAATAGTCCCTGGGGGCTGCCCAGACTCCTGGGCTCCTGCACTCTGCAGTGAGCAGGTGAAACTTCATCTGGCAAATGCACCAGCAGCATCCCACTGACCTCTTATTTTAAAGGAAGAGCATAGGGCAGGTTGGGTGGTTTCCAGAAAGCAGCTGGAGGATGGAGATGGTGGTGGTTCCATCTGTAGGGGTTCAGTGCACCCAGAGACAGGACCTGGACACCAGAGAGCCTCAGGGAGGTCTGCTGGCCTTCAGAAATGGGAAGGCTGTAGGTGAAAGAAATGAGAGTACATCTCACAGACAATGCCAAGCTCTGCTTTATTTTCATCAGTTTGATCAGTACAAAAGCAGACAGCATAAGTTTCACTTTTTATTCTTTTTCGATTTAATTACTTTACAAAGTACAAAATATACTGTCATTTATTTTGGAACATTAGGATTTTTTCTTTGTTTTGTTTTTTTCTTCATACAGTACATAAATCTCAGCTTTTCAGCATAAGACCAGCAAAGAAAAGCAGCATGTGCACTTGCTGGGAAAGCAAAGCAGCCACTTCTCAGCTCCACACAATGTCCAGTGCATGATCCCAAGCTGCTGCCACCAGTCCCTGTGCCTGCTGGCAGAACATCCCCCCTTGTGCAGAGGGCATGAAGGCAACTGATGCATTCAGGCTCCCCTGTTACCCCTTGTTACCCCAGGCTAGCAGGAACTGCCACCCACTGAGGCCATGGCAGGTGCAAGCAGCCTTTCCATGGCTGCAGCCCAGAGCAGGAGCTGTACCAAAGGCTCCTGCATGGGCAGGATTCCCCCACCCTGTCTGTTTACATCAGGTCTAGTAATTAAAGGGAAATAAATAGACTTTTTTCCTATCCTCCCCAGTGAAATGCTGCGTGGGGTTTCTGAGAGGGAGGAGAGGCTGCAAGAGTTTGGGGTTCCCAGCCCCACTTCAGCCTGTCTGGTGTGTGTCTGAGGCCAAAAGTGCTATTTCACTTAGAGAGCAAAAGATACATAAATAACTTACTAAATAAAAAAGTCCTAAAGATTTGTGGCTCCTCCCTAGGCTGCCCAGCACAGCTGTTCTAAGTGGTCAGGGATGAGAGACAAACCCTGATCCAAGTTGGGCAGCTTCTGCACCAGGAGCGTCTCTGCTCTCTTGGCAGTTCTAGAAATTGGGGTTAGTGTTGTGTAGGTGTCTGGAGGGAATCTGGGCTCCTCTGGAGTCCATACAAAGGGGAGAAGGAGATAAATGCTCTTAGGCACTAATACAGTGGTGCTGTGCCAGCCCCTGGTAAGCAGCCCTGAACTGGAGCAGTGCAGAGGGGCTGTGACCCTTCCCTGTGTGCCCCTGCAGTGTTGGTGGCTTGCTGAAGCTTAGCCCAGAGGAACCAAACTAAAAATCTGCCCTAAGCACCAAGGAGGAAAATGAGGCTCCTCCTCCCTGTGTGCAGCTCTCCCTCAGAACTCAGGAGCCAACCTGGCAGTGCCAGGCTGTGCAAGGGGGGCTGCAGGTGCTCCCTGGGCACTGGGGCACCAAGACCCAGATCCCAGCAGCAGCAGGAGCTGCTGGGAGCAGGTGCACATGTCAAGCAAATTGAGGTGATCACCCAGCCTCTAATTCTGATGGAAACAAGGGGGGAATGGGTTATGTAAGGAGTTGACAGTAGGGGAATGAGACAGGCTCTGCCAAAGGCTGGACCAGAGCTTCTGAAGCTACTGTGAGTTACTGCCTGGCAGCCTCTTCTGTCTGTCCAAGAGCCATGGTTGTCCTGGTGCTTGGGTCAGCAGGAGAAGTGTCCCCTTTGTCACTGCCACCCCCAGCTGCTGCACAGGCAGTGCTGAGGAGGATGCACTGGCAGAAAGTGTGGCTGCCACTGTGCTGAAATGAACACCCTGCTCCTCAGCTTCCTGTCCCACAAACCCCAAAGTCAGGCCTGGAGCCCCCACACAGGGGAGGGATAACAATGCCTGGCCACAGGCACCAGGGACAGGGACACAACCCTGCTGGCTGTGACACCATAGGCCTGGGCTGGGAAGAGGCACTACCCTGTGCATTTCCAGGCTTTAACCTGGGCTCTAATGGCACTTGGATGCAGTGCTCACACTATTATCAACAGCCACTGGATTGGCAGGATTAGTTTTAGCAGCAGTTGCAGGAGGATTTTGGGTGAGAGGCAAAGGCAGCCCTGGATCCAGCACAACCAGAAGAACCCAGAAGAGACTGCCCTGGGATGCTGATTTTCTGCCATGGTGTCACTGGAGCAGTTTGCAATTGGAGAACAAATAAAAACCTGAAGGAAAGAAGGAAGCACTGGCAGGGATCTGGGTAGGTGGGGTCTGGGGGAGAACAAGGACATGACTCCTGTTTAATTCCATCATACAACTAAAGAATGGCTGAGGTCATTGAGCTGGAGCAGACAGTTCCTAATGGGTGAAGGAGAAGTGGGGTGTTCCTCCTGCTGCAGAGCCACCCCCTTCATACTCTGAACCTCCTACATCTGCACCAACTGACTGACACACAAGGCCAGGAAAAACAGAGCTTTGCTCCCAGGAAGGAAATGTTAAAACTCAGACATTTCTTCAAGAGCAGCCCTGGTTCAGTAGCCTGTCTGTCTGTCTGTCCTGCTGCAGGGAACATCCCATGCCCCTGGGCTGAGCCCTGGTGGGAAGGGTCCTGCTCTCTTGTGCAGGTTGGTCCTGCCTAGAGGCAATGCCCACAGCTGTAAGAGCAGCACCAGCTCTTCAGGTAATTTCAGTGATCTCAAAAACTCAACCCCATGCCAAGGCTGGCATTAGAAATCATTGCAAGAAACAGCTGCAACAAAGGCTGCAGTTCTTTTCTCCTTTGCTCTATAGGAACCCCTGGCTCCTTTCAATGTCCCACATAACAAACACTCCTGCTTTTGCCACTGACCACAAATCCACAGAGGAGAGTGCTGCTTCTTCAGCAGAAGGGAAATTCCCTTCCAGCTGATGGGAATGGCTCCGTGCAGGCAGCAGGGACTCAGAGGATGAGGAAGCTCTGAGTTTACTGGGGCTGCCTCTCCCCTGTGACCTGGCCCAGCATCCTATGAGCCTGAGCCTGGGGCTGCTTCAGCCTTCAGCTGGAAATGGGGCTGAGCTCCTCTTTTGGGGTCCAAAGGAGCAATAATGCTCACAGCAGCAACCTGGCAAGGGGGTGCTTCAAGCAGCATTCCCACAAGGACCTGGGAATCAGGTACCTGTAAAATGTTTTTCAAGTAACAAACGGAGTAGGAATCCTCAAGCTTATTCCTGTAACTACAGAAAGCTGATTTAAATCCTCAGGGTGCTGAAATGAAGCAGAAAACCAGCCAGAGCAGGGGGACTCTGAACTGCAGCCTCTTATGGCATCTTCCCATAGGAGCTGTGCAACAGGCACTGCCTCTGCCACGGCCACACAAGGAGGGAAGAAGAAAGCAGCCCCTGCAAAATGAAGGATGAAAGGAGCCCTGGTTTTGGCATAATTTGGGTTGGGAGGACCCTGGTAAAACCACTGGGTCTGCTTAGAGAGGGACATGGCACCTGGTCAGCTCTCCTGTGGTACAGACAGAGGGGGCATCACATGCTCCTGCTCTGCTCTCAAACATATTTCAACATTTCCATCCTGCCTGATGGGGATCTCTGTCCATGTCTGCTCCAAATCCACCCACAGTTCATTTACAGATATTTGCAGAAAGCTAAAAATGGATGAAACCAAAACCCCAAGGGATCCCAGGGCATTAAACAGCTGTTTTGCAACTGTCCTGTTCCACACAGCTGGGGCAGAGCTGGGCTGTGCTGGCTGTGGCCATTCTGGAGCTGTGCAGGCAGGGGAGGAGCTGCCATCCCTCTGCCACTGCCTTCACCTTGGCCTCAAAATTGGGCACTCCCAGCTGGGAGGAGATGCCAGGGGTTTGTGTTCCCTCTGCAGACTCAGGGCATGCAGAGCAGAGGTCATGGCTGCAAGAGGATCATGGAGAAGGGGGAAGCTATTCCATGTAATCTGCAATAACCAGGTTGATGTTAATTCATTCCCAGATTTGAACCTGAAATGACCAATGCTGTCTAGAGAGACCAAGAAAGGATCTTGGCTTATACATGCTCCAAAGAGGTACTGAACCCTAAAATTCATACCCTAAAATGAGATGTACTTTGACACATACCTCATCCATTGCCCCTTCATACAGCAGGGGCTGTGCATTGCTCTGTGCTCACCAGAGCATCTGCAGAGGCTGTTCCTGCTGCAGCCAGGATGTGCTGATCAGCAGCCAGGGCACGTCTCTCACTGCAGAACCCCTTTCTTTGCTTCCCCTTTGCTAACTGGAGCTGTCCAGTTAGTTCAACCCAGCTGTGCTTCATAAGGATTAAATAAAGGAGGCCAAGGACAGCAGAGTAACTCAAGATTATCTTCACAGTGAAGTGTTTCCCTTCCAGGGAGCCTGGGAAGGTCCCACAGCCTTGCTGAGGATGTGCAGGCTGTTTCCACACCAGTTCAGTGCTGCCAGGATGCCTGAGGGAAATTGCTGGCCCCTGACATATGGCAGAGTGCAGACAGACAGACAGACAGACAGATAGATGCCCTCATAGGGAAAACGTTTGGAGATCTGGAGGCAGGTTTGCACATTTCAGCCAATGTAAATACACCCCAGTGCATGCTACAATGTGTAAATACTATTGGCAAAGGGTTACTGGGCTTTACTCTCCTGCAGATAATAAAAGTTTAATCCAATCCAATGTTTGCAGGCAGGACAGGAACAGGTGAGATGCCTTAAGCTGCTTACTGGACATGTCCACAACAGTCAAAGTAAGAGAGAGAGGAAATCCTCATCAGAAAATGACTTCTTGTCCTTAACAGAATGCTGCTGGGGGCTCCTTCTTTCAGGAATTAGCTGCAATGCTCAGCCTGAGGCCAAAGAGTTTCTCCCTTTTCATTAACAGAAAACACCAATTATCCAATGCTGAGAGGAGCACTTGTGCTCAGTGAACAGTGACTGGACCAATGCAGGACCAGCCCCTCCTATTCACATTGCTGACCTCTAAATTCAGGAGTTTGGATGACCTGGTGCTCTTGAACAGTTGTATGGGTGTATGGATGGGGAAAACCACAAGGATGGGAGGAACCCCTGTGGCCACAGAACCCAATTCCATCATTACCTCAAAACACACAGTGATTGCTGGGAGCCTGCCCCAATGGACAGAGCATCAATGGATATTCCAAGTACTGGGGGCTTAGAGGGGTCGTGCTGCCCACCCCTGCTGGGATGGTGTGACTGGGACAAATGCATCCTCTGGGATACTGGGCTGAGCAGGGAGGCTGGGCAGGGTGGGGTGATCTGCTTCAGTCAAAAAGGAGAAAGAAGATGCTTTGGTGTTCACAGCAACAAGCAGAACTTTGATATCTCCAAGTGTGCACAACTAAAAGTGAACATGTGAATTGTTTTGCATCACTCAGCACTCCTCCTACCCCTGCTCTTCCCCTGCCTGTCACCAAGAGGGATCTCTGCAGGCCCTGCACTGCCACAGAATGGATGTGGGCCAGTGCCAAGTCAGACCCAGATGCTTTCTGCAGCAGAGGAGCCTGGGCTGGCCCCATGGCTGGTGCAGGTCAGCATGGCCTGAAGCCCTGGCCTTTCTGCAGCCAGACAGTCACAGCCACATCAGCTCCACCAGGGATGGGGATTCTTTGTAAGAAGAAGAATTCAAGCTTTGTATAGCAAAGCTGAGAAAAGACAGAAAACCTCAGAGGAGGCTCTGATCAAACACATGCAGTTCAGCCTTTTATGTCCCAGACAGCTTCCAACCTTCACAGGATGTCAGTGAACCACTAAACCCACATCTCACAGACACACAGAGACTTGTGGGGCAGCCAGGGGGGGAATGTGTCAGGAGCTCATGCCTGGAGGCAGCAAATCCTGCAAATGCAGTGCAGTGGCAGAGCTCTGAGCAGAGCTGCTCCCTGCCTTGCCTCTCTCAGGGCTCTACACATTCCTTAAAGCATCAAGAGCACCAGGGAATCAGCTGGGTGCTCAGGGAGCTCTGCTGGAGCCTGAGTTACCTCCTGTGCCACACACTCCCTCATGCTGCACTCCTTATTTCCTTCCACTGCTGGCAGGACAAAACATCATGCTGCAGAAAAATGGAACCTGATGCACTCCTGTTGGATGCTTTGATTGGCTGGAGCCATCAGGAGCTCCCAGCAGAACCCAGAAGTCCCCACACCCAAATCTGCATGGCACATCTTAAAAAGTAAATCCCTGCTCAGTGTCACGTGCTAGCCCAAAGCAGGACCTGACACCAACACACTTTTAATGAGAGAGGAGATTGATTCATCTGTGACCAGCAGCCTCTGCCCTGGGAATGGTAACACAGAATTTGGAGTTTAAAGCACATTTCAGAGCAGCAGGATGATGAGTGTGCTTTATTAATGGCATTGTCATTAGGTGAGTCTTAGTTCTTATGTCACCCACTGCAGGTGCCACTGTCTCTATGCTGCAGCAAAACCAGGTATTTCCATTGCAAGAGGCTGATACATCCCATCCATAGCCTGGAAAGAAACCAAAGGCTGCACAAACCTGTGCAAGGGTGTATTTAGGGGGGCAGCCTGAAAAATCATCAACTTCCAAGTGCCAAAAGGTCAGTGGCAAGGCAGCAGCCCTCATTCCCCACCCCCCTTTCTGCAACAGGAGAGCAGGATGTTTCCCTCCATGGACCTAACTGCACTCCTGGTCAGCAGAAATCTCCACTGGTGAGGTGCAAAGACCCCACACTTCCAGTGACTGGGTTCAAGCAGCCTCTTCTGCTTTTAACAGGAAAAGACCCTCCAGCACTTCCATCTATTTAAAAATAAGCCACTGATTTCAGCTCCTCACAGGCCAACAAATGTGAATTCCCCAGCAAATGCCACAGCCCTGCACCAGCCACGGGCTGCCACTGCACACAAACCCACCAGGAAATCAAACCTTGCACCTGCCCCAGGTCTTGCAGCGAGGCTGGGGAAGGGCACCAGGAAGCAGCTCAGGGTGGGTGCTGGTGCCCAGGCCACCCCAGAGCCTCCTCCAGGTTTCCCCAGCTGCAGGAAACCCCCAGGAGCTCCTGCATTGCCAGGGGAAGGCAGGCAGGGCTCTGTGCCTGCAGAGGCTGGAACCCCTCTGGAAACCCAGCCAGGCTCTGGGCAGGCACTGTGCAAACAGACCAGCCCTGCTCACAGGCTGAGGGCAGCAGCTAAAGCATCCAGAAAGAAAAAGGAGTGGATTTCCTACAGTCTCTGTGCTTGAGGCAACAAAAAGGAGAGGACCAGAATTTTCAGGATTCTCTGAAGCAGAGAGGGAAATCCAGTGCTGCTCCCAGCAAGCAGAGGAGCCCCAGCTTTGCTCCAGGTCGACTCCACTGCTGCTCTTCACTAAACACATGGAGAGAAAAAGCAAGAGTGGAATTAATACTCATACTGGCCATTACTTGAATTAAAATACATGGTGAATAAGTGTGTGTATACAGTACTCACTACATAGATGCCCACACAAGGGTGTGTGCCCAGAGTGTGCACACATCCACTGTACATGTGTGAGAGTGCCCACACCATGTACAGGACACACCCCTACAGACAAACATGGGTATTTATAGGTGTGCAAGAGAAACACACTATGGATTTCTATGGAAACATTTAAGATCTCTCTATGTATATGCACACACTTGCTCAGTAGAAAGGAATTTGTAGTCAAATTCTAATTGGGTTGAGGGAGAAAGACAAAATTCTATTTAATGACACAACTTGGAAAGGTTGAGGCTTCTAAGAAAATAAAGGCCTTGGAGAAAGAAAGAGGATGCATGAAGGCCATGCTCACCTACTCCTTTCTGCAGGGCTGGAAACACTTCTGCATTCTGCTGTTTGGTCAATTTTGTGCAAGGAGAGGAGAGAGGGCACAGGGAAGGCCCTGCAGGATTGAGACAATCCCTCATGAGAGCAGCCATGGCCAGGTGGAGCTGCCCAGAGGGTGAGCAGGGATGCTGAGGGCAGCTGCAGGTAATCCAGGCACCCAGCCAAGGGGGTCCATTGAGACATGTTCCTGCTTTATCCTCACATTACTGAACAGCAAAATGGCAGGGATACTCAGATGTATTATCATAAGGAAAAAAAGGAAAAGATTCTTCCTTTAAAAAAAGGAAAAGACTCTTCAACTTCTTCCCCAGCCCAAAGGCTGGGTGCTGAGAGAGTGGGAGCTGTGGAGCAGCTTTAAGAGCCCCCCTACTTTGGGTTCACTGAGCACTGAGTGGTGGGATTATTGTTACTATGAAAATATTTAACAAAGCCCCCACAGAGCCCTTCCTGCAGTGCAGGTCTCAGCTTGCACTGATCCTGAATTCAGGCTGGTGCAGGGACAGGTTCCACCAATTATGGCCACATTTGGAATATCCGAGTTCCCAGCAGAAAAAATATGAAAGGATACTAAAGGGAAAGCATCAAGTTGTCTGAAACAATTTTCTTGGATGTCAGGACAAAACAATAGAAGGAAATAAGGTGAAGCCAAGGATGGTGGCAGCATCAGAGTCCTTCAATGTAATTTTACATCCTGTGAATTTTTCAGGCCAACTTTGCCATGTTGGGACATCAACCTTCCTTTGGAAGGTTTGAAATACCACAGAGCTTTCTACAGATTTCACAAATATAAGGCTGATTCCCTTGGGAAAAAAAAATTAAATTACAAAAATCAGCCTCTAAAATAGCCTGAGTGCAATGTTAGAAAATTAAACCTTTTTTTTTTTTTGCTTTCATTTAAGGCTCAGTAAAGTTGTTGCTTGTTTCAAGTTAATTCCTTCCTATCCATGCTGAAGTCCTTTGGAAGCAGCACTGGCACATGCACAGCAACACTTGGCACTCTCTGAAGCCAAAACTTTGGGCATTTCCCAAAGGCTGACAGAACCCCAGGGCAGAAGGAAGAAGGAAGCCCTGTCCTGATGACTCTGGTGGCACCATCCCTGCACACAGCAAAAGCTCAGGCTCAGCTCAGCTGAGCAGGAACCTTGGCTGGCACCTCAGCAGTGAACAGCAACTCAAGATCCCCTCCCTCCAGCCATGCTGCCAATCTGCCACCCCAAGGAGAAACCCTCTGACAACATCTGGGGGAAAAGCCACCCCTGGCCTTGCTGCCAGCCCAGTCAGTGCCCACAGCACTGGGCACAGCCACAGCAAACACCTCCAATGCCTTCAGCACTGCACTGACAGCCTGAGCCTGTGTCCTTGGCAGGAGAACAAAGCACCTTTCCAAACAAACACCCAGAGATGCACGGTGCCACATCCAGAATGAACCTTCAGTCCAGAAACCTGGAGTGAATATAAACACCTCATGGGACAATTCTGAAAACCCATGTAAGGAGCAGCAGGACATCCTGTTTGGTGAAGCACTGAACGTCTGCCTCAGTGCTCCTCAGCAGGGATGCTGCAGCTCCAGTAGGGCCAACCAAGGAAAGCTATCCGTGCTTTTTGCCATGGCTGCTCTGACTCCTTGTCTAGATGCCACATAACATCCCACTGCTGAAAAATCAGATTTAAAACTCAGTTTGAATCCAACAGCAACAGAAACCATAACTGCTTGGCCCTCCAGTACTGTGAATGCAGAACCAATCAAGCAGCTGTGTCTGTGTTTGCTTGTCCTACACACCAGTAAAACCCATGGCATGATCCCAGGTGTTTGCTTACTGCCTCCAGATGAGTGCAAAACCCTGGCTCACAGCTGGGAATGGCACAGCCTCAGGGAAATCCTGCCAGGGGCTGTCTCTGAAGCATGGCTGGAAAGCCCTCAGGAAAAAGGCAAGATCTGCAAATTCTTTATGTCAAGGCTGAAGTGGAAGAAGTTAAGAAATGCAAGATAAGCTGGGGCTGGTAATCACAGCAGCAAGGTCCTGTGCAGGCAGCTCCTCCTCTCAGCAGCCCTTTGGCACGGTCACAGTGGGGCAGAGTGCTGGCACCCACACCCTGGGTAACGCTTCTGTCCCAGCACTGCTGTCCTGCACAGTGCTGGCAGTGGCCAGGGCACAGCCAGGACACAGGTGCCACTGTGACCTTGGTGCCAGGCTCCTCCTGCCCTCAGCCATGGTACAAGCCAGAAGGAAACACACTGCTGCTTCCCCATGGGAAAAGCCCCATCATCTTCTGTGCAGGACCAGATGCCAGCAGGTTTGAGGCATTTTCAGCACCACTCTGCTTTCCCCAGTCAGCAGCAATTTCCACCTGTGTGATGAGAACCTGCAGGAGGGTCCCCACAAGACTCAGGCACCTCCTGGCCCTGGCAGAGGCAGCCAGCTGTGGCTCTTGGCCAGGGTGGCCTGGATGTGCAAGAGCAGCTACCCAGGGACCCTGGGCAATCCTTTATTTCCCATGAGTGCACACTGGATGGGAAAAGCCTGGGGGGACAGGAGAAAAGAGGCCTTCCCCTCCTCTTGCTGGCCCTGAGGAACAACAAGGGCTGGGGGAAGGCTCTGATGTGGGGGAAGGGGACAACAGCACCCCTGGAGCAGGGGACAAGAGAATGCTTGGAGCAGTGAGGGAGGGACTGGAAACAACTGACCCAAACCTGCCAAGCTTCAAAGCAAACCCAAATCTGGGTGACACCACCTGCCAGGAGCTGGGCTCCCCTGCCCAGGCTTTCTCAGAGCAGCCAGGCTTTGACTGCAGGGAGAAAGAAAAAGGGGAAATGTCAAACAATTGGATACTTTCCTCTTTTCCAACACCAAATTGTTCTGTTAGGGGAAACAGAACCCTTTGGATCCTATCTCAACACAGGCAGTGATGGACAGTCCTCAGAAGGCTGATGCAAGGAGACAAGCCAGTACTATGCCAGGTCTTTTCTGTTTAATTCCATATTTCACTTTGTTTCTGGTTTTCAGGGCTCTCTGAGGCAGCAGTCTGTCCACCTGCTCTTGAGCCACCCCTGCTCCCACAGTGTGCCCAGGGCCATTCGTGCTGGGTGTCCCCAGGTGTCCCCAGGCAGCTCCTTCCACACTGAGCACAGCCAGGGTTCACTTCACCTTGGAGCTGAACATCAGGAAACCATACAAACTCCCTTTCCTCCTGCCCCTCATTCATAAATTTAATAAAATAACAATAATAATAATAATAACAATAATAATAATAATAATTAAAACAAAGGCTTATTGGAGCTGTTTCTGCTCAACTTTCCACAGTCTCTTTTCATGTCACTCTCTGTAATCAGATTTTTCAAGAAATACTGTGAGAAAAAAAGAATAATAATAATAATAATTATTATTATTAGAATAATAAAAAGCATCTGGAACCAGCTCAGAAGATTTCTAATGCTTTTCAGCTTGACTGACTTGGAGTGCATTGACCACACCATTTATATTTTCTTCAGGTACCTGCAAGAAAACAAAAAGAAAGGTCATGTTCCAGCAAAAGGGTGACAAGGAAAAGAGAGGCAGGAGACAAAGCCAGACCAGTCCCTGGGTTCCATGCTGCTGTCTCCTATCACAATAGTTTCACACCTTCTTGGTGTTTCTCATGGGCAGCTCCTCAGAGCACTGACTCTTTCTTCTCCACAAAGCAGCCACTAACCCCAATTCCCCTCTCACCCAGCCACCCCACTCTTTATAGCATCTTCCTCTCACTGGTCACAGCTGTGGCCTGTTAAAGTCAGGCCTGCTCCTAATCTTTGCTAATTGGCCCAGCTGCAGCTCCTTAGGGGTGAGATCACTTTCTACACTATCTTTATTTTCTTACATTCTATCCCCCTACAAGTCCCAAGGAGGCAGAGACACTTTGCTGGTTTTTGCTTACACCTGAAGTTCACTGAGAAAGGGTTCCAGTACAAGGAAATCCCTGCTCACCCATGGTACCCCCAGAGCAAACACTCTAAGTGAGATGCAGAGGGTTTGCTGTTGTGTGGGGGATGCTGATGGGAAGCCAGCTATGTTGGGGTTTCTCTGTCTCTGATGTTGCAGTGGGATGTCCTGGTTTGCCCCAGATACCCTGGGTTTCTCCCTGCAGATTCCCTCCCAGGTGTGCCAGTCACCTCCTCTTCCCCTCCCAGCACTGTCTGTCAGTCCTGGCATTCCAGAAGGGCACTGAGTGATTGGCAGACTCAAAGGATGCCCTCTACCCCTGGGGGGCATTGGGCCATCCAGGTGTCCTTTGTCCCTTTGTCCCTCCCCTCCTGTCCCTGCTTGGTGCCTCCCTGCCCCTTCCCTGCCCTCTCCCCGGGGTTAAAGGAGCAGCAGCCACGGGCTCAGGGAGTTCTGTGGGAGCTGGTGCTGCATTCAGAGGCCTGAGGGCCAGAATAAAGCTCTGGATCCAAACCCTCCATCAGAACCAACTCCTTTCCTTCACCATCGCCTGAAAGCTTCTCCACAGAGGGAAACCTGAGGAGCAGCCCCTGTTATGGGGGAAAGCTCCATCCCAGCACCACCAGAGCTCCTGCAGGCCTGGACTTGTGCCCACGTGCCCAACTGCAGCACCCAGCCAGCCAAAAGTGTCTGTGGGGTGAAACACCACACACCCAGCCAGCCCAAAGTGTCTGTGGGGTCAAACACCACACACCCAGGCAGCCAAAAGTGTCTGTGGGGTGAAACACCACACACCCAGCCAGCCAAAAGTGTCTGTGGGGTGAAACACCAACACCCAGCCAGCCAAAAGTGACCCTGGGGTGAAACACCACAGTGCTGCTGTCTGGTTCAGCACCAAGGGCCAGACCAGCTCAGGCACATCCTGTCCATCTATATTGGTTTTATTTCAATACTCTCTGCTCTTCCTGTCCCCTCCTTTCCCTTCCTTTTGCTGGTGAAGCCCTTGCATGCCAGGAGCTGACTCATGCAAGGTGCTGATGGATTTGTGTGGCTGCCTGAGGGCTCCATGAGGCTCTTGGGGCACCCTACAGGTTTGGGACCTGCAGGTGGGGATGGGAAGGCCATGGTGGGTGATAGGAGAACACAGCCATCAAAAGAGGAAGAGAGTTACCAGACTGTTTGTGGTGCTTTCTTTCCAGCCTTGTGAGGAGACTGAACCATAGAAGTCTGTATTATTAATAATGTCTTTTCATATTTACTGCAAGAAAAACTTCTTGTAACAGAAGATGCAAAATATCTCAGAGTGATTGTCACTGGCAGAAAAGAACATCAAAAGTAAAGTTACATCTGGCAGAAAAAGTGTGTCTGAACTCTACATAAACTCCAAGACACTGGCAGCTCTTGAAAAGTGGAAAGAGGACTGAGGGAAAAATAGATTTATCCCTAAGTTGCAGCAAGAAGCCAATATGATTCATATCAAGTAAATTGAAGAAGGAACTGTCTCCTCTACAAGGTATTTAAGGCCAAGAGTAAAATACCTGAATTCACTGGACACTCTCAAGAGCTCAGACAGTGGAAATACAACTGGTTGTGTCTTTCTGTGAGGTTTTTAACAAAACTGAGGGAAAACCCCACGAAAAATAACAAGAAAAATGTTCAATTCTCCAATAGGAAGATGGAATAACAGCAGTCAACTCTGATGACGTGTGAACAAAAGTCATTTGGAAAGGAAGAAAATCATCTTAAAACAAGCATACAGCAAACTCTTCTGGTTTAGAAGGCAAACCCCAGGACACCTCCCCTATGGGGAACAGGACTTTGAGGCAGAATTCTCCACTGCCTCCCCTTCATTATTTTTCCCAGAACACTGAACACTGCAGTGCAAGAAGCTGTTTGACTCTTTTCCTCTACATAAGATAATGAGGAAAGACAGAGTTGTCAATTTTTTAAACCACCCTCCCCTAGCCAGCCCCAGTGATGCCCAGTGGGTCTCTCTGATTCCTCAGCCCTGGCCAGAGGCAGGAGGAAGCAGCTCTGCTCTGACTTGCACAGCCCCATCTCCTCCATGAACACTGTGCTCCTTCACTCAGGCAAAATTTCCAGCACAGAAATTATATCAATCACCCCACAAAGGTTTTGGCAGGGTTTCCCCAGGACAGATGTGCAAACAGTTGTGATTTGTAGGACCCATTCTGGCTTGCCACCCTCCCCCTGGAAGTGACCCCTGCCCAAAGTGCACTGTGCTCCCTTCTCAGGTAGAGTGCAGATCAAAGCACTGGCCAGGAAGGAAGAACCAAAGCTCCAAATTACATCCCAGACACAGCTCCAGCCTCTTGAGAAGCAAAATGCTGGTGAAAGAGAGCAAGGCACCAGTGGGCATGAGGCAGCAAGAGCAGAGTACCTGGAAAGGCAACTCTTCCTCCCTGCTCTCTCTAGAGGGAGCTGCTAACCACGGTTCTGTCCAGCCTGGCCCTGCATCACCCCCGGGACACACCAGACACCTGGAGGTTCCCATCTCAACATTGTCTCCCAAAGGGATTTCACCTCAAGCACAAGTCCTGATTATCAGGGTAAACATCTACAGCTACAGCATGGCAGGAAGATCTGAGTATCACACCCAGGTCAAATAAAAATTAAGTAACACAAACCACCTAAAGATGCACAAGAGAAAAAAGATCAGATCAAAGGGAACAACACATTTTTATACAGTGCTCTAAGTTGCTGACAACAGGTACTGAACTACCTTAATCAAAGAAAGGGAGAATTTAGAGGAAGGGTTCAAGATACATTTAGTCCTCATGGAATGTCACTAGAAGTCAAAGTATCTGGGTAGCAAAGTTAAGGAAAACATGACAAAATCTAGGTCAGGGTCTTGGCCAACAAAACCATCCTAGAGCCAACAAGCATCCAGCCCAGCCAGCACACCCAGAGCAAAGTCAGGCAAAAAATGCACCTTCCAAAGGATGGAAGGGTTTGACAACTGGAACAGCACTGTACAGCTGAAAAGGCTTTTAAAACCATACATAAAGAAAACAGTAAGGACAAAGAAAACCACTGGAACCCTGCTTTGAGTAAGGAAGACCTGCATGGCCCCCCAGCACCCTGCCAGCTGCTGGGAGCAGGATCTGTGGGGTTGGAGGCAGCAGGATGAGCACTCTGAGAAGGTGGAGCTGCTGCAGAGTCATTGCAATTGTGTGGTTTAAGTTTTCAGCTACAGATCTATTATAGCTGATAGGGCTGAGCTCTCCAGATATGGCTTGACAGTAGAAGCACTCTGCACCTTGTGCTCTGCACAGAAAGTGCACACCTGGGGCCACACAATGGGCAGAAATGGGAGGCAAAGCTAACAGTATTGATTTTTAAATGGTGTTTTATTAGCTTATCTTATCAGCACAGTTAATATTAAAAAATATAAGACAAACATATATAACACTCTGACCTTTGCTATCTGAAATAATATTTACTTTTACTCTTTACACACATGACCCATCAGCTGTGAATGGTTCACACCAACTGTGAAAAAACAAAGTCATTATAAAACCCCAAACCTGCTTTGATCTCACTAGAGCTTTTACAGGTCAAAGGTAGGACCTCAATAGTGAATTTGTAAGTGATGGAGAGAGAAGTATAATGCAATAAAGGGCACATTTAAGAAAAAAAATAAAGAAAAAAGAATAGTATAAAGCAGCTGACTCCCTCCTGCAGGACTGGGGAAATGGGTTCCAAGAAAAATGCCATCCCATTTGTGGCTACAGGCATTGCATTTTCCCTTTCTAGGGACATTCCTCGTTTTTGAGGGTGTTTTCTTTACAAAGGAAGAGCAGAGGTAGGCCTAGAATTAAAATATCCATCAGTACAAAAAACCAAGAGAACTCTCCAAGGATGGCAAGACTCTTGTGTTGATGACTGTGCTGCAGCTGCTGATGGGCACTTATGAGAACAAACATGGGAACAACCTTATCTGCTTCAAAATCACCTTCTCCTGCTCTGCTGGCAATTCTTGCTTGCTTATCACAAACCAGGAAGATGCAGGGACAGCAGAGCTAAGAGATGGGTCTCAGAAAGCAAAGGTTAGGACAGGGCAGACACCAAGAGATGAAGACTGGGGTCTGCTACCTGTGGACTGTCCAAAAAGTTCCCAACACACAAAGGCACCTGTGGTGACCCTTCCTTAAGGGAAGGAAGCACCTAAGGAAGCACCTTCCCCTTAAGGGTGGGCTGTCCCAGCCTGTCCTGAGGGTCTGGAGCCTGCAACTACTTTAGGAAGCAAATGGAAGAGTTTGTGGCTGTTTGTAATAGAAGATACAGATGCAGTGGAAGAAGGTGCTCAGGGAGGGTGTGAAGTTTCCATCAGTGCAGGTAAGGACTGAGAACAACACTCACTAACACAGCTTTGCCTTGGGTAGGGCTTGGCTCAGGAGCCATGCAGGGCAGGGACAGCCAGGGGAAGACAGGAATTTGCTGGGCTGGAGCAAAGGCACTCCAACCAGCTATCCAGATGAGAAGTGACATTCTCATAATGTTTTCTCCTAAGAAAAGATCTCCCCTACTCCAGAGAAGCTGTTTTCATACTCACCAAGGCGTGATCAAACTTAAAAGTACTGATGTAGTAGGCTGGGATGTCAGCTGCAGCCAAAGGCTCAGAAATCTGAGCGACAATTCCACATTCATCTGTGGGGAGATAAAACATCAAACATTGTCTGCAGGGGCTTGCAAAAGTCTCAGAACTCACCAGCTCCATGCCTACATATGGAGAAGTTTGTCTTCACAAACTCCAATCAGAAGGAATCTCTGCAATAAAATGTGTTCTTTCTCACAGAATCGAGTTTTTGGGCCACAACAAAATATATGGAGAAGTTTGTCTTCACAAACTCCAATCAGAAGGAATCTCTGCAATAAAATGTGTTCTTTCTCACAGAATCGAGTTTTTGGGCCACAACAATACATTGCACATTTAGTTTTATTATCTTCTTTCTGCTACAGAGAAACACATTCTCCAAAGGCACAAAACCAGTAGGAGTGGAATGATTTAGAGGTCCAAAGAAAGGCACTGAACAATGTTCAAGAAGAAAGCACAAAACTCAATCCCATATATCCTTAACATCCATTTTTCTCTGTTATTGAACACTTGGCCCTGCAACTCTGAAGGAGGAGATGCTGACCCATTAGCCAGCCTGGACCCATGGTTCCTGTGCTTCAGCCCACCTCAGCCCCTGAAACAGGATTTCACAGCAATTTCACCACAGAATCATCATAGATTGTTAAGGGGATGAAGTGGACCTTAAAGGTCCTCTGATCCCAAGCCCCCATGCCATGGGCAGGGACACCTCCCACTAGAGCAGGCTGCTCAAAGCCTTACCCAACCTTGCTTTGAACCCTGCCAGGGTTGGGACATCCACAGCCTCCCTGGGAACCCTGTGCCAGAGTCTCACCACCTCACAGGGAAGAATTTCTTCCAAATATCTGACCTAAATTTCCCCTCTTTCCATGGGTACCCATTCCCCCTTGTCCTGTCACTCCAGTTCCTGGTGCAAAGTCCCTCTCTGGTTTCCCTGGAGCCCATTCAGGCCCTGGAGGTGCTGTGAGCTTTCCACACAACCTTCTCTTCTCCAGGCTGAGCAGCCCCAGCTCTCTCAGCTGTCTCCATGGGGAGGTGCTCCAGTCCTCCCATGGACTTCATGGCCCCCTCTGGACTTGCTCCAACATTTGCATTTTCTCATGTTGGGGACACCAGAAGTGAGTGCAGGGCTCCAGCTGGGCTCTCCCAAGAGCACAGCAGAAAAGCAGAATCTCCTCCTTCAAGCTGCTGACCATGTCCTTTGGATGCAGCCTGGGACTCAATTTGCCATCTGGGTTATTTGCTTGGCCTTCTGGGCTTTAAATGACATTTAAATGGTTCATCTGTCTTGTTTGTTGCAGATCAATGTTTTCAGATGAAACCTGGAGTTTCACTGATTCAAATTCAACATTTGAACTTAATTTGAAATTAACATATTTAAACATCAAATATTTATGGGCCTGCTCAATGTCCTGATGTGCTATCAATGACATATCATGCTATTTCTATATATTTTCCTCAAAGATATGTAAAAAGAAAATTTCCTTCTTCCACTTTTGGTGGTCTGGTGTACAAGTTGCAATTAAATAAAAAAATTGGCCCAATGTTTTTCAGAAATGTTATTGAAGTTTGTATCTTCTATGTGGTTCAGAGCCCCCAGGAAGGAGCCACTGCATTTCCTGAAGATCAGGCCTTTGTAGCATTATTCAGATCAGACCCTTAAAATTGCAGGGCACATAGAAATAACAAGAACACTCCTCCAGGCATGAAGCATTTGATCTGTGCTACTTAGGAGCAATATTCTTTTGAGTAGAGAAAACATGTGCAGGACTGGATGTGAAACACATCTTGAACAAGGCTTCCACTTGGACTGCTATAATCTATAAAAAGTCCACCAGAATCCCAGAATTACCCAGGCACTGCACTGGAGTATGACACTGCTTTCTGACCACTGCTTTCAGTATCTACAATCAACTCCCATGCCACCTTTTAGTCCAGTTTTTCTCTTTAACCAAAGCCCCAGCTGTAGCCACCCCCAAAGTTCAGCAGATGAATGCAATGCAGCTGGAACTGTTGAGCGTGTAGCACTTGTAGGAGTATATTCAGAAGTCAAACTATCAAATAGTTTGACATTTGATTTAACATTTAATAGGAGTGAGGCTTCCATTTGAAAATCTCAGCCCACAAAGTCATGTTAAGCTGCTGGCTCTTAAAAAGCATCAGCCTGAGATGGATTTTTCCATACTCCTTGAAGGCCCTGAGGTGACTGCCTGCCTGCACACCAACTGATCCTCCAAATGTTACTTACCAAAGCCAAGAGGCTGCCCACCAATCCTCACCATCTTCCAGAGCTCACCAGATGCACTTGTAAACAACAAATTATTAGGAAATCTGTAAAAAAAAAAAAAAAAAGAACACCAAACATAGCAATTAAAGCACAGCAGTGTGTCAGATTCTGCCTGTGGGGGATCTGCTCCTCCTGCATCCTTGAGATGTGTGAAACCAGCAATAGTGGGGAGTAGCTTGGGCAAACTGGGAAGACTCAAGGCAGGTGGGGCAGATGCACCTGCCTGATCCCCCAGGTATCCTGTGGCAAATCAGCATCTCCTGCTGGAGGTGGGCATAGGTACCCAGAGAGGCATGGGAAAAAATCTGTAACAGGCTGTGCTCCTGCTTTACAAATGTTGAAACTGGGAAGGTTTGATCTGAGCTGCATTTGGAAACAGCCAGGGATGGAATATGTTTCCATGCCTGCTCTCAGGAATGTGAGCAGTAACCACTGGGTTTGTGTCTGAGCACCATCAGTGCTTTCTCCATCCCATCCTGGGAGATGCCTGGCACCACTGCAGGGGTCTCTATTTCTGAGCAGGGGAAAGGAGACTGGAGGTTTAGAGAGTTGCCCAAGGTGAAGCAGGCAGCCTGTGAGAGAGGAGAATTGGCTCCCCAGGTTTCCCACACCCCAGGCTGAAGCTGCAGCCCTCTGGCTCCTCTTAAGACAGACAAGGGTTTACTCCAGTAAGGTCAAAGAACCTTTCAGGAGGGTGATTTATTACTTTGGAAAACAAGTCCCTGGAGCAGGGGATTTGCCCCTAAGAACCAAACCCAAACTGCACTGCATGTCAACAGCAAATCTAAGCACTGCTGGGTACAGCATCCCTCCAGACCTGAGAGCCTGCTGTGCTGCACAGCTGCAGACACACACACAGACACACAGAGGCTGAGGGCTCAGCAGCTGCCTCCTTCCTTGCTGGACAAACAAGTCATGGGCTCCCACTGCACAGTGATGACTTGGGACAATATCATCATCATAACAAGACTCTGAACCAAGCCCATCCATGTGTAAAAGCAAAGCAGGAGGACAGCATCACTGACATCCCCACCCTGATTTTGGCCTTTAGCGGGAATTTCAAACACCTGCACCAGGTTTTCCTTTTGGGTTTTGCTCTTACAAGCACAGCTAATGAGCAACAGAATAAAAGTGCAAAAATCACTTTGCTCCAGTATTCCTCTTTTGAAAGTGAGATAACTCTACATCACATTGATTTGTGATTTCACTGAGAGCTTGGACAGACCAGTCCAAAATTTAGACACTGGAACTAAAATGCCAGATCTTACTCAGAAAAGTGACAGGGTGTACAGGCCCATGACACCTGTACAAGACAGTCCAAATAATTAACATGGAGGAGTCTAAGCTGCTTCCTGTTTCTTTGAGAACATCCCTTTTTGTTAAGGTCCAGGTTACTCTAAGATCAAGGCTCACCTCTGCTGTGTCTGGACATCCATGACCAGGGAGATGTAACCCTCAATGAGAGAAAAGGAGAAAAAGCGAATATGTCCCGAGTCTTCGTTGCCCACCACTGAGTCTTTTACTCTGAAGAAACAGAAGAGAACTACATTAACTGTGGCTAGAAGAGCACAGAAATGGGTTTTTAAAGCAGATATAGCCAGTGAAACCAGAAATGTTCTTATATTGACTCAGGGGAGTGACACTGATGTATTATACTGATTTCAGGTTTTTTTATTTTGCAGGTGGAAAACTATCCAGTCCCCACAGCTGACAGAACTCTCCATCCCTTCCACAAGGTGTCCTCCCAAGGAGCTGTGGGCCAGGAGCCATGGGCACCAAGGGGCAGCAATCCAGCCAGCTGTACATGCTCTGGTACATGTGTGGACATGCACCACACTGACCACACGACTGCTGTCACCCTCACTCTGAAAAAGCTCAGCTCTCCAAAGCCAGCAGGTGTCTTTGGGCACCCTCAATCACCTGTTTGGCTTCCACCTGTCAGGACAACCCTCTTGAACCTGTGAAATCTCCCTCCCTCCCTCCCTCAGTGCAGAGCACTGGAGCAGCACAAGGCCACAGCAGATCCCTGGCACCCCAGAGGAGCAATCTGTGCCTCCAGACACTCCACACCTCTCCTGGAAGCCCCATCTCCCTGCAGGACCTGCAGTCTGTGCCTCCAGACACTCCACACCTCTCCTGGAAGCCCCATATCCCTGCAGGACCTGCATCTGTGCCTCCAGACACTCCACACCTCTCCTGAAACCTCATCTCCCTGCAGGACCTGCAGTCTGTGCCTCCAGACACTCCACACCTCTCCTGGAAGCCCCATATCCCTGCAGGATCTGCAGTCTGTGCCTCCAGACACTCCACACCTCTCCTGAAACCCCATCCCTGCAGGACCTACCCATTGGAGTAAAACATGACATCCATCAGGAGCGTAGCAACAGTGGGAAGGGTATCTGGATCCAGGCTGGTGACACAGAACATATTACTTGGGCTGGAAAGAGGATGAATGACAGGCCTCTGAACTGAAAGAGACAACACAGACACACAGAGCTATGAAGCCACATCTGCAGCAGGCTCCTGTCCCATCAGCTCTGCTATCCATGCCCTGGCAAGGGTCACAGAGAAAGCTGACAGTATATGTAAGGCAGTGCCCCACTGCTGAAGCCCTGCTGGCTCTCTGACAGGGAATGAGGGGCCTGTGGATGATAGGGGTGGTGTCACCCTGCATGCCCTGCCCAGCTCTGAGGGGCTTTCAGCCCATTGGGTGCATCCCCATGACATGAGGAGCAAGCTAAAGGAGGGGCCAAGAGAAACTGGAAAGTGGAAAAAAACGCAGGTTTCCACCATCAAAAGGCAGGGCTATGGAAGGCTGTGGTTGCTGGCAGTCCATCCTGTTTTCCCTCATTTCTGGGGACCTATTTTGCCATAATATCTTGAAAAATTAAAACCCAGCTGCCATGCAGCAGTTTGTCTAACAGATTGCAGCCAGTGGCTGAGAAGCAGCCAGCATTTAGGCATGCAACCTAACAGAGCAACACAGCATTTAGGCAAGCAACCAACAGACCACCACAGCAAACTGTGAGCTGGTGCATTATCAACATGTGTTTCACTGTGCCCTTTCTTGATGCTTTTTTTCTTCAAGACTCATTTTCTTAAACAAGGTGATTGTTAGCTCTTGAGTGATGAAACTGAGTGGCACTTCATAATAACTGATCCCTGCTTTGTCTGGTGAGGGGCAAAAAATTACACATGTCTGTAGGTAAGCATATGCATGTAAATTGTTCCTTTTCCTGATTGTGCCCTTTGGCTTGATACTTGCTCCTTTAGCCTGCAAACATCCTAAGGTTCTGTACAGCCCTGGGCTCATTGTGGCCTTGATCCTCACAAAACAATCTTCTCTGTGCATCACTGCAGTACTTCAACAAGCTCTTAGAGAAGCCATTTTCCTTTGGAATGCTAAAACATGGAAGTAGGGGCTACAGACAACATTATTTTTGCAACTGCAATGAATTGTACTTTAACTGCTCAGAAAGTTAAGAACCTTCTCAAATCCATGGTTGTACTAAGAGAGGCTTGTAAGATTGCAATCTTAAAACAAGATAAATATTCATCCAAATGCTGAAGGAAGCTAGGAGGCAAAACTTCCACCCCAATCCCTGGCAAGTTGATCCTTACCTAGTTTTGGTTTGACAAATCCATTTGTTACCCCAAAGTCATCAGCAGCCACTGTCTCCCCATTCACTACTCTGAGGATGGTGAACTCGGCAGCCAGCGTGTGCATCACGAAGGGCAGGTCCCGCTCACGCACCTGAGGGGACAACAGCATCATCTGGGGATGGTGTTATGGATATCTTCCATTATGGTGTTATATGGATATCTTATGTTATGGTGTTATCTGGATATCTTATGGTGTTATCTGGATATGTATCAGACATGACAAAACCCTGCAGTGGAGGGTGCACATTTTTAGTGCACAGCAAAGCGGACACGACTCCTGCTTGAGTTCCCATTCAGGTGTATCTCAAGAGAAGCACACTCGGTGGTATCACTGGGAGTATCAGTAGGATTAAGCACCAGAGTGCTTTTATGACTGTAAAAAGAATGTGGAGATTTCCAAGTGGGAGATGCTTCACCTCTTTTCCAGCATTGCTGCAACAGCTCAGCACTGCCTGTTCTTCAGTCTTGTTTCCTCAGGAAATAAAGCTATGCCTTGTGGTGCAGGCACACACATGTGTGTGAGACAGAAAGACAGTCTGTCTGTCTGTCTATAACCAAAACAACTTTGGGGCCTCTTGGCCATCACCAGCCAACCTGACAGCAGACACTATATTCCTCTCACTTTCAGAAAACCAATGTCTGAGTGATGGTGGGAAGTGCTACCAGTATCTCCCATTTCAGGAGACACTGCTGTGTGGGCTCAGCACTCATTAGACACCAGACAACCCATGACAACAAATGCTTCATCTCATGGCAAAAGCTCCTGAGATGTCAGAGGGCCTAACTACAAGGAACAGAGCTCTGGGGAAAGCAGAGTTTGGTACTTCTGCCACTCCCAGACAACTTGACAGAATTGTCAAGTCTGACAATTGTCAATTGTCAATTGTCAGTTGACAGACAACTTGTTCCCAGAATTGCACAACTGAGTTTTTCAATAACTCTGCCTGGTCCCCTCATGTCCCCTTACCAGGATGAAGTCCGTCTGATAGGTGGAGAGCATAAACACTGAGATGTTTTGGTCAGCTAGGGGTGCTATGACTGACTTGGCAATTTTGGTCACTCCGATGGGCTGGGAGCTGGAGAAGCCACCTCCACCAGACACCACGTTGAGGGCAAGCCACGTTGCATCGGCCACGCTCAAGTGTTCCGAGGAAGGAAGCTCTGCAGAGACAGAAGGGAGGACAGAGGTTTGTTTTAGAGGCAGAGAGAGCCAGGTCCACCATGTGCCAGTATGTGCTTAGCACACACCTCAGTGCAAGGAGTGAGATGAGCCCCCTTATCCCAACCTCCTGGCCCTCCCAAGCTGCTCCACAGGTTCATACTGTGACACTCCTTCATGTACTGATCACATGAATTTCCATGGCAGGATTCACACAATTATCAAGGACAGCACAGGGAACTGCAGGACTCAGCAATTCACTTGGATGCCAGAGACCAATTCTGTTGACCTTCCCAAGTGGAAACAGCCTGTGGTGGTTGTGTGGTTACAAAAGGAGAGTGCCAATGTGGGTTTAAACAATCTGTGTATTCTACTCCCCTCCACATCATTCCTGACAAACTGTTCATTATAGGTCGCTTGCAGGAGCTGCCCATCCCACACCTGACACCCCAGGCCACAAGCTGGGTATTCAATTAGATAAGGCAGGGTAGTGTTTCTTCTTCACACCAATGACTCAGCTGTGATAACTCCCCTTTGGGGAAGCACCAGCACAGTCACACCCAACCTGAAGGGGGGAATCTCTGCTAATGGACCATAATGGGCACCACCAGAACAGGAGTTGTAACTTTGACCATCAAGAAATCCCCAAAATATCCTATGACTCACATTATTACATCATTCCATTGTGAAGCTCCCCACCCTGGGGGAGGTACTGAGCATTCCTGCCTGAACCTGAGCTATAGAATCTCAACATCACCACCACCACTGGATGGATCCAGAGGAGGAGCAGAACTTCCACAGGACCATGGCATCTGACTGCAGCCATCATTTGACAGGACTGTGATCAGCACCCTGACCAACAGGGTGCCAGGCTGTACTCTGACTTTGTGCCAATCTTCTGTGTATCATTGCATTTATTGCAATCTTTCTATTAAATTGTAACTCCAACCTGAAATCTCTCTCAAGGTAATTCCATGGGGATTCTCCAGCTGGTTTACTTTCAAAGCACCACAGTGGTCTTGGACTTAAATCTCTATCATACAGTTTCTCCAAACATTTTACTCAAGCTGTTCTGGCCTCCTTTATTTCCATTTTCCCACTCTAATCTAAACCTAAATTTTGTTCTCCTGGACTGGAGATGGAGGTTGGCAGAGCAGCCTGGGCACTGTTCCTGGTCTTTGAAGATGCAGAGCAGGCACCCTGTGCATCTCTGGGCTCCTGCCTCCATCTCTAAAGCAGAACCACCACCACACAGCCCTGCAAGGGATGGAGGGTGTAACACATATACTAGGGATTACAAAGTAAGCAATAATAATGCAAAGATAATGCAAATTACTTTGGAAATGGAAAATACTAAGAATAATCCCATTCCACTTGCTTCTAATCGGTTGTGGTCAAGTAGTTAAAAATCTGCAGCTAAACAATTTAATACAAGTTATTAACTGTTTTAAAAAGCCCTTAATGTATTAACAGCCCAGAAAACCAGATGCAGACTCTGGAATGAAGGCATAAACTGCTCTAGGATTCTCTGGGTTTTTGATTTTTTTTGGGGTGAATTATAGAAACAAACAGTTCAGATCCAGACTAACAAATGCATAATCTCAGCTAAATCTACTTGGGGTAAGGAACCTGATCTCAGATGCAGATCCAGCCAGCAAGGACACAGCAGATGAGCAGGGGAGGCTGCATCAGCTCAGAGGTGAGATGCAGCCCAGGAGTCCAAAAGCACAGAACACAGCACTGCTGCTCCTGCAGTAGCACTCTGGCACTTTAGGCAAGTGCTTGCATGTCTCCATGTCCACACATTCCTGGGTCTTCCAGCCTTTCTTTCTCCTTCAATGAGACCTTTGGGAGCTGTTTCTGTCCAGCCCCAGACACCCTGTCATAAATTCCTAACCTCACCCTGAATCCTCAGGTATCCCTTCCCTGAGACACTGCCAGCACTGAAAACCCCAAATGATCTGAATAACAAACACATTTTGCTCTCTTCAATAGCCTCAGTTGTGTGTAGCATGAAAACAACCCTGAGCATACACACTGCAAACAGTGGGGACACTGAAGGTTCTGCTTCTGCATTTTGATGTTCAGCTTCATAAGCCAATGTTTCTTTTTTAATAATCAGAGCTTATGTGGAATGAAAACTAGACACCAGGGAGAGGAGGTAAGTTTGTGCATTAACCAACAGCATGTTATGTCAGAGAGATCTGTGCAAGGTGCTTGAAGCAAATTATTGCAGCAAAATACCATTTTCTCATCAGCTTTTTGCATCAGAAAAGCACCTCCAAATCCAAGCTTTCTGCATCACCTGGCATGGAGAAGCTGGAGCTCAAAACAACTTCTGCTGAGCTACAAATGTGCCAGGGGTGCCTGTTCTCACCAAGTGATCCCACCTGCAGCAGGCACATCCAGGTGTGCCCAAGCCCACTAATAACTCACTCCTGGCAGCAAGATCACAGCTCATTCCCTGCTCTATACACAGAGGAGATGATATTCCTGCTTTGTACAGGTGATAAGGACTGCATTCATTAAATACCAGTTTAAACACAATTTTGGGCCAGGGATGTGATGGAAGATGCAGTATTTTGTGGTGGACAGAGGCATTATCCCATTCCAGTCCAGCAGCAGCTGTGCTGGATGAGCTGCCCCAAGAAGACCTCACCAAGCTCTTCCTCAGGGGGAAGGAAGGCTTGATTTGCTCATTGTACTTGTAACTCCTGGGAAGTGTTAATAATTTCTGGGTTTATGTGTTTAACAGGCCCTAGGAAGTATGACAAGGGCCATTGCATTTGCCTAAGTAACCTGCTTCTCATGATTCAATTAACTTGGAAAAATATATAGGAAGTGATTGAAATACCAATTTTGGACACTGTTTCCATTAGGCAGCCAGGTAGAAAAGTACAGCCTAAATTTAAATGAAACAAACCTAGGCTGAAGGGTCAACAAATTCATCTAAATAGCATTAAATAAGCCCTGTGGGAGGGTGCTTTGCCCAGGAAGCTGTTGAATGGTGTAAACCCAAAGAGAGCTGAGAACACCAGCTGTAACATTAGCAGAGACTCAGGCAGAATAAGGTAACAAATAAAGAGCAACAAAAAAAAAAGGAGGAATTGCCCACATTGCAGTACCAACTCACCATCACCAGCACTTTACCCACAGGAGAACAGAGCTCCAGATCCCCACAGCTTCAGCATGGCCACATCCCTTGTCCTTCCATTGGGCAGAAATCTCTCTGCTGGGCTCTCAAGATCCTCTTGCAACTGGTTTATCAGAGTGCAGCCACTCCCACTTCTGACCATGGGGGACATCTCAACTCTGCCTGAGAAAGACCTCTAAAAGGTCAGAGATCTGGGCTTTGTTTATTATAATCAGGGTTTTCATTTTCATCTTTCATTGGGATGAAGCCTTAAGATTGTTCTGGTTTTGCTGTGTAAGGCTCTGCAGAAGGCACCAGGAGCAGCTCAGCTGCCTGCAGGCTCCATGACCATCATTTTGTGCCCAACAAGACAACTACCACAGTCTGGAAGAGCAGGATCCCAGACTCAAGCTGTTATTCCATCCATGGTCTCTGGCATGGAACACCACCAGCCTCAACAAAAAATGATCAGTGTGATAGTCCAGGATGATTTTCCCTGGCAATGCAACACTGGGAACCAAGTGCTGCTGGTCTCCAAAAGCCTGTGGGGCTGCTCTCCACTGGCACAGGTACCAAACTAATCCCAGCCCTTGTGCAAACAAAACCCAGCCAGCATGTCAAATAACATTTAGCATGTAACTGCTTATTCACAGCACAGATGATGTACAAGGCATGGAGCCTGCCCAGAGCCTCACTGTCTGTGCAGTGTCCCCAGCACATCACCCTGGGGTGTGAGGTGGTGAGGATCACAGTGGCCATAATTGGCTCCTGAGCTCCAATAATCAATACCATTTCCAAGGAGGACAACAAACATTGGCTGAATCCCAAATAGGATTGAATTGCTGTTGCTGGAGCATTATGCAATGCTGTAAATACTGTGAGCTGCTGCTCCTAAAATATCCTTGGGAGGATGCTGGGATGATGGTGAGATTCCAGCTCGTGGGTCTTTGAGCCAAAGAAGTCACAGAGAGCAGGGAAGGAAGATACCCAGGTTTACAACCCTGACCAGAGTCACTTTGCACAACATTAAAAAACCAAAATTCTTTCTGCCTACATTTTCTACCCTGAAGACCCCTCAGTTTCAAACACCCTGCATAGCAGGAGGCACAGCACTGGGAGAGAGCCCTACCTCTCCAAAAGAACACTGGGAAATGTGCAAAATGCTCAGAGAAAGGACAAAACACCACCAGAACTTTTTTCCTTTTCTGTACCTAGTTTAAATGGATTCATATTTCTCATGATAAGGTTATAGCTAAGGGGGAAATAACTGGAAAAATGCACAGTTCCACAACAGAAATGAATTTCACCTACCCACACCAATAGCTGGGTGAGTCCTGTGCTACACCCTGCTAACTCCCTTTCCCCCACAAAGATACTCTGAATTGTTTTCTGTGGACTCTTCCAACTTTACAGCAATCAGACACCTCTCAGCTTCTAAGTGAAACTGTAGATAAATCATGGATTTATCACAGTGCTTGGAGAGAAATGAAGACCCTCAGCTGGTTTCTTCCTTTGGTGTGGCATGTTGGATCATCTCCTCAGCACTTATCTTCACTCAGTACACAAACTTTACATTATAGCAGAGTGCTCTGAGTGATGTGCTACTCCCTGGTTTCTTCTGGTACTCTGAATGAACCAATTGCTCATTTGATTCATCATTATGAGACTTATGTTTCCAGCCACAGTTAACTCCAAATATTAAGAAATAATGAAATTAAAAAATATTGTGGACTTTCTGATCAGTGTTCTGGCTTTAGAAACCTTACACTGTAATTATTTCACCTTTTATAGTTTCCCTCTGCAAAAATGGCAGGGAGAGCCTAGCTTGCACTAAAAAGATAGAGAAAAAGGCTCCTGCAATAACAGGACCCCAGTAGTAAGTCATTAAAAATATAAATGCTGCCAACTGCAAAAGTCATGATGAACTAGGAGAGCTGTTGCCCAATGCCACCAAGTGGCAACACAGTTTATATGTACATATATATATATATTCAATAGGATCTTTATGTTCATTAAAGGCTTCTCTTCCCACTCCCCACATTGCTCTGCAGTTTTAAAATCCCATCTTCAAACGAAGTGAGGGATTATCTGAGGCTGTAAAGCCTGATCCAAAGCCCAGGCACCTTTCCAAGCTGTCTGTCAGCAGCACCACGCTGGAGGAGAGGCCATGGGGTGCATGGTGGGTGCCATGCCCAGCCATCAGCAGGGAGCTGCATGCCCAGGGCCCCTGCCAGCACCCATTGCTGTGTTTCCCCTGAGATCTGCATAAAACACACGTTTGACCTGGGTATCTCTGCTCAGGAAACATTTCAGGAAATTTTTATTCTTTCAGGCACTGTGGAAACTGGCCATATGAGCTCAAAATCCTGAGGGGAGAGTGGGTGGAGGACAACACCTGAATCTCGTTTCTTTTGAGAAATCAGGCAAAGTGAATATTCCTTTCATGTTGTGCAATTGAGTACTCTGTTTCTCACTTTCAGGAAGCTGTGTGAAAGAGGTTAAAGCAGGATAAAGATATTTATTTATCTATCAGTTTTCATAGTGTGCTAAAATCCAGAAAGAGCTCTAAAAGCTGGTCCAATGGGTAGCTTTGTGTGTTCTGCTCCTTCCTACTCTGGAAGTGCTTCCTGCAGAATGCTTTGCTGTCACTGACATAGTTTATGAAAAGTCCCTTCACCAGGATTTTCTCCTGAGAAGCCTCAGAAAAGCAATGTAAACAATAATTATCTGATTGCTTGGAATGTGGTCTGGAGATGGTTTACCAACAGGAGCATCTTTGATTGGTTCCATGTGAATTGTTTTTAATTAATGGGCAATCACAGCCAGCAGTGTCAGACTCTCGGAGTCTGTCACAGGTTTTGATTATGATTCTTGTCTAGCCTTCTGATGTAGCCTTTCTCTTTCTAATATAATAATATAATATAATATAATATAATATAATATAATATAATATAATATAATATAATATAATATAATATAATATAATATAAATAATTAAAATATATTATACTATAATAAACTATATATATAGTTTATTATATATATTATATTCTATATATTATTTTATATATAATATTTTATATATAATATTTTATATATAATATTTTATATATATTATATATAGTTTATATATACTATATATAAATATAATATAATATAATATAATATAATATAATATAATATAATATAATATAATATAATATAATATAATATAATATAATATAATATAATATAATATAATATCAGCCTTCTGAGAACTTGGAGCCAATTCTCATCTCTCACCTTGTCCTGGGGACCCTCAAACACCACAACAACTGGTGGCCACCAACACTTTGCTCTGCTGCATGGACAAGGCAGTGATCCAGCACTGTGCTTCCTCCACAGGAGCCCCCAGGGCAGCATAAACATCCTGGGGATGTGACACTGCAAATCAGGACTCCCCAGAGGATGCAAATAGCCTCTCTTTTGGCCCTGAAAACACAGGCTGCTAGCTTTACACTTAATAACTGTGAGCAGAGATTTTTGCTGCCACATCAATTGTAAGCAAGATCCCACGGGCAGTTTGCAGCAGAGAGAGGTAGAAAGCCCTTGGGGAGAGTTTGATGTGAGTGCCACAGAGCACTCCCACACCAAGGGACTTAGGATCTAAGCACAAACCAAGCAAGATGAAGCTCATCACAGCTGTGAGCTGAGGAAATTATTATTAGGTCCAAAAAGTTATTGCTTATGTGCACAGGAGGGAGAAGAAAATCCCACAGCTCCAATCCAGCTGAAATCATCTCACATGCCAACAAGCTTGAGACCATTCTGGGGAAAAGTCAGCACATCCATGACCAAGCAGCTTTTGCTATTTTTTCCATTTATGCTAATGGTTTGGTCAGCTGTCACCTTCCTCAGAGGACAATACTGGAGGTGATCACAGAATGGTTTGGGTGTGAAGGGACTTTCACAAATCATCCAGAGCAACCTTCCTGCAATGGGCAGATATTGGTTTCTCTGGGTCAGGATTGAAGGCCCTTGGGATGATAGTTCATGTTCACACTCAGGTGTTTATTATTTCTTATCAGTGAAACAGCCTCACAACCCTGAGTTTGGCAGCCTTTCATGAGCAAGGCACAAAATGGCCAACAATCTCTTGTTCCAAGGTCTTTTAAGACTAAACCATCCAATTAAGAAAGGACACCTAGATTATTTTCCCTTTTAATCCAATAACTGATCCCTGGAAGCCTGCAATGCAGACCTTTCTGCCCAGTTACAAAACATCACCCAAACCCATGAAGAAGAAGGAAGAAGAAAGTGAAGAAGGAGAAAGAAAAAGGTAAAGAAGAACAACCTGCCTCCACCCTAAAACCTCCATCTTGCTTCATATTTATTTCTACCCCAAACTCTAAGTTTTCCACCCTGTGATATTACACACTTCTAACCAACTCCACACCCATAATCTCAGTACTATCACTAAATTTTGGAAGCCTTCTCCACAGCCTCAGGTCAAATGCAGTGTTCTCTTGTGGGTCTGTGCCTTCAAGCACAGAAAGTTTAAAATTCTCAGGGTTCCAACAGGTAGAGATGTCTCCAACCAGAGCAGTTTGCTCCAAGCCCTGTCCAACCAAGCCTTGCCTGTGCCCAGGGATGGGGCATCCACCACCTCTCTGGGCAGTACAAGAGGCTGTGCCAGAGGCAGGGACAGGATTTTGCCCTGCAAACATGACCTGAGCCAGGAGGAGTGCAGTGCCTCCAGCAGCACAGCTCTGCCTGCAGGGTGCTCACACACAGGGCCAGCACTGAGACACCCAGGGCACAGCAGGGATTTTTAAAGCTCCACACCTTCATTGGGTAACAAGTGCTACCAGCAAATGTGACAGCAGGTTTCACCAGGATCACAGGGACAGAAGACAAGGGAGTCCTCTAAGCCCTTTGCTGGAGAGAAAGACAAACACATTCTTTATTTTATAAAGATTAGTAGACTCAAACTTTAATTTCTGTGTCTTTTGTTGCTCTTTGTGCATCTCAGATTTGCTCCTGATGCACCTGGGCATCTCTGCAGGACTGGATCCACAGCCAGGGAACCTTGCCACCTCTAACTGTATGTTTCTGACACTTTCTCCTAACAGAGCATGCAAAACAGAGAGGGTTTTTTTATTCCAAATACCCTCAACAGGGAAGCTGTGAAACCTGTCATCTCATTTTCCTATTTAGCTTTTATCCCACTCACACAACTGTCAAAAGAACATTGTTAAGTTCATAAACTCACACACTCTGCAGTGAGGAAGTAACAGCTTGACATTTTATCTATCTGGCCTCAATGTTTCTGTGCCTCAGTTTCCTACCCAAAAAGTAGGTACAAACCCCCTATTTCTTCTAAACCTTGCTCTCAAGAACCAGCTGACCTGTTCAGCAGAGGTTTATATACATCCCACAACTGAAGCATTTCACAGCTAACAAAGCAGCATGGAAAATTCCTGCACAATGATCTGAATGTCTAAAACCAGCTTAGAATGGGAGGAACTGGAAGTTTTGTTCTGACCTCTCTGAGCATCTTTGCTTTGTCTCCAAGGGAGGCAGCTGTTTGTGCTAGTGCTATTCCAGGGATAATCAGGTAGGTTTGAAAAGCAAAGGTCTCTTAATTTCCACTATCAGGACTAGAAAAGACAGAGGAAGAGAAAGAAAATGAAAAGAAGAAGTAAGCAAACAAGAATTCACTCTAGGGAAAAGCCAGCACCCTGAGCCTGTCCAAGTGCCACTCTGTGAGCTCTGAGCAGCTGCCTCCAGTGCAGCCCAGCCCTCCCCAAACCCACAGCTCCTAGGAGTGTTCCCAAAGCAATTTCAAGCAGTGCATCTTCCCTCACTTCTTGCATGACATTTATCTTGTACTGCTCCTTGCCTGCTGTTACAGATTTTCTTTCAATTTATGGAGTAATTAACTCTAAAGGCTATTTATGGATTACACTAGAATGGGTGAATGTACCCAGTGCAATTTCCTCATGTTGCCCTGACAATTCAATACAAGCTCTACCCAGTACAATAACCAGCTTGAAATTTCAACTATTCATGTGAATAGGACAAATTACACACACAGGGAATTACAGATGTACTCTGGGTCCTATGTCCATTTAATGGAAACCACTGTCACAGTCACATACAAGGGAGTCCTCTAAGCCCATTACTGGAGAGAAATGATAACCACATTCATCCCACCTTTATTTTATAAAAATTAGTAGACTCAAAAATCTGCTTCAAAGAGCACTGAGGTCACCCAGGGAATTTTTTTCAAGCCCTGTTCTCAAAGAGAGAGAAATGACTCCTAACTAGACACATCAAGGGATTTAATCCTGGGTATTTACAGCCACCTCAGCAGCTACAGCAGCCACTGTATCAGCTTCACTGTCCATACAAACAATCTGCAGGGGCAAGTGAATATTCTGAAACCTTTAATGTAAAGTACCTACTTCTAAACTGTCCCATCGACCATCACAACTATTTCTGCAGCCACTATGATCCAGCAGCTCCTGAGCAAGGGCTTTATAAAAAAATTTAGGGAAGAGAGACTACACTGCTGTAAAGCTTCTCCACTGTTATACATCAGCCCACATATCTGCATGAGACAGGAAAGTCTGACATGAAAGCACTGGAGGTGTCACGTTCAAAGATGGAGAAATCTGTATTTTTACCACTAATGGTACAGCTACAAAGACATCCCAGGTACAATGTCTGTGTCCTGGGATGAAGGAGGAGGACACTGTGGAGCTGCTTCTCTTGACCTATCTGGGAACACAGGCACCACTTTCTCAGCAGATGTTACAGAATCCTCACCTCTGCTGGCATGGACACACAGCCTCCACAGATTTTGAGGAATGGGATGAGGTAGATCCTGAGGTGTGGCACTGTCCTAGAAAGTTTAGTAGCTAATCTGCTACAAGCAGCAGAAGTGGGAGTGTACTGATGCTGGTTCCAGAGCTGGCAAAGGAGCATGTGCTGATTGAGATGATTTTTTCTGCTCAGCATGTCCTCAGCTATATTTGCACAGAGCAGAGATGACGCCATGTGGCTGACTGATCTATTTACACCTCTGGAGTTCCCTGCTCATCCCCATCCCTGCTCCTCAGTTGAGGGTGCAGACATGAATTTGGGATAGCTCCAGAATCCAATATGCCTGGCACACCACTGGGACTGGACAAAGTAGTGACTTTTACCTAATATAAGCTGCTCAGGATCTCTCTCCTGCCTGAATACAAGCAAGCAGAGGAAACTGAAAAGCCCATTTCTGGAGGAGAGCTAAAATACAGTGAATGTTATTGCTGGAGTGTGTTGTGAAAGCAAAAAGCAGCAATAGCCAGATTAATACTCTGCTGCTCTTTCTGACTGTAGGAAGCAGAGGCAAGAAATGTGCTGCATTCATAAATGCACCATTTCTGTGCAGATTTTTTCTATTCCTTCCAGACTTTTTATATTGCTTGCCCAGCTGGATTCTGGCTTGATGTTAAGTAGAGCTGCAGGCTGTTTCACAGGTGCCTTGTCCCTGCCAGACAGAGACAATCCACATGCAGGAATGTTGGGGCAGTGGCAATGGCTGCAAATGGATGCTGTGAGTCTGTAACTGTGGTGTGGCCCCACAAGAACTGTTGGATTAAGCCCTTTTTTGACTTAGAGATGGGGTAACTGAGAGGCATTTTAAAAACTTTTATTCTATTTTCAGTCTCAGGTAAAGGGTGAGACAATACAGATGTTATAATTTGTGCTGTTACAATCAGAAACCCACTATTTATTTTACTTAATTACAATACATTATAAGCATTTTTTTTGGCTTATTACTGATTTACCTGTCCTACTCTGTCACTAGTTTGTGAGGTGTTCTTGAGCAAATCACATCCTCTCCCATCACTGTGCTTCCCTTTCACATTAAATATTTGGTTGCCAGAATCCTCCTCTCCTGCACTAAATAAGTATGTGAAATATTGGCATCACAGAGCATTGTGGCTCCTGGGTGTTACAAAAACAGCCAAAACAAAGTTCAGGAGGTGTGATCTGGCCATCCACCCTTGTGTACTTGAAGGAAGCAGTTCTGCTTTGCTTGTGTGCTGGTATTTCCATTGAATGCTGCTTTCCCAAAGCCTCCTGTGTGTGCAGCAGGGTGGCACCTCAGAGCCATCCCCAGCAGTGCCTGTGACAGTGAGCTGAGGGGTGTCCATGCCTCTCCTGTCCCCCTGAAGTGGGAAAAATAGCAATGGCTGCAGAAATCCAAGCAGTTCCTCTTTCTTCATTAGGCTCCCACCTAAACCCAAAACAAGTGACTCCTTTGGTCTTCATCTGGACAGCAGCTGGATCAAAGAAAAGCCAGAATTTCCCAAGGGGAAAATAATATGTTTGCAATGCAAGTTTCCCTTGCAGGAGAGAGATATTCAGCATGTGAAACACAATGTATTTCCTTTAAAATCAGCACATATTCCTCCAAACTCAGCTTCCCCACCTTCAAGCAATGATCAGCATCCCTGTGTTGACAAAGAGCTGACCTCAACAACCACCAAGTGCTGCACTGCCACAGGCAGAGGCCACAAACACCACCCAGAGTCTGTGCCTGTACTGCACTGACCCAATACCCAAGCAGTGGCAAGTTCTTCTACATATCTGCCAGACCTGCTGCAGCTGCTTCACCCAGTACAAATCTCTGAAAACCCACAAGAACTCATGTGCCCATTCCTGTCCCTGCCCTGGCTCAAGTATTTAATATCCACTGAGTGTTTGCATGGGGTTTGCCAGGGGTTTTGCTGCTGTTGTAATTTTCTCCTGGCCTTGTGGAAGCCTTCCTGTGGTTCTTCAGCTGGGACTGCCATGAAGGTTGCAGCAAGCAGAAAAGTCAGGTGCAGCTGTGTCCTGGTGGGTACACAAGACTGCTGCTCCTGAAGTGCTGCTGCAGGCCTGTGTTGTGCCTCAGTGAGGGTCCTGTGCACATCCTGGGTCACTCCAGAACCACAGGCAGGTCCCAGGCAGGGAGAAGAGAGAGAAATGCCATTTTTAACAGTCTTTAACTTTCCATGAAAACATCATGTTTTGCTAAATGCCTGCCTACCCTTGGCCCAGTTAGAGGGTGTGCAGAAGACTTCCCTCCTGGAGATGTTCTGGATACACAACTCTCACCCAGCACCCTGAGTCACAGCAGAGGCAGTTCCAACAGTGTCCAATGACAGACATCCATTACAGCTCCATTTCTCTGGTGTTCCCACCTTGCTCTGAGACTACAGAATGGATCCCCTGCACCACCCAAATGATTACATCACTTCAAAAGGGACTTTCAGGACAGTGCAGACATATTTGCATGTCTGTGGACAAGTCTGAGAGAAATCTGGGAGTGCTGGCTACCCAACCCATCACCACCACAAGAATTACACTTCTTGTCTTTCTGTCATCTGAGCCCATCATCATAAAAAACCAAGACCCTTCCCAGCTGCCAGCTGAGCTCTGATATGTTCCCATCCCTGACACTGCCAGGCATGCAGGTGACTTGGGGTAGTGCTGGGAAAAGTATTCACAGCAGCTCAGTTTCCAATTTGTGGGATGTCTTTCTACTCCCCTTCTCTGAATTGTGGATGGACAGAGGGGATATTCAGTAGTGTTTGAACTGGGAAAATCTTTCCTTGGCTGGGAGGTGTCAAATTATTCCTGAGGTGTCATCAACGTGCCACCCCTGAAAAGCCAAGCATGCAGCTGTGAGGGCTGCACACACTCACTCAGGCAGATCCTCCTTTTCTATAAAAGAAATCCTTAAACAATGGCTGAGTCACTCCAGCCAGCCCCCTTCAAAGGCATGGTGGGAGAGATGGCAGCAGGAGGGAACCCTTCCCTCCTGCCACAGCAACAGGATCCACCAGCTGGCTTGGAAAGGGGCAAGGACTGCAAATAATGACAGTGACTCCCTCTCCCCCTTCCCAGCCCTCTGCCTGGTTACCTGCCACCTTAGAGCTGTCCTTCCCTTCCCTTCCCTTCCCTTCCCTTCCCTTCCCTTCCCTTCCCTTCCCTTCCCTTCCCTTCCCTTCCCTTCCCTTCCCTTCCCTCTCAGCCTGCAGTGTTCCATCCAAAGGGGTCTGAGGCATGGGCAACTTATCTGACTCTGTGAAGGGGCTGCTTTTCTGAAGGAAGACAGTTGTTACATTTTTCAAAACCTCCTTATGATGCAGGGGTAGACAACTGCTCCTTGTTTTTAGTCACACACACAGCACCTGCAGACAAGACTGCCTGCAGAGATGGGATTGCAAAGCTCATCCCCCCCTGCTCTGGGGGTTCCTGCAGGTGCAGCCCTGCCAGCATCTCTGAGTGCTCCCTTTAACCCCATCCTGCTCTCCACACCAGCCTTACCCTGGGTAAGAGAAACAACCACTGATTTCATTTAAAAACACAAAAACATGTCTTCCAGGTAAACCAAACCAGTGCATACAAGCTGGAGAGAGAAATGAATGCAGATGAGGTTTTTTTTACCTCACCTCCTCCCACCAGTGCAGGGAGTTGGTAACATTACATCATCCCACACCCCCGCCCCTCGGATCAAACCCTGCAAAGGCACAGCTTCTGCTGAGGCTGCTGGAAGCAATAGCCAGGAAAATTAACTCTCTGCTGTGCAGGATGAGCTTCCCAATGGCCAGCAGTGACCCAGAGCTGGATTTTGTGGTCAGCTCTTACAGACAGGGATGTCTGAATCCTCAGAGATGTGCAACCCCAGCAACCTCTGCCTCCAAGTATTCATCTAGCCAAACAAGTATTTTTATAACTGGACAAAGAGTCTGAGCTGCTCCCAGTCTGTCCCAAATGCAGGACTGAAGATGGGCAAAGAAACCACCTGATACCTCGGGGACTGGCTAACAGTTTTGATAGAGGGATACAATATGACAGAGCAGGATTATCCATTTCCACCCACAGAATCGGGTACTGTTAGTGCCAATTTCCTCCAGCCCCACGTGGCCTCAGAGAGCAGCCTCTGGCTGAGGCAGAGGCACAGGAATCTTACTGAGAGCAACACAAAAGCTTTTCTTTGCAGGAAATTAAAAAGCAAGGAAACAAACATCAGCACTTGCGCAAGCCCCAGCCTGGCTGAGACGGAAAATTACCTTGAGACTGTTTGTGTTCCAGATCAATGGATCAGCTGCAGTGCGGGGCAATTAGCACCTTCAAATTATTCAGCAAGCCAAGGGGTGGGAATTTAAAGGGAGATGGTGAGGGAAGGGTGAGAGCAAGTAGGAATAACAATAAATTTTTCTGGATAGAAAATTCAACGCCTGGTGCTGCCTGAGCCCAAGCTACAGTGTGAGTGCTGGCTGTTGGATGCTTTTACAGCCAGGCAAATGGGGGACAGAGGGAGCTGGAGGGGCTGAGGAATGGGTATATGGCCTGAACATGGAAAGCAGAGCACACTTTTTCTGTCTACAAATAAAGATATCTCCCTAGTTACACTATAAGCCTATTTTCTGCTGCACCTAGCACTCCAAGCAAGGCAGAAGTACTCTGTAAACAGATCCTCTCATGTGAGCTGGGAGGGCACAAGGTGCAAACTGGCCACTCAACACTTCTGGCAGGCATCAGCTTGGTTAGGGCTGGTCCAGGTCTGTGACCAGGCTCAGGACCAGCTCCCTTCAGAGGAGTGAGCATCCTCACAGGGGCTGGGTGGTCATCTCCAACCATGGTCTTCAGCAGCACACAACCTTTGTCATTTGGGATGTTTTGAAGATACTGGTCTGATGATTCCTGCCAGTGTTTGGAACAGGAAGATCTCATTCTTTCCTATGTGCTGACAGAGCACTCACATACAGGCAGCATGCCTTGCTGCTGCTCTCAGAGAAGGAGGGAGGGAGGGAGGGAGGGAGGGAGGAAAGCAGGGATGATGGTGGCTGGTTCCAGTGTGACCTCTTTCACAGCCCTTCTTTACACAAATCCCATCTCCAAACATCCAGCAGAAATGAGGCATTGCTCAGGTGGGCCTTGTTACCCAGCCACAGGGACAAAGAGGAATCCCCTTCTCTTCAGGTGCTGGGGAAGCACATGTGGCCTTTGCTATGGGACATGGGGGCTTTCTGCACTGCTCCTGAACATGAACCCATAAAACAGTCAGATATCAACTACAGGAGAAAACCCTGCTCCTTTCCAACAGGTCTCCATGCTTCTATTATTAATCCCGGAAGAGAAGCATCTCTACCCAAACAGGAATTTTCTATTATTCAATTTTCTATTATTATTATTATGTCTGAGTCCAAGGCAAGCTACTGCAAAACTGCTGATGCTCTTAACACTTTGAGGCAGCGCAGAGGCGCTGATGCTCTTAACACTTTGAAACCATGCTCATCTGATAAGGCACTGAGAGAATGATGCAAGTAAACAAAGCTGGAGCTGATAAGGATCATGAGAGATAGAGCACACCAGGTATTTATGCTGGGAGGGAGGGAAGGCAGGAGAAGTGCCCAGCACAGCTCCCCACAGCACAGCCAGAGCTGGGACAAGGCCTGCAGAGGGGAAGGGAAGGGAAGGGAAGGGAAGGGAAGGGAAGGGAAGGGAAGGGAAGGGAAGGGAAGGGAAGGGAAGGGAAGGGAAGGGAAGGGAAGGGAAGGGAAGGGAAGGGAAGGGAAGGGAAGGCAGCCTGGCCCAGGCACTGAGCACTGCAGCCCATGACAAGGAACATTACACAGCAGGATGTGAGCGCTGCTGCTCACAGCAGGAATCTGAACATTAACGTTTCATCACAGCACTTCCTTCGTCAGGATACAGAGAGATGGAGGTGGAGCACAGGCTAGAAACCATGGATAAAACCAACCAGGATAGAAGAGTTAGCTGAAAATGAAGCAAACAGGACACAGAAAGGTTTCTTCTTGCTTCTGCATAGGTGGATGAGGCTTGGCAAAACCTGAGTCCTCTCTGCATTGCCTGTGGATAACACTGGTGCTCCTGAGACTGCCAGGCTTTTGAGTAATCCAGTGCTAAGTGCCATCAAAATAGCAACATTACAAGTAATTAAAAATGAGATGCTTTCAACACCAGGCAGTGTACTTTAGAGGCAGCCAGTTCGCCCAAACAGGGTTATGATAGCGCAGGATTTTACATCTTTATTTCCACCCTGGGATCAGTGCAAACAGTCTTGGAAGAAACAGGCACAAAATTCACTTATGTCAAGATGGTTCTGAAGTGGAAAAGTGTTTTTCCCCTGTTTCTCCAGAACAGCCAAGATAAATACAAATATGGAAAGGGACTGACACTGGAAAGCAGGAGCCTTCTTGGAACAGAAAACATGACCCCTTTTCCTCCGAATTATTATAACTTTGAAATTAAGGGGGTTTCAGGCAAAGATATGGGAAACAACAGTTCTTTTATAGAATATGTATAACAAACAAAAAACAAAGACATGGGAAACAACAGTTCTTTTACAGAATATGTATAACAAACAAGCCAGCAGCAGCAGCGCAGGCCCGGCCCGGCCTTGTCCCGCTGCACAGAGCAGGGACCTTCCCCTGGGTGCAGTTCCGGGCACGGCCACCAGGGGCGCT
Organism: Agelaius phoeniceus; assembly: GCF_051311805.1. Classification (NCBI taxonomy): domain Eukaryota; kingdom Metazoa; phylum Chordata; class Aves; order Passeriformes; family Icteridae; genus Agelaius; species Agelaius phoeniceus. The sequence continues at coordinate 8,454,046 of NC_135284.1, forward strand.
GCTGGCTCCGGGCGGGCAGGGCAGGGCAGGGACTCCCCCCCGCCGGCAGGGGGCGCTGTGGGGCGGGCCCGGGTACCACTCGGTGATGGCGGAGCTGGGCTGCAGGAGGGGCTGGCAGCTGGAGCTGTCACTGCCTGCTGTCCCCACAGGCCAGGAGTGTGGGCTACACTGCAGCAAAAACCCACAGCAGTGGCAGAAAAAACACCAGGGGCTGGGCAGCAGCTGCCTGTTATAGGTCAAAGTTAAGTTATGTTAAATTAGGGTATAGTTCAATTATATTGTATTAATTATGTTATATTAATTGTATTATGTTAAGGGGGGGGCATGATTAGAATGTTTTAGGAGAAGGGTCCAGGGTTTGGTGGAACAGTGGTCTGGCAGGGCAAGGCGAGGTCGAAGAGGGATTGGATGGAAGATCTGACCAATCATTTGAAGCCCTGCAGAAACGATTGGTCCAGAATGAACGCGTTAAAGACCAATGAGAAGCCTGGAAATGGAGCAATCACCATGCAGATCCAAAATGGACCAATCCTGGACTGGAAGGGGACTATAAATGGGGGGAGTTTGGTTGGGTCAAGGTTCTTCTTTTTGGATCCTTGTTTTCAGGGGAGAACCTAGTGCACTTGGGGGTAGCACACTGTTCTGATTTTGGCTCGCTGTGTGGGTGCTTGGGCTCATCCTGGGTACTCCATTCCTTGCAGCTATTTTAATAAACAAGAACCTCTTTCTCCACAGAAAGTTTGGCCTCGTTCATATTCATAACACTGCCCAGCTCCTGAACACGCTTAGGGATCCCCTGAGGCACCCCACAGACAGTGACAGTCCCTTTTTTAGTGAAGCAGGGTGTTGATAAGGTACAATGGCTGCTCTTATGAGCAGAGCTGATGGTAGAAAAAAGGCAGCAGACAGAACCCCACAGTGGTGGGGACTCCCCACAGCCACCCTAGCCTGTCCCCCTGTGGATGCCAAGAAAACAAGAGCGGGCTGGGAGCTGTAGGGGGATAGAACATAAGTAAATAAAGGTAGTATAGAAAGTAATCTTACACCCTAAAGAGTTGCAGCTGAGCCAATTATTAGAGACTGGGAACAGGCCTGATGTTAACAGGCCACAGCTGTAGCCAATAAGAAGAGTGTTATAAAAGAGTGGATTGGTGGGCTGAGGGGACTGGAGTCAGTTGGCTGCTGCAAGGACAAGGAAGAGTCAATGCCTAGAGGAGCTGCCTACAAGAAACATCAAGGAGCAATCTCTAGCAATATGGAACCCTTGCAATGACAATAGAACTCTTGCAATATAATGGCAACAGGAAACTCCATCCAACCACCTTTTCCAGACCAATTCTCATTTTATCTCTGTGAGAAATCCCCCAGCTAAGAGGGCAGCCAGCCACAGCCTTCCCAGGGAAACTTTTTTGTCTCTTTGAATTACCTGGTTGTTATTGTCTCTTAGCAACAAAAATGGGAGAAAATTCTCTAGGAGAAAAAAGCAAAAGGAGAACTCCTAAACCCCAACACCCACACAGAGCTCAGAACAAGCACTTTACTGCATAGGTGAAAATACCCTACAAAAGCAGTTTTGTTCAGGGGAACGGGAGTGGTGAAGAACCTGACAGCTTATTTGTGGGAAATTAGAGATTAACCCAAAATACAAGAAAACCAGAATGGTTTAAATGGGAAACCTCCTAAATGGAAGAAGCAGTTGGGTTTTGGTCGTCTACTAGCACACAAACATGTCATGTAGTTGTGTTCATCACTAGACAATGCACCTCCAGAGAACACATGAGCACCCAGCTATGCTCTCCTCCTGACCAGCCCCATTTTCAGGGAGTAGCTGCCTTGTAGGACAGTTTGTCTTCAGGCCACACATGTGTGTTGGCATCAGAAGCATTTGTCCCCTTTTTGACCCCAGCAAATTGGTTCATTCTATTTATGCATTTTTGATCTGTAACCCGTAACAGAGGTTTTTGGCACTGTTGCTGCAAGGTCAGGGAAGGATCACAGAAGAGCAAGTCCCAGGCACAGAGCACTCACAGAACATAATCCATCAGCTGCCTCCACCAGGAATTTGCTATGTTTTGAATTCAAAGAATCTCTTTCAAAAACAAAAAAACCCACTCAGGCATTGATGCCAAGATGGCAAGCTGGCAGGCAAGAGCTGGTGGAACAGCACAGGGAGGATCCCACATTCAGACAGGGCAGCCACCCTTAGAGAGATGCTCAGCTACAAGAGCTGTGAGGAGCTCCTCTGAGGGAGATGGGAGTGGGATGGGATGAGCTGGAAAAGGCAGATTCATGCATGAAGAAAAACACTCTGAGAAGGGCTTTGCTCCTGGCTGGCACTGAGCATGCTGCTGGGCAGCCTGTTTATCAGCACTCCTGCCTGGAGCAGAACAAAGTGCTACAGAGCTGATAGGGAGCTAAGAACCATGCCCTGGATTTCCTTCTCCCTCCAAGGACCATATAAGACATTTCAAAACTCGGACCCTTCTTCCATGAGCTGCCAGTGAACTGATGGTTTCTGGCACTGTTTTCTTGAAGGATTCAGTAGGAGAGTCCAGGACATGTACCAGAAGACAGGAGGTTCAGTCAGGACAACTTTGGTCCTGAGCCATTATGAAACAAATCAGGTGATGTTGAGGAACAAGAGACAACTACATGAGAAAGAGTCATGAATATCAACAGTACAGGAAAAAATACACCAGATTATGCTACCAAATGCACATTCTCTTCAAGATCTCCCAGGTAAACTCATGTATACATGTTATATCCAAGGAGATATAACATGAGATATTGAAGGAGATACTGTGGGAGAAGGTGGAGGAGACCTACAGGGATGGGTTTTCAAACAACAGAAGAGCACCAAACTGAAAGAGATGGCAACTTAAGAGTTTCCAGCAGTGGTATTTCTAAAGACTTAATTCCCAAATGCCTGAAGAAAATGAATACAGGGGCCAGGAGCTTGCCCTTGCACAAGGTAGGCATACACTTAAAGAAGCAATAGCAGAGAAGAGCTGGGTTGTAAATTCCCCACTGGAGTAAAACCATGGAATTCTGTTTTTCAGTGCTGAGGTTTAAAAAAAAAATCTCCCAAACGTGACACTTCATCTCACTAGGCAGTACCAGGAGATTTGATCATTTCAATTACTTCATCACAGGATCAGCTCTCCTGCAGCTTCACACCCCATGGTGAAGGACTGCCTTTCCTGGGAAGGGATAATCCCCACAGGATAAGAGCATTTCAGAGAGCAGGCACCTCCCAATCTTCTCCAGGCACACTATTTATTGAACACACACAAGTGACAATATAAGAAATAAGTAAGATGGTGATTTTCCCTGGAGGGTAACAGCATCTCCTCCCCTCTGGAGGCCCACCTGGATATAAACACCCAGGTGCTCCTCTGCCTGTGCTTGGTGAAACATCATCACTCACTCACTCACATTCTGGCACGTGAATAAACTTCCCTGCAGTTTGTGTTTCTCAGAAAGCCTGTGGTAGTAGTCATGGTGACAAAACTGGGGTCCTTGGCAACACACCAATGATGCTGCAAATCTACGATGACTAATCCTAAAAAGCTTAATTTACAGAAGTCATTTAAATGCTTAAAGATATGCAGGTCACTGCAGGGGGTGATTTAATGGCTATGGCATATTTGGTGGTGAAACATTGTACAGGAGGAACAGCCAAGGCATCTTCTGGCCATAAAATTATGTGGATTTTTAATGCAAGATGTAGACTAAAGACATTTAAAGGAAAGTACAGTTTAAACATAGGTACAATGACAAACCCAGCTGATTTCCAATCAAAGAGCTGGTCAGAGCTTCCAGATGAAAGAGTGTTTTAGATAGCAATCCCACTCAACAATATCACTGATACAGTACTCCCTGGTTTATTTGTGCCTATTCAGGATGTAATGAATGCTTTCCTCAACACATCTTGCCCATGAGCATATAAAACCATGATGCAGCAGAGCCAACTCCCAGACTGGCCCCATTAAAGCACACTGAGGACCTCCAGTGCAATGGTTTCCAGCTTTCCAAGGACAGCCAATGGTCCAGGATCTGCTCCATGCTGGCTGCCCCTGTGCATTTCCCACAGGGGAGCATGTGCAGGACAGTGGATCTTGTTCCCTATTCAATGTTTCAGACCTCCAGCTTTTTCCTGGCACTAAAAGATTTATGGTCATGTCTTCAATTATTATGCTGCTGTTGTCACCAAGGGAAGTGGACCAAATTCAGTGTATTGCTCTAACTGTACTTGGCTGGACCAGCAAGGCAGCAGTAAATCCACTGCCTCTTTTTTCCACAACTTTTACCTGTTTCTTCTCCAAGTGTCTGCCACACATAGGCATCTTCCAGCAGAAAGGCTTCCTGCATGTGAGCAGGAGCTAGGATTTGAAGCATATTCATGTGGCAGAAAGTAGGTTGCTTCAGTTAAAAGCAAGCAGACAAAAATACTTCTTGGATAAAATCTTAGTTCTACTTAAGAGGATTTCCCCCTTATTAAAACTTGACACAACACAACTGCCCTTGTCATAGCAGCTGACATGTAGCCAATGCACACACAAAGCACCCCAGTTCCCAGTTTCTGTTCCTGCAGAAAAATTGAGTTTGACTAGGAGTTACATGCACTCTTGCTTCATTCTGATGCTGTAATAAAGCAATAGCAGCAACAATAACTATGATAGGTACTAATAACTTCTGCACCTTCAAGAACAAAATGTGTTGCTTGATGCACAAAATGCTTGTATGGATGCAATTGCAAGATGCTTCTTGTGTAAATTCATGCAAAACAAATACTTGAAGACTTGTCTTGAAGTAAGTCTTGAAGACATACTAAACCTTTGCTCTTCTGAAAAATAAAACTCCCTGCTGATCCCATTTGGGGATTGAAACAGTGATTCTGGAGGGCTTGGACAGTTCTCTCCTCACCTGTTATGCCTGCAATGGAGCTGTTAGTGTCCTTGGACATTGTTCATTAACAGGATGTATCTACTGCAGTAACAAACCTGAATTTAGATTTATGCCATTGCACAGTCTCAGTGCTTGGTACAAAACAGTACTATGACTTCTCAATAATGAAGAACAGAAATGGCAATGCTTTACATCAGTTACAGCTCAAGATGGGAGTCTAAACCCCACTTTCTGAATCCCTCTGTGTGAAGTTGCTTCAACCACAGCTCAGCTTCATCTCTGGTGATAGCATGTCTACTACCCTCCCCCAGCCTATCACGAGGCTTTAATTAAAGCACTCACACAATTCTGTGATACATCGTGTTATTTACAATATTGTAGGGCTCTGTGCAGGCTGAAATCCTGGATATAAAGAGGTTTTTTGCTCATGGCTTTTTCAGCCAGCACTATTTAGACTTTTGTTGTCCAAATCAAGAAACCTTGCTGGGTTTCTATCAGGGATGGAGCTCACTGCTGATGTCTGGCTCACCTCCCTGCTGCTCCTCCTTGGGTCACTTTCAGCAGCCTGTCATGTCCCCATGGGTGTGACACAGCTGTCACACCCACCCTGTGTAGGGTGTGACTGCCACTGCCCTCAAGCCCTGGCCAAGGCACTTCCATCCTGCAGCACTGCTCAGCCTGGGCTGCCTCAGGAAATGGCAATCCAGGCTCTGCACAGACACTGTGCTTCAGAGAGGAAGGGCAAACCATGGTCTGCATCACACCAGAGCCACTGTGGGTGTCTTGGGCTGCTCATTTCTGCAACTGGAGCTGCACTGAGCACTTGGGCATGGTGGCAGTCCTGCTGGCATTCAAGGGGAGGCTTAAGGATGGAGAAGGCAAGGTACCTTTAGCTGCAGCTCAGCTACAGGAGAACAACCTCCTGTAAAACACTGCCTATGAAGCTGTCAAGGTTTCAATGCCTGCTGCAAAATCTAATCCCTGCTACGCTTTACGCTCGGCTTCTCCTGAAACCCAGGCTCTGCCATGGACATTTAAAGCTTAGCTGAACAAAGCACAGAGAGAGGCTCTATGGACCAATGGCATGGTCAGTGGGGTATGCAGGGAGGTGACCTGAAGAGGGATTTACCATTTCTAAAACTCCAGTTATAAGAAAGAAATCAAGAGTGGACAATAAGAAGGATAAAAGACAGAATGGGTGGTTGTGCTACCTAAGGGACTTGTAAGCTCTTTGCAACATCTGCAGAAGGGGTTGAATCCAGAGCCAGAAACCCTGGGATGATGCTAGTTAAATGCTTCAATGAATTGGAAGTTATCTTCCAGTATATTTTTAGTTGGCACCAACAGACATTACATAATGGCTATTACATAACAGCACTACTGCTACAAATACTGTCTTTTGGCTTTTTGTTTGGTTGTTTTTCTTTCTTTCTCTCACCCTCTTTTTCTCCAAGATCTTCTCCTTAGTGGAGGATTGATCAATAAATGCACTTTCCATCAAATGAGGCAGGCAAATCCTTAAGAGAGAAAACAAATGGAGTAAAAATATTGCTACTAAGCCTGTGAGCGCTTCTCTCTTGCCCAACCTCAAACAGAATTAACTATTCCCAGAATAGAAATTCCACTAAGGCTTCTCTGTAGTTTAAAGGGACAGGCTGTGATTCTGTGCAGACACTAAATTTCTCAATATTGTTTTTTTTTCTATCTCACAGTGATAGTTCAGAAGACAAAAATAAGAGGGTGGGGGAGAAGCACTACATAAGAGATGCTGAGGAAAAACAGAAGGATTTTTTTATCTGGTAAGATCATTGCCTGTTTGTGCTCCTTTAAAATCTTCTTTGGCATATTTTTATCTTTTCTTCTTAACAGCCATACTGGCAGAGCAACAAAGACTTTTGCTTCCAGACTATGCGCTACATAAAAAAAGAGAAGAAAGTTTCCAGAAGCCAGAAATATTTCCTTTCCTACACTTCCTATCTGTGAACCTAAAGAGAGCCAAAGCAGGCACACTGCCTCTGAAGGCAGAAATAAAATCAGTTCAGTGGCACACCACAAGCTCCCATACCATGTCACCCCCAGTTCAGGCAAGGGCTCTGTGCTGCTGTACTCCCAGCACAGAGCTTTCCTGACAAACACAGCACTCCCAGCACCCCTGCCTTTCTCATGCTGGTCCTCTAAAACAAATGAGCTGATTCCAGGAAGAGCAAGAGACATAATCTGACAAATAATCTCTTCTTTGCTAGCAAGCTGCTCCCTTCTGTTGTTTCTCTCTTCCACCTCCCTAAACCTGGAAATGCCACTCATGCTCTCCTGACCTATAAATAAACCAAACCCTGGACTACCTAGATGGGGAGGCAGCGTGCTGTGCACTTCACTGGTGTCACACACAGGAAAAAAAACAACCCTGGGAAGGTGGAGAAAGAAAAAACACAAACAAATGTGTTTTTTCGCAGCCACTTGGAGAGCACTATGTCAGCTCAGGGAGACTTTTGTAGGCTTTAAAAGCCATTGCAGCACAGAGCAGAGCCCACTGCTGAGAGCAGTGCTTGCAGTCCCCTGTGGAAGCACAGCCTGGCAGGGCTGCTCCTGTGAACATGAGCAAAAACCCAAGAAAGCAGGACAAAGAGGAAGCAAAGACATGAAAATGAATTAGCTGGCAGGACAGTGTTAGGTCTGGACTGAAGTAGTGCAGTTAGGGGAGAAGGAATAGCATACAAAAACTTAACAAATGTACTAAGATATATTATTACATGGAGAATACTGCCTTGTTTTGTGGACTTCTGCCACCTAGCTATTATGATCTTCAACCATTAATCAGAGGAAGAGGAAATTTGCTGGAAAAGCTGGCTTGAGAAGTTGTTTAGAGCTGTGAAGGCATGAATGCATGAGACTTCTGCAAGTAGTCCATGCTAACCACAAAGAATACAGTCCATTTGTCATTCAGGACTGAAAATATTAAGAGAAACAAATGTCAAAAGCACTAGGTTTACTTGCATTTGTCACAGATTTCTCCTCAATACAAACTACTTAGGGATTTTACAATAACCGATCACTTGTAGCACTGAAAAATAGCAAGCACACATTTAACTGAGACAAAGGTTCATGTTTTCAGGAGAAAAACTTCTAGTTCATTTCAAAGCTCCTCCCTGCTGAGCCTCCAGCCCCAGGTGCTTGGGATAAAGGCCCTTGATAGGCAGCAGTGGTGTTGCTGCTGAGCGCCCTTCTCAAGATCAAAGCCCTGCAGGCAAACATGGCCCAACTGCTGAATCGCTGGTTAATGAACCCTTGGGCACGGCTGTACTTGGACAGCAGCGCCTTCCTCGTGCATGTATGCAAAGCAGGGGGAAAAGGCATCCTGAGGAATGCACGGCTGAGCAGATGGAGGGGCACTGTTTATCCAACACCGGCTGCAGTTTTTGCACAGCCCTGGTGCCAGAGTGGCAGCACACACAGCCTGTCCCTGTCCCCAGACAGCGCTGCCACAGTGGGAGCGCGCCCGGGGGCTTCCCTGCCTGGGGGAAAGAAAAGGATGTTTCATTTAAACGGAAGGGAGCAGCATACAGACTGTGTGAACTTGTAAAAATAAGGTTGCACTCTGACATACTCAAAATTTGGCCAAGGGAAACCAGCTGGACTTTGCAAGGTCACCTCAGTGGACCCAAACATGCATTCCCATTCCCACCCAGCCTCTCTGCACATACCTTTGCGACAGCCTGACATACCAAACCTCTCTCCTGGGAGAGCAGCAGGGTTATCCCTCATAGCCTCGAGGCATAATGCACTGAGGTTCAGCTCCATGGTGTTTCTGAGCTCTTTGGTTTCTTACTTTTAAGAGACTTCCAGGGAAGTGCATACAACGGGATTGTGAAGAATCCTACTAACCAGCTGCATGTCCAAGCACGAGCCTCTGCAAACATGCTGCTGCTGCTGTGCAAAAAAAAAAAGCCAACTCCACTGTAAAGATTGTTCCACTGATTGAAGATGGAATTAAAACATATTTAAGTCATATAAGTAATATGTACTAAATTTAAGAATTAAAATAAAAAGTCTCAGATCAGCAAAATATGAACCATTAATCAAACAGACACTCTGAAAAAGTTCACTGTGAAATCTCTAGTGATTAGCCATGGGCCCTGTGCCAAGGAGGCCTGTGAGCTCTGTTTCACTGACATGTATTTTTAAACAACCTCCAGCAAAGAGGAGCTCCATTTGGGGCACAGAATACCAGCTTTGGGGGCTGGGACCAGTGTCTGCCACAGATCATCTTGCAAAGCATCTCACTGGATCCCAGCTCTCCATCTAAAATGCTTTGCTCCTAATTCCTGCCTGGCTTTACAACAGAATCTGCAGGGCACAACCACCTCCTTCCTACACTCACAGAGGGCCCTGCTGTCCCTGTCTGGTGATGAGAGCTGTGTACATCTGTAATATACACCATGCAAACAATAAAAACCCCACAGCTGAAAGATCTTCAGGTAAAATACAGCCAGTCTGTGGTAGTTAGCCCTATCATTCCCAGCTGTATTGAATGCATTATCTGAAATCACCCAGCAGTAGAGAGCCTGTAGCCTCTTTAATAGCCTAGTGATTACATGTATTGCACAATCCTTGATGCAAACTGCTAGCAGCATCTCAGACTGCATTAACATCACCTGCAATTCCAGGTATGCTGAGATCTGCCTGGGCTAGGTAAGGAGAACTGACATTTCATCAACCTAGTGGCCCCTGCCTACTTGTGCTGAGCACAATATGTATAACTCTTCTGTTTGCAAATTGCCCAGAATGCTCCAGAGACAAGAGTTTACACTGGTAACAAACACAGAATTGAGCTGACAGTTTAAAAAGATAAGTAAAATGTTGCTTTCCATTCAAATTAGGGGGAATAAATGATTAGTTATAAGCAAAGAACTTCTCCCACAGAGTGTTTACTTTATCCTGGAATGCATCAAGAGGTATCTGCATTACTGCAAATCCTCATCAACAGAAATGCAAATGTTTAGAAAGAGGGAGAAACAGAGGAACAAGATGATCTTTTCCTTCCAACACAAACCATTCTATAATGGAAAATACCACGAGTTAAAAGGTTTTTCAGATTAGTCTGTATGAAAGAAAATGGGCAAGCAGTGCTCATCTAAACTCTGCCAAAGCAGTAATCACTGAAAAGGTGCAAAAGCCCTGCAAGCACGAGGGCCAGGACAGGAGCCCTGATGGAGCAGGCTGGCCAGAGCTGGCCCCAGTGGGAGCCCATGAAGCAACCACTGCTCAGCTGGGAGCAGGCAGCATTGGCTCCTCTGCTCTGTCAGAGCCACCACTTCCCTCCCTGACAGTGATGGTGGGGGTTCAACCCCACAGCCACTTCTGCAGCTTCTCAAGACCCTCGAGCAGAACAAGGCACAGCCTGGAAGGGCCAATTGTTGAGCCAGAAGCACCACTGTGGCTTGGCTTCTATCTGCCCACCCTGCAGGACATACCAGATGGGGAAGAGAAAACCCTGCAGAGGAAGGTGAGGTGCTAATTATTAAAAAAAAAAAAGGAAAAAAAAAGAGCAAGCAGAAAAGCAGCATCAAGATGTTCAGCATGCCTCACCAACTGAGAGAGGGTTCATATAACATGCAGTTTGGTTTTAAATGCTTGCACGACCTAAGTTTTTAATCTAAGTTTTAACTGATCACTTGCAGCAAATGGAGCAGAACCAGCTGTACTCCAAAGGGCCCTGCACTTGTTTCCAAGAGGTGTTTCTTGCCTCCATGAGTTTACATTTCCATCTAATCCAGAGAGACCATGGATATAAGCAAAAATACATTCTGGCTGCTTTCAGAGCATGAGAAGCAAAGGAGAGCAAAGAAGATAAGTAGAAACAAGAATAATTTTAATTCATTTCTGCAGACATAATCCAAGAAGTGCGAAGTGGAACTTCACTGTACATTGCAGGCAATCAAAAGCAAAAGTCAGTCCCATGACAGGGCTTAGCAGAAACACAGCACAAGCTCCTAAGTAAAGAAATAAAACAGACATCTTCAGAATAAACACAAGCTGTGCAAGAACTGACAGAGAGATGATGGATGTCCCAGAGAAGGAGGCTCCAAGTGATGCACACTAACACCCTGCTCCCCAGCTTCACCCTCTCCTCCTGAGCTGGCCACTCCATGGGCAGACAGGCACACAGCCTCTCAGGGACTGAAATGGTTTGTCATGGACATATTTTCTGAAAAATACTTTTGCTAGGATTTTTCTCCTGAGAAGCTGAGAGGCCTCAGAAACGAAATGTAAACAATGATTACAATAATTCCTGCTGCTGTGGAATGCAACAGGTGCATCTTTGATTGGCCCATGTGAGTTGTTTTTACTTGATGCCCAATGACAGCCATCTGTGTCGAGGCTGTGAGCAGTCACAAGATTTTATCATTCCATTTCTTTCCTTGCCAGCCTTCTGATGAAATCCTTTCTTCTATTCTTTTAGTATAGTTTTAATATCTCATTTTCTTTTAATATAATATATATCATAAAATAATAAATCAGCCTTCTGAAACATGGAGTCAAGATCCTCATCTCTCCCCTCATCCTGGGACCCCTGCAAACATCACCACAATGGCTCATGCCTTTAACACTGTTGTGGAGGAGTTTTACCCACTATAGCAAAAGCTGTAGAAAGATGCTACAATCACAGAAGCCTCCTTGAAGATCCTGACTGGATCTGGACTGTAAGTTAAGCTGCCTAGATAAGATAAAGGGGACACTATTGTTCAATCAGCTCAGGTCTAGGGAGAAACAAACAAGGCTGAGGGAAAGGAATGCATCCACAAGAAGCCAAACCCAGCAGCTGCACTGAGAATCATCTCTGGCTGGGTTTGGGGTGGGGGAGCCCACAGAAGCCAGGTTTATAAAGCCTCCTCATGAAATAGGGTGGGGAGAAGGAGGTTTTGAGTGTGTGGTGTAACCTCTGGTCAGAGGCACTGAACTCCCATCCTCCCTTACACAAACTGGCCCAGCTGTGGAACCCTCAACCCCACAGGGCCCATCCATGGGACATTCAAGAGAGAGGCAGAGGAGGGGGTGTCATAATCCATCAAAGACCCCCCAGAGCACTCCCCAGACTCATTCCTGAGGTTTTGCACCACAGGACTGCACCTGATGCACAAAGATGCAACAGATCCAGAGTCTGCTGCAAGAGCCTGGTCCCTGCCCTGGGGGATGTGCTGGGGCATTCCCACTTGGCCTGAATATACATGAATCCACCAGATTCTGTGCTTTTTGGGGGACCTTCACCACCAAGATGACCAGCTGGAGTGGATCAATGCAACATCACTGGGATCCAAGGAATGCTGATATTTTCTTTCTTCTGTGTTTCTTTCTGTTCCCCCACCTCTTTTCTACTTCTTTCTCTTCCTTTTTCTCTTTTCCTCTCTCTCTCTCTCTCTCTCACATTTACTATGAAATAAAACCCTTTATTTAATTTAATATTAAATAAAAATACTACTGACCTTGGCATATGGTCTTGTTTGCACCTTAATTCGGGCAGATGCATTTCTAATAACTTTAAAACTGGATCATGCCACGGCCCCAGCAGCAACCTCACACCTCAACATGCCTTCAGCTTACACTCTTGCCTTCAGGCTGTCCTCCTCAACTCTGTTCCCAAAATGCTGCCTTGACACAGCCAACCTCTAATTTGTAAGAATTAGAACTGGACCTCCAAAGCTTGGGTCCTAGAAATCAAAGGATAGATAACTTTTTCAGCTCTGCTGTGCCCCACTGTTGTTGTGAAATGCCATGGGACAGCAATGTATAAAAGAAGGCACAGAAGAGAAGCATCTCACAGAACAAAGGCATTGTGTTTGTACTGGACTTGTATGACCTTGGAGTAAACAAATCCAGACCTCTGAACCAGACACAGTTAGAGATGATTCTCCTCTCCCAGAACCCCCAACTGATCCTAAAGATGAAAGGGAGCAAGAAAACACTAAAGATGGAGTTGTTGCAGCTCAGTCTCTCCCAAGTGTGGCATAGATGGTCCTGCAAACACATAAAAGCAATCTGCACTTGAGTTAATAATCAACAAACTACTTATTTGTTTATTAAGCTTTTATAACTTCCCTATACACGTGCCCTTGATGAAAAGTGTGATCCTTCTCAGTATAGTTGGATATTACCTGTACATTTTCTCCACAGGGTCAGTTTACTGCAGATCCCATGGCAGGAATTTAGGAGCTGTTGCTACACTTGGAAAGCAATACATTCATCATCAGTCAGGGATTGTGCTCCACAGCCCTGGTCAGTCCCCAGTGGGAGCAGCTCATCCTGCAACGCTGCAAACCAAGTGAAGTGCTAATGCATGTGCCCCAGCACCACAATGAAGGTTAAAGACCCATTTAGCACCTGGTGCTGAAAATGGTGGTTCCTTGCCCACAACTCACAAATCATCATCCTGCAGCCTGCTCTACTCAACCACTTTGGCAAGGTAACTGAGGATTTATTTTACACATGAAAATGTTTAAAGTGCTGCAATATTGAGTGCTCTGCAGGTGGGAGGCTGCCAAACAAAGGTTGTCACAGGCAGGGACACAATCCAATATATCATGAAACCAGTATTTCTACTCCTTCCACTTGCTTTATTTAGTCTCCAGCTTCTCTCAGTGGGAAGGACAGGGCTGTCTGCAGCCCCAGCCACATTCACCACTCAGCCAGGTGCCACCCCAGTGCCAGAGCTCTGGGCACTGTAACAGAGCTCAAAGCAGCAGCCTGTAATGCTGCACGTACAAGAGGAGGTAAATTAGCACAGGCAAAGTGAGTTTTTTAATAACCACAGGCACTTTTAGTAATAGTTAAATAAAATGCTCAGAAACAAAACCAGTACAACTACCATCTTGGGCACTGAAAGCTGCTGAAAAACTGCAATTGTATCAGAGCTTCATGGCCTGCTGCACACGCTGCTGCTTTAGAGCCAGCCCATCCTCCTGAAATGCACTGAAAATGTAGCTGGCCTTTTCCACTGCCCTGAGCTGATCTGAATAAAGACCCTGCTTTGTCTCTGTCCCTCTGGGAGCCTCTCAGGAACCCTGGGCCAGCCCCGAGTCGGCAGAGACCGGGGGGCAGCCCCGACACGGGGAGACACTGTCTGTGTGTGCCCCGAGGGTACTGAGGGCACCTGGGCTGGGGGGAGACACTCTCTGTGTGTGCCCCGAGGGTGCTGAGGGCACCTGGGCTGGGGGCAGACACTCTCTGTGTGTGCCCCGAGGGTACTGAGGGCACCGGGGCTGGGGGCAGACACTCTGTGTGTGTGCCCCGAGGGTACTGAGGGCACCGGGGCTGGGGGCAGACACTCTCTGTGTGTGTGCCCTGAGGGTGCTGAGGGCACCTGGGCTGGGGGCAGACACTCTCTGTGTGTGCCCCGAGGGTGCTGAGGGCACCTGGGCTGGGGGGAGACACTCTCTGTGCCCCGAGGGTGCTGAGGCCACCTGGGCTGGGGGGAGACACTCTCTGTGCCCCGAGGGTGCTGAGGGCACCTGGGCTGGTGCCTGTGCAGCACAAGAGACACCAGAGACATCGGTAGATGATAAAGGGCCGACTCTTAGCAGGGGTTAATCCAAAGTTTTATTAGGAGTCCCAAAGGAGCCCCTACACCTCAGGGGCCTCCTGCCGAGAGCCCCGGGAGATGTGCCAAGGTTACATTTAAAGGGAGGTGGAAACCAAAAGTAGAGAACATCTTACCAACCAAGAAGTGACCCTAAGGGATGGGTACTGGGGGATGGACATTTAGGACAGCGTATGGGGCAAGGCCTGGGGGGCTGACCCCTGGACTCTGGCTGATCACTCGACACTTGGACCGAAACTTCTGCATGGAGGGATGGGATCTGAGTGATTGACAGAGAGCCACGGTGGGGGTTTGGGGATGATCTCATCCCAGGAGAGGGATAACACAGGTAAAGGGAGGGGGGTACAGTTTGGGATAAACCATTTGGGAAAAATATGGGGATACAAAACAAAACTACTTCAAAGTATTACAAAGTATAAAAACGCACTACAACACTGCTTGTTGTCTGGCAGGCACTTGCTGCCTTGAGCATCCTCATGGGCAGTGCAAGGAACAAGTGCTCCAGGTGGCTACTTCCTGCTTGCCCACAAACCCAGCAGCCACCAGGCTGTTCCTCTTTCTTCTCTTCCCTCCTCCCTCCTCTCCACCCCAGTCACCCTCTAGTACAGCTCAAACTGCATCATCTCCTCCTATTCTCCTTGTTGCTATGTCCATCTTTACTCCTTTTTGTCTCTTCTTGTCTTCCCCACTGATCCTGTACCCTGTCTTCCCTGACACTGGATCTATCCCCTGTCTGTATCTCCATCATTCTCACAGATTTGTCCCCTACAATCTCAGAATAACTATTCATACCTTTCTTCTGCTTCTTCCTCTGAAGAGGCAGGGTAGCACCAGAGTCAGAAACCTCCCCTGCTCCTGAACACCCCCAAAGCTCTGCTCCCAACTGCACCATTGAGGCCTCCCCCAAAACCAGGGCTACAGCATCCTCTGCCAGCATGAGCTGCACTACAGACTGCAAAAACCCCACCAGAATGGATGTCACTCCTGACACTGTGGCTGAAAAACTCTAGGGTACACAAACCTCCACCTGGGCTGAATGGTTTAATGAGGTGAAGGTACCTTCTCACACAGAGACACCTCTGCTGCCAAGGCATGAGAGGACTACAGCTCTTACAAAAAATCACTTGTCAGTATTTTGCAGTATTTCCTTCCAAGCTACTCCTGAGAATGCCTTAAACAAAATAAAAAATACTTGAAGAAAGTAATGACATAACCTCCTCCCAGGTTACCGAATTTCACAGAGATTTAGTCAGACCATGGGCATTTTACTGGCAAAGCTACCAGAAAGCTGAACTGTCAGCCCCACCTAGAGCAAGTGCTAAACTTTTGCTGACACAGTTCATTATCTTGCAAAACAAATTGTCCCAAGTGAACTGTGACATTAATGTGTGTGATTCTCCAGTTGTTCAGGCTATTAAAGTGTAAGATGTATTAGAAGTAAGGGTAGAAAATAGCCTTTGCAAAATATTTTTCAGATCATTAGCTGACAGAATTTTCTACACAATTTCACTCTCTCATTTCTGAGTACAAGTGCCTTCTCCTTATTAAGTGCTTCCCAACCTGCTAAGCATGATGTGTTTTCAGTGGTTGCACTACTCACACAAAGTGTATATCAGTGACTCCAGCTCTTACTCCACTATTTCACCCAGCTGGAGAAGATCAGGTGAAATTAGGCCTATATTGACAAGCAGCTGCCTTATTTCACTCACCCCAAAGGAAAAAAGGCCAAATCAGTCTTACTGTCTAATCCACAAATAGCCAAAAAGTTAGAATTGAAGAAAGAAGCTGGGAGAAAACCAATAGATTACTGCATATCTGTCCACTGTAAAAATTCTATTATTGTCACTATTCAGCAACTGAACTTAGTCACACACAAATCAGTAATGAAGCCCTTTTCTGTAGGGGAAATTGTTCACATTAGGCTTCTCTGCCTTCTGCTCATCTTGGCAATGAGGACCTTCTGCATTTTTGCTCAAACCTTTCTTGCCACCTAGAACCTTTGAGCTGCAATAGCTGCTTGGAAAAAAAGGACTTGCTAAACACACATGAGCCTTTTAGATTTTTGCTTCCTGGACCTCACGACTGTCATTCTTTATCCTGTGGCAGAGGCTAGGAGATCTAGTCATGGAGCTGCCTTGAGCTCACTGCAGGAAAACCAAAAGAAACAAAAAAATTCAAGCCCACATAAAGCAGCAGATGAAAATATGTATTTAACTCTTTTCCTTTACCCAGTTTTCCACTGAGTGCCTTCAAAGCATCACTTTTCCATTTTCAAACAAGGAAGCAAACTGCACCCTATGCCAGGAGCCCAACTAATCAAAACTGACAACAAAAGTGTCCCAGTCCAGAAGAGTCCATCAGAACCTACTGAACTCAAGCACAGGAATCTCTACAGAACAGGCTGGTTTTTTCCCCAGTAAATTTCCCTCCAGAAGCTTCTCAGCTGAAGTGACTTTTTAAAGCAGCTGGGTAAGTGTCTGGTCCGTCTGTCTGTCTCTGCCCGGACATGGGTAGGGTGGTTCTGGGGCAGCTCACGTTTCAAAGGACAAGTCTGGACTCTTCAGTTTTTCCATCTTCAGATTGTTTATTATTTCTTATCTATAGAATTTTCTGTCTGCCCAGCAGAGGTCTGACCTGCAAGGCAGCCAAGGGCACTCTGACCACCCACGGGGCGGTCATGTCTTTTTATACTAAAATCTACGTACATGATATTTACCTTTATTTCCCAATACCTTTCACCATATTAGCAAGTGCACCTTCACCATGAACCAATCCCCAAGTGCCAACATCACCACAGGAGATGGAAGACAAGAAGAAGAAAGAAGAAGGACGAGACACGCCCTGATCCCTCCATCTTGTCTCCACAAGCCCCCTGTACCAAAAACCCTAAAATCTATATTTCACCCTGTAAATGTGTCTTTCTTGCACCCTTCACTCCCAAGTGACTCTCACGTCCTCAAACAGGTGTCACCTCCTTAGATGGATCAAAATCAAGCCACCAAACACTCTTGGCAACATTCCAGGATTTCTGAGCCCCCCAAGGGTTCTCCCGGTAACTCTGGACATCCGGAGTGATGTGCTGAGTTCCCACAGGTAAGGACTGAGAATTAGTGACAAATACCATCTGAAACACTGCAAGGAGGGAGTACCCCAGTCATGCCTTGTGTCCTGTACAGAGGAGCCCTGCTCCAAACCCAGTGTTCTGCACTGCCAACAGAACATCAGTGCCCTTTGTCACAGAACCCAAGTGACACCAAGGACACTCCTGTGTGGAGATGACATCTGCTCATGCCATGCTCCTCCCCTGTGAAGAGCCAGCCTCATCCAACTGCTTTTCCTCACTTCTATGGGGCAGGACAGCAAGGAGTCCTCATCTTTTGGATATTGAAGCCATGTTCAGGCACAAGGGGCTTGCTAAAACCCAGCTCAATATGCTTAAAATTAAGAGGGTGCAAATGACTTAAAGATGCAGCTATTACTCCACAAAGAGCTATTAAACCTCCTGTTCTCAATGGGATTTTCCTTTGGGCTTGGTGAAGTACACTCTGCAGTTCCTTTGAACTTCATGTTTATGAGATACACAAATTGCACTTTTGAAAGCAAACTGGTTTCAGTTTGTGGTTTCCTTTCATCCAAATGGGTGGTAATCTGAGACAATCTGAGAAACTTTCATGGATTGTCCTTGATTCTTGGATACATAAATTCATTTCCTTGTAAAGAAAGGTACATACAAGCCACTAAAACCAGGCCCATTGTGGCATGTTGGGAGCACTCATCTAGGTCAAGAATTTGTTGATACAAATACTAAAAATAAATTTTGGCAGAAAAATTCTATCTGCTCTATTTAGAACATGAAAAACCATGGTAAACACCCATCAGAGCAGGCACTCCAGTCTGCTGCAAACAGCACAGAGCTTGTTTAAGAGGCTACTTTATTTTTGGTTACTGGCTAAAATGCAAGAACAAGCATCCAACAGAAGTTTATCCACATGATGGCCCACATAAATTCTCATCCCACTTCTCCAAAAGCTCAATTCTTTTGAAAGAAACAAAATAAAACACCTAATTCACCAAACTTAAAACCTGAGGATGTCAGTACAACAACAGTACTCAAGAGGTCAGAACACAACTTGTCATCAAGCTCCTGAGGATTCCCTGCTCCATGGGCTTGCCTCACTTATGGATGTCAGTGCCCACGTGTGAGCTGCTTTTTTAACTTGCCAGCTACAGAAAAACTTGGTTTGGCCCTGGCAGTGAAAAATCCAATATATTTTATAGTGAAATATATTAAGTAGTGAAAATCCAACAGATTTTTCAGTTTTAAGCTAGAGTTTAAGGACAGGTTTCTGAAAAAGTAGAGCTAAAAATGATTTTTCTTAAACATCTTCTCTATCACTGAATAAATATATACAAATATAGGTATATACACTAACATACATAGGCTTTTTATATACATATATATATACACACACACACACACACACACACACACACACACACACACATATATATATTTAAATTGGCAACTCCTAAGTATACAAGTTCAGCTCAAAGTGTTTCAGTAAATAAACATCATAACCAAGCCCAGGGAAGCAGAAGAAACAACTGTGAAATAAATACCCCACAGATACAGTTACTTCAGCAGGGCTCCAGAGGTTAACAGTTACTGAGTGCTTGCAATCTGCTCAGCAATGTGAAAGACACAAAGATAAAGAAATCAGGTTTGTGGAGACCCTCCAAGGGCTTGTCAGCCACAATGCCAGAGCTGCTGACACTGCCAGTCCTTGAGAAGCCACCTCTGACATTTTATCAACCTCTTCAATGTAATGTACCCCAAAACCCACTCAAACAATACATGCAGGCTGTGACTGTGGAGATACAGTTCTTTCCAACTGTAAACATTCAATAAATGTGGAAGTATGGAAGTTGGAACTGAAGAGGGATTGGTAAATCTTGTAAAATAAACAGGAGAATGTTTTGGTAGAACACAGTGATGGAAATCCCAGAGACAGCAAACCCAAAAGAAAAATGGACAAGCAAAACTGGGAATGTCTTTACCACTGTGCCTAGATGGTCTGCAGAAATCTTGGAGAAGGATTATGAAGGAAAATAAACCTGAGGCTTTATGCTACTCTGAAGGAAGCTAATTGCATCTCTGAAGAAGCACATTGCATCTTACACCTCACTTTGATTCTAGTCAGGATTTAGGATTTATATGATTCAAACTCATAAGCACATTCATAGAGAGAGGGAGGGGGAAAGACAGAGGGAGGTATGAACCCAAACATATCGTAATTCTTTTGATTTGTCTTCTGGGGATAAATTGTTCTTATTTTAGGATTTTATTCTTCTCTACCATGAGAAAATCTACTGGATATTTTCTGTTAAGTTCACTATAGCTGTAATACAGCTGTCACAGATAGGATTTTAAGGGAGGATATATTGTGAAACAGCTCATCAAAAGGCAGAATTTGTCTTAGAAAGTTAAGATCTTCCACTGGACTTTCAAGAAAGATCATAAGTAGACAGTTCTCCACAGAGGAACAGTAGCAGGATAAACTGGCACAACCTTTGTTATTTTGTATTTTTATTATGGCTCTGTTTATCCTCTTTCCTAAGAGTCTTGGATAGTTCTTTGAGAAACAACAAGTTGATGCTCCAAGATCCTTAAGCACTGTTGGGAGGAGAAGTGGCACACAGACATCATTGCTACAGTGCAGAGACAACACCTGAAACCCAGGGAAATGCTGACAGAGGATGTCATGGAGACCAAAAGAATGAAGAGGCTTCATAAGGGGTTAGGCAACTCTGTGGTGGATTGCTATACTGATAGCTATTAAATATGGCAATGCAGATTCAACCTGTAATTTAGGAATCCCTCAGTTTTTGACTGGTAGGAAACTGCAGTGGGGAAGGAAGGATAAAAACTTCCTGCTCATCTCCTATCCCTGCTGATCTCACTCAGAGGTGTGAGATCACCTTCCTTGTACACTGCTCATATAGCCACAAGCCAATCTGAGCCAACACCCACAGCTCTTTCAAAGAGAGCAGCATCTCTAAAGAACTGGGTAAGGCCAGATTATTACAGAGAATCATTTTCACTGTTATTTACACTGCAGATGATGCAGTAATCTCTCTTTCATTGTATTATGGTATCTGAGCAGGATCAGGCACTTAAAAGCAAATGGCTGAAGAGAATCCAAACAGAAACCTTCCAAAGAGTGCCTGGTCAGTGGTACAGGACATGATGTAAAGAGTGCTCAGCTGAAAGGCAGGGATAAACTCTGACTGCAAGTCAGCAAACCCCTAATTAAGTTGCAAAACTTTTAAGTAGGCATTTGATTTATCAGAGGTGCAAGTCTGCATCATGGTTATATGAGCAGGATCTTAAACAATGAACTTAAAAGTTCTGCAATGGTAAGAAGTAGTATGGGAATTGTCAGAATTGAGAGCTCTGGAAAAGAATTAAAATAGGGAGCAAAAGAGCAGAACAAAATTTACCTATTTTCTTTTAGATTCAAGACTTCAAGGGATGTCTAAGAATTAAGGAGGTGACAGACCTGCCAACAGCCACTTTTTGCTGCCACAGGAGGGAATTTAGTGATCATTAAATAGCACAGCCCAAAGCATAAACCTTCCACAAGCACAAATAATGTCAGGATCTAATTAAGATAACCTGATGCTAACACCTTTTCTAAACTGAAGAAATGATTTTGAAGAATAGTTGACCTGTATGTTTATTTCTATCACTGATTTTGTACTAAGTGCATGAGCCATAAAAGCTCCACCTGGGCAGCTCTGCAGTGTAACAGAATGCCCAGGAAGCTACAGCCCTCAGCTCCAGGTAAAGCTCACCTGCTTTCTTCACCCTGGAATGCTCTGTAGCCTCAGCTATGCAAGTCATGTCAGTCCTGCTGTGCTGATAAAACATATTTCTGGAAGGTGGTTCCAGCTGAAAGGCAGATTTACTGATGACACAGTCCAAAACAATGAGAGGTGTTTGAAGTGGAGGGACAGAGGAGAGGCCATGCCTTTAGCATTATTCACTGGGGATCACAAGAGACACAGCTCTGCCAGAGGAAGCTGCAAGTCCAACTTGCTCAACTTTCTCATCTCCAAGCTGCATACAAAACATCAGTGTCATGGTCAAAATAAAACATTCTACCATTTTAGGCATATTGCCTAATTAGAAACCATTGTTATCTGAGAACACTGTTTTTGCAGCTGTCAGGAAATTAAATAACCCAAGGGTAACTTGGAATTAAATAAAGCTGTACAAACACATAGCCCAGCTCTGAAATCCTGACTCTGACAAGCATCCCCTCTGCTTTCCAAGGGACTCAACATTTAACTAGGGCATGCAACTATCATTTTCAATCAGGCCATAGGATAACAAACACTGGTCCTTCTTGAGGGGCTGAACTTGCAAATCCATATATGACAAGGCTGCCTTCTCTCCACTGAGAGCAGCAGCACCTCCTGAGGAAAGAGCTCCATTACAAGTGCCTACTAAGAGAGCAACCAAGGACTGATAAAAGGAAATGCTTATACAGAAATCCCTGCTTTCATCTCATTTCATTTATTTCTCTTCTTAC
The DNA here is from genome assembly GCF_051311805.1 of Agelaius phoeniceus. Lineage (NCBI taxonomy): Eukaryota > Metazoa > Chordata > Aves > Passeriformes > Icteridae > Agelaius > Agelaius phoeniceus. The sequence continues at coordinate 8,476,141 of NC_135284.1, forward strand.
AATCCTTGTAACTTGAAACTTTGTCAGCAATCTAAAAACTAAGCTGGTTAAGAATTTTTAAGAATGAAACAAAAAGGAGAAGTGCATTTCCAGTGAGAATGGTGCAGTCTGTGAAATGCACAAAAATGCTCACCTGGGAAAATCTGTTTCTGGTGGCCTCCTTCTACTTGTAATTTCTGTTGCAAAAAACAAAAAACTCAGACTAATATCAAAGTCTGAGTTGAAGACAAAGAGACAAAGTTCTTGCCAGGCCAGACACTGACCCAGCAATACAAGGTATTGCACAGGAAAGTCAAGTCTATAAACAAAAGCTGTTCTAATGTGTCAACACAGCTCCCACCTGGCCATGGACACAGAGGGATGACAGACTCCCTAAAGATGACCTGGAGGATCATGAGCAAATGACAATTTTACAGCTATTTTACAGATATTCAAGTTGTTGCAATCCAGTGGTAAATAAAGTCTGATTTTGAAGTGCAGATAAGTAGATAAGTCAGTTTGGGCTTCCAATTAAGGCAAAATCTGATTTGTCCCACAGAGTATGTATGTGACCTGAAACAAGCAATTTGGTCTCCTTTTTATCAGTTTCCTCATATGTGGGAGAAAATAATTCTTACTTCACAGAGGTCTCATAAGAGAGGAAGTATGAATACACTCCACAAACAAAGCATCATTATTATGTTTGGCTAAAAATGTGGAACATGGTAAGGTAGATTCCAAAAATAATCATTATGTCCACTCTCACTGGAGAGCTGGGTTGGGAGGACAAATCCAGGTTAGGCTCTGGTCAGTTTTCAGGAAATCAGGCTGCTCTCTTTCTTCCTCTTCACAGGATAGCACACCACTAATAACTGGAAAAACCTGGCAAATTAAAACCAGATTCAATCTCCAAAAGCTGACATTTGCTCACGAAAATGAAGAAGGGAGCAAAAATTGGCTTTTTTCTTTATTGACAAGCAAAGCAGATTAAAAGTTTGGGTCAAGATGTGTTCAGAGCATGGCTGTGGGTGCATGTGTCCTGTGCAGGATTGTTTCCTGAGTGCCATCTCTGTGCTATGATCAAGAGCTGGGCCCTTCCCAACCTGTCCACCATGGCTTTTTGCTCCCAGCCAGGAAAGCATTGCCATGGCAGCCTCTGCCCACCCTGCTCCATGAGCAAATGCATCCACAGCCCAAAAGAACTGAGGGCTTTGTCTCTGACAGTTCAGTAACAGGAACTGCAGAAATCAGCAGATTTCCCACTTCCTGACAAAACTTTCCCTGTGTTTCAGAAACTCCTGGCCAAGGCTTTGCTCACAGACTCTGCAAGCCAGGGGTGGAGAGGACCCAGCCCAGACAGTCAGGGCAATGCTGGCAGCTCTGGCTGCTGCCAGCAAGGGGACACAGGTGGAGTGTTCCACTGAAAAGCCACACCCACAGAAATAAAAGAATATCAAAAGAAGAACCACTGCAGTTGGATTCACATTTACAATTCCTTCTGCATTTTCAAATAAAATAGCAAACTCCCAACCTTTTCTTCTTCTTTTTTTTTAAGACAGTATTTCAGACAAGATTTCATAGAGCAAATAATTACATTTCAAACAAGACTTAAAGATGGAGCCACTAAATTCCTAACTTTATGACTGTAACCTTGATGTTGTGAGTATTAATCCTGTGCAAGATTAAAAGCTAAAATATGAGATTTCTAAAAGATTATGTAACTTTTCCCATAAAGGGTATTTTTTCCTGCCCCAATCTCCAATCTGTTCCACTACAGACCTGATTTGTGCCTTAGGCTGCAAGTGCACCCATTGTAAAAGGGAATCCTGAGGGACAGAAACTCCCTCAGTTATTATTTACAATGGTCTTTGCCTGTTACATTATCAAAGCATTTCACATGTTTACTAATTAATCTTTCCAAGACCTATTAGGAGGTGATTTAATTGGATTATCCCTGTTCCTAAGATGAGGAAACTGAGACACAATGAGAGACTTGTCCCAGGTGAAACAGAAAAGCCTGCAGCAGACCTATCAACTTCACCAGAGTGCTCTGGTTCCCTGTGCCTTCACCTTGTGATGGCAACAGCAAAGCTGCTCCCTTGAGAAAGGCTTCCTTGCCCTTGGAGAAGCCCTTGCACAAACCCTAGACTGTGATTATCAGTCCAAAAGCCTGAAAAAGATGATGGTTGGCCACTGTGTCACCATCAGCTTAATATTGAATCAAAGAACAAAACATGCCCCTGTCACCATGATATTTTCTGAAAAATCCCTTTGCCTAGGATTTTCTCCTGGGAAGCTGAGAGGCCTCAGAAAAGAATGAAAACAATAATTATCTATTGCTTGGGAATGTGGTCTGGAGATGGTTTACCAATAGGTGCATCTTTGATTGGTTCCATGTGAATTGTTTTTAATTAATGACCAATCACCATCAGCTGTGTCAGACTCTCTGAGTCTGTCACAGGTTTTGATTATGATTCTTGTCTAGCCTTCTGATGTAGCCTTTCTCTATAGTTTAGTATATAATTTCACAATATTATATATGATATGATGATAATATAATATAATATAATATAATATAATATAATATAATATAATATAATATAATATAATATAATATAATATAATACAATACAATACAATATAATATAATATATCAGCCTTCTAAGAACATGGAGTCAAATTCTCATCTCTCACCTCATCCTGGGGACCTCACAGGGCCACATTCCTGCTTTGTTTTAACTGGATAAGAACTAGCTCAAAGCATCAAGTAAATTCCCCTCAAAAGAGAGCTGCTAGTTTGCACATGCATCAGTCTGCATTTCTAGAGTCAGACAGAAGGATTTCAACTGATTCTAGTGAAAACCAAACTACTAGACACATTGCACTGGGATTATGAGTTACCCTTGATCCATCATGAGTTCTGGAGATTTTGTACCTGGAAAGCTGGAAAAGACTGATCACTGGTACCAGGAGAAAATAAAGCTGGTGAAGTTTTTGGGCCTGAGAGTCTGTGTCTGGGTACAGACAGGATTTAAGTTTCTTTGGTTTTCCAATCTCACTTGATCAGGAGAATCCTCCAAGCCTGTCAGGAACAGAAATTTTCTCACCTTGATGAATAAGTGCTGATCCTTGGGAAACCTGAGGCATCTCCTGCTCTCATGAGAACATCTGGCAAACCCACTCAGAGACCAACCCTGGGGTGTGCTGCACACCGGAATTTTGCAATGATTACCACAAAAGAGATGTTTTCTCTGCTTGCAGATGATGACAGACTGTTTTTTCCATGGGTTACTGAAGATTCCGTTTCTAGACTGAGGCCATAGCATTTATGAGATGCCAAGGTAGAGGAAATCCACTTCCTTGTCCAGGTTGTAAACTTGAGAAAAGTAGGGTTTAAATGTAAAGTAGATTCCCAGCTAGCAAAGATTGGGAACTGATGGTTGAGTGTTTTCAGCCATGGGAAAAGGGACTCATTCTGCTGCTTGTGCCACTGACTTCTCAGCTTTCCTTGTGCTTCACTTCTCAGCCTATGATGGGGGCAACAGCACTTCCACATCTCTCACAAAGTGCCCCATATAAAATTCACTTAAAAAGTAGGGAAAGATGAGCAATCACAGTCTTACCAGCACTTACAATATATAAATGCTTGAAAAGGTCTTAGACCATGTGTTCAGCCTTGGCCTTTTCTTGCACATTTAGCACCCTGGCATGCTTCCTCATAGCTGGCAGACAATAGCCAGCTCCAGTACAAACAAGGCAAGCCACCCTCTGCCCTTAAGTCCACCCTTCAGAAAAAAACAGAAATGCACCAGTGGAAGAACAAGTAGATGGTCTTTAGTGAAACAAATGCTCTCTAGTGAAAAAAAAAATATAAAATAAGGAGGGCTGCTACTTTTCTGTTGAGCTGCATCCTGATCTTAGACAAGAACCTAAAATTTCAATGGATTGTTCCATTGTTTCAGTCAGAAAAGCTTTGTGGGTCCTGCATTTATGAGAAGGGTTGATAAAAATGAGCCCTGGTATCTATCTGCTCATTTATCTTGGACTTAGGAAAGTACTAGGAAGCAGCCAAGATGTAATAAATTTAAAGGAAGAAATCATGGCCAGTCAAGTGGTTCAGGAAGAGAAGTCTTGGCTTTCTCACCACAGGCTGTGAAACAAAAATAGATATCAATACACACCCATCTGCTGGAGGAAACAGTGAAAAATATGTATTATTTATGCAGTACTTCTTTAAATAGGAGTGAGCAGAGAAACTGAACCAAAAGACTTTCTGTGGCAGGTTACAAACACAAGGAATAATATATGCTGTCAAAATTTGCAAACCCACTCACACACAAGCTCTAAGAAGAAGTGCTCCTTTCCCCATGTGACGCAAAGCAGACCTTGCAATATTATATATTTCTCATTTTCCTCCCTTCCCCCAAAAGCTTTAACCACCAAACCCTCCTGCCTCTTGGGAGAGGGCAGAAATCCCACATAATCACAGCCCCCCAAAATGTTTATTGATCTGTATCAGCAGAGATGCATTGCAGGAAAAGCCTCCCTAACCAAGCACATATTTCTAATAAGGCAATAGTCAAATCCCCACATTTCAATTTGAATTTAGGTCATTAATACCACATTACTTAAAAAACCTAAAAACCCTAGACAAAGCATAGTCTAGCCAATACAGAGATCAGAAGAGAGTGATTGTACAAGTGTTTAGTAGAGAAAAACACACTCTGCCTAGCAACCACAGGCACTCCTGGCCATCCGGGGGAGGAATCTAACACTAGAAATACCAGCAAGCAACTCATGCCACTGTGCCTCAGACACAAAGGCCCAGTCACTGGGCAATCCAAAATAAAAGAAAAATAGTTATTGAAGGAATATTCAGAAAACCAGATGCAATTATTAGTTTGCTTCCCTCTGTAACTTTAAATAAAGATTGCTCCTAGCTAGATGGGCTCTGGGCCTGGACTTATTTATAAGCTGTTTTCTCACTCAGTTTATATACAGGAAAAGAGAGAGGACACTGAAAGCAATTTACCATTTTGATGTTATTGAAATAGGAACTCAGTGTGGTACTAAAGTATATGATGGTCCCGAATCCAAGGTCAGACAGGTTTGTCTGAGGATGATGGTTATCAAAACAAAGCACTGCCACCAAGATGGTTTTTTTCATTTTTATCCTTTTCTAATTAGAATGATTTTTTTTTCTGCCACTGTAACTAGCTCAGTTAGTTCAAATAGTTCCATTATTTTTAATGTACTGGACAATTTATTGTGAAGTATGAGCTGAGACTAAGAATCTCCTCCTAGAAAATGTGTCAATGAATGGATTTCTGGCCTTAGAGAAGTTACTTGCCATATCAGGCAGCCAAAGAAGGTTTAAGGAAGGACTGTCATGCCCATCTTGCAGATGGACCTCAGTGTGAGGAGACCAAGAGTCTTGCTCTGTCTTCACACAGTGGATCTGCACACCTCAGAAGGATGTTTCTCACTGCTGCTTCAGGACTGAAATGAAATGGCTTTTCCTCTCTGGTTCTGATCCAGAAGAGATCAGCCAGGACCTAAGGTCTGCTGACTGCAATCATCTACATGAAATGGGCTTACCAGTTCTAGGAGAAAGAAGAACAGACTACATGAAGGTGATGTTGTTTCCCTCACCCCAAATTTCCCTGAACTTAGAATATGCACATTTACCAATCTGAAAATCACAGTGATTCCCTCCTCCCTTGACCCTAGCACTTGATTTCTTTTTCCCTTCTTCAATAATTTCAAAGTTGACTGCATACATGAGAGATTGCACACAAGGGACACCAACCCAGTGCCAAGGTTGGGAAGCCAGTAACCTCACCTTGAAAATGTTAGCAACACATTGCTTTACAATAATGCATCTTTAGGACAGCTTCACCTGGGTGACAGACTGTCCCAAGCCCCTTTTATGCTGATGTTCCCAGTGCATATAAACAGGGTTTCCAAGATGATGGCTACCTCCAGGTGTGATGGCATGTGTTTCAATTCAGTGTGTAAAAGCTAAATCCTTTGATGAACACATACTACTGGAACCAGCCAGACAACAGGTTAGGAGCTCTGCTCATGCAGCTGCCCAGAGACAGCAAGTCTGTCCTTGCTGCTCTCTGAAAAAAGAACAGACTATGCAGAGAACACGAGGCCATGGTGTATCTGCACATGCACTAACAGCTCCTGCTTTCAGCCCAACTTTGGGGGAAAAAGCAAACCAGCCAAACAAATATTCCTGTATTTCAGGGAGTAGCAGCCACTCAACCTTTCTGCCATGTGCTGGCTGTGCAGCAGGGGGATAAAGGCCAGGACCATACATGGCTATCCAAGCACCCCACTAGCTGAGACATTTGTCTTCATGAAGGAGGGCCCATGGTCAAACTTCTCTTCCTAGTTCATCTCAGTATCAGCCAGGAAAAGAGCTTTCTGTGCACCCTTCCCTGGGTTATTTGCTGAATAAAATTCTTTCTCATTAGCAGGCCAAAGCCCAAGAAACAGCCACTGGAACAAACAAGGTTCTGTGCAAATATAATCCCCACCTCACCACCAGGGAATTAAAGCCAAGAATTAGGCTGTAGCCATTCCCTTTCAGCACAATGAATGCTTAAGCAGGTTACAGCTTTGCACTGTGGACATTTTCTGGGGAGAAAAGAGAATGACTGCTTTACCAGCCCAACTTGCTGCTCTCAGTGCAACAAGCCTAGGGATTATTTTTTGATAAAATAGTTAAGAATGATTACTGCATGTCAGTATGTTTTAGGTGTTAACCTCAAGGACTGATGGAAGTGCTGGTATTTCTTCAGTCTGCTCTTTTCCCATCAGTGGTATTTGTGATGTGCAGGAGAAAGGGGCTTGGCTAACATGGAAGATTCTAGCTAACAGAACCTTCTCATTGCTGCTGCAGCAAAAATTCATACAGGTGCTTGAGAAAGAAAGATTCTCATTTCCCACACAGAAAAACCTATACTTCAGAGACTTACATTGAGTTTGTTAAGCACTGCAAGAAAAAAGTTACCTGGAAAGAAAAAGGAAGTAATTTACTGCTGGATTTGCTATCTGAACTGCTCATCAAAGGTGCAGATCTACCCTGTAATTCTTAAGCTGAATTTGGCACTTCACTACTCAGGACAAGAGGCAGCTGATGCACTCGAGGCAGACATAATTGGTACTGTTTTGTAAGAAGGTGGGATGGTGCAACTCAGAGATTTTGATTCTGTTCAAGCCCATGGGCTGATTACAGGCTATACAATGAAAAAGTGAAGTTTCTCTTGCTGAGACATTTCTAGCTAGACTGTGACTTCTCCTGGACTTCTCCAGACTATGAAAAATTTACACCACACAGAATTGAGGAGCAGGGATGGAACTGCACACAGGGCTAACCCTGAGATGAAGCTTTGGATGTGGTGCCAACAATTCATAAAGAAGAACATGGGCTGGACACAAACCAAAGGATATGGGGGCTGTGGCAGGAGAGGTAACAGGATGTGGTGTACACAGGCCTCACCAGCAGATCATCACTTACAAGGGAAAGCACACAAAAGGTGATGAAGCCAGCAGCTCTGTGACACTACTACAGGTTGGGTTTTGCACCTGGCTTCCACACCATGCTGTAGCAGAAGATGGCCTTAGCGTACTGCCCCCTTCCCCTGCACTGCCTGGACGTTGATCTTGTCTCCTGCAAAGCCCTGCTTTAGCAGCCCAACTGCATATGGTGTATTTGAAAAAAAAACCAGGGATGTCCTGTGCCCAAACCAGCCACAGGAAGGTACATGAGCACTGTGACGTTCTGCACCAAGCTCAGGTGGCAGAGAGAGCCAAGGTCCCAAACCAGCCACAGGAAGGTACATGAGCACTGTGACTTTCTGCACCAAGCTCAGGTGGCAGAGAGAGCCAAGGTCCCAAACCAGCCACAGGAAGGTACATGAGCACTGTGACTTTCTGCACCAAGCTCAGGTGACAGAGAGAGCCAAGGTCCCAAACCAGCCACAGGAAGGTACATGAGCACTGTGACGTTCTGCACCAAGCTCAGGTGGCAGAGAGAGCCAAGGTAACAGAAGATCCAGAGAGAACTGCTGCTTTGAATTGCAGCAGCACTGCCTGGTTCACAGACAACCTGGGACATGCAGCTTCTTGAGGACACTGGTGGTGCCAGACCTGGGATTTGCTCAGAGCACAACCAGTGGCACACAGTGCAACAGGCCCTCAGTACAGATGAGCCAGCCAACTGCTTGAGCTCACCTTTGTTTCAAGCTAGCATAACTTCAGAGAGATAAACAGCAGTGTGGCTGCTGGAGGCTCTCCAGGGATGGCTGCAATTCAGCTTGTCACCAGTGACTGAATTGAAAGATCTGTGTCATGCCAAGTGGGCAGAGAAACCAGTGCCATGGTGTCAGACACAGCCACGGTGCTGGAGCTGAGCACCCCCTGGCACATCCCACCTGCAGTTCAGTGACACAGACTCTCTCCTAGGAATGAGAATCCCTGGGTTTCTTGCTGGTCCCCCTGGAAAATAACCCAGAAAGTTTTTCCTCCTTTAGTGAGCCTTTGTTTAAAATGAAGCTGTTAGAGGGAGGCTCTGCATCCTGCTGTCATGGCAAAACAAATTAGAATTGATTTTCCTCAGTTGCCACAGATAACAAAAATGCCCACACTACCACTGGTAGTAAAATTCTTGTGCATATGCCCCTTAAAAAATACAACAAGGGACACTCTGGCAGCAGAACCCTCTGTCACCTCTTCTGGGATCTAAGTACATGGCACAGACTTTCAATCAAACCACAGACTTTCAATCAAACCTCAAAACTCCCAAGTTATAAACAGATACAGCTATAAAGATCCATTCAGCATTCTCAGCCTAGTAATTAATTTACTAAAATCTTTAGGTACCACTGTGCTGGTCTAAAATGTAGCTTGTTCTATCTTGTTTGTGAGTATTTCTGAAGCAGAAAAGGACCAGCTTCAGCAAGGTTACTGATCATAAAACTCTGTACTAAATAAAGATGATGTAGTTTCAAATTTTCTCCTTGTAGTTTGGATATTACAAAACCATTGAATATTACAGTGTCACAAGAAGGTTCTCAAGAGTTAATTCCTATTCAGGAATGAAATCCTTTTTTTTCATATTTTAATGCATTTTCTCTGACTTTGAAATGTGGACTTTTAATTCCAAACACAGAAAGAGTAATTGAACAAAAATAATAACAGCTGCCCAACACTTCCTCATTCCCTCACCTCAATAACACCATTACAAACCAAACCTCCACACATGACAAAGGTTATTACAAACTATTTCCATCTACAAAGCCAAACCATTCCCTACATCAGCTCTTGCACAATGCCAAGAATTTGCAGCTCTCAAGCACGTGCCAACCACCTTCTGTGACACAGAACCAACTCCACCACTGACCCCTTCAGCCACCCCAGGCAAAGGTGGCACAATTAGTACAGGGAGAGCTGGGTGTAGGAAAGGGGGATAAATCACACCTTACACAGATGAGCCAAAGGAGTCCAATCACCACCCCACAGCACTGTGCAGGCTGTAGGGATGATACAAACTGTTCAAGTGCTCCTTTCAAAGACAGGGGTTCACAGAAGCTGGAAATGCAAGATGTGGTATACTGATGGAGGCTTGGGGACACAGGCCAGCTCATTTTAATGCAATTGTATGCAGAGGGTTTTGCTTTTTCAAACCTGCTTAAACTACTCTTTAAGACTTGTGTGTGATCCTCTCCCAGCATTCAAATATATTCATATTCCATGTCTGAATTGCCTTGTACAGCATGGCAGCAGAGACAGTGTGCTTAAGTGATCAAAGCACCTTTCAGAGCTGCACTACCAGCACTTACAAACAGACTTGTTTTACAAACATTTACAGTCTCAGTGAGGTGACATCTTTTCCTCATCCACCCCATGCTGGATACAGCAGTGGCATGTGCTGACACTTACCTAGGAAGCCCTCTTCATCCACAATGATGGTGTAGTCCTCAGGGGTTTCTGTGAGGCTGAAGAACTTGCACCTGGCAAAGGCAAACAGCAGGAGAACATGATTAGCACCTGGACTGAGCAGAGCCTCATCTTCCACCTAAAATGGAAATCCTTTGCCATCCAAGCTGTGCTGAAGGAAAGAGTCCCAGTTTGATGTTTATGGAGAGGCCTGAGGCATTAACAGACCTGGATTTTATTTCTGGGTAGCTCATACTGTGTGACCCATATTCCCTGCTGCCTGCCTATGCACAATGAAGCTGGTAAAACTCTTATTGTTTTTATTACTTAGTTCTTAGTTACTTTTCTTAATTACCATATCCCTTAAGGCTTCCCCTCGCATCCAGGACCTGCTGTGTTGCACTGACACAGAGCAAAAGCCTTTGCTCACTGATTGCTCACTCCAGCACCCTCCAAAAGCATTTCCATGGCTCACACATGCACCTTTTTGCCCACTGAAGTTTCTTGCCTTATCAAGGTTGGACATCTAACCTCTGAACCAAGCCCCAGCATCTCTTCTTGCTCCTTCAGAGGCTTCTGCCACCAGCAGAGAGCATCCCACTTCCCTGTGCTGGCCCTCTCCCCTTCCTGGGGTGCTCCTGGTGAAGAGTGGTGGAAGCCACCAAGCCAATGGACACCAGGCTGAGCTGTCCCCCTGCCCAGCCCCCTGTGGCCTCTGTCCTGCTCCATCTTCTGAGCAGGGCAGCACCCCCAGCTCCTCCACCATTTAACACAATGTCACCTCTAACAGGAGATACAAATCAAATGTGACATGGCATTCTTCCACTGCAGACACACAAACAAAAAAAGCTTCAGCCTTAAGGCTTAACACCACATATAGTCAAAAAGGGGTTTTTTTTCCCCTGACACACCAACATATGTACATCAACATGTACTGAAAAAACCCCAGCTTCTCTCTAGGTGGTCCCCAGCAATGGCAGGAAGGTCAGCATGACATTTTGCAAGCTCATGTTCACCTTCAGCAGAGCATCAGCACAGTGCTGGCCAGCATCCCTGATACCCACAGCACTCCTGGTCCCTCCAGGAGAATGCCAGAGCACATGGACTGACTGTGTTTGTTGCCTAAGACCAGGAGAAATTTTTCCCTCTAAATTGGGTGCAGCAGGAAGAGCATGTGTCTCTAAGAACCAAAGAGCAGGATTTCACAGTTACACTACAATACTCTCAAATTTATCTTTATGAGACAACATACAAAAAATGTTTTAAATACTAGAAAAAGTCCAGTATTTAAAAAGAAAGAGAGAAAGAAAGAGATTGTTCTCCAGGCCCCCAAATTTCACAGCATCTTCACAGTGTAATTTCTGCATGAAGCACGGTTCAGCAGGATTCAAGAACCAGGGACTACCAGGGCTTCTCAGCACTGCTGAGCATCTGTGTCCAAAAGTCTTCAAGACTTCTGAAAGTCTGGAATCCCATATTGGTGGTTCAAGACATCAAAAATTGAAAGCATTCACTTCATAAAGAATCAGATGAAAACCTGGCTTCAGCATTCTTTTGACTGGCTGAAAAGAACAAACATAGCAGCTCTCCCCTCCAAAAGCAACAGGGAGAAAAATGAGATGGATGCTGCCCTCCTCATCACCTCATCAGAAAACTGAGAGGAAACAACACACAGTTCAATTAGTGGTCTGCCATGTAACCAACAGGATTTCATGTACATGGAAAGCATTAGACAACCTGCCTTTAGAGAGCTGTCCTGTTTTCCTGGAAGCATCCATCACAACAATCAAGCATAACACTCCTTCCTAGCACAGACATGTCATTGTAAAATACAGACGTGGCCCCACCACGATAGAAACCACAACTTAATTATTTTGTGTCATTGGTAATAGCTGCTGTGACAGCCACATTTACCAACTCAACTCTCTCCAGGAATAGTGCCAAAAGAAGCAGAAAATAGCAGCAGCTCAATTTTTTTGCCATCACTTCTAAACTGCACGAGGCTGCTACCAGTGCAAGGGATAATACAAGCTGGGCAAAAAGGACTTCTGGGATGCTGCTTCAGGTGGGTTCCAGGAGGCAGAGGTATTTGTTTCAGTGGGTGAATTCCCTAGAGAAGTCACTGAAATGAAACTCTTTGCTACTACTGCCTGCCTGAGTCACATGCATGCTGAGAAACTAGAGGTCCTAAAGGAGAAAACATTAATATTAAAACCCTAACCTTTCCTGATCTGCAATGGCATTTATGGAAGAATTTTTTACTAGAACAGTAATAAGTGTCTGTGTGCACACACTGACCTTAGGAGAAGAATGACTGTGACAGATGCCAGTTTCTGGCCACACATCTAAATATGCTGATATTTAAGGGATATGTACATGTGAAATCCCATAATTGGTGCCTCAGAACTCATGTCAAAATCTCATATCTTCATATACCACCTCAAAGCCCAATCCCCAACTCAGTGCAGCTCTGTAAAAGGTCAGGACCACAGAGCCATCTGAATTTAAAAGTGAAGTCTTTCAGCAGCACAGAGAAGACCAGTGATTCTTGTGGTATACATTCACTTAGTTCAAGCCAATGATGCATTCTTTTCCCAGAGGAAATCTAGACGTGAAAAATTGGAATTGCAAACCTTGTGTGAAAGGAAAAAGGAACTCAATGTCATCTCTTTCTCCCACATTACACTACACATGCCTCTTCCATTCCAGTTATTTCAATAATTTCTATTTCCTCTTAAACCAGTCTCCGATAAGCTGCATGCCAGCAGCATCTTCTATCATCACACTAAATCCAAGAAAGGAAAAGAATTACCCTTTAATAATTTTGAGACATCAGACAAACAGTATTTCTCTAAGTACATGTGGAAACCCTATATGTAGGAAGACAGTATTTTTAGTTTCCTACTAGCCAAACCTTGGATGGATTATTTTGGATTTCTGCCTTCTCAGTGTTTAAGCACATTTCCACTTAAGCACTGTTGCTGACTTTGACTGCCTGACAACATATGCCTTTTTCTGGCAATGCCACAAATGTAGACCAATCTATTATTAGATGAGATCTTTGAAACTGCAAAGCTTACACTGTGTATGGAAGAAATCCTCAAGCTTGCACAGAGCAGGAAAGTGCCTACGGGATGCAGCAACAGCATCATTTCAGTTTGCAAACATTGCTCCAGTCTCCATGGGAGAAGGGAGCAGGAAAGTGGAGTGCCTGGCTGTGCTTGCAGGTCCACACCAGAAGTGTCTCCTCCAGCCATTTGGTGTCCCAGCTCTGCTGAGATCACCAGAGTGGTAATACTGGGATGAATGTGACTTCTGTTTGTTCTGGGTCACACACTGAGCACAAGTTCCTGGGAATGATGGTGTGGGGCATTTGAAAGTTCAGTACAGACAATGGTCTTTAAGGAAGACCACAATCCTACCTCCTTATTTATAAAGAAACTGCTTAATTAATTGTTATCTCAGCAGGGTGAAGTGTTACAAACTGTCTGCCCTATGGAAAAGATTGATTCCAGAGGCATGTGGGCAGCTGGTCTCCCCACATGTAGGAAACCATGGCTAAATGCCATTCAAGGAAGTCAAATGCAAAGTCTGGAAGTAACACAGAAGTTTGCAAAGAAGCAGTTGAACTGAATAGAAATTTAGAAGCAGTAGCAGCAAGCTCATCTATGTGACTATGAAAGACATAATTTGTTGGGATTTGTTCCAGGCTGTCTTTCCATTTGAGATGAGGAGGGATTTGTATGCTTCACTCTGTATGTTATCATGACAATATATATTCTTATCACAGAATAAGACACATGCTGATCATCTAATTCTTGTTGATCCTTTTTGCAGTTTATAAATAATGACAAGAGGAAGATTCAATGCAACATTTTGTGAGACACACTTGGAAAGCAGTAAAGGACACCTGTGCTGTTAATGACACAGAGGCCATAGGGGACTGTTAAAAGGGTGAGCAAGCCCTGCTGAGCATTCTCTGGCTCTGCAGTTCTCAACTCATCCCATGGATGGGGTCCCACAGTCCCAGCTGGTGCAGTGTTGTTGTCAGAGCACTGGGGTGGTAGCAATCACTACCTGCTGCTCTTCCTACTGCAGAAGGATCCTCTGAGAGACCAGACAAGGTATTCAGCCCAGTTTCCTCTGTCTCCACAGCAGCTCCCCCAAAAGCCCAACCATGCCCTTTTGGGTCCTTGAAATACCCTCTCCTGAGGCCATCTATGCCAAGGATACACAGGCTCTCTGGGCCAGGCACAATGGGCTGGTTTTGCCATTCATTTCCAGTCAGGCTCACTTGAGCTTCCAGCACAGTCAGCTTTGGGATCCTCCTGTCACTGCAGAAATGGAGCTGGATTCTGCCGCTACATATCTGGATGGGGTTGGGGAGCACTGTGCAGCAGTGTCAACTAAAGTCTTATGTGCTTGTGGCTCTGATGTGGCACAGATCCACACAGTCCAGTGGATCTGACTGTCCCTGTCCTCCACCTGGCTGGAGGCAGGGCCCCTCTAGCTCTGGCCACAGTACTCCATGCTCACTTCTTGTAAATGTGAACTGGAGGTCCCTTCAAGAGGATCAAAACCAACATCATCCCTCCTACTGCCTCTGAGGACTTCCCCACTGGAGACATTTCTGCAGCTCCTGCCAGGGCAGTGCAGAGCTGCAGAACACGATAAGGGTGCCATGAAGCTCCACAAAGCCAGGAGACTGGTAAAAAAATCATCTACTGCTCTTTATGTCCAAATGAAACACTTGGAACCTCACTACTAGGATAAAGTGAATTTAAGGCAAGCTTAGGCAGAAGGTGAACCATAGCACAAGAGAAAATGCAGACACACATATCACCTGCAGCAGGCCATGAGTCTCTTCAGGAACCAGAGCAGCACAGCATTGCCAGCACCAAGGGACAGCAAGAGCCTTAAACATGGGCCAACCATGCCCATCCTAAGCACTGCTGAGGTGCTGCCTATGCTTCACTGACCTACTATAAAACCATTAGTGGGAACCATAATAACTGCTAACATGCTGGAAGGACAAAGACACATCCTCTCAGCCCAGCTCACCTGGGGGGAGAACAGAAAACTGCTCACGAGGCCTCCCAGCACATCTTCTCTGAGAAATAAACCCTGTATTTAAAAGCTTTTCCATCCTACTCCTCCTCCAATAAAAAAATTATTAAATATGAGAGGGGATGAAGACACTTGAAGCGTAAACAGTGTCACAGCCCTCAGACCCAAGAGACAGGAGAGCTGCCTATAACAGAAATATCCAAAAGATAAAGTTACCTTAGATAACATGTTCCTCCTGTCATTACAGCCAGCTATGTGAGGACAGCTGCAGGACTGTCACTGCTAAGCCAGATCCCTGCAACTGGTTCTGTTCCCAGCCTCTGTGCCTGCTGGGATGGGAGCACTTTTGGCCCAGTGCTGAGGCAGGCAGCAACAGAGCCCTTGGGTTACAGCATCCAGGGCCCATGGCTGCAGGCACACTGCCCTGGGCAAGCAGGGGAGTTATGGCCATTGCTCTGACCCAAGCCTGCATGGCACACAGGAGAGCTCTCTTCTCTTTCAGGTAAATCCATGAATTACATCTGGAATTATTTCAGTCTGCTAATATAGATTGGATTTACAAATTGGACAATGAAGCAAGACCCCTATTCACTTTAAAAAACCAACAGACTGCTAATAAAAAACACCTCCCTCCAAAATTGCCAGAGTTACATTGTTAGCTGCAGAAACTCAGATCAAATGCCTTGCTCCATTCTGGTCCTCCTGGCCAACCTATGACTCAGCTTCCATTTCTGATACAGATCTAAACCATCCCTGTGGAGAAGCATAGGGATATAAAACCAAAACAAACCTCATCATATTCACATTTATTGTGCTAATGGGAATTAAATGAGCATCTCAAGCGCTTTGCTCATGTTTTATTGCTGTTGTTCCTCCAGCATTTTTTAAAGCAACACATCAGAAACAGCAGTGCCTCAGTTGGTGCAACATCACCCCAGGGCAAGCAGCAGAGCAATAGCAAAAACCCCTAAATCCTTAAATTTCATCAATAATTATAAAAATAGTTTTCACAAAACTACATTTGATGCATTGTACACTGCTGCCTGTAGAGTCTCCTTCTCAGAGCATAACTGTAAAAGTGTACATCACTTCTTAAATTCCTTTATTCTGTTCCTCTTGGTTTGATGCCCACCCCCTCCAGAATCTTTAACAATATTGTTTACAGATTTATCATTGTTAATGACAGGAAAGCAATTTTTCAAATCTCCACAGAGGGTCAATGGGTGTTTACACTGAAATGCCAAGAGCTCCTTGCTTTGGGAGAGAATGCTGGCAGCAAATCTCTGAAGGGGAAGTTGGAGCAGTAAATGAAAAAGGTTTAGTTTGTGTGCAAAGGCCAAAAGTATTCATTTATTATCTAACAATTAAGTAATTGATCCAGACACACCTTTTCCTCTTCTCTCTGCTATCCCTGTGTGCAGGCATTCTCAGAGGCCCCTCTATTGTGAGTCAACTTAGTCACAGATGAGATGCAAAAGTAATTTTTTCCATTTGAACAAACCCATCATTTATTTAAGCAGAAGGTAACTGTGCTTTAAAAACTTTGTCTGTACAGCAGTAACAATATCCCCTGATCACTGTCAGGGTTGAACTAATTTTCAGCACAAGAGAGAGGTGGAGTACAACACCACATTTGCCTTAACCACAAAATTCTCTTCTGCAACCCAAAATCTGAACTGAGAAACATGTTACAGATGTGGGTGTGGCTCCTAAGGTTTACAGCTGAAAATAAAGTATGATTTAATGTACAACAAAGGCTTGTGGACACATGATACCACCTGGATCCTGAAGGATTATCCTATCAGAACAATGCACACACTGGGAAAAAGACTAACTCCTGTTTCCTTTTCCCTTCCAAGTCAGGCATTATACTATCACTGCTTTAATGCTCTCTGCTGCAGAATATTGACTTTAAAATCCTCCCAACAACTGAGTTTTCATCAAATGTAATGCTGCTGTACATCCAAACTCATATATTTGGGGTTCATAGTAGCTATTATTGTGATCAGCCAAAAGCAGTGATTATTTTATGGACAGCATGAAAAACACAGACTGCAGAGCATATGCTTTTTATTTCAAAGATGGGAGCAACCCATGCTCAATGCACTGGGGGTAAGAGGTTCTTACAATACTGCTCCAAGATACATAAAGAAGGATGAAGAAACAGAAAATCTGTTGTGGACTTGTTTTCCTACAGGAACCATAAACACAATTTTCCCAGCATGGGACATAACAGTTCTCCCACAAATTGCTAAAATATATTTCCAATACTCAGTATAGAAAGTTAGATGCACAAGAAATGTTTGCAGCTTCAATGCAGGCAGTAATTGAGAACATGTGTGCTGGGGGAATTAAAGGGACAGGAGGAGATTCAGCAAGCCATGCTCCATGGGAATGGAGAGGCAGCAGAAGCACATTTCAGGCCTCATCATTTTCAAAGAGCTTCCACCTGCAAGCAGGTCCAAGACCCCACATCAATCTGAGGATGTATGCTGTGAGGCTGCATGTCAACCCCAAATTTAATGCACATTAACAATTTAGGAGCCTGAATAAAAAAATTAAAAACAGAGAGTTTCACCAACTTTCCTTTAAGTTCAGAGAGAAATTTCAGCTTTTTGTATGACTAAGGACACCTTTACAGCAAAAGCAACCTCTGACTGTTCTCATTCTCCTAGGCTCTGCTTTTGGGTCCTGCTCAAGATGGATACAACCCAGCCCAGTGATGTTTAGTATTTCTGCATATTCTAGCTCATATTATGTACCAAATAGTGTTGTAAATGTGCCTGTACCCAGCTTTCCATAAACCTGTAGTTAACCAAATCTACAGCTCCCAGAGGCACCAAAAGGAAGCTTCATTTGCTTCCTTTGTTAATGAAGTAAAAGGAAGCTCCTCTTGTGCCAATTCTTTTTTTTTTCTGGGTAAAGATCCCTATATAGACAAGCAAAATGGAAAATGCATTTCAAGAATTTTAAGGTTTTTAAAGTCAGACAATATTGACTATCCACAAAGTTTTAGCCTGGAAAATGTCAGTTTTTTTAACAATGCTCTTCCAAATCACTCTTTCTAAATTGGTCTCTTCACACTGCAAAGGAAAAGCTCATAGTAAAGGCAGAAGCACAAAACTTCTTCCCAGGCCTACCAGCCCCAAGGAAAACATGAGAGATTATTCAGCAAGTCAGCATTACATGGCTCAGATGGAATTTTGCAGTTTTGGAATATTGTTCCTAAAATCCAGCTGCCAGATCAACACCCAAAACAAAAGCCAGAGCTCCTGCAGAAGTATATATGTCACAAATGATAATGCAGAGTGGGTCAAAATCAGTGTCATGGCCAGCACCATCCCACAGATGTTCCTTGTTGCTACCCCACTCTGAAGAACACATCAGTCCAGTCTCTCCATAGGACTGAGCTTTGCTGGGTCTGGCTCAGACCCCTGCAGAAACCCCAGTGTGAGAAAAGTCACATGAACTCAAAAGCAGCTCCAATCAGGGCCTCAAATCAATGCTCCAAAAGTCTCCAGAAGTTAAGGGAGTTCCCCATTCCCAGGCCATGTTCTGACATTTGGGATATGTTTGCTGTTTGATTTAAGTGGCTGCAGTGCCTTCATATTTGGCTTTTGATCCTTTCAGAGTTTCAGCACAAGAACCCTCACACTCTCTGTGCAGCACCCACCATAATGAAGTGAAGATGTTTCTAGAGAGCAAATCGCACAGAAGTGTGCTTTAGGAACATGCTTTGTAAGGCTGTTCAGTTTGCTTGGTGATGAGAAAACAGCTGTTTTTTCAACCAAGATGTTGGGGTTTAGGAGTTCTCCTTTTGCTTCTTTCTCTTAAGGAATTTTCTCCCATTTTGTTGCTAAGAGACAATAATGACCAGGTACCTGGGAGAGACAAAACAAGTTGCCAAGTTCAGGGGAGGAAGGCAGCTGGCTGCACTCTTACCTGAGGGCTTCTTTCCTTCAGAGATACTGGGAGAACTGGGCTGGGAAAAAAGGGGCTGGGGCAGCTGCTGGCTCTGTTTCTCTCGGCATCCACAGGGGGACAGGCTGGGGTGGCTGTGGGGAGAGTCCCCACCACTGTGGGGTTCTGTCTGCTGCCTTTCTTCTACCATCAGCTCTGCTCATAGGAGCAGCCATTGTACCTTATCAGCGCCCTGCTTCACTAAAAAAGGGACTGTCACTGTCTGTGGGGTGCCTCAAGGGAACCTCGGGATCCCTGAGCTTTCCCCCTCCCAGGGAGCCTCTCCCTGCTCTGTTTGGGAGCCAGGCTGCTGCTGCCCAGCCCTGCTGTGCCTCTGCTACTGCTCTGGGTTTTTGCTACACTGAATTGGGAAATGGGGTTCGATGGAGCTCCCAGCCCGCTCTTGTTTTCTTGGCATCCATAGGGGAGACAGGCTGGGGTGGCTGTGGGGAGAGTCCCCACCACTGTGGGGTTCTGTCTGCTGCCTTTCTTCTACCATGAGTGCAGCTCTGCTCGTAGGAGCAGCCATTGTACCTTATCAATGCCCTGCCTCACTGAAAAAGGGACCTTCACTGTCTGTGGGGTGCCTCAGGGGAACCTGAGGGGGTGCCTCAGGGGATCCCTGAGCCTGTTCAGGAGGCAGGCTGCTGCTGCCCAGCCCTGCCGTTTTTTCTGCCACTGCTCTGGGTTTTTGCTGCAGTGTAGCCCACACTCCTCGCCTGTGGGGACAGCAGGCAGTGACAGCTCCAGCTGCCAGCCCCTCCTGCAGCCCAGCTCCGCCATCCCGCCCGGCCGCCATCACCGAGGGGTGCCCGGGCCCGCCCCACAGCGCCCCCTGCCGGCGGGGGGGAGTCCCTGCCCTGCCCCGCCCGGAGCCAGCAGCGCCCCTGGCGGCCGTGCCCGGAACTGCACCCAGGGAAGCACCTAAAGAGCAGCCAAGAGACTTTATTGGGTTTTCTGCTTTTTGGGTTTGGTTAGGGGTTTTTGGTTTTATTTTCTTTTTTATTGTTGTTTTTGTTTTGTTTTGTTTGATTGTTGTTGCTGCCATTGTTGTTGTTTGCCTTGTTATACACATACATCCTAGTAAAGAACTGTTATTCCTTTCCCTATATCTCTGCCTGAAAGCTCCTTAATTTCAAAGCTGTAATAATTCAGAGGGAAAGGAATCATATTCTCCATTCCAAGGGAAGTTCCTGCCTTCCTTAGCAGACACTTGTCTTTCAAATTAGTTAATTTCAAATTTCAAAAAAGACACAAGATGAATTGTGCCAGGGAAGGGTGTGGGGGGCATGGCAGAACTATCAGCAAAAACGTCAGCATTTCAGTAATAGTTTATGGTTCCAACTACCAGAAATCAGTACTAGCTGTCATCTTAGTCAAACTAAAAAGCACCTGAATGGCAGTGGTCAGCTTATGTTGTAAAGAGGCATTTCAAGTCTATGGGAACCAATCCAATGCATTTATAACACCCTGACAAACTTTCCACAAGCAGAGGTAGCATGAAACTAAGACAGCTCGAAGTGAGACCCTGAGGGAACAGAAAACATCTACTTCCACCCATCTTTGACTGGATAGTTAAAGGAAATGCCATGCCTCTGGCAGATTTTAATACTTTAACTAGCAGATTTTCCCTTGCCTTATACTCTTTCCTTTAAAGCATAAATGAATCAAGTGCAGCTCCATTTAAAATACCACTTCTCATGAAATTCTAATCCCCATTTAATTTTATGTCTTACTGCACTACCTGCATTATCACAGAGAAGGGGAGAATGAGAAAAGGGAAGAGATGCTTCAGTTACCAACAGAGTCCCTAAACACATTCTCTGGAAGCAGCCAAAGACTGCAAAATGACCAGGCCTTATGAAAGCCCAGCAGGCTGTAATCATGTACTTATTTCCTGTCCTCACCAAGTGCTGTGCAGGGTAAGTATTAAAATAGATTGAGAAAATTAAAGCAACAAAGTAACAGCTGTCAAAGATTTACAGAAAATTTAAATTGTGAGATCAATAGCAAAGATTAAAAAACTACAACAAAACTACACAATCTTCCTCTTGTAAAGATCTGGGGAAGAACAAAAACTCTCAGAACAATATGAGGCAAAAGACACCTCCAAAGTATGAGAACTTAGTGAGTAATGGTCTTGGATCTTCCTCTGTGTGCAGCTGTGTTGAGGCCCACCAAAATCAAATTAGGGTAATGCTGGGCAATGCCAACACCCCATCCTTCCATGGCTGGAAACGCTCTGACTTCCTTTTTCCTTCCAACCAGCAAGGGGGCAAGTGGACACAACAGAAAATATGCTGTCAGATGTTGCTTTTAATTTCCATCAATAAAGAAGCTGAAACTATCAGATGACTCAAAAAAGGGAAGATAAGAAACTTCCAAACTTGTCCAGCACTGTGACACCTCCATGCTCATGCCACACTGCCTGGGCTGAAAAGCTCTGAAGGGGATGTTCCCCTGCTGTGCAAAAATGGAACCAGCTCAGGCATCCAAGAGCTCAAGCTCAACATCAACAGTTCAGAAAGAAAACAAGTCAAAACTTCAGGAAGCTGAGCCTATAATGTAAAAGGTTCTTCTGTAGCTTCAGTTCTGTACTTTCAAACTGAATTACCTTAACAATATAGGATTCCAGGATACCAGACCTGTGTAATGAAGTAAAAGGAAGCTCCTCTTGCAGCAATTCTTTTTTTCTGGATAAAGATCCCTATATACATAAGCAAAGTGGAAAATAAGCATCTATAGATCTAAGGAAAAACACTGCCCTGTGAACTGAGGGACATGGTTGAAGTATGTCAACAATCTGTTTCCACTGAAGTCAGGATTTCAAACATTCTTTACAGCTACAGACCAGGGTTCTCATTCCTTGCCTGTAGGAGTCCTTTCTGTCATTGTTATTTCAAAACCCACCAAAGCATGATCATAGGAAAAAAGCTTATTTATTGATTCATCTGGGTGAATACCCTAAATTTTGTTTAATGCTTCATAAAGACTCCGGTGAAAAGTTTGTTTTACTGACAAACCACAATCAGAATAAATGACAAAACTTCAGGTGGTGCAGCCCTGGACTTTAGTAGTGTAAGGCACAATGTAAAGTGCAAAATCATAGCCTGACTCACCTGGTACAATTCCCCCATCTCCAGAGCCAGCAAATACCAGTGATTAGCAGCACAGAATGAGAGAATGGTTTGGCTTGGAAGAGACCTTCAAATGTCTCTAGTTTAAAACCAGTCCCTCTTGTCCTAGCTCTATCTGCACATGTTAAAAAAGACTTCTTTTTCATAAGCCACTGTAGGCCCTGGAAGGGGCTCTGGGGTGTCCCTGGAGCCTTCTCCTCTCCAGGTGAGCACCCCCAGCTCTGCCAGCCTGGCTCCAGAGCAAAGGAGCTCCAGCCCTTGGAGAATCTCCCTGACCTCCTCTGCTCCAACAGCTCCTATGCCCAGAGCTGGACAGAGCACTCCAGGTACTCCCATGAGAGGGAGAGGATCCTTGAGCTGTTGTCCACTTTCCTGATTCAGCCTAGGATAGGGTTGGCTTTCTGGGCTCCATCTGCACGTTGCTGGTTCATGCCCAGCTTTTCATTCATCCACCCCAAGTCCTTCTCCACAGGGCTTCTCTCAGTGAGTTCTGCCTGCCTCACTTTCAGAAAGTTCTGTGTTAAAAATATATTTAGGTCACAGAAAACACTTCAATACCCTACAAAAACATAGAAAACTAAGTAAAATGTTGAATTAAGACAGCAACAGATGGAATTAAAACTAAAGAACATAAATTCTTTACGTAGGCTATGAGTGAACCTGACAGAGAGGTGAGAAGACTCTTTGGCACAATTCCACCTGGCTTTTGTTTGCTGCTTTTCACAAGACCTGAAAGCACTTTCTAAAAAAAGTCAGTATCAATATCAGGTTTTATTGCATCTCATCTTTACAAAACAGAGCACAAAAGTAGATATTCACTGTGGCCTCACACAGCCCAGACAGGTCTTAGCATTTACTGCTCTTCTGATAAGTTCTCTGGTGGAATAAACAGTTTGTAACAGTTAAAGAATATTTTTAAACTATGCTGAGAATAAAGGAAGCACAGCCTTCAGCAATATATGAGACTTGGCTTTCAAGCAAACATTTGGCTTTTTTCACAGTGCAAAACAACAGAAACAAACCCACCAGGTATTGCCTGCACACTCATTGCAGGGAGAGAGCAGCGAGGAGAGAAAAGCACAGGGCCACAGGACAGCAGGATCACAGTACCCTGCCAGCTTCATCCCCAGATCAATCCAGCAACAGCAGAAAAGCTGGCAAAGGAAATAATGACCTGAACAATAAGATTCAGTCCTGTAGAGAGGATGAATATGAATTAGACTTTTGTAGCATAATTAGGGTTCTACAGCTAATTTGGTCTGACATGGGGCACAGGTCTCCAGCAGGATCTCATTTCCAGTAACCAGAGTCTCCAGCAGCAGTTCCAGGAGGTTTCTGCAAACAACTGCTGCCTGAGCTGCTTGTACTTGAGAGAGCAATTGGAGGATTTGTACAAAAACTGTCTGAAACCAGGACTTGACTGTCAGGGGGAACAGAGAGTGCAGGACAGCCTGGGAAAGACAGGATCTCTTCTTCCAGTATAGACAGCTTCTGTTTTGCTGAGTCCAAGGCTCTATTGTCAAGCTTATGCTTGGAGATACAGTCTGCAGGCTTGTTCTGGCAGAAATAATTTGCTAAGTCACCATTTTTATTTCCTGCTGGCATATATCAGTAAATAAACAACATGGAGGGTTTTGAACAAGAAGTGAGGGGGTGAAAGCTGCTCAAAGAACAGAAAACAATCATAAATGACTCTCTGATCTTCAAAGCTCTTAGATCAAGAGGGGGAGCAACAGACAAGGTATTAGGAAATCCAGTGGTTATTGCACAAGGTCTCCTTCACTCAGTGCCAAGATTCAAATCTCACTGGAAGGTTAGGAGCTAAAAAGCCTCCTCCACAGGGCTATGACAGTGTGCCCAGCTGCCAAGCTGAGAGTTTCCTTTGTTATTCCAGTGCATTATCACAGACAAGACCTCAGACTCCAGTATTGTCCATCTTAGTCCAAATCTCAAGTGTCTGCAAATATTACTGATCCAGAATATCTCAATACACAATCCTGGTCTGTTTGGCCCCCCTCTGATGCACCTTTTCCCACTCCTCAAGCTCTGCTGAACAGCCCTTCCTTCCTCAGCACATTCCCTGTGGGGCTGGACAGCTGCACAGATGATGGAGGCTGCTAAGGAAGGTGAGCCAACACACAGTTCAAATACAACGTCCTTGGGGCATGCACTATCTGTAAACCTCAGCAGGATCCTGCTCCATAATTAAACACATCTGATCTTGTGACACTAAGAGAGATATCAAATTGGAACATAACAATACAATGATTAAAATTCAGGTGTAGTACAAGTCACAGTAGTATGGCAGTGATTAATGTCACACCAGGGGTGTTTTGGAGGGATGAAGTCACTTATTTTCACATATGAAGTAACATATTTTCACATACTTACAATTAAAATTTTATGTAGCAACATAAAAGCATAATTAAGTGCTTCTGTGTTAAACCACATCCTATTTCTCCCTCTAAGTTGTTTCTAAAACCACATACACAGATCTTCATAAAGGCCTGCTAAAGACATCAACCAAGCTTCCTAATGCAAAATGACTGATTTCTCTGGCCATCAAGAATACATTTGTACCTCAAAGAACTGAATAAATTCAAGAGAGGGAAGTTACCATTCATTTGTTTGCCAGTAAATTCTTTGCCTTTTTGCTCCACTGCTAGAAGAAGCAGTTCCATGAATTGCAGAATGATCCTCTGACGTACAAAGCAGTCAAATCCTATCACATCAAATTGCCCAAAGAGCATTTTGCACCATAAGCTGCAATTTCACCCATGGATTTAGGGGCCGTTTCCTGTGAGTGTGGAGTCAAGAGTCTGATCCATGATGGAGCAGAGACAAGAGTGATAGGAATGTCTGTGCACTGCTGGCTCCTGCTGATCTGGCACAATGATGGGAATGTTTTGGGAATGTGAATTTTTAATTTCTGTCTTCCCTATAACCATATTCCCCTAATTAACCTCAATAGAGGTTTTGGATGCCCAGGAGGCATTTGGAGAAGTTGTCAGTGTACTCTAGCAGCTGAACATGATCCAGGGTCATACACCGAGCTGTTCCTTCCTTCCAACGTGCTCGAGAGTCCCAAGGTCCTTCCCAAGCTGAGGGGCCAGAACTGGACACAGCACTCCAGGTGTGCCCTCAGCAGTGCCCAGTGCAGGGGCAGAATGACCTCCCTGCTCCTGCTGGCCACACCATTCCTGATCCAGGCAGGAGCCATTGGCCTTCTGAGCCCCCAGGGCACTCTGCTGGCTCATGGTCAGTCGCTGGTGACCAGCACCGCCAGGTCCCTTTCTGCCTGGGCACTGTCCAGCCACACCATCCCCAGCCCAGAGCATTGCAGGGAGTGATTGTGGCCAAAATGCAGGGCTGGGCACTTGGACTTGTTAAACTTCATGTTATTGGACTTGGCCTATCTCTGCAGCCTGTCAAGAATCCACAAGAGGCATGTTCTAACCACAGGAAACCTCAGAGCTCACACCATGCTAGACTCCAGAGAATCTCACTACAAGAGAAAGCAAGAGCAAACCACCTCTACTAGTTTGGCTGTTCATTTTCAACAGACAAGTACAGCCTGGATAGGCTTTGTGAGCCAGAATCCTGCCTGGTTTAGAAATCCCACAAAAAAAAAAAAAAAAAGCTGTGGTGTTTCTTTACATTAATTGTCTGAAGAGGCTGTTAAACCCAAGAGTGAGTGTCACCAGCCAATGGAAGAACACATGGATGGCTGTGCTGGGGGAAGAGAGCTGTGACAGCATGAGCTGGGGACCACCCCAGAAGAGAATGAGACCTGACCCAAACACAGCATTTATCAGGAGCCCAGATGACCATGTGAGAAAGAGACTGCATGACTGAGGGGCACCTCTGACAAAGGACATGGCTCAGCCAACCCTCCTGCCCTGCCAGGTCACAGCAGGCCTTGCTTTGCTCTCACTCATTCTGGAAAACTTTCCTCTGCTAAGACCCAGGGGCACTCAAAGCCAGCTCTATGATTTTGGAGGAAAGAAAGCAAACCTGGGTATGAGTTTTTGGAGGTTGAGGACTGCCAAACTTTCATTAAAGCAGCCCTAAAGTTTTCAGTTACTTCAACATCTGCCTGTATAAATAGAACATTTTTCTCAAAGTCAACAGTGGTCTGTTTTTATCTTCACTCTCCTTTGATGTCTTTGCCCAGAGGGCTGGAAATGCTACTTAGCAGCATCACAACAAAAGCATAGCAGGATCTTCTGCATCAATAGCTGATGACTCAGGAATCTGATATAATTCAGCCTTCACTTTTGGCTGTTTCTGTTAACCTGGATTTTCACCACACTGCAAAACCTGTACAGAGTGCTCACTATCTTCTCCTAGGAATGGCCATCTGTTAGCCCTGACACAGCTGAACTCATTTCAGGTTTCAGCACTGTGCATTAGCTGTAAGGCACCAAGCAAACAGAGCTTGAGGAGAACCTCCTAGAAATCAGACTGGGGATGGTACATCTTAGTCATTGATGGAAGGGGAAAATCAACTTAGAGCTGCTGCTTCTGCCTCACTGATGGCAGGACTTCTCACTATTACTTACCTGCCAACTTCCACAGTAAAATTCAGCAGCCCAACTTTCAAAGGTAGGCAGGGCTGATTACTGTGAGGTTTCCAAAGGACCTCCTGCTTCAAGAGAAGTGGAAAAGGAGTCAGGCACTTCAGTACCTCTCAAAACCCATATGGGTAACCAAAATGAACTGAGCTCCTTCACACCTGGCTGCCAAGTCTCACCCTGTAAGCACAGGGAACCTCTGCTTTCCATCCAAGGTGCCACTGCACCATGGAATCCCTTCCTCAGTAAGATGAGAAGGGATTTCACTGGAGCTATTATAATTTCTAGACCCAGTTAATCACTGAGCAGAGACAGTAGGTGAGGAAAACTTCACCTAAGCAATCCTTGCTTCCATGAAAGTTAAATATATTTGATAAACTCTGAGTAAACCACAGATCATTCCTGTTGAGTTAATCTCATTAAGGCACAGCTCCAGCTCTTTTCTAAGGCTGGTAGGAGGCAGAAGACACAACAAGTGAGATCAAAATGAGCTCATGGAGCCAAATGCTTCCATGTTACACGTGGAACAATGTCATCCTGCACTAATTTGTGCTATGGTTCCTTATTCATTCCTCTGCACTGGTTTCTGATATATTCAAGATGGACTAAATGGTCACGCTGAATATAAGTTATGAAGCTGACTAACAGTTTTGTTTTTTAATTTATTTAAAGACATGACTGAATCTAGTGCTGTTAGTTTCCCCTCAGCACTCATGCTCATCATGAGCAATTCCACTCCAGAGTAGGTAAGAACAGGTAAGGAAAATTTCACTCATCTTCCTAAGAAAAGAATTTATTTCTGTCTTAGATAAACACTATTTACATCTTTCTATGTAAATTCACAATCTGCACCACTACAAAGATCAGTCAAACTAACACAAGATTTAGAATTTTCCTGCTTTTACTAGTCTTGCAACCTTTGTATCCAATCAGCCATTTAGTAAAACCCAAAAAAGGGTTTATTTAGATTCCCAAAAAAGGGCACTCAAGCCTTTTGGAATTACATGTACAATTGATCATGAGGAACCAGCCAAATCAGTCTCACTGGTTTATCCTGCTACTCTGCTGGCTTTGGAGAGGACACAACTCACAGAGCTTATAGCATACAAAGACTTTTTCCTAAGGTATTTGTATAGAAAAAATAATAAAATCAATAAAAATAGGCACTAGGGACAAGGAACCTCAAAGAAGGGAAAATATTTTTCCTTAGTAAGGGACATGCTTCACCCCTTGGATAACAGAGGTGCTGTATGATCTGCTTTGTCAACAGAGGCCAGCATTCTCTTTTACTGCCCAATGCAACAGCACACATTTATTCAAGTTTCACTTATCTTTTAAGCTTTATCTTTTAAGCTGTGTACCTCAGAGAAAAATACAGTCTCACAGCAGTTTCAGCAACACTAGGCCTCCAAAGATGTGTTTTGAGGGCTAAAAGGAGACATTGTCCTGACTGTTCTCTCTCTTACACACCCTCAGATTTTGACATCAAGTCCAAAATTTATAAAGCAGAACTTCAAGTGTGGGAAAGCTACTGCACATACAGGTGCTGAGTTCTCTGGAACAAAGTCCTTTGGCTTTAGTGAGGAAAAAAAGAGTATTCTTCAAGAATTCTTCCATTTTAAGATGCTTTAGTGTGTGTGAGAGCTCTTGTTCTCAAGGGGTAAATGTGAAGGGCAGCCTTGTTCCCTTGGGAAAGGTCAGCTCCTCTAGTCTAAGAAAACACCCCACAAAATAAGAGTGCAGCACTTGCTCCTGCATTTCTCCCTGGCTTCATCTCTGTGACTGGAAAGGTTTTTGTCTCTCAAGCACAGAACAGGCACATTACTATATTCAACTTCTTCCAAGAAATGTCCAAGAAAGCTGGAGTGAAAACTAAAGCAGCCATAGGTGCAGAAGTGTGTATGTAGCTGCCCATAGCCATTCACACTGCCAGGATGACCCTGGATCTTGACCTGCAAGCAATGGAAGAAACCAAATGGAAATGGCAGCCCTGGGACTTGGTACTTCTACATGCAGCTTATGGCTTCAACATTTCAATGGCTTCAACATTTCAGTATTTTGGGCTGTCTGCCATGCATTTCTCCCAGTGAAAAATCCAAGTGAAAAAAACCACACCAACACCTCAGGTACCTCTGAGCTTACCAGCTGTGGGGAAGCACTGTAAATTCACAGGCAAGTCTTTCACCCAGCATCAGTAAATAAACCAATTTATTTTATTTTTCAAATGATAACTGATGATATCACCAACAGAAGTGGCAAAGCACTAAAATAGTGGAGAAAAGCCAGAAAACATATGATATATGCAATTTGCAGTAACACATTATTGGTTCTGCTGCTACTACTACAACTCAGGTAGTAGTTTCTGACAACCTATCTATTCAAGACTTTAATTTAGTTCTCATGAAGTTTTCAATCATCCTTAAAGTTCAGTAAAATTAAGTGCACTGAAGGCAAGATATGGGGAAAGTGATAAAGAGAGAAGTGCTCAACAGTGGTCATATGAGAGCTCATGAACATGCTCTAAGTGTTCACATACCTGTCCCTCAAATTGCAACTCCTTTATGTTCACCTGCCATTTAACTGGAAGCTGTAGAATACTTCATTTCAAACACAAGCAGTTGCCAGTGCATATTAATGAATATTAGCCCTTATAGCATGCTACAATAATAACAAAAAGGGTAGCTGTGCAACTTGCTGATTTCCATGATTTTGGAGCACAGAGGTAGGTGGTTTGTGCACTTATTATTCAGCTGTCCAAGGAGAAAGAACAAATAACCCATTATGTCCATCTGAGAAAGAAAAAAACAATCTGCTGTGGCAAAGACAAATCAGTTTTTCGTGATGCTGTGGGGACACTGGTGATTACAAATGCTGGATTCTGGCTCCAGTTTGTGGGGTGGGGAGATTAAACGTGCTCTGCCATTTAATAAACTTTACACTAAGCTCTGCTTTTCTCTGCCTCACTCCTTTATCAAAAGAATGAAGGCACTTATCAGATATTTCCAGGCATGCTTCAAATATTATTACCAACTTACATAATATCAATTGCCTCAGCTGCTAGAAAAAGAAATAAAAGGTGAGACATAGGTCAGCCCACAGTTTGGACCAAATACTGTCACCAACTTCACTGCTGTTACAAACACAAAAGCAAGATTACACATAAAGGGTCATATTTTAGGCATCAGATAATTTGAACACGCAGAGAAGAAGCAAGAGAAGCACAGCCTTGGTGTATTATTAAACAAGAACCAAATACAAAGATATCCAGTTAATCACAGAGACTGTTGGCATTTTATTCACATTCCCTTGTGTGTTCAGACAGCTTCCAGCCTGTCCCAACAACTGAGAAATTGCTGGCACAGAATTGAGGGAGCAGCAGTGAAAGCAAAGCTCCCCACTACACTTCCACCAAACAACAGCAATTTGCTGTTGTGCCATGCTATCAGATTTGTATGGTTTTCTGATTATCAAATGACTGCCTTGATGCTGATGTATCTAAAAACAGATGAAGTTTTTATGTAATCACATGCTATTTAAAAAAAGAAAAAAGCCCTTTTTAAATGAAGCAGCTCAGCTAGACTTCACAGGTGTGGAGAAGGGTCCTGAAGCATTACTCCACAAATCAAAACCAGGATGCCAATTTCTGTGTGTATTTGCAGAAAATTGCTTCTTGTTTGTATTCAACTAGAACCAAGTCTGGTTCAACAGCCCTAATTCTTATCTCACACCAGAAAAGAAAAATTTACTGAAAGAGCAAGGAGGAGAGAGAGCAAATGGTAACATGTCCCCATGGAACAATTAACCCATTCCTGTCCTTGAACTTAACCCATTCCTGTGCTTGAACACCCATAAGCATTTTCACATTCACAGCTCTGCTTTTATAGTTTACCAAATAATTCCCAGAGGGAGTATTCAATTAGCAGTGAAGATTCTGGAAAAGTGCTTGAAGATAGTTTTTTTTCTTTTAAATGACCTGAAGACCTATGAAGAGGATGGCTCTCTTGATGGAAGGAGCAGATCTACATGAGTTGAAGTATTTCCCTAGGTAAGAGAAGATTGATGTGCAGGCCAGCTCACAGCTGTATGTGCTGACAAAAAGCGTGCAGGAAGAATTGAAAGCAGAGCAATGGGCAAAAAAACAAACAAGAAGTGGAGAAAAGATAATGGCAGTAGATGCAGTAAACATTTACAAGTATATTCAGTTATGGCTTTAAAATTTAACTATTGCATTTTAAAATAGAAATGATAATGCTCTATTGTACCTCAGTGTAGTGCCAGACTTTGCCTCCACACTGAGAATCATTGTCTTGTCCTCCCAATACATCCAATTGTCCACCACTCAGCTTTCAAAAGAAGAGGAAAATAAGGCATATATTGTGGCATTTCTACAGATACTGCTGCTTCAGAACAGTGCCTATTATATTATCAAGTGCTCACCTAGACACTTTCTCCCTCAGATATGCCAGGAGCAGGCAGTGCTCTCTAAAGCTCCAGGTTTTCTGCTTGCTCATACCTGACACTGTGCTGGCACACATGGCAGTCCCAGCAGGGCAGCAGCAAAGCAGCCTCCAGATAAAAAAAACCAAAACTCTATCACTTTTTACACTGAGAAAGGCTCACTTGCCCTGCAAGATCAGAACTGCCCCACTCCAGGTAACAACAGGTTTTCTGCACATCTGTGCTCTGGGTGAATTCAACAGGGCTGACACAAGGGACCAAAAGTTGGGAGTCTCTCCCTGTTCCCTACTGCAAACTCAATCAGAACAGTTCCTGCAGGACAACACAAAGGTAAGAAAGGATACATTCTTAGTAACTTTATTGTGCATATGAAGAACAAGAATTTTATCAAAATGAGAAGAGCATTAGGCCATTGTGGAGGTGAGGTGCTGTATTTTAGGAATGGTATTCTCCAACTTAGTGTTCCCACTGAAACCCTCCAAACCATGCACTGCTTGCTCACACCTCTCCCCTAATACTGCAGGGGGCTGGAGAGAAAAAATAGAGGCACAAAAGGTAAAGATCAGGGGCTAAGATAAGAAAAATGTACTGAAAACAGAAGTGAAGTGAGGGAATGAACAGTAACAGCAACCATAGTAACAACAGGGAGCAAGGGAGGTGGATGTTTCACCTGCAATTCAGTCACCACCCAGAGCACAGCAGCACCTGACTGCTGCCAGGCCCTCCAGGTGCTCACCATGCACCCTCCTCCCTGCTGCAAACATTAACCCTGTCCTGGCCAGAACTGGGACATGGGGGTAAATCAGAAGCAAAAGCTTGTGATTGACTGGGCTGGAACAATCCCATCAAATCAGATCAATGCAACACCAGCCAGCCTCACTCAACTCCCAAGCACCAAATCACCATGAGAGATTTAACACCACACTGCCAGTTTACACTGGCTGATCTGCTACTCTAAAAACAGCTATGAAGAGTTAATTTCTCATAACATTTATGGCTGTCATGAACTTCTTCCTCTCTCCATCCTGCTTAATTTGTTGCTATTTATTTCTATTCCTTTGCCATGGAAATTCAGGCCAGTATTCTCAACTTCACTGCTGAGAGTCAGTCATCTACATCTGCTTGCAAGTCCTTCAGCAGCTTCCAAACTGCTGAGCTACTGGTAATTCCTGTTGCAAGCAGCTGGAGCTGCAATGGCTCAGCACCTCTGTAGAGAACAAGCTACTCAGTGTTTCAGTGCTAACTCAGTGGTAATTTGAACATTCACAAGTTAGAGCCTTATTCCTGATTTCAAACATTCCAGTAGATAAAGCCACACAGCACAAAGCCACTGCAACCCAGCCATGGGTGGTCAGGGATGCCCCTGGTTATCAACATTCCCAAATAATCCTGTGCAGAGAATGGAACAGAGGAGCAGCTTCACTGTGCTCATGTCCCTGGCCTCCCAGGGCTCATCATAAACATGATTTAACTGCAGCATTATTCTAAACAGTGCAACAGATCTCCCTGTAACTGACAGAGAGATTGCTTTACAGAGGAAAAGACTGCTTAACAAGTCCTACCCTCCACCCCCCGTCATCTACAAGTATTTAATTTTTTTTTCCTACATTTCAGATGTGGAAATTAAGCCTAAGTTACTAAGTAAGCAAAAAACTTCAAGGTATTGCATACCCCCCTCAAAATTTCCTCTCTGCTCTGCACAGACCCAGAAGACAGTTTTGCTAGAGTGCTTAAAGCAGTAGCCTCAAACAAAACACATTGCTAAAATTCACCTTACTCTGTGATTGCAGCTACAGCAGACACACAACAGTTGGATCTTTGGAGGTGACAAGAATCTGGAGAGTCTGTAGCATCCCCAAGCCTGAAATACAATGTGTTTATATGGTCATCAGAACAGAAACACCTTATTCTCTGAACTGCCCTTGATGCACTTACCCTTACAAGAAGACTTCCCCCACTAGGTTTTGCAGATCAAAGCTGAGAATTCAAAGCTGCCTGCAGTATTATTCTAGATTTTCTTGTGTGATCTTAGGCCAATCTCTGCTCTGTGAGCTCCCTTTGACATCTGCCTCAGGAAAAAAGTCTGAGAAGGACTGGCATTATGACACTGCCAAAGAGTACAGAAGCTCTGGTGCAAACTGAACAGCCTGAGCCTTGTCAAGGATGGGTTCAACAAAGTGGAGCACAATCACAAGAAAACAATCAGAAGATGCTGAAGTTTAATTAAAAGAAAAGGCAGAGAAGCATGTATGTCCTGCTGGGCTCAGCCCATGCTAACACACCACCAGCCTGGTATTTTCAAGTGAGGAATTGCAGAGATGCCAGACAATGAGGAAAGCAGCAAGGACCCATTCAGTCAAACCAGAGAATAATTCTTATAATCACTCCAAAGCCCAACTTATGCATAAAAACTCACATGGTAACACAGTAACCCTTCCCCCAAGCCTGCAGCTCAGACTGTGGAGCAGAACTGAACCCACTGACAATGTTCATCCTTCTGCCCTCCCCGCTTTCAAGGGGCCGGAGTGAAAACTGAGTACCTGAAGCCCACTAGTGAAAGAATTAAAGCAATCTGTAACCAGCTCCTTCCCCACATGCTCACCTTTCACAGCTAAAGTCACTGGTTTAAGGAACAAGACTGCATGAAAATCCAGGTTAGGCACTGTCATGCACAGAGGGAAGAGTGGCTGCGTTTCCATGGGGACGGCGGGGAGCGCACGGAGCAGGCGAGGCAGCACCACCAGGAGCACCCCGGCCCCAGAGCCACCACCCCAAAATCCAGGACAGCCCCTCAGGGACGGGCAGCAGATCTCTGTTCAGGCTGGAATGTGGAGGCAGAGGCAGAGTGTTCCGCAGAGCAGGAGCTGGTGGAGAAGGTTCCTGCTAGTTCATGCCTTCAGATCAGACAAGCAGGGCTTTAACTCCTCCCCGGATTTGCTGGTTATAGAAATCCCCGTGGAGGAGGCCTGCCACATCTAACAAGTACAAGTGCCCTGACTCCTCCCTCTCAGTTTCCCAGTGCCAGAAAGCATCATCAGGCCCCACAAGTTCCATGTTAGGAAGGAAGGTAAATCACAGGGGCTGACAGGGGACACAGTGGCACACGTGGAGAAGAACCCAGGGCTGTGCAGGAAAGGGGATGTAGCCGGGGACCAAGCACTGCTTGTAGAGGACTCTGCCTTGCAAAGCACTGTTCTTTTGGCTAAGCCCTCCACATTAAGCTGGGGGCAGACCCCAGATCAAGCTGACACCTACAGAACCAGCAGGCATGCCTACAGAGCTGAAAATTCCTCAAGTGAGAAAAAGCGAGTGAGTTTCTTGCTGACCATAAAGCCTGGCAGGGCTGCAAGGCAGCAGCCACCTCCCAGCAACAGCAGGAGCATCCCCAGAGCAGCCATTAAAACCTTCTGTACTATGTTAGACCTCAGGTGTCTGTCTATGCTCAAAAGTAAAATAAAGGATTACAGTAAAATTAATAAAAATATAAAACTTTTCCACCAACTGAAATACTTAGAGGCCACCTCTGTATGTTTATGTCAATAAACTTGGGCAAGCTGAGCAGCAAGGGGCAGGGACTGGGGACTGGCTCCTTACACAGCTGCACAGTTGTGCTGATTCCTTTATGAAAGTGAATGAGCCATTTACAGGCAACCAAATGCACAAAGACACAGCAAAAGCATGAAGCTATAGAGGGCTTGATGAAATTAAACTCCCCAATGAATTTCAATTCTATTCCTTCAACAACTTTCAATTCTATTCCTTCAACAACTTCAATTCCTTCAAAAAATGCCAAGGTTAAACTGCTGGAAAAAACAAACCCCTTTGACTGGTCATTGAAGTACATTTCTATGGCTTATGTAATTATAACCCCATGGCAAAGCTGCACCATTTGAAGTACTGTTTAAAAAAGGAAAGAAATTAAAAACCGACCAATTACTGCATGCCAGCCCAAAGATTTCAGTACAAAGCTCTGTGCTGGCAAACAGGCTGCAATCACCAGAGCAGGGAATAATTTGTGTCTGTTGTTGCCAGGGAAAAATGGGGCTCCAAATGCAGACACCTCATCCTCCCACCCCCTTCCCCAGTAACAATGGGGCATCCTGCAGCAGCCTGTCTGCATCACTTCCTGACACTCAGCAATTCAGGACATGCACTGGCTGCAAGTGCATTTTACAAACAGATCTTCACATCTCCCTGAAGCAAACAGGTGTGAATTGGCCTTAACCTCATCACTTTCATCTTCCCACATGAAAACAGGTGTAAAACCTACTTCCAGAGACCAGATCAGAGTCAGGTTTAACATTATCCTAGATGCCACATCTGAGCTCAACTCAGACATCCCAACCCTTCACACCCATATCTGTTCCACAGAGTACAGTGCTCCTAACCATGATGCTGCACTCCCAACACTGGAAATGGAAATGGGAAGCAGCTATCAAGTACATCCAAGAGCTCCTGAATTGGGACAGTGACCCGTAGAAACAGAGTCATGAGACTTTATTTTTTTGTTCATTTAAAAAACAAAGCAGCAGCATTTACTGCAGAATCAGAAGAGGGATAAATTGTAAAAGAAGACTGAAACTTATAGCATAAGGTCCAGAAGACCATTTCATCACTCAGTCCAGGTCTCTTTTAGTGCCAGTATCACACTGGAGCTGGGTCTCAGGACATGGAGAATGAAGGATTCTGGACAAGACAATTTCTCAAGACCATTTTCTGATGCTCTCCCACACTGGGCACCTAGCAGGTTCCATAAAACCAGCACATCCAGAATTCCTCAGAAACAGATGTGGGAAAACTACAGAACACATATTGACACACAACAGGCAATTTAGGACCAGGAATCAGGACAGTATCCCCTACCCAGAACTGCCCAAGAATTCATTTTGGGGGGGCTTTTCACTATGGCAGATCCTAATCCTCAGGGAAGCCCTCCCCACAAATTCTCAGTCATTTGCCAGGTAGTTCCTGCCACAGAAATCAGGCAATCACTTTTTTTTTTTTTTTCTTTTTCTTTTCCCTTTTTTTGGTGCAGTTTCAGGGTGTTATCAAGTGGGTAACTCCAAACAACCTACAACCTTTTGGCCAAATGAAGGCCAAGGCCACACAGCCCTAGCCCAGCTGGCAAGAGGCCTTTGCTGACACACAGCCAAGGCACCAGGCTGGTGTCAGCTGCAGAGCCAGCACTTACCACTCTCCTTCTCAGACTGCAGCTGCTGAGCAGTAAATATCAGCATAATTAGAGAGAAGGGGAAAACACACAAATAAATATAACCAACCAGGGACATCAGCAACACTGCAAGAGCCCTGTCCTGAAGGCAGCTGCCTGCTTGGATTGCTGTTGATGCTCTGAGGCTGGAGGATTGGCAAACTGGGAGAAGTGCCCCACATACAAAGCCATGACTGGACCACTAGCAAACTTCTTATCTAGACAGCCTCAGCAGGAAAGGGTAAAGACAGAAGCACATTTATCCTGCTTTGTGGATAGGAAAAGGAATCAGAGAAATTAAGGCAAAAAATACTCCTGCTTGGCTTCAAGAAGATTTTTACTGCCTAAAGAAGGGCTGTTGCTCTTAAAATCTGTGCAGCAGCTGTGGCAGTACTGAAACTAAACTGCAGAAACCAAGCCTCAGCTCAAAGACTAACCCAAGCCCCCCCTTTACAGCCTACTTGCAAGTCCTTGTTTATAGCCCAAAGACAAAGCCCAGCTGTTGCCACCACCATTTCTCCATCCAGCCCAGACAAGTTCCTCGTGCCAAGGCAGCTGCTCCCTCCAGGAAGGCTACACAGACACCTCCAATCTCTCACAAGGTTTGTTCCCACTAAATACATCTACTATTGTGGAAGTAAAAATTTTAAAAAAGGGGAAACAGGAGTCCCAATTTCCACCCCAGGGAATGCTGGAAGTGTCTCCCTTTTTGCTGGTGGACAGAGAGCAGCAGCAGAGTCTGGAGCCACCCCCAGGGCTGCTGCTGGGAGCAGAGGGGATGCTGCACTCCAGACTATGCCAGGGACTCTGCCTCCTGTGCTGAAAGAAATCATGGGCATGACAGAGCCACAGGTATCTCAGTGCTGCCTTTTCACCTCCAAATCAGTATTTAAAGCTACAGTGGGAGAAAATGGCTACTTTTTGGTACAAAATTATTTAGTTATGACAATAAATCCCAGCTGAGCCACAGAGAAGACACATAAAGAGAGCAATTTTTCCTACCTGTGTTGTGACTGAACCATGTAATTCTCACTCCCCCACCCATAGATATGTTGTTACATACTTAAGCAATGTTGCTACAG
The DNA here is from genome assembly GCF_051311805.1 of Agelaius phoeniceus. Classification (NCBI taxonomy): domain Eukaryota; kingdom Metazoa; phylum Chordata; class Aves; order Passeriformes; family Icteridae; genus Agelaius; species Agelaius phoeniceus. Next base: position 8,513,558 of record NC_135284.1, read on the forward strand.
TCACTGATTATGTCTCAAATACAGTATTTGTTTTTACTGGGGCACTTCCAAAAGCTGCACTCTAATCCAGTGTGATAGGAACACCATAAACCACTCAGTGATTCAATGCACAGAGCTGCTTTCCCCTGCACACTCTGCAGGCCCTGTGGTGCAGCAGATCAGAAGGCTGCACACTGCTTTGAAGGGCTGTGCTCTAAGCAGGACTGCTACAGACTGCCTGGTCTGGGAAGCAGATAACACCATAGCAAGGGGATGGGATCACTTCTTAATATTATCTAGATGTCACTCAGTCAGTCAGAGACTTCCAGCTGTCATCTGCAATGCATCTGTCTGCTCACACTTCACACCACCCCACTGCCCCTAGGAACAAACACAACTGCACAGTAACTCAAGTTTTCTTGCAATTTCATCTATAAAAAAAGGGGCTGGCTTCCTTTCCCTCTCCCAACATTACCCTGGGTTTCCTGATACTCTTGGATGTCTTACACAGCTTTTATCAAGCAAGTTGGCACTAGTTAGCTATAAACACCAGTTCTAACCATACCTCTCAAAATATTAATGTCAACATCTCCCACTGTCCTGGGGTGACTTTATGATGCTTGTATCCCCAGTTGTCTGTTCTGTTTATGCTGCATATTAAGTTCTGCACCTTTAAGACTGGTTCTGAGAGTGAAGGTGGGGAGAGAAGAAGCACAGTTTGTTTTCAGACACTGCACTTGTTCCCCTGCACTCCTTCTCCTGGACTGTGCTGTCTGCAGCATGGACAGACAGCAGGACAGAGCTCTCCTTTGCTTTTTAGTCAGTTTTTTTTTTAGCTAGCTGAGGCAGTGAAGTTCCCTGGACTGTGGCTTTTCTTTTTCTTGGAACTGATCAAACCTGCTCTGGACTGAAAACCCAGAAGACTGGGAGCTCACACCTGTGGCCCATTGGGCCAGGTTGTGGCATTTTCCAGTGCAGGAGGGACTGATAAGAGACTGAGGGAGCTGAGCTATCCCTCATGACAAGGACTTTCTGAATTTGCCATCCCTTCAGAACAGCAAGAGGTTTTACTGTTTAATATTATTCATTTTTTATGCTTGTCAATACTTTGCTTGTTAAATAAACAGGTTTTTTCCACTTTTTCTCCAAGGAAATCTTTTTGCAAACCAGTTTGGGGAGGGGCCGAACAGTTCACTTGAATCTGTTTTTCTAGAGGGATTCCTTTGGAAGTTTCCTCCCAAATTTGCCCTAAACCAGGACACTCAACTATTCTTCAGCCTGCCCTGTAGAACAAATCATGAACAAGCTTCCTTTAGCTTCTTTGGAGTTTTTGGGAGCTACTAACCATAAATTTAGGACACCACCTAGTTACATACTCTGTTTAAATGTCTTTGGCTCACATGGACAGAGAGGGATCATATTCAGTAGTCCCTGAATGCTGTCAAAGTGTTGTCAAATAAGGGTAGATTTCCCACTTGCAAACAAAATAGGAGCAGGCCAACATGGAAAATTCTTGATGGCAAACAGATCCTTATCCCCTTCTTCTCCTTCCCTGAAATGGTGCTTGTAATCCAGGTTATTGAAGGCATCCCTTTTGGAAACCTCATCCTCTATTTCAGCAGTTCTCTCTCAGTCTGTTGAGATGCATGGGATGCAAGAACAGTGGTTGCATCTCAGCCCTACACCTTACTACTAATCAGACTGGGAGACAGATTAAAAGCCAATAGGAAGCAGGAGAGAAGAAAAGGAAAATCCTGCAGCAAGCAAGAGATGAGGGGTAGGATTAACCTAAAGTCAACTCTGATTTTTGAATAAATAAAGGAGTTGATTTCAGTATCAAAGTGCCTAGCTATGGCTCAGCTCTGACCCAGACCTCCATGCTCCCTGCAAATCTTAATGCTTCCTCTGAAGGGGAAGGAAATCCCATTACAACTCCAAGATTAAGTGAACATGTCTCATTTTCCCAGATTTTGTCACACTCTCACCTATTGCTGTGTAGCCTCCTTTTCCCAACACCTTCACATCTCCTTGGATTAAGCTTCTCCTCAGTTTGTCCTGGTTCTGGCCAGGATAGGGTCAATTTCTGCAGTAGCCAGGAGAGGGCACGGCCAGGACTCCAGGTTATTCTGGAAGTTATTCTACACCAGCCCACGTCATTGCCAAGGCCTGGGGGAAGGGAGTCTTGCAGCAGGAATCTGCTGTTGGGGCTTTTCCAGGTGAATCATTTGCCTCTGCTGGACCCTCTGTCACTAGAACTGCTGCTGTTACTGTTCATTTTCTTATCTCATTGCTGTTTCCAGTAAATTGTTCTAACCTGTGATCTTTACCTTCATGCCTCCAATCCTCCTCTTCGTTACCTTAAAGGGAAGGAGAAGGGGGTGAGCAACCCAGTGGGAGCATGGTTTGAAGAATTAGGAAATACCATTGCTAAACCATGACAGCTGTACCCCATCCTCTACACTAACACCAAGCCTACTGGAAGAACCCCTTTCAAGTCTCCTGAAAGCTACACCATGGTAAGAAAACCTAGGTTTCCTCAGCCCACTCTGGGTCACATGAGGAAAGGGCCAAGCACTGTTCTCTGGTCTGACTCCCTTCCATTGGAAATACCCCTTGAAGGGAGCTCAGTCACTGTATGGCCCAGGCCTGACTTTTGGGCCATGCCAGACTGCACAGGCCTGGCAGGAAGAGTCCAGTTCTGCAGTAGCTTTGACTCCCCTTAAGTTCATCCATTGGCTTGTTTTAAAAATCTTATTTTAAAACAGAACTTCTTGCGATGTTTTGGTGAAGAAATAGGTTATTATTTATGGCATGTTTTTTCAGGGAAATGTATATTTAGGCTTCAGTATAACCTCAAAAGTGGGCTGAGAGTACATCAGGGATTAAGAGTGAGCTGAACTAATGGCTTGCTGTATTAGGTCTGGCTGAGATGGAGCTCATTCTCCCAGAGCAGCCCCCACAGTGCTGTGCTTTGCCCTGGGAGGTGCACAGGTGCTGGTGACACACCAGGGTTTTGGCTGCTGCTGGGCACAGCATCAGCCCTGTCTCCTCAACAGTCCCCCCCAACAAGGGGCTGTGGCTGGGCAAGATCCTGGTGGTGACACAACCAGGCCAGCTGTCCCAAATTTACCAAAGGGATATTCCAGAACATTAGCTCAGATATAACAGCTAAGAAAAGGAGGAGGAAGCAGGGGGGGCATTCATTATTTAAGATGTTTGTCTTTCCAAGTTACCACCATGTGTGCTGAAGCCCTGCTTCCCCAGAAGGGGCTTGTTGATGCAAAGTAGGGAGTAACACTGATTTTACTCTTGGCTTGTGCACGTGCAAACTTCCATTTTAGCAAACTGCCTTATCTCAACCTGTGAGTTGTTTTGCACCTTATTTTCTCTCCCCTGTCCAGCTGGGAAGGTGAGCAATAGAGCAGCTAGATGGGTACTTTGTGTCAGCCAAGGTCACCACTTGCTCAGATTCAGCCTCTGCTTTCTGCACTGCTTCCTGTGGGAATAAGCTGCTCCTACAGCACAAGTGAGGATCAGACCTTTTAACCTGTACACAGGCACTTCATTCTGGGATTTGCACATGGCTGTAGTAAGAGGGAAATCATCAATAACTTCTCCCTCCCTGTTCCTCAAGGAATATTTACCCAGCTCTCAGATAAATGAGGCAACACAACATTGTCTTGTTCCCAGAACCAGCCCCTCTCGACTAAATGTTAAACACATTTGCTAAAAAACCAATTAGAGCATGTTAAAACACTTCATTTAATTACAAACAATCCTCACAGTATCACAAAGGTAAAAGTAATTGAATGTTTTGGTTAAGCCCTGAAAGTAGAATTGAAGCTTGTGAGGTCAGTCTATGTGTACCCCATAGTGCTTTATTTTTAAAGGATACTAACAGAGACTTGAATTGGCTTTTTGATTATACAATTTATCCTGTAAATAACTGTCAAATTCATCTGGACACAGCTAAAGGTCAGCGTAGAAAGCTTATTTTTATTGTTAAAAACCGGTAAGATGTATCATCAATATTTTGAATTTCAATGAAAAAGACAAAAGCAGAAAAATTCAAATTTCTTCCATCCTCCAAGGCCTGTCTCTTCCCCAGCTTAACAAATACTACTTTTAGTAAATACCTGGCTCCTTGCATGAGCGTGACAGAACAAATCCACTGCCTTTCACAAAATGTGGATGAACTATTGATAGGATCCAGAGCTCTTGCAAGCACTCCCTGCAACACAAGGAGGGTGGGCCATATTCCCCCTCCAGCCAGCAGGAACAGCCCTCAGTACCCCACTGGAGCCTGAATGCAGATTGTCAGGGAGCTCTGTGCTTCTCCAACAGGCAGCTCATAAAGATCTGTCGGGTCCATCAACTGCTGGCTATGAGAAGCTGAATGGAAAAGAGAAAAACCCCAACACAATGAAAGAACAGAAGAAAAACGTGGAAGGAAATTTGTAGTAAGCCTTCTTCATTTAAAATTAAGTGTGGTAGAATAGATCATCACAATCACAACTTTAACTTAACTGCTTTTTTCTTTTGGTCTCCTTTATGAGGCTTTCAAAGAGAAAGCAACATACAGCTCAACTTTTCCAAGACTAGGCTTTAGTTCCAACTCTCTTGGGAACACACATAAGAAGTTATTCATAGGAACAAAACAGAAAAACCAAAACCAAACCAAATTACTCATTTCTTGGCGTACAGGTAATAGAAATGCTCTAGGGAGATAAAAACAAAATGTCATCTTTTCACCAATGTGCCCCTGTGTAAGAAGGTAAAGTCCACTGCTCTGGACAGCTTTTAATAATTTCATTTGTACTGTTACAGTTTGATGCCAAAGTACATTTTTCTCAAAGAAATGCACTTGGATCACTAAAGCAAACATCATTTTTACCACTGAATTCAACAAAAGCAAGATTTAGGCCATGGTGTGGAGCATATCTATGTCCAGTTATTTTGAGAACATAAAATAACACTGAAGCATCCATCTGGCATAGCAGATTGCTTGGTGTACTTCATCCCCTGCTAATTAATGATTAGCTCTACTTGGTAACAAGAGAGTTTCCCACCAGGTTTTCCAGTTTGAGAGGACAGGGAGGACAGGCTGCAGACTTGGCCAGTAAGGGCTCAGTCCTTACTGAAGGACTTTCAGAGGACTGATCTCAGTCCTTTGAAAATCCCACCAATGAAACCAGATTCACTCTAGTAGGCAGCAAATTCCTTGGTGAGAAATATTTTGGAGAGTTGGTTGAATTTATGGGTAAAAAACTGTCTTCTTGTAAAAGATTTGGAGGTGTCAAAACTCTTCTGATTTGAAATGATAGAGATAAAAAAAAAAAAAAAGAACCAAAAAATTTCACAAATTCCCAGAATCAAGCCCATCACAGTCAAGGCTGAACACACAGATTTCCAGACCCAGGTCACCTGGCAGCAGACAACTGAGCCACTCAGGCAGTGATGGCAGCCAGGCCCCCTAGCCCAGCCCTCCTGTGATGCAGCAATGCTTGAGGGGCCTTCTCAGCGCCTTGTAAAGCTCACCCTCACAAGATGTATGTGTAAATATACATAAAACCTCACAAGAGGAACACTTGGGATGGAGCCAGGTGGCTCATGCTGCAAGTGCAGAGAGATCACACCACAGGATGGGCAAGGACATTCCAGTGTTAGCCTCACTTCTTAGCCCAGCTACTAAGAAAACTTGCTGAAAGCTGAAAACAGAGTTCTACGACTCTGAAAATACAGAAAGTGTTTTAAAGGTGTAATTTTATAATATAATATTAATAATAAGGTGTGATTTATATTATTCATATATTTATATTTTTATATATTTTTATATATTTTATATATTTTATGTAAATAATATACATAATATATATATTTATATATATTTTTATATATTATAGATATATATAATATATATAATATATCTATATATACTATAGATATACATAATATATAATATATATTTATATATAGATATATTATATATTTTATATATATAAAATATATATTTATATATAGATATATTATATATATTTTATATATATAAAATATATATTTATATATAATATATATTTATATATATAGATATATTATATATATTTTATATATAAAATATTTATATATCATATATTTGTATTTATATTATTTATATATTTATATTAATAATAAAGGTGTAATTTTATAATATAATATAAATTTTATAATATAACTATAATATTATAATAAAGATGTATATTTGTTTGATACACCTTTGTATGCAACGTGCCCTGGGAAGCACTTCAACCGGAAACAAAAAAAGAAGTTAATCTGCCAAAGCTCCCATGCCAGGGTATTTCCTGCAGTTTTGCTGGATTTAACCACTGCTAGATGTTCACCTGCAGGTTTTTCCAACTGCAAACTTGTGCTGCTGCAGGAGCAAACAGAGCCCTGGGGAAGGTGAGAAGAATAGAGCAGAGCTTTCCTGCTCACTGGGTGCGTGTCTCTGCCTGCACTCAGCGCTGCCTGGGCCCAAAGTGGAGCTTTTCCAACCAACCCAGCCAGTCAAAAGTGCTTGTGTCAGGAACTGGGGACTTAACTCACTTGAGATGCTAACAATAAGGAAATTATTGCACATGAAAAGGTTCTTAAAGCTTTTTTTTGTATCTCAGTTCAGCAAGGTAAAGGGAGATGATGATTCTACTCCTCTGTCTGAACTGGCCTGTTTGCCTAAGCTAACAAGTGAAAATTCAAAACAAGCTTGAGGATTAACAATTTTTCATCAAAATCCATCCATGTTTCATGGTTTAACCCTGGAGAGCAACTCAGCCCCACACAGCAGCTTGTTCCTCCCCCACAGTGGGATGGGGAAGGGAACTGAAAGGGTAAAAGACAAAACCTGTGGGCTGAGATAAAGACAGTTTAATAGTGAAAGCCAAAGCCACAGAGACAAGAAAAACAAAGCAAACCAAGGAATTCATTCCCATTTCGCATCTCAGGCAAATGTTTGGGCACCCCCAGGACAGCAGGGTTCTATCTTGTGTAAAGGTGACTTGGAAAAGCAAATGCCATCACTCTGAATGTCCACCCCTCCCCTCTTCCCCCTGCTCTGTATGCTGAGCATGGCACCCTCTGGGATGGCCCTGGGGCCAGCACTCCCAGCTGTGTCCTCCCCAACTCCTTGTGCAGCCCCAGCTCCTCACTGGTGGGTGAAAAGCAGAAAAAGCCTTGGCTCTGTACAAACACTGCTCAGAGGTAATGAAAACATCCTTGAGTTATCATCACTGTTTCCAGCAGAAACCCAAAACAGGGTCCTGTACCAGCTGCTGTGAAAAAAGCTAATCCTATCCCAGTTAAGACCAGCACACCACATCATAAAAACATTCCAAATACACTTTTTAGGAAAGAAATGTCATTTGGAAAGGCAGTTTCCATGAACATTGTATCTCCTTATCAAAACTGCTAAGAACAGGCCTTAGTGATCTGCACAAGTACTTTAGGGCTGGGATCATCTCTCCCAAATCAGGCCTGGGGTTCCTTATCACACCTCAGTGTGGTACAACAACAAAGAAAAACTAAAATCAGAAAGACACACAAAACCTCCACCAAACAAAACAAACACAAACAAACAAAACCCCCTAACAACCCCCAAACCCCACAAAGGATCTGCAAAGATCCCTTACAAGCCAATGAGACACTCCTCAAAGGAGGAAGTTGATTCTATACTGCAGTAATTAAACAAGCAGCCCAGTTCTTTGTCACAGGGCTCCCCATTCATTGCATAGGATCTGCCTGCTGAGAGGGCATGTAGACAACTGTTCATTTTTGAGAAAAGGGAGCTGCTCTCTGTACCCATTTTATAAATATGCAATGTCAAAACCCAAGGACTTTTAGCCCCTGGGATCACCACAAAAATACAAATCTTTTGGGCAGTGGGGAAAGCAGTGGGAAGAAGCTCGAGAAAAGGAAGAACTTTTTTCTGCAAAGGCATGGAATCACATTCAGATGAGTGATTTCCATAAAGCTAGAAAGGTCAGGAACTCTAAGGTACTGCAGCTTTGAGGCAAACCTCTCCCCTCAATTAGCTTTCTGCATAACCCTGAACTATCACTAATTGCAACATGGTTAACAAAGCAATTATATTTTCTCCAAATCTCTACCTCAAATAACATGATTATGCAAGACAAAACTAATCAAATAAATAAATAAATAAATAGGCTTAGGCTTATTTGCAGACAAATCTAAACTGAAAGCCTTGGTACTAAGCACAGAAAGAAACTTGCTTTTTAAAACCAGTCTTCCTGTTTCTAAGGGTCCAACCTCATGGGGATTTTGGCTATTTGGGTATGTTGGTGCTGAAAATGGAATGTCCAGCCAACACCTACCTCATGCATGTGCTCCACAGCTTCACCACTCTTCATGAAATGCTGCTGTTCCTTTGACAGCCATTTCTATTCAGAGGCTGTGGTAAGATCACTTCTAAAACAGCTGGCCAGCTGTGAGAGGGCCCTGAGCAGTGTTTTCTCAGTGCCTGGCTGTTGTGCAGCCCTGGCCTTACACACTTGGACAATAATTCCAACCAAGCCACTCCATCACATTCTTTCCATGTGGTCCCTGGCAAGTCCCTGCCTGTTGAGCAGATGCCATCAGCACTTGTCCATCTTGTGCTGTGCTGCTTCTTCTTCTTCTTACTGCACCTTTCTTCTTAAAAGTACAAACTGGCTTTTACAACCTGAATGGCCAAATATGGGTAAACTTCAAAGCACAAGAGATTCCTCTGCAGATCCCTTAGCACAAACCTGCATTTCAGTGCTGTCCCCAACACAAGTGACACCATGCAATGACACTTGTGAAGGCAGTAGCAGCTGTTCCAGTGCTGCTCAGGGGGATGCTGAACAGAGCAGCCCCTCCCTGAGAATGCAGAAGATTTGCTCTTGAGCAGTGCAACCAAAACCCAAACCCCTGCCTGAGAATCATCTGAGAAGAACAGGCCCAATCACTAAGTCAGAGCTCATCCTATTGTTCAGCTGAAGATACAGTTAGACACTCATCAAGCTTCAAAAACCAGTAATTTCTGTATATTTTCTTTAAATTTCCAACTTATGTCTGCCAAGGTATATATGACACTGTTTGTGATTCCACTTGCTATAAAATTCAGGACTGATGATTTCTTTTACAGTCACTGATCATTTTTTAAAGCTTATAGAAATAACCATATGAAGCCCAAGGATATGTATGTTAGGCACTTGAACAGAAAAAGCAAAATAAACACAATGCCTGTGTAGCTGAAGAAGCTTACATTGGAATATAAATAAAAATAGCTCTATTTCTTTTTAATGTCTATATCAAGATTTCAAAATTAATGGCATTTTTTGGACAATATATGTATACTTGATCTCAGTGAAAAATGCTTATTTTGAATTTTTTTAATGCATGAAAAATAGCCACAGGTGTGTGCAGCTTGTGAAATCTCCCTTGGTACAAAGCTTGTAGGCACACAGCATTATTGTTTTTTAATATAGTCTTTACATATCTTGTTGAAAAAGTCTTGAGAAATATCATAAGCACTTTCAAAAAGTTAAGATCTCTGTAAAACATTTATGGAATTGTAATCCCTCTATTTCAAGTATTTAGAGTGGTTCAGACAGCCATGATTTCACACTCTGCAGGAGAGATTTAAAATTAATTTGAATTTCTGTTATGTTATTTGTGAGCATTTAAGCAAAACAGTACTTCATTCCCACATCCTGCACCATACAAACTGGCCTGAGGCAGCTTTGTGGTGATCCCAGGAACAAAAAGCTATTCTTTGTGATGCTCTACAGAGCTTAGCTGCTTATAAACTAAGTTTGCTGGGTTTATTGCCTTTGAATCCCACACAACCATCTCCAAAGGAATCACCTGACTTTCCTTCTGCCAAAGGGGTCATGGCCTGATGGGAGACTTGGGGAACACTTCCCCAGTCCCCACTGACAACCTGCATTCCCAATTTCTCAAGTTACTTAACCATATACCGAGTTAGTATCATTTAAATGGAGTGACTGATGTGCCTGAAGTTTTGCATGGCCTGAGGCAGCCTGATGAACTGGGGGTGTTGGGAATGCCCCATGCTGACCCCTGAGCAAACCAACCATCTAACAAACACCAAGCTTTTATAAAAGCATAGCCTCCCATCAGGGCTGCTGGTTACAGAGAGACATCCCCAAACTGCCTGGGATTTACACTTCACTGTGGGCTACTGCATTTCCTAATGCAGGGCTGCAATCCCTACTGCCTAGACCATGCAGACATTTTATCTAAGAGTTTAACAACAAGGACTTTAATCAGAAGTGCAATATGATTCCTTTCTGCCTCCTCAGTCTTCTGCTACATGAGTGAAGCCAAGAGCTGATGTTCCATTGGTTGTGTTAAGGTGGCACTTGGTGAGGACCAAGAACCTTTTTATTCCCATAGTGCACAGCAGCCTGCCTTTAGGTTGGAATCTCTGTGAAACACTATCACACATTTTTTCACTGAAAAAAAAATCTACCAGTGCTCCAAAGTTTCCTGATGTAGTTTCTCCCTCTCTTATCAAATTAAGGCAAGAGAGAATATGAAGAAAGAGAGAGAAAAATATACAATTTAATTATCTAGAAGATAATGGGTAATCAAAGCAAGTCACAAGGCTAAAACAAGACAAATACATACTTTTATATAAACAATAAATATCCATACCATATCCCTCATTACTGAACATCCTGAGGCACAGGTTAAATTGTAACTGCAAAATTATACCCAGTGAGGACAAACAACCAAATAGAAAATTGTGTCCACACAGACAGAGCTATGGAGTTCAGAGCTTAGCTCCTAATGTTTTGCTGTCATTACATTATGAAGAATAAATTCAAATTTAGGGACTTACCAAACACTTCTAGGCATATAAAATTTTTCCTTGCTTCTCTCTTTTTGAAAGATTAAGTCCCATGCTTTCTTACTGGGAGGATGCCAGAAGGAAGTAATTAGCCTTCATATCATGGCTGAAAACAAAGCCCTAAATCACACAATGCTCTAGTGTCAACAGAAGGAGATTAACACAAAATGACCAAAAAACTGCTTTATGGCTGGAACCTTAGTAAAACGAATGGGAAAAAACTAGCAGTGTAGAAAGGAGGCAAAGAGCCTCCATTTAATAAAATACTAAAGCCAGCCAGTGCACACCTTACTCAGCACTGGGATCATCCTGAGATGCTGGGCCAGTGCAGCACTTGGAGAAGCAGAGCAGAAGTTTTTTTCCTGGCCCCTTTCCTGATGCCAGTTTTGTTGGGGTTAAGCCTTCCTGATCTTTTGTGGTGAATGTGCAGGGCTGCCACCCTCTCTACCAAGGAGGTGGGAAGAAAACTGAAAGCTCACAATTAGTTCCAAGTCCTCCCAAGTTGGCAAACCAGCCAGCTTACCCCAAAATCCAAAATTTATCCCATGCCTTGCCCTCAGGGGTACTGGTGCCCTCAGGCAGAATTACAGCAAACAAATTCCTACAGACAGCCTTCCCCTTCAAGGCAGGAGGGCTCCAGCAACTGAGAGGGAACAAAGCAGACAGGAAAGCAAGAGACTCCTATACTCTCAGGAAGAGAAAATATATTTGGATAAGCATTAGAAAAATATGAGGAGAATCTCTTTAAAGTAGAGGAGACTGCTTAACAAGGGCTCCAAATCACAACCATGCAGTGACAGCCAAGAACAGTACAATAGATGGTGGTGTTATCATCATTTGGGGGGCACAGACCTGTAGCCATGATATTTTCTGAAAAATCCTTTCCTTAGGATTTTTTTCTCCTGAGAAGCTGAGAGGCCTCAGGAACAAAATGTAACCAATGGTTATCTGCTGCTGTGGAATGCAACAGGTGCATCTGGGATTGGCCCATGTGGTTGTTTCTAATTAATGACCAATCACAGCCCAGCTGGCTCGGACTCTGTCCATGACACAAGCTTTTGCTATATGCTTTCTTACTCTATTCTTAGCCAGCCTTCTGATGAAATCCTTTCTTTTATTCTTTTAGTACAGTTTTAATGTAATATATATCATAAAATAACAAATCAGCCTTCTGAAACATGGAGTCAGATCCTCATCTCTTCCCTCATCCTCAGACCCCTGTGAGCACGGTCACACAGACCCAGCCCAGGGCATCAGTCTGAGAGAGCTCAGCAGGGGTGGGACATGGGCACTGGCAGGGACATCCCTTAGGGAAGTTCCATGAGGACCAGGAGTCACCAGCACTGGTGGCAGCTCCAGTTTAATCAATGCATCAATGCAGACAGAGACAACATCAAAACTGTAAAGCTGGGGAGACACCTGCAAATTGAGATGCATATTTCAAGGTACAAGCATGTAGCTCCCAACAAACTGGAAGCTTCTGACTATGGGCTACCTGTGCTCTTTGCACCATTGCCCCTCCAGCTCCCAAAAGTGACTTGCTGTGGGAGACAGGGTATTTTCATTCACTGAGGAGAGAGAAAAGGAGAATGTTGTCCCAGCCTGAATGGCACAGAAGGTAATAGTTCTGCTCTTCTGTCTGTTATTTTAACTACATAATTTATTCAGCAATGCATGCCTACTTTTAAGCCCTTTTTGTCAAATATCTGTGAGCTCTGGGATAGCCCTGTCCCTTCACAGGCAGGAGCACTACACTAAAACATCACCTTCCTAAAAAATCCCCTAGCAGGCTCTGTGTTTTCAGAACTAAGCTTACAAAGAGACCACACTTACTGTAATATTATCAAAAATTCAACTGACACAAAAATCAAGTTGTGTTTTCTTCAAGCTGCTCTCCCCTCAAAAACCTACTAAAGGATTTCTGCCGACAGCTCTATAGATTAATCCACCTCTGTCCCTGCAGCAGGCAAATAAAGCCTTACACAAATCAGCAGAGCAAGATGCTGCACTCAGCAGATACCAGAACCACACACACTACAAAACACAGCACAGCCAGATGTAAAGGCAAGGAGGCTGCAGATTAAAGTACCTTTTTGTTATGCCCTTTTATCTTACAAGGTACTCCTGAAATTAACTCCTTGCCTGGAATTTTTTTTTACACCATTTCATATTCAGATTGCAGCTCAGATTATTTTGAAGCAAAAGTACCACAGAAAAATGAGCACTGCCATTCACCTTTGCAAAAGGATGGGGAATTAATTTAAGGTCAATAAAAGCAGGGATTAATTTCCATCTTGCAGAATTTATCAACAGTCATAGAATTCCTCAATTTCTAGTTGTGCCAGTAGCATAAAGAGAGAAAAGCAGCAGCACTTATCCTGGCACACAAAGCAATTGAGCAAGGTCCACTCTGCATTGACCCTGCCATCTGGACAGTGCAGAGGCATTTCCAGCATTATCCTCTATAATCATGTAAAATTGTATTCTGATGAGAGAGGCCAAAAATCCTGAGCTCCAGAGATCCAGCTGATAACAGCAATCAATCAATCTCCCTTTATGGATGCAAGATCACACACATCACACAGCGACGCCCATGTCACTGCTTCATAAACATGAACAAATCATCACACTTTCTTGCATATTTTAAAATTCACCAGTTCTCTAGCGTGAGAAAAGGAGAAGTTAAGAAGCTGATTCTCTGTCCTCAGTGAAAAACAGAAAGGACTTTGTTGGGGGCTGCTGTATGTGCAGGATTAGGCCTGAATGATTTGCCAAAGGCTTTACAACAAATTGGTTGCTGAGCTAAGAATAGAAGCTGGGAATCCTGGTTCCTGGTGCTGTAGCCACTACACAACAACCCTGCCTTCTCCCAAAGAGGGAATCAGGCACACAACTGGGCTTGGATGCAGCAAGAGGACACAGTGCCCTTGAGAGGCTTCACTCAGGAATCTTCCCCCAGCTGAAATGCAAGAGCCCTGTGCTGGAAACTATTAAACAGCTGTGCCTTCAGCTCCTGCTTCAGCATTACACAGCAGCGTTATCAGCTCCCTTCCTTATGCCAGGAATGCTGCAGGAATTTGCCTTCTGCAGACTAAAGAGAAAGAAGAATGAAAAAGATGATTGTGTGTCAGTGTGAAAGAACAGGAGGGAGAGAGACAGAAAGAGTGAAGATTAAACACTTTGTCATTATATAGCTCAACCTTCTGAAAACAGATTTAATAATGACTTTGGTGTAAGTTTTATCATGGCATTGATCTTGCCCACAGTCCTACCACCTATAGTGCAAGTTCCCAGCCTGCATCCCAGCTCCTTGCACAGTCCCTGCCCCAAGAAGACTGCTCAGCTGCATCCAACAACCTCAGTGCTTCAGCAGCAAAGGCTTCAGCCAGCTGAGCACTTCTTCAAAACATCACATTTTGGGAAGAACCAAATACCTCCAACGCCTGAGATAAAAAAGATAAAGGACTCAAAATGAGATTCCCTCAACAACAAAAATATATAAAACCATCTCCCACACACTCTGACTTAACGAGGCTCTGCAGGGCTTGAGGGAGCCAGGAGAACAGTTATGGTAAGTTGAAACAAGTACAAGACAAGGAATGAGCGGCAACAGATTGAGGAAGCATCAGTACAGAATCTACAGATTCTTTCAAAAGGCAGCAAGCTAGAGACAAACAGGCAGTGAAGGAACCAAAATTGTAATTTGAAAATGAGTAAATAAAATCCCCAAAACCCCAAGCACTTAGTTTACTTAAGGACCAACTACTCAGACCAAGAAAAGCAGAGTAATTTTGAAAGAAAATGACCAGGGGATATCATGGGTTTCTGTGAAAGCCAGCAATGAACCAGTTAACTGGAATATCAGATAATTCCACTGAAGCCAGTCTCCCACAAAGACACTTCCCAATTTTGGATGCAGGCCTTACATTCACTAGTTTGGTGCCATGGAACTATTTGAATTAGTTACAATTCAAATTATTTTCTATTTTTCTATAATTCATCAAGAGGGAAATACACTCCCAGCCAGTGATCTGCAGACTGGGGAGGCCAGAAACACTTCAGGAGGAGGCTCCATGTGGCCATATGAACACATGGGTAAAAATACCAAAAGTAACATTACAGAGCTTGTTGCTTCAAATCTGTCACTATGCAAGCCTGGACTGAAGCTTACTACTGGTTTAATAGCAATGTTGGACATAGTGAAGGTATGAAGGCCAAGGTGAAGCAGTTTTGAGAGAGTTCCTGGGCAGCCTCAGTGCCAGGGCACTCACTCTGTGGGGAAGGGTGTTACCTGCATGGGAATCCACTCACACAATGTCACAGTAATAATTTTGTGCTGAGGTGAATAAATGGCAGGGGAAGAAGGGGAAGGGAATCTTTTGGATTAAATCACAGGCAAGCTTTCTCTACAGCAGAAATTCAACAGTATTGCCAAGGTTTCCAAGCAAATCACTGCTGACCTGTCCAAAGAAAAGCTGAAGTGTAATTTACTGAATTTCTGTAAAATAAGCTTCATTTTTGACTGAGGCTGCAAAAAGCAAAGCTACAACTGCTGTGGAGTTTCAGTTGGTGTGTGAGGCTTCATTCTAGAGCTGTGTGAACACTGGGCAGCATCTTCTACTTGAACAACTGAACCCCAGTGTACTGGAAAAGGCAAGTAATACTTGAATCTATCAACAGAGAGGTACAAAGTCTGTCATCTCCAAATACATTAATGTCAATGCTTGTGACTGACTAAATATTTCTCCTGTTATACAGGCTTAGCTTGCTCACTGTCTTTAAGAAACCATCCAGTATTGGACCATGCTCCTGTTAACTTCTTCCTCAGCTGAGAATATTGCCTGGATTACAATAAGCCTGTACTGCAACCGTACAGGTAACTGAAAAAAGGACAAAACGAGGCTCCAAAATGAGCCAAGGATCCAATAATTTAATCTTTATCAAATCCTTGCCTCCAAAATGAGACAAAAATTTGGTGAAGATAAAATGACTGGATCATTTTACCAGAGCTATTTGAGCAGTAGCAAAGTTCAGACAGACTCTCCTGCTCCAAACAATGGCAGTATAAAGAGGTCAACCTGTACTGAAGGAATCAATCTCTTTACCTGGGTTTAAATAACAGATGTCTAGAGAAGATGTTTCCTTCCATGAATTAAAAAAAAAAAAAAAAAAAAAAAAAAAAAAAAAAAAATCTCAGCCCAACCTCAAAATTTACACGCAGGTTTTCTTAGGCCCTTGCACCTTTTCTGCCCTGCATCCTCAGCCTCCCAGCATGTCAGTCCAGTATTGCTGAGCAGCCTGAGACCTGTTCTGAGGCATGGTGGGCTATCCTCTGTCTGAGGCATCACAGCATCCTCCTGAGCAGCACAGACAGCTGTACACAAAATATCAATGAAAAAGCCTGCTGAAGGTGCAGACCCATGGCTTAAAGGGAGTAAAAATTTCTGTCTGGCCAGAATCCCACAGCAGACGAGGTCCTGTGCCAGTCACACTCTTAACCAGCATTTTCATGTCCAAGGAGCAAAATCATTTCTTCTTAAACCTCTCCATCAAGAGCCTGCTGAATAGCTGCTCTTTGAAATGATGGTACAGAGCCACCTTGGGTTTTTTTCTTCAACAAACCAGCATTGAACAGAATCTCACAGCCACAGAGGAAGCAGTAAAAGGAAGAGGTAACAGAGTAAGGTTTAGGCAACTATCAAACCAAATACCAGCATCTTCACACTCACACTTCACAACAAACAATGGCTTCAAACCATGGTGGACCTGCAAAAAGATGGGAGCACTGTAAGCATCAGCTAGCCAGGAGAACAAAGGAATGGGAGAGCCTTGGAAAAATAAAAGTTAAAGTAGCAGAAACCATACATAAGAGTCTGGAATGTGATGCTGGGGAAAGAACCATCAGTAATCCTGCCACTTGCTGATATTCCCAGGCTGAGAAACCAACAACAAAATGCCATGTTGCTTTCAGTCTGCTCCTCTAGATCCAAATGGGATGTTTTGTCCTCTTAGAACAGGATTTTCAGTATTCACACATTTCACCACAGATAATCAAGACCTGGCTTTAATATAACATCAATTATCCAGGGATCCCAATGCATGACATGCCAAGCAAAAAAAGATATTTTCCCAGAAACCTCAAGCATACTGATGTCCAATTTGCATGAACAGGGTTTTACAGAAACATTCCCTCTAACATGAATATTTCAGCCTGGGCTCTAACACCAACATCAACACACAGAGAAACTTGCTGACTCTGTTATGCAGAGAACTGGGTTATCAGGGCATCCCAAGCAGATTTGTAACAAAATCATTGCCTTGAATATTGACATTTCCACTCCTGTATCTGTAGACAGGGCAAAGAAAGAAATACTCCTTGCAAGAGAAAGCTCTGGTCAAGCATAACTACCAAGCCAGACACATTTCAAAACACACAGTAAAGTAAATCATTGCCCAGCCATTGTGTTGTATTAAAGAACAGGTTGGCACAGGAGGTTTTAGGCTTTCCAATTCAATTCTATTTCTTCATCTGGCAATGCTTTTCAACTTTGTACAGTGCAAAATACAGTGAACTGGTACAACCTTGGAGTTTGGGCTGAATGCCAATTGTTGGCCCTAGAGCAAATGAAGCCAATAAAACAGGACAGACTTGCAACCTGAACAATTGTTTTCAAAGAAAGATGGTAAACTCCTGGAGAAGTGGGAAATACTTTCATGGAAAATAGAAAGCCACACCTGTAAGCTTCAGGTATTTCCTTATTACAGAGCTTACCTTGGGGACATGACATACCTACTCAGCATTTTTTTCACTTCTTGCTGCCAAAGGGAGGTGATGTATTTGAAGTACATGCAAAGGTTAGTCTCTGTAGAGATCACCATTTTGTAACAACCTGATCTTTTCTGTTTATTAACTAAGGCCAGATCTATGTTTTTCAATACAATATACAAAGACCTGCATAATTGGAGCTGGACTATTGCTATAATTGACAAGAATAGGTGTGTTTTCTCATATGGTTCAGAGATATCACAGTCAGACAGCATCTTCTCAAAACAGGAAACTTCATCAGCCATAGATGTGCCAGGCAGTAGAAAAAAAGGACCCTTGGAGCAGAAGGGTCCTTATTTTAATTCTAGTCATCACTGATCAAGAGATACAATTGTCTTTGCAAGACAGACACAGGAGAGATGAAAAGTTAAAGAAAACCACAAAAATGCTCAGGGTTTAATTTGAATCCTGGTGTACTCGTTCTGGTCTAATAAAAACAGCTGACCCCCCAGTCTGCACAATTCCTGAGACCAGGAGAAGCTAAGGCACAGCTAGCTGCACTATCCACAGCAGCAAGGAGCCTGTTTCAGTTGGGCACATGCTCTGTTTTCCCTCCCCTTTTCACAAACTCCCCATTTCAGTCCTGAGCATGGAACAGGTTGGAGATCTGCTGACGTGGCTGGCATGTCTGTGCACTCCTAACCACAAAAAGGTGTCCCAACAGGTTTGCTACTTTGCACCATTCTAGGATCTTTCATATCAATTCTGCAAATGAGGCTGTGGCCACTCTTCCTTCAGAAGAAATACTCCAAGGCTCCTTCAGTGCTGGCAGCTCAGAACTCACAAATAAGCCTCTGCCAAGAAGGCAGAATGCATTCAGCATGATATAAGGCCTCCTGGGACCAGGACTCAAACCAGCCTCCTTCTCCTTCCTGCTCTTCCACAGCTCCCTGCATGGCTCTGGGTAAATCATGCTTTCCTCCTGTGCCCAAATTCTACATTTGTCTAAGGGGGATAATCACTCTTCACCCATAAAGAGGGGTATTCTCAAGCTACACTTACCAATGATTGACAGGGACCCAGGTACTACAGAAAAGCACCATAAAAAAAAAAATCATCCCCTGCCAAAAATGCTTTATGAAAACCAAATGCTCCTTAAAAAGCAGGTTTCAGATTCAGTTCCCTAGTAGTTACCACAAAAAGCCCCCACAATTTAACATAAACTCTATCTATCTAAAAATATCCCAACACAATTTGACACTGTCCTTTCAACCAGACTTTAAAAAAAAAACTACAGGCACAATTACATATGACAAAGATAATGACAAAACAAGAAAAGAAAAAAGGTAGGCAACATCATTCCTTCTAGCTTAAAAAAAAAAAATTATAGTGCACTCAGCTTGCTGGTTAATAGGTGATGTGATGGGTCCTTAGTTCATCTTGGGATAATTTAAGAACAGAATGATTAGCAGTGTATGATGACAGTGATCACTAGCTGGCTCCTGGAGAGCTGATAAGTTATTAAGCCAAACAATGGATTGCTATTATGAGCAAGTCAGTGCTCTAACTGTAATTTCCTTGAAAGCTGAGTGGTGCATGATTATACTTGTCCACTCAGACTGCCTGCTGGCAGCTCCACATTCTGCTATTGTTCTGAACTGTACAGTCCTTCTAGAGCCCAGGATACAGCCACAGAAAAATGTATTCTTCATATTCAGACTTCATTGTGGCAGCTGTTGTCTGAAGGAGAGTGGAAGAGAGGCATTCTCTGTCTTGAAGCACAAGTATTAGAGCTCCTAAAAACATGTGGTTTTATTTGTCAGCAGGAGCTACCTCTACTTTCTAGCTGAGGCAATTTCCATTTCAAGAGAACTCTGACTTTGGAATGGCACATGTATACAGCTTCAGACATAATGTACACATGTCCATATGTATATATACATATATATGTGTTTATGTGTATTTAAATGCCACATTTAAATACACATAAATGTGGCATATATGAGTACATCCCTGGTGGTTTTCTTTGTGAGTTTCAGGAACACTGCTGTTACTACTGGAAGCTTGTATGGACATCTTCCAACACACATTGCTCTCTCAAGGTACAAGGAGAGACAACACAGAACACCCCCATTATTGAGCCTACCAAAACTAGGAAGAAAAAAAACCCACAAAAGAAAGCAGCAGCTGGATGACAAGGACTTCAAAGTGGCTAATACACACACAGGCTGAAAACAGGGCCTGCATCTGTCCTACTGAAAAGGGGTGGTCCTAGTGCTGAAGGCTGCAGGATGTGGAGAACAAGAGTGAGGTGCTACTGCAGAGGTGCTGAGTGAGATGGGTAAGAGGCCTGGGCTGCCTAAATGATGCTTGTATCCCCAGCTGTCTGTTCTGTTTATGCTGGATATTAAGTTTTGCACCTTTAAGACTGGTTCTGAGAGCAAAGGGGGGGAGAGAAAAAGTGCACAGTTTTGTTTTCAGACACTTGCTCCCCTGCATTCTTTCCTGCAGCATGGACAGACAGCAGGACAGAGCTCTCCTTTGCTTTTTAGTCAGGTTTTTTTTAGCCAGCTGAGGCAGTGAGTTCCATGGACTGTGGCTTTTCTTTTTCTTGGAACTGATCAAACCTGCTCTGGACTGAAAAGCCAGAAGAACACCAGGAGCTCACACCTGTGGCCCACCAGGGCATTTTCCAGTGCAGGAGGGACTGAGAAGAGACTGAGCTACAAGGACTTTCTGAATTTGCCATCTCTTCAGAACAGCAAGGTTCTATTGTTTAATATAGCTCTTTTTTTTTTTTTTTTTTTTTTAGTGCTGGTGAATGCTTTGCCTGTTAAATAAACAGATTTTTTCCACTTTTTCTCCAAGGAAATATTTTCTCAAACCAGTTGAATCCGCTTTCTAGAGGAATCCCCTTAGAGGTTTTTCTCCCAGATTTGCCCTAAACCAGGTCAGCAGGGCACTCACCCACCCATGTGGCTCAGTTTCCTCCTCTGCAAAGGAAGGCAGAGCCTCTGCCCAGCTCCCAGAGGTGCAGCTGGCTCATGCTGTGCTGGGTGACCCTGGAGCACCCACCAGGGACTGCAGGGAGCACTGCTGGGGCAGCACAGGCCAGATGCTGCTGAGACATGGAGTGCAGCCAGCCTGCAGCCACCTGCCTATGAGAGGAGAGGAGAACAGAGATCCCCATTTTTGACTCTCTATACTAATTCTCAGAAGTACATCTTCACTCTTGCCCACATGAGCAGCCACACTAAGCCTTTCCTTCCCCTTGGTGCATTTTTACTTTACTCCTGTCCTTAAAGTTACCAGCTAGACTGAGCAGGAGGCAAAATTTTTAAAGCCCTTAAGCATCTCCCCCCTCAAACAGCAAAAGCCATTTTTGAGTCAAAGCCCTGTTGGCTCCTAATGAGCCTTGGAGTACCCAAGTGCTTTTTTTTAATGGGACTTAGGTGTTTCTGAAGTATTATCATGTACCTTACATTGATTTGATATAACATGAACTTTAAGTGGGAAGAAAACCTGACAATGAGAAGATTTGACAAGTGCTCAAAAGGTAAGTCCTAATTAATTTTAAACTTTGTTTTATGTAAGGCTCACTTAAGGAGCAGATGAAATTCTTCCATGTCCTTTTTTGCTGTGCTGATCCTGCACAAGGAATATATAACCAGGAGTATGTTTTAACAGGCCTAGGAAAAAGTACGAGTACCAGTCCATTTTGAATCCAGGAACTGCTCCTGTCACTGAATTTTTTCAAACCCAAGTGAAAGGGAAAAATGATTACTGTAAAAACACAAAGTGAGAAAATGTAATATTCAAAGTGGGATACTGGTAACACATATAGATAAAGCCTCCCCTATAGTTTTGAAGAAAGGTTATTACCATTACTAGTCACACACCTTTTACCCATATTAATAAATAGTTTTTCTCCTTACAAGATCTAATCATCTGACCATTCATTCTCCTGAGTAAAGAAAGGTTAACAAGTCAATAATTTCCACTCCCACTCTGAATTAACCAGCCCATAGCCACACTACTCCAACTGTGAGTCTGTACCATAAACATACACAAAATGAGGTGGCTTCAAAGTGTAGGGGGTGATGTTTGGGGTTTTTTTCCCTCCTGAACTTGGAACACACACAACAAGTTAACAGCAACTTCCAAAACACTGGAGATGGAAACTGTTGAATCAGAGACAGGAATTTCATCAGCTGCTTTGCTGTGATGCTCCAAGTACACCCTAAGTTATCCAGCCAAGAGAGGCTGCACCTAAAGGCAGATCCTCCTATCTTTATGATAGAATTTATGTAGAGTGGCCATCCACTCATCTCTAAGAAAAGCACATGGTTATGGTAGTAGGAAATCTCAAAAAGAGATAAACAGCAGTAACTTGCCATGGAAGGCTATAAAAATAGATTAACAGCCAATTATGTACCAGCTTTAAGCCTCAATGCTTCTGTAAACATAGAAGAAAATTAATTTCAAATGTATGCTCATGGACATCTTGGACACAAATTTTACATGAAGCATATAATTTACACACACACATGTTATTTAGCATTTCTGGCTTGGTTCTTTTTTTTTTCCTGCCATCAATTATTAGGTCGTTATCACCTTTATAATGAGATATCCATTCAAAACACACTGCTTCACATGATCATTAAAAGCCAATAGGCAACTGTATTGTTTCAGGACTACTTCATATTTAAATCATTGCCTAAAATTACAATTCAAACACCATGTGAATGAACAAAGCCATTCAAACGGGTACAGAACACATAAATTTACATTTACATTAATCATTCTGGCCTGATTTCACACTCCTGTGCAAACAAGAAGTACTTGTGGCCTGTCACAGCATAAGAGCTACCAGGGGATAGCTCAGTGATTCCATGCAAACCCTTGCCTTATAAACTTACCCTTCCTCAGCCATGAGGCTTTCCCTACAAACAGACAAACTGGGATCAAACCTCAGCAGCCCCTGGAATGCAGCACTGGGATGGATAATGGGATAAGGCATAAAGTCAACAGCATGATTGTATGTACAGGACTGCATGCATTGTAAGGAATTGTAAGAACCACTCAGACATGCTTGGAGTAACTTGATAGCAATAGGAAGAGTACAGAGAAAACTCTTCCCTGCAGTGAGGCTCCATCACATGACCACTCTTCCAGTGGAATTTCAGAAAGTGCATAATAACCAAAGCACCACATTTACTGCAGGGCATGCAGCACACAATACTGCACTTCAAGTCAAACTGAGTCACATCTGGAGTTCATGTCATTCTAATACTTTCCCTTACTTAGCTCAAGGACACAAATGAAACTTCTATGTAGAGGGCTTGGGCAGCAGTAGCTTCATGAGCCTTGTGCATCTATCCCACATCATTACAAATTGTAATTAAGTTGTCTGCACCAGCACAGAAGTGAGTGCATGCCCTTTCCCAAGGCAAGCTCTGCTCTTACCAAACTATGGAATTTTTTGGCATCTAGTTTGTTTCAGCTAGTTTTTCTCAGTTTAAAGGCAATAAGCAGTTTCACCTGAAATGCTCACAAAGCACCAATGAACTACTGCATTAAACAGTCTCATTCATACCAACAGTTCTCTCCATAACCAAGAGGCTGCACAGTTTCACTTCTAAGTTTAAAAAACACTTTGTCATGCTGAGATGAGACATTAAATCACACATTATAATGCTGTGTCAAAGTAATGCCAAATGGAGCAAAGCATTACAATGGGAATGAGGTCAACAACATGTTAACACAGCAGAGAGCAAAGCTCCATGCATGGCTTTAAGCACAAGATCCCAATGGACAAAATCCTGAGCAAGCTGCTTGAGCAGCCTCTGCCTTGAGCTGGGGGGCTGGGCTACCTGATCTTCAGAGATCCTTCTTGACCTCACCCATTCTGTGCAGATTTGCTGTTTTCTAAGTTTGTGGCAATGTACCAGGTCTGGGCTGAAAACTGCACAAAAAGCTTGAGGCTCCACAGCTGCATTAACCCTCAGTCCCACACGAGGCTCCCAGGCAGTCATGAGCCATCCATGCTCATTCACAAGGCCAGCTCTGGCCTTTATCACCTCCCTCCATCCTTCTCCCCATTAAACCATAAAACCTGCTCTGGTCAAACCAAATCCTTGCTTACTTTTCTGTGTTTAGCCAACATCAAGCTGGTGTAGCAAAGTAGTTTCTGGCAGTCATCAAAATATTGTTGCACAGTATGGCAGGAGTACTGACAAGAAAGCAATCACTGAAAAACAAAATTTGTGTTAAAAATGATGCTTTGTTCCTTAGGATTCCAGTTGTTCTGCACATCTGTACCTTGTCTGCAATGCAGCTACTTCATCCATTCTATTTTCCATAATGAAGTATTGATTTCATTTGCAAAAAAATTGCTATAACCACTCTACATTGCTGGCATTTTACCTGAAGAAAAATCTCTTAACAAACATAACCTATGTCAATTTGTGAGATGGAACCATTGCAAAGCACACAGACCCACCACTCACAGCAGAAAACCATCCCCAAACCAGACTCACCTGCAGGGAGCTCAAGAGAGGCTGAGCCACAAGTGTGTGGTTTCACACCTCACTGGCTCAGCAGATGCAAACAAACTACACACAACAAAACTCTGCTTGGTTCACAAAAATGCCAAATGGGTAATAGCATGCAACTCACACCACATCATCTCAGTACATCATAAACTGCCTGTAATCTGCAGTGAAAGTGAAACACCACCCTTCTGCAACCAAGTAGTTTGAATATGCAAACAACTAAGAGCAATTTTATTTTAACATTAGCTCATCTGATATAAAGATACCTGAAATCCAAAAATTTCTGCAAAGACAATATTATCTTAGGTGTGAGATAATTTAAACAACATTTATCAAAATATGTTTGCTGCTCCAAACTCCAAAGCAAATTGAACACATCAGTTGAGGAGACATCACTGACAAAGCCACTGTAACCAGTCCACTTATCCAATACACCAGATTTTGACAGCATATTATCTTCCACAAGATGGGTGAATGTTTTCCTCATTTCAAATTACTCAGTTTAGTTTCAAATGATCACTAGTTAATTGCAGGTTGGGAAACAAATTAGGGACTTTTCTAAAAAGGCAAATAAATTTGGTTTTCTTCTTCCAGCCTGCAAATAAGAAGTAGGTGTGGAAGGCTGAGCCCTCCCAGCTCCAATGTCTTGCCAAGCACAGGCTCAATTCACCACTGGCTTCATTTGTTTAGTACAGGTCATGTTACACTGCTTAGTTATAACCACAAAATAAGCTGAGATTTTTTTTTCCTAAATACTTAGCACATTTAATACTGTGGAGTAGTTTAAAAAGAGCAAATGAAAATGTTTGCTTTCCATGTTACAAACTCCGATTCCCACCCAAAAGCAGCTTGAAAAAGATCACAACTGAAAGACTAATCATGATAAGTCATCCATCATTTTCAAAAAAGCACAAAAATAAAGACTAAGTAAATCTATGTAAATGTATACAGTTGCTTAGATGCATGCAGAGTATATCCTTCTCAATATTAAGAGCTACCTTTTTTTATTCCTGCCAAGAATACATTTATTTGCAAGTGAGTGCCTTAGAGGTTATCAAGGGAAAAGAGTCAATCTTTCTTTAGGAAAAGAAATAAAAACTACAAGTGTTAAGCAAGATTAACATGGGCCATTTCAGTCAAGGTCTCAGACTTATCAACTTCCACCAACTCACCCTGTAAAAACATGCATGGCATAAAAAAGGGCTGAATACTGATCTTTAATCACAGAACTAGGATAAATATTCAGATATTGCTAAAACCAGTGCATATCATTACCCAGATTCTCTTCATGTAACATTCTTAAAAAGTCTGAACAGAAAAAGTCAGGGAGAGTCACACATACATTTTTAACTGTTCCACCCATGTTGAAACTTGTAAATTTTCTCCTCTCAGGTTCAGAAATTCCCCCAGCATCAACTTTTAAAATTAATCTCTTTGAATACTTTGCATAAGACTTAAAGGTTGCATTTTACTCCTAAATAGGCACACCTTATGCCATCTCTAGTACCCTCTTTAAGAAGAACACTAAAACTTCACAGGAAGAGATGAACTTCTCCTTTACAGTTACATCTCAGCCAAACACACATTCACACTCCTGAGAGGGTTTGGTTCCTACTTTATAAACAATTTGTATTGAAAAAATGTGGGTCAAGGACAACTTACCATCAACAACAGCCTACATCTCTCTACAATTATGGGCCAATAAGTAGCACAAGTATCTTAAAAACATTTATTCCATCACATAACCAGACCACAAAATTTCAAAAAAATGACTTTGCCTACCCAGGCATTCCCACAAAAGCATACCTCAGAGGTCCCCAAAGGATGAGTGGATGGTTTTCTGCCACCAAGCAAACTTGCCCCTCCTCTCTTCCACATGCCAACTCTGTGCTAAACAGCAGCTCTGGTATCTGCTGGCAGAGCTGGTATCTCTGGTATTACTGCTGGCAGCTTCCTAAAGCAGGCTGCAGATCAGAAGTAGGCTTTTTATTTTAATCTTTAGTAAGCCACACTTAACAGACCAAAGTAAGGTTGTTCTGGTTGGTGAGAAAGTTTAGGCGTACACTGCATTTCTTTAGATGTGAAAATAAAACATTAATAACCAGTATTTGATGTTTATTATAGATCAGACCACAAAAATGAGATCAGATTCTCTATTTCAATGGCCAGCACAGTAAAACTTTGTGTACTACATCTGGGACTAACAAGGGCTTGCATAGTAATGGAACTGGCTTAATCAGTCTTCATTACTTTTGTGCCATAACAGAACATTTTTGCCTGTTATTTTCTTTCTTAACAAATATATTGTATCTATACAAAACTCAGATGAGTTGAAGGTGGGGAGAAGAGATCTTTTAACTTTGAAATGCTAACAGCAGCTCAGAGGCTCTACTCTGCTGATTCTGAACTACAATGAATGGAAATATTTCCTCACATTCCTGTTGGATAAGTCTTCCTTTACCAGCCTTCAGTTACCAGCAGATCAGAGCTGGAGTTTACTCTTTAGCTGGCAGTAAACAAAAGAATAAATCTATACTGGTTTTGGTTAGAAAAGAAATTGGAGGTTTTATCCAAATATATTAAAACTCTAACGTGCAGGATGACTAAGAAGATGTGTATTGGATAAATGAGATGGTGTGCTGAACAGAATTAAAAATAAAATCAATGGAAAGACATGTTTATAGAAAATTACCAAGGCATTGCCAAAGAATTCAGCTATCAAATAGAGATAAGTTATTTATTATAATTTAAGTTATAATTCAGTAGAGGAGTAGGCTGTGGATTCAAACTATTGTGTTAATGAACAATTCAGCTGTTACTTCTAGATGACAAATGCACAGTATTCATACTTTCCCATAACAGACCTGCACTGGCTCTACTGCTGAAGCACACCAGTACCAGCCTGCAGGAAGAGCCATCTAAGTGATAAAAGCCACATTTTTAATTTAAATACTGGCTTTCACCTCAAAGTAATAAAAAACCCATTCATCTGAGGGGATCTTTAATGAGTTACATGGCAAAAGAGGAGTATTTTTTTCATCTTTTCTATTTCTCAGCTCAACATGAGCAGGCACCATTGATGTTTGTTTTTTTTTTTACATAACTGATGTTGTACCTTATCCACAGGTGATGCATCTCATCTATGTGACAGCTTTCCCAATGAACTGAAACATGGGAAATAAGGACAAACAACTATCCCACTACAAATTACAGGCAAATATCTATTTATTTTAAAAGTACAATATCTAAATCAACATTTCTCCAGCACACAGTGCTGCCCAGCATTACACTCTAGGTTTGATCTAGTACTTCCATTCCACCTTTTGAATCTCATTTAGTTTCTAAGTGCTCCTGACAGTTTCTGACTTGGCATCAGCCTCAGCCTGATGGGACCACATGGTAGGTTGAGGACTGACTGCATGACAGAACTGCCAGGCAAAGAAAGAGAAAATCAGGCAGTGCCCCACTGGTAAGCCACATGCCAGAAGCAGAAAATAAAGGGAAAAAATAACATTTGTAGATAAACAGTAAGAGACCATCAGGAAGGAATCCTGTTCCTTCCAAGGTTTAAACATGTTCAAACACTGCAGAATGCTCTCACAGCCCAGCAGCCTTGAACACAAACTGATGACATCCACAATTAAAGAGCTTATATACTTCCTTAGCCCAAACCAGCAAATTCTGTTCTCTCCACCTACTCAGTTAGCTGATTCTCACTAGCTCTACTCATCCTGAACATCCAGCAGCAGGTTCAGCACCAGAAATGCCCATGGTGACACACACAGGGCAGCAGAGTGCTCTGGGGAAGGGCAGGCAGGCAGCTTTAGCCACGAGGCTTCCCATCACTGCAGCCTCCTGTGGTGTCTGGACATCAGCACTCACTCCTTCTGTAACAGATGGTCACCAAATCACACTGAAAGAGAAGTCCCCACACCTCAGATATCACACACATATACACATAACCAGAAAATAAAATATTCAAGGCATTTGGGAGTTTTTTGCCACAACAAAAGGAAACACGAGCAACATGTTTTAGATGAGTAGATACCATCTTATAAATGCTTTAAATGCAGCCTTTACTCAGTGGTCTTCCTGGGATGCACAGGATGGCAGAAGCCATGAGAGACCAAAAAAAAAAAAGGTTTTAATGATAGGAGTAGCTTGGCTTTGCCAGATAATCATGCAGTGTTGCAGGACGATCTGTTTCTCATATAAGGGCATAAACAACATGTGTTTGTCTGAGTTCATACCAAAGGAAACAGACTGCTGATCTCAATGTCCTCAAATGATGCACAGATACATTTTAAGCACTTGTTTGTCCTATTATATTCTGAAGTCCAAAATAGACTTTTTATTACAGTATCTCCAATTTCAGGACACCTATACAGTAAACAAGTGATCAGGGAATGAGAAACACTTATATTAATAGCAACAGCACACTGTTCATAAGTAGAGGTGTCAATTATTACTAAGCAAAATGGACAGATTACCAAAAATACCACCGAAAACTTAAAGACAACAAACCTAGTTTTATTTTTTGCTCAAAGCCCAAAGAAAATCCAACTTATTCTGTACATTTTATCACCATTCACTTCTTGCTACATTTTTACTGGAATGAATGTTTTTAAGGACCTCTCCACACTTCTGCCTCCAAGCATCCCATTGTAGTGGGATCACTACATCCCATCTAGCTCCTCTGGGAATCATCCCATTCACATGGACAGCCATCTGTGTGTAGTGCCAAACCTGTAAGCTTGCAAAGTGTCTGTAATTCTGTGTCAAGTCACCAATATACACCCTGGAGCACCTTCAAAAAGAACCCAGAGTGACAGATGCTTTTGGAATGGCTGCATTTAAACATTTCAGGTGACCAAGGTCTCATCCTTTACACATGCAGAACTTGTTCCTTCTCTTCAGCATTGAGAAATCATGATCACCTCAAACCAAAGAGTATCAAAAAGCCCTCAGAGATTTTAAAATTTGTGATGACCTACAATTGACACATGACCTACAATTAGGTCATTTAAACACAGCCCTGTGAACAAACTAACTGCTCAACTTTATTCTATTTATAATTTAATAGCTTTACAATTTAAATAATACCTTTCTCCCTCAACCACTTCACTGCTTACCACCAAATCTTTAGATTAGGTACTGGAATAGACAGGAAAAATAACTTGTTAGCATTGACTCCAGATGTTCAGGGGTCTACTAAAGCATTACCCAGAATTACATGACACAGACCCAGTGCTTGGAAGAACCCAGACCCCACTTTATTTTCCTGGACTCTCCATATATTTTTATATACTCTCCAAAGACAAGGGTAGACTCACCTTCCAAGCATCTATTGCATGCACTGGTGGCTCAATGCATGCATTATCCAAACTGTCCTGCACGCAGATTTAACTCCTATGCACTAAAAGGAATCCCAGAATTTGCAGAATTGGAAGGGACCCACAAGGATCACTGAGTCCAACTCCTGGCCCAGCACAGGACATCCCTAAGGATCACACCATGTGCCTGAGCATTGTCCAAACACTCCTGGAGCTCTGCCAGCCTTGGTGCTGTGAGCACTGCCCTGGGCAGCCTGTTCAGGGCCCAGCCACCCAAACCCCACTATTTGTCTGATCAGTCCTAATCACCACAGTGCTCCTACTCCTGTCCTTTCCAGTCCTTGCTGCAGGAATCACAACACTCCTTACAGACTGCAACCTCAACACCACGTTCTTCAACCCTACAGGAGGAGGAGACCCAGTTCTATACCAACACCTTTTCTGATTCTTTGGTCATACAGAAGTCTACATCTTCATCCTGCCAGGATTTGGAATCATCTCTCATGTCGTAACTTACACAGGGAAAAAAGAACCATTAGGCTACAAAGGAATAGTATGAGCTATACTGTCCATTAGGTTCCTGGCCTTTATCCTCTGAGCTCACCTCATATTCACAGTAGGAATAGATGCTAACACCCGAGCACACTTTACATCTGCCACTATAATCATTGCCATTCCAACCAGTATCATCTTCTGGGGGAAGAACCTGTTTCTAACATCCAACCTTAACCCCCCTGCCACAGCTCCAGGCCATCCCTCAGGTGCCATCACTGTCACACCAAGCAGGGATCAGTGTCTGCCCCTCCTCTTCCCCTCACCAGGGAGCTGCAGGCTGCAGTGAGTCCCCTCAGTCTCCTCTTCCCTGGCTGCCCAGCCCCAGGGCCCTCAGAGCTCCTCACACGGCCTCCCCTCACGGCCTCGCTGTCCCCGTGGCCTCCTTTGCACTCTCTGGAACAGTTGAATTTCTCCCTCACACTGTGCTGCCCAAACCTGCCCACAGCACTCGAGGTGAGGCCCCCAGGGCAGAGCAGGACAATCCCTCCCTGGCCCCACTGGCCCTGCTGGGCCTGGAGCCCCAGGACAGGGATGGCCCTGCTGGGCCTGGAGCCCCAGGACAGGGATGGCCCTGCTGGCCCCAGGGCACTGCTGGCTCTGATCCCTCTGGCCACCGAGCAGGACCCCCAGGTCCCTCTGTGAGGTGCTGCTGTCCAGCATCTCCTTCCCCAGGCTGTACCCACACCCAGGGCCGCCCCAAACCAGGTGCAGAATCCAGCACTTTTCCTTGCTGGATGCAGTTATAAAGTATTTTGCAATTAGGGGGAGAAAAAAAAAATCAAGACAGGAATGTAGCAGAACAGTATTTGTATCAAGTCCTCCAGCAGGTTACTTGTGGCACCTCTCCCAGCACCATGAGACAGTTTAACCAAGGAAGCAGAGACACTTAACTCCGTGTGAGGGAAGCTGCTCGTTTTGCAGCACACAGGGAGATGAAGGCAGGAGTTTTCAGATGAGCACAGCTCTCTGTGCCAGAGAACCAGCATTTACAGAGGCACATACAAAAGAAAAATAATGCAATGGTGAAGCCACACACAATTTTTATCTTTACATGCACAAACACAGTGCACAGCTTCTGAATAGGTGAGAACCCTTGGCACCAAGGAACATTCAAGCCAGACACAGAAACACAATATGCTGAGCTGGAAGCTCACAAACTCTCTTTGTGAGATCATCAAGTCCAACTCTTAGGTGAGTGGTTAGCATGAGGGCTGAATCCCCAACCCTGGTGCTATTAGCACCATGCCCTAACCAACACCATCGATAAAACACCAGAATGCTGATGACAGCAACAGCAAAAACATTAGACACATGCAAATCTTCAGCATGCCACTAAAAACGACATGGATCACTCCTCCACTGGGGTGCCTGGCAGAGCCTGCTGAAATCAGTAGGCCTGCACTGACAAAAGCAGAACACCAAGAGCACAGTGCTCAGTGTAACTGCTTAGCAGTTACACTATTATTTATTCCTAGACGACTTCTCTTAATGCAACTTTGCATAAAATAAGTCATGCCTAACTTAAAGTTGTGATTAAGAGTATTTTTCTTTTAGCTCAGTCCAGCCCACTATTTCATTCACTGCTGGTCTCACCTCTTCACCATGTTAGCTGCTGTCTTGCTTCTGGCCATCAGAATAGTCTCAAAACTGCTGTTCCCTGTACCAGAAAATATTGCTATTGTAACAGAAGCTAAATTAAAACACTTGTGTCATGAACAAGGGCAAGAGTGTGAGAGTGTGGCAAAAGGCCAAATAAAAAGGGAGATTTGTTACTTTTCCTTCCCAAGGGGATTATGAAAAATGTGCAAGATTAAAAAAATAACTGCTCCAGCCCTTTTCCCTGATGTATGACAACATGAAAGAGACCCTCCAAATCACTTCTCACAGGAGGCTGTGTAAAAACCCTAGTTTCTTGCATGACTAACACAAGAATACTGATGATGTCATTGTCACCCCTTTGGATCACATCTAGCCTACAAATCATTATTTCTTACTGGCAGCCTTGCAGCACGAGTGAAACTCTGTTTAAAGTCTCACTGGGAAAAATGTAGGTGATGTAGTAACAGTTATCTTTGCTATCTCCTTAGAACAGATTAGCAGGGATGTGGACCACCTCCCTCCTTCACTCCCCTGAGGGGCTCTTTGCACATGGGGTGTGTGGGACAGCAGATTTGTCTTGCACCCTTATAAAAAGTTGTTGACTTTTGAGCATATTCACTTTTTTAAGGAGGAGTAGAGAGAAACAGGGTGGTCATAAATCTATAGAGCTACATTTCCCAGAGACCCTCATCTTTCCTGTACACATGATGTTGATCAGAGAAGATCTGTGGGGCAGGGACCTTGTTTGCCACAGGGCATGCAAAAGCACTCAAGAGAAAGGGTTTCAGTGCTGTCAGTTGTCTCAAGAATGACACAAACAAGCTTCCCCTGCATCTCTACTGGCTGCAAAAATAACAAAATTAACAAAAGGGAAATAAAGAGAAGTTTCCCATGCCAACAAATCATTCCACAAACATCTGCTGTTCCTGGTCAGTGAGATTCCATGGAAGGTAAGGAAAGATTGATGCTCAGGGTGTACATGTTAAAAGACAACACAGAAACCAGAGATAATACAAAACTCTCAGGTGCTGCACCCCAAATGCTGGACAAGGTATCAAACCCCAAAGGGGTTATCTTACTGCCCTGACCCTTTTGCAGCTCTCTAACATTGAAAACGTGAAATGTAATGGAAAACAAAAAGACAACAGGACCATCCCTGAAGTTTAAAAAATAAAAATAAAAAAAAATCCCAAACAAATAGAAAAAGCCCCATGAAAACTCCAGTCTATGCGTTAAGAGTGACAGATTAAAGACTTCATTGTTGACAGTAAAAGTGACATTTTAAGCATGGGAGAGGAAGAAACAAGACCTTCAAAAAATCAGCAGCAACTTTCAAGTACAATGAAACAACACATAAAAATAGAAGCTTAAGACTGAGGACCCTTTAATGCCCTATGGAGTATTCAGGGACAGCAGTAAACAAGGTGCTGATATACTTTACACTGCAAACAATGTTAGTAGAAAGCCAAATGGGACAAGCCCCAAATCAGAGTGAAATTTCAAGGCATGAAGTTTGAGATAAAGGGCTGTAATCAAATTACACCACAAATGGGTCCATTCATCTGTAAGCATTTAAACAGAGAGCATTGAATTACAGTCTGAAATAAAACAAATTAATTTGCTCTCTATTTCTTAAATATCTATTCATTATTTTCCTACTGCCAAAGAAAATTTCCCACCTTAATACAAGAATGAATGTGGGGAGAAAACTGAAATACTAATTATCAGGCAGGAAAACCAAGAAGAGTTTGAATTGTGGTATTTACATTCCCATTCCTCTTTCTGAATAGTGTGAAGTCAACAAACTAAGTGAAGACAGAAGAATCTGCAATTGCAATTCAAGTTGTTTTGTGCAAAAGGCCTAGCACCTTACGTACATCCAATAAACTGGCCACAGTATTTTTTTATAAATAAAATTTTAAAAATAATTCTTACAGTGCCTTCCACTGTGATGTTCTTTTTCCTGAAAGCTATCACAATCCAAACGACTTAACACCACAATATTTAAGTGCAGGGCATGCATCCCCCAATTTGGCAGCGCTGGAAAAGCTCCTTTTAAACAAACCCGCCTGTGGAGGAGCCGCTCTTTTTGTAAGCGCTGCGAGGAACAACAATCCGGGGGGAAAAAATAACAAAAAAAAAAACCCAAAAAACCCCAAAACCCAATAAAAACAGAGAGTGAGAGAGGGGAAAAAACCCAGCACACTCCTGCTGCTGCTGCTCGGGCTGCTGTTGTTGCCTTTGTTGTCCGGCGGGCGCCCCGAGCCTGCGGCCGGCCCGGCCGGGCCCCCACCTGCTCCCATTCATCGGCCGGGCAGCGGGCAGGAGCCTCGGGGGCTGCCCCAGAGCTGCTCGGGGACACCCTGAACTCCAGCGCTGATCCTCGGCACCAGCTCCCCGTCCTGGGATGGGGGGTGTGCGTAGGGAACACGCAGGTGTTCTCATCACCCCCCCAAAATCCCGGTCCTCTGGCGAGGAGGGTGCCCCCCTGACCCAGCAGCCTGAGTTACTGCGGGAGGGTGCCATCACCCACCCCAGCACCCTTGGCAGCAAGGAGGGTGACCCCCACCCCAACGCTGTCCCCCCCCCCTCCATCCCAGGACTCTGCTTTATTTATTTTTCCCCCCCAAGGAGGAGAGTAGCCATCAACCCACCCCCTTTCCAAACCACCCCCTTTCCAAGGAGGCTGCCCTGCTCACTTCCAGGGCAGTGCCCCCCACTCCAGCCCCTCGGAGGGAGGGAGGGTGCCCTGCCAGCACCCAGTCCCCTCGTAGCGAGGGGGATCCGCCCCCAGCACTGTCCCCCCGCAAGGAGGACACCCCCTCCCCCGCTGCCCCATCCCCAGCACCTACCTCGTCTTAGAGGACAGGAAAGCAAGTTTGATTAATCCATAGGTAAACAACTGGATGCTCTCCTTGGCTATGCTGGCCACTCTGAGCCTGTGCTCTAGGATGTGCAGTTCCATCTTTTCCTCTTTCTCATTTGTAGTTCATCTATCCCTGGGGTTTATGTTGTGTTTTTGAATGGGGAGGGGGAGGGGGGGCTGTTATTGTCGGTGCCTTCTTATTTTTTTTTTTTTCTTTTTCCCCTCCCCGCTTCCGTCTGTCCCTTCCCAGCTCCGGGGGCAGGAGCAGGGGATGAGGGAGCAGAGGGTGTAAAAGTTGGAGCGGCGGGGAGGCCGGCGGGGCGCGGAGCGGAGCAGCGGAGCCCGGAGTGCCGAGCAGCTGGTGCTCGCTGGAACAAACAACTTGCCACTCAAGCCCGGCCCGGCGCGCATGCGCCGCGCCCCGCGGCATGCCGGGATTTGGAGTCCGCGCCGCCGCCACCGCGGCCGCCCCGCCCCTGAGGGCGCCCGCCCGGCCCCACACCCCAGCCGCCCTCAGCGGCGGCTTCCAGCGGTCACTAAAAAATAATAGAAAGCATTAAAGCGAGAATCAACGTTTGTAAGGGTGTTGTTTTGGTTTGTTTAATTTTCTTTGTGCTTAGCTTGCTGGAAGATCTTTCACAAGCCCAAAACTAGCAGGAAGGAGAACTTTAGAAGTTTCATTAACAGCAGGGAAATACTCAAATCGCACCTTGTTCATTCCTTCATGTGGCAGATGGGAAATCCTTGTCTGTTTCACTGTGCGGCAAAAATAATGTGGGAAAAACCCGTTCACTTTGCATGTGAGTGTTACAGAGGTAATACATAGCTGTCAATAATGTAAAATTGGCTCTGTGTGTGTTGTAGTGCTGGAAGGGTGAACGGCTGGAAGGGTGAATGGTTGGAAGGGTGAATGGTTGGAAGGGTGAACGGCTGGAAGGGTGAGCAGCCTGTTTGTGCCCATTCTTGCCCCACTCCTCAGCACAAGGGCCTGAATTGAGGTAGCAAGGACTGGACCTCCAAACCAGGCCCAGAAATGGGATTGCTCCAGGATGCCCCAGGGAGTGTGGGCATCTCTGACACCACACTGACCAACAGCAGTCAAATTCAGCATCAGGGTATTCATAAAACAGGGCCTTGGCAATAAAACTGGTTCAGGTTCTGTACAAGGGTCCCTCTGACTTCAGATCACGCTGATTCTGCTGTGAACGCACCTAGTCACTATGGCCCTTTTCACCAAAAGATTTCAAATAAACTTTATGAAGACCATCAAGAGAAACCTTTCTGTTCTACACAGTGAAACTGAGTCGTGGCATGTGTCCAAGGGCCCAAGAAGAGAGCTCAGCCAGCCAAGCCCCACTCCAAGTGACTCCCCTCCACTACAGAGCAAGAAGAGCTTCTGCAGTTGTAATTTAAGTTTTTTAGGGTTTGTCGTGTAGCAGAAATCCCTTGTCTGGAGATAAGCTTCCAAAACTAGGATTTCCAAGCCCTTTCTGTTCTGTTAATTCCCATGGGATGGCTGTATTTTTGCCCTGGACATGTCTGTTCTTCTTCTGTCTATGGCCATACTCCTGAAAGGCTGTCTTAATTTTGCTATATCCCAAAAGGGAAAACTTGAAATTCAAGGCATTCATATTCATAGTTTGTCAAAATCATTTAGAGGAAATGCAACCAACATAAAGTATCAAATCTCTATTTCATTTTTAAAAAGCCTTTAAAAAACTGGTTTTCCTTCATGGCCTCACAGTTCAGATGACTCTAGGCATTGCATTTTATGAAGCTGAAGAGGATTTTAAATCTGCTTCCACTGCCAGTTGAAAGCTCTGAATGTGTCTGTGCCCAGCTACAAAAAATGCCTGCAACTGCATCTACAAATCACAGAGATACAGACCTGTGTTCCTCTGGGACAATGCAGGCCACAGATTCCAGAAGGAAGCAGCCAGGGACAAAATACACACACACACCATCCTGGTTGCTGGGATCTTCCAGAGGAAATCAGACAAATGGAGCCTGAATCATTTCTAGGAAATGCTGCAAAACTTTCCTCTTTTAAGAGATTTTTCCATCATAGTCAGGACACCATTCACAACATCAACTCTTCCCCTTCCCACATAGAGAAAAATATATTGCCCCCCAGCAGAGCTTTCTCAACCCAGAGAGTCCAGACACTCCAGGAAGGCCACCAGGGATTACCCTATTACAGACTAATTACCACAGAAAATGCTTACATGAAACAATGAGAAAGTTAGAACAGACCCAAAGGTAAAATCAGTGGGAACCTTTTGAACAAGCAACTCATCAGAGACTTTGTTCTGCCTGCAGGGAAGAAGAAAAGGAGGCCCTGAGTTAGTCATCTGTATTTACTAAAAAAAAAAAAAAAAAAAACCATCAAGCAAACAAGCAAAAAAAAAAAAAAAGAAAAAAAATCCCCCCCTGAGCCCCCAAAATACAAAAATACTTCTTCATTTTGTGAGTTTACATCAGGTGCTCTCCAAAATTGCACTGTTTTCTCTGGGCCTGTTCAGCTGCTACAGTTTTCCAAGTCTTCCAAAGAAGGCCTAAAGGCCTTTGGCCTAGAAACTCTGACCTCATGGCTACTGTGAACCTTCACACAGCTGACTGTAGGAAGCATTAGGAAAATATAAAGCCCTACCAACACTCAATAAAATTTTCTACACATGAAAAATATGTCTAGCTCAGCCTAGGCAAATTTTTCAAGAGCAGGCAACCTGGCAATTAGCCAAAATACTAATAAGGGTCCCCTCCTCCAGCTGACATTAGTATTCAAATCTCTCTCTCCCTTGTTGCCAGGTACATCTGGGAGATTCCATGCAGGGAGCAGCCTAGAATGTGTTGTTAGTATACATAACATACTATAATATTTTTTGATTACTGCAATTTCAAGTTTACCATATTTTTGCAGCTTGGGAGGACTCAGTTGGCCCAGGCCAGGCACAGAGCAAGGACCTGTTGTGCAAGATGATGTAACTGCCCATTTTTACTAAAACCAAAACTCATTCCCTGCCCACACAGTGTCAGTTACCACAGCACATGCTGGGCAGGCAGAGCTCAGGAATGGAGAGCTTGGACAAGAACACAGGCAGAGGAGATAGCAGCAAAACAAATCTCACCAGGCTCTTTGAGTCATCTCCTGCCTGGATTGCAAGCATAAGTCATAAGTAGGTGAGATTTCTAAGTGCTCTGGGTCAGATACCACCCATAACACTAAGCAGAGTTTGGGGTTGAAGCCTTGAGGCCAGAGGTGCTGGGGTTTCTCCAGTAAAAAATAGAGACTGTACTTGGAGCAACAGGGACTTCTCAGCTATCCTGGCTCCTGCTCATGAGCACAAGGACCTTCTAACTGATGAGTAGTGCAGGAGCCATCTCCTGCTTGCCCTGGAGCATTGTTTATCTGGAAGTGAGGTCCTCAGAAGGAATGGATTATTTTATGAGTTCAAAGAGATGGTCTGCATTTTTGCCTTGAGCATTTCTCTCGGTGACAACCAAGGTACAGTTCACCAACAATTCTCTGGGAGACTGTGCTCTTCTGAGTCTGCATTTTGAGCAAAATTTCTCATAAAATACACAGAAGTTCACCACCCAAGAGTCTGCATGCAATTTGCATTGAAACCACACCGAAACACTCAACAACAATCAGCTTTGGCAAATAGAAATTGAAAATATGTAGAAATAGTTTAGGTGAAAGGAATGTAATTACGCAGTGTGACGAACAGTTCATGAAGGTCAGCACTGCACACAGAGGAAAAATAAAGGAGAGAATCATGTCATCATGTTTTATGCAGTTACCACAAACTACAGCAGATATTTCAGTATTATTTTATTGAGATGGTGAAAATTGTTCTTAAATAATTTGTAATCTTTTCTGATATAATGAAAAAAGCTCAAAATTACTTTATTTAGTTCTCAAAGATGAAGTTATGGTAGCCTTTTCCAGATGGAATTTAACATGCAGTATATAACTTTTTGGCAATTAAACCTCATTTAAAAAATAAATATAATTTAGATTAAATTATCTTTTGTTATTTGTATGACATTGCACTGCTGCAAATCTAGCGTTGTTGGTAGAATTATGCTCTTCTTTCAAAAAGATCTGAAGTTCAACAGCATCTTGCCCTCTGACTAGAGCTTGTAGCAGCTGCTAAGACCTAAAATAGTAGATAATAAAAGCCTAATGTGAATGATGTAATGGCAATACCCTGGATAAATATGTCCAAGGCAAGATGAATCCAGTGTCACAGTTGTTTGTACAAGCATTTGCTTTTCTTCAGTAGACAGAGCATATTAAGTTCTTAGCACATCTGTAGCTGTGGTGTGAAATCAGGGTCAGTGTGCATTTCTGGGGTCCCTTTCAGACCCAGTACATAAAGGATACAGCAATTTGTTCCAGCTCCTAAGCTGTACTTTGAGTGCAGACTCTGTTCAAAGGTTGGAGAACTGGAGGTGCCTTCAGGTCAGTTGCCGATTTTGACCAAAAGGGAAGCCACAACATTTCTTAGCAGCCTCAACCAGTTTGCTCTGAGGTGGAAGTTACTTAGTAACTATAATTATCTGGGAACCCTTTGCTGAAGTTAAACAGGCCTTTTCGACCCAGGGATGGTAATGCTTCTTTAGGCAAACAGGTAAACAAAGACACAGCAAGGCAGGCAGTGATCCCAGGTCACACCATTAGTTATCATCATTTTGGAGTACAATTCATAGGCCACTGCTTGATCACTACAAGGTTGTCTGAGGCAGACAGGCAGGATGGGTTTACAAGCTGCTTATACTTCAGTGACAGTGAATCTCTTAAAGCAAAAAAAAAATCAGTTCTTTAAGAACAATAATGTGTAATATATTAAAATGAAAATAATAAAGGGGGAGGGGAAAAGCTTCTCAAATGACAGTTTCTGAGCTTGCTTATGGAAAAGTACTCATTTATTAAAAAGAGCGATTTATCAGACTAATTTCTTTCTAGCAACCAGAGACCTTTCAAAACTTGATTGCAGTTAATATGCCAGTGTTTCAAAGCATTTTATTCAACTATCAAATAAGGTAATAAAGACTTTAATTTACTGTTGAGGTATAATGTGGACTGAGCAGGTAGCAGGGGTGCAGATGAGACTGTGCTGTGCTTCAGCCCCTCGGAGAGGCCAAGTCCTGCAGGAGAGCTGAGGGAGTCAAAGAATGTGCAGAAGCAGCTCTGTCTGTGCACAAAGCCACAGTACCCCTCACCTGAGCAGCACCAGAGGGCTCCATTAAACATTCACACACCAGCTTGAAAATGGAGACTGTCCAACTAAACAGCTTGCTCAGGGAAGACAAAATGTCACAACTGCCCCACCTGTGTTCTGTGCTTTGGTGATGCCTCACAGCTCCTGCCCTAGAAGAACAGAAAACAATGGGACTCCTCATTCTGGCCAGGGGAAAGGAAGCTTTGGCACTTTTAATCAGTGTCATATAGCCTCTTGATAGAAGGGATGAAATTGCATGTACCTGTCATGTGTAGCTGGACATAGCAACTCCCAGATGCAGGACCCACCAACCACAAAGGACCTTGCTAAAGCTCATATACCATCAAGTGGCAGGTTTGTACTGTCCCCCTCTAAGGGAAGCAATATTTACTCAACTTTAGCCTGTGAGAAGCCAAGCATAAATATCTGGTTTTGGTATTTTTATTCAATTCCTCCTTCTCTTAACTAATGTCTGGCAAAGCTTGCCCCTGTCCTTGGAGATTATTTGGGTGCAGCCACTCCTATGAAGCCCTCATTTTCATTTAACACTTGGATGCATTAAGAAGTTGAACCTTGGCTTTGCTGGAAACATTCAAAGTCTAGAAGGTAAAATGATGAGTAACAGGAGGAGGAAAAGTAATGTGTGTGTTGCTGAACAAAAACATCACATGAGACAGAAGCTGGTAGTTTCCTAGCTAAGATGCTGATCCCACTGGTTTGTTGATCAGGTGAGCTACTCACACCTTTTTGCTGCAATAAGCATTATTGAAGCAGACCCAGTCCAGCTCATTATCTCTACACAATTCCAGATGACATTATTAAGGTCATGTCCACTTTATGAATGCTGACAATCACTGTTGATACAAAACTGAGCAAGCATGGCTCAGGATGTGGGAAAGACAACTTCACAGCTACTAGGAGGTGTTAAAGATGACCTCATCTTCTCATTTACTTCTGATACTGAAATAAGCAGTTGAAGAAAATACTCCCTCCCCCCCTCCCAGCCCCAGACTGCCAGCCTCCTGAAGATCAACACATCTGCAAATACATTCTGCAAACCTCAGGGAAGAAAGCCAGATTGCAGCCTGCCTTATCTCTTCTGACTGCCTGAATGTATTTCAGGCCTCAAGCATCACATGACTGTACATAACATATGAATACAATAACTAACATGGCTTTTATAACAGATCAGCAGGGATCAGCAGTGTTGAACAAACACCCTTGTTTGCAAAAGCACCTTCCCAGTCCATGAAGCAGGTGACCTTGTCTCCCAAGGGTTACAGTGCAGAGTTAATGATCCACAAATTAAGGATTTGAAATTTATCCACAGCTCCCCTCTTAACTGCACCATTTTGCACCAAATCAAATAAACACTGTCACTGCTCTATAGAAACCCAGTGCTGTAAGAGAGGCCAGTGTTCAGGAGGCAGTGGACAGTGCATTTTCTGCAAGAAGGCATCTGCTGGTGGGGACAAGATTTCATGAGAAAGCAGAGATCAGTATCTTGTTCGATGGCCTTTGTTGTACCCCCCACTGGAGAACCTGGTGCTTATCTCACCGTCTACTGTGTGACCAGGTAGGGCTCCACAGTGGCTTCAGGACTCCTAAAGAGCAGTCCAATCTGTAAACCATTAGTATTTTCCAGAAACAGGTTTATACACACTGGAAAGGTCTGATTGTACAGAACAGAATCCTTTATGCTCTGCTGGATCATGGCATTCACAAGATTTTATTCCACATGAAATGCCATATGGAAAAATCCTCTCTATATGGAAAAATCCCCTTGCCTCTTGCATTCTCAATAAACTACATCCCATACCTCAATGGTGAGAAGGCCTTATTTGCCCAAATGTTTACAGAGTACCCTTATGTGCACAGAAGGCAAGTACACTTCTGAGCAGACCACACTTCTTTTACAACTGGTGTAGCTAAGTTGAGCTCACAGGGTCTTGTCATTGCCACTTGAAGACCCCCTGAATCTGTTGGTCAATATAACTTCTGGATAAATCCTGTGGACTTTTGACTTTGTGGCCTGGAACACCATGCTCTTTCCTCTCTAGGGAGTTTTTGGCTGTGGCAGTGCATTTACTGCTGTTGAAGCTGGCTTTAGAAGCTGCAGCCTGCCCTAAGAGACTAATTCCTACACATTTGCTGTGCTGGTCAAAGCTTTTGTCTGGTCACAGGACTGACAGGGAGCTCCTGTGGCAGAAGTTCAACAAAGAGGACAAAACTGAGTATTTTAAATCCACTCTACAGCCTGCCCTCTTTAGGAGAAGCTGAGGCAAGCAGGCAGGAATCACAGTAAGGCAAGGTGGCTTTGCTTGGACAAAGTAGGGCCTGTTGGTCATTTGTCTGTAAAAGACAGCAAGCCTGAGCCAGCATGTCCAGGTGTCTCTTGGCAAAAGTTCTAACAGGGAAGCAGCCTAGTCTGTCTAACCACCTCCATTTCCTCCAGCACTTTATCGACATCCATTCCCTCCCGTTTGTCTTCTTCTGCAGGGTCTTTTTTAGGTGGTTGCTTTGATACAAATGAGCCCTCCTGCAGCGATTTGGAAGATAAAGCCCAGTTGTTCTCATAGTTTCTAACATGGGGTCTCCCTTTAAATATCTCAACCCTTTTGATTCCAGACAGCAAATTCCAGCAAATACTTGAAAATACTCTCCTCCTCTCACCTTTCATACCAGCATTAAGTTTTTAATCTATTGTTATCCCTTAAAAACAGCCTACAGCATCATGCACAGCTGTTCTCATGCACTTCATGAAGTTTAATACTAGACACAGACCAAGACCAAAATAAAGGGTTTACTAAAGAGATATTGAAACAATTAACAGTTAGGAAATGTACACATATTTGCCTACACCAGACCCACTTCTGTGCACTTGGGAATCATATATGATAGTTTCAGGCTCCAATTTGCAAGTGCAAGAACTATAAATGTCATATCTATCAATAGGATACCTCTGCAGAGAACTAGAAATGTGTTTTCACTTCTTCATATTGTGTGTTCCACCATGGTGACATAGGAATAGTTAATACTTGGATAATACACCATATTTGTAGGTTCATAGATGCTGCAAGGGAGGAGCTGCTGAAAGAAATGCAGTGATGAACATAATGAGCTGTAGAACTGGACCATCTTGCCTTGAATCCTGTTTCACACAGTAACTCATGGCAGAATGTGAGAATAGAACATTTTTGTAGCCCCTCCTGCTGCACCCAGTCTAGAGTCTAACATGTAGAAAAGCTCACATTCTTCTAAACCACTCAGTCTTTATTTTAAGAGCAAAATTTTAGTAGTAATAATCTGAGTGCCCTGAAGAAGTATAGATGAATTAAAGAACAAAGTCTGTTAGACGGCAGGGAAAAAAACACTGAAATATTTTGAAATGGAACATTACAACACTGAAAACAGTCTAAAGAAATGGACACACAGGGAGGCAGGTAGAAGGAGGCAGAGTCAACTGCATTTATCAGTGTAGAAAGTTTGCTTTATAAGAAGCAGTTCATTGCTAGGTTAAATCATGGCTTTCCTCTGCCACTGGCCACAATAAAAAACAACAGCAAGAACATGAAGAATCTCAGCTTTAGGGATCAAAGGAGAAATTCAGGCACACTGGTTTTTAATATGGTCACACATATCCCCTTTACAACTGTTTTCTCTCCCCCTGTTATAACTTCTTATATCTTTGTCTTGAGAGCTGAGAGGTTTGACTGGTGCTTATAAAGCTGGCTGTTTTCAAGGTCCCATTGCTGCCTGTATCAGCCAGCATGTAACACACTTCTCTACACTCAGAGTCACTTTTCAAA
The DNA here is from genome assembly GCF_051311805.1 of Agelaius phoeniceus. Lineage (NCBI taxonomy): Eukaryota > Metazoa > Chordata > Aves > Passeriformes > Icteridae > Agelaius > Agelaius phoeniceus. The sequence goes on from NC_135284.1 coordinate 8,557,135, forward strand.
TCTCAGTTTTGATTACTTCAAGGCTGTGTTTCACGCTATGCTGTTATTTATTTTAATGAACTCTGCCTACTCTATCATTTGGTTCAAACTGGGAGATCTTTGGAGCTGTTCTGCTGCACACAAATACAGGATGATACAGCAAAGTAACCTAAATGGAATGAGGCCAAACAACATGTAATCATGTCTAACAAGGAGGGAGGGGAGAAAGTGCAGAGGGGGATGGGTGGGGAGAAGTGAGATGCACTCAATACTGTGAAGAAAACCCATGCATCTTACTGTACATGAGGCCTGGCAAATAAACAGGAGGTCAGCTCTGGCTGAAAGGGAAGAGGAGGGTCTGGCAATCAGGTGGATGGACAGTGAAAGGCATTTACTGCATTGGCAACTGATTTTTTTTTTCTAGTGGCCTGTTTTCACAAGGGGGAAAACATAGAGAAAAACCCCTGCAAGAAACTGTTCTTAATTTTTTTTTACATTGCTGTTAATGAATTGCTGAAAGCAGAAAATGAAAAAAAATACAGTTACACCAAGAAGAGAGTCTCCAGACAGCTACCTGCTTCCTAATCTGCTTGTTACCTGAAGACTAAGCCATCTCAGTTCTTTGCACTAACTAACCTCTTTACCTCTCTTCCCATAAAACTCATATTAATTTCTTACTCTTTAAGTGGAGTGAGTAGGCAGTGAATTTATGATGTGCTTCTTGGGCAGAGATAGAAATGGGATAAATTTCTGAGGCAGAAATAACACAAAATTTGTTTCCATGTTTGCAGAACAAATAAATGAATTGTAGGGAAGGCAATATAGTCACAAGAATATTTCACTGCCTAGGCTAAATAACAGAAAGGTCTCTCCACTGGAGTAATTTGTCCCAAGGGGAAATGATAATGGAACAAATACTACACAGTATTTGTTTAACTCAGGAGCGTGCAGAGAGAAAGAAGAGCAGGAGATGGTGAAGCCTAAGGAAGAGCTGAAGTCCAAGAGGTTTTTACCCCTTCCTCATAACCAACCACAGTCATGGAAGCACTTTATCTTGTTCTCCAAATTCTTGGACATGAGCCTCTGACTAAGCATACCAGAACTCCCCCTACTGAGGAGCCATCACAACCACAACTAAATACTTGGGGAATTTCTTTGGCAAAATTCTCCTTTGGAAAGCACTGATTTGTTGAAAAAAAAAAAAAAGCTTTCTATGGAAAACTGTCATCTTCAACAAAATATTAGATGAAAGATGTTCCTCTGTTCACAGTGCAGTTGCTTGGCAAGACCAGGCAGATCCAGCATCCCTTCTGGGGTCCTTCTGCACCAGCCACACACAGACAGACAGACAGACAGACAGACAGACAGACAAGCCCAACCCAGAAAGGGCAGTCTCTTTAGTGCAGAAGGCCAGATTTAGAAGAAGTGTTTGAAGCTGGACTAGTGCTATAATGGAAGGGAATTGGTTCCTATCACAGTCTCTTTCTCCAAAAGGTAGGCTTAGGCACTTTGTTCTTCTTTTTCAAGAAGAGAACAAACAAAAAGACAAAATCGCCAAACTTTTTGTGAAACAGCACTCTGTTTCCATTCTCTAGTTTTAACACAAATGATATAATTGCACTCACACTAGGGATTGATAATTATTTTGGCTAAAGAAAATTACAGAAGGACAAAAACTTGTAAGCCTTGTGATAGCACTACATTTAGAAAGATTAAGATTTAAAGTCTTTGGAAGGATAAGACTTGAAATGAGAGACCTTTCATTGCTCTCTACTCCCCCAGCCTGAGACTGGATCTCCTTGCATGCAACACTTCATTGTCACCACTGTTTCAACAAATCAGTGGAACAAGGGGCAAGCTGGGCTTCCTGACTAGGGAAACAGTGTTTTCTGATGATGTTTAAGAGCCCTAAAAGTCTGCCTAAAAGTGCCAGATATGCCTTTTAAATGATGTGGCTGCAGTAAGATTTTGTTTCCAATAATCTAACTGCAGGTAATTTTTTCTTTTAAGCCAGAGGGAAGAGAGAAAGGCCCTTTCTGGTTCTTGAATCTTCTTATGCTGTCACAAGCAAATGCATTGTTTAAATCCTTTCCCAAAGATCCCAGACCCTGTATATGCCAAGGACTTTTGAAACACAGCTCAGCTGCTTGGCAAATTCTTAGTGAGACCAACCTGGGTGTGTTCTTGTCCATGCTCATGGCTACAAAGGGAGCTGCTGCTGTTGGGACCAGGGCTGAGGAGAGCAGGGTACTGCACTGAGGTGCCTTGCTCAAGGCAGGCAATGGATGTTTCACTGTGGCTGTCCTGAGTCTGAAAAAAGCTGTGCCTCTCCCTGATTCTGTATTTCCAAGGCAGCATCCTCATCTAGCTTCAAGTCCCTATCAAACTTAGACAAAATACAAATGAAAGAATTACCTTTTGAAAAAAAAAAAAATATATATATATATGCTACCAAAGAACATGCAATTTTAAAATATTTTTGGTTTATTTTTTTAGAAGCCACAAGCCATGGAAACAGGACCTAGACAAAGTCTTACAGACACTACTTGCTGGAATACAGCTGAGTGTAAATGAATTGAGATTCTAAGCAATAAGTAAGGCCTGTCCACAAACTAACTGTGAGCTCACAGCCACCTTGACCCAACTCTGCACTTAGTGTTAAGAGCTGAACCACAGCCATTTCAAACACCATGGTATTATCTCACCTTAAATCCTTTTGCTGGTCCAAAATAAGATTTATTTGTGGATTGGTATTTTGTGACTGACTTTTTTATGTACCTCATTTTCTGTTGTGGCAACAACAAGTGATAATGCCTTGTACTTCAGAGTTTGCTGATGTATAAGCCACTGCAGAGGCAATTGCCCAGGGAGAAAGCAGCAATGAGCCATGCTTTAGCCATGTAGAGAGCATGCTGCTGTGCCACCAATCTTCTCAGCAATTAGAAAAAGAAAGGTTGGCAGAGACACTTGGTCCCCAGAGGTGTTTCCTGTCAGGTTTTGAGCTGTAAAACTCAAGGGCTAAAAAAGGCAAAAAAATTTCAAGAGCCGCTTGGTGGGAGGAAGGGGCTCTTTGCCAAAGCATCAATGGAAATCTGCTGTGTCCAGGAGAGAAGGTAAAACAGGGATTGCCCCCTGTTACAGTGTCTCTTATCACAGTGACTGCCAGCATCCACATCCCCACTTCTGACTGACAAGGTGACCATGAGTCCATCAGCAATGTGTACACACCAGGTTTGCTACTATCCTAGGTGTAAAAAGGTATAGGTAGAAAGGAAATAGCAAATCTATCTCCCCAAATAGCATAAAGAAATTCTTTTCCTAAAAATAGGGATGCTGAATGTCAGTTTGGTGCCAATCACTGATTTTTAATTATTTTTTCATTGCTTCACAAGGCTTTTCCATGCAAATGCTAAGTGTTCCAATTGCCTAGATAATCCAGTCTAAATATGTATAGACATTGTAGGAAGTTATGGCTTGGTTATAGCTTTTGACTAATGGTAGGAGAAAGACCCATAATATAATCTTGTAAGACTTGACTCAGTCAGACTTTGGAATCAGATTTTGGCACACTTATCATCTCTGTATTTAGACTCTTTGACACAGATTTACAGCCTTTTAAATCTGTTTCTTCCTAACTTTCAGTCTAAACATTTCCTTGGATACACAAAAATATCCACAACAAATTAAAATACATGCACAGACTAGCTGATCACAGACTTCATTTGGTAGGCAAGAGGAATATTCCTATTACACTGTTGTTGACAAATCCAGAAGCAAAGAGTCTTTATGAGAAAGATATGTTGCTAGCAGTGCAGGCTTGCCAGAAACTCAAATTCTGTGAGCATAAATGACTTGATACTGAGGAGAAATAACAGTTTAGGCCACTATTGGAAAGCTAGAACATTGGGTTTTTTATTTTTGTCACTCAAAAGAGAAAAAAGGAACTTCAAGCCAAGTGTCTTTGCTGTAAGCTATAAGAAACTATTACAAGGAAATTTTTGTTAGTTTGGTTTGGTTTTGTTTGTTGGTTGGTTTTTGGTTGGTTTTTTTGGTTTCTCCTTTATATGGAAAGTATCTGTATAGAATGGGAATGGTAAAGTGTTGAAAAAACAGAATGCAGGCTGCCTCCCATAGTCTGTATATTACATCTGCTTTTAGCTGCTCCAGTAGCAAGAGGAACAAATTCAGGCAGCCAGGATAATATCACTGTCACTTCTGTGGTATGGTCACTTTTGGGCAAGTCCCTCTTTGAAAGCAGGTGCATATGAGATAGTACAATTCCACCAGACCTCATGGAGAGCACTGCTTTACAGCAGCTCTGCTTTTCATGCTTGTTCTGTAACCACCAGGATGCTGTGTGCAAACAATGATAAGAGATTTAAAGAAAAGACCAATGATTGTCTGTAGTCATTTCAGGTTTTCTTGTACTGTGCTTTTCCAATTTACAGATGACTTCCTTATTAACCCAGTTTGCCCTTATGGTATCACAAATAATCCAGGTGCTGTTTCCTGCTCTGCTGGTCTACCACTGAGTGCAAAAGCTGCATCTGCAATTGGATGGCAAAAACATATTTACTGCAGAGTAGGAGCAAGCAATCCTTAGTACTGACCCTGTGATCTTTACCAAGTTGGAATCCTCATGGAATTTTGTTTGAGGTGTGCAGAATTCACCTCTAAAGTTCATACATGAACAGAAACATAGTGAGGACAAACACGAGTAGGGACTCTCATGGTCTTGAGAAAGGTAAAATGTAACATCATATGCTAATGCAAGGATATCAGGAATTAAAGTCCTTCTACAAAGAGCAGAAATTAATTATTATTTTGTTCTGTTTCTTTATTTTCAACTAGGCATTTCCCCAGCCCTTTATTATTTTAGAGTATAATGAGAAACACTCTTCCAAGCCTATATGAATGTGATGTTTCCAAAAATATTTTCCCCATGTAAATTAGAACAAAAACATAAACTTCATAGTTTCATTGCAACTAATCATTTTGTCTTTTTTTTTTTCAGTTTAAGCTCCCATTTAGGTGTTTCAAATACTACAAATTATAAAAGAATTGTTCAAAGCAGATGTTTCAATGTCAAAACCTTTCCTGTAAAAATCATTGTAAAAGAAAAAAAATGTGATAGGATCAGAACAAGCCTTCTCCTAAAACAAAAGGTTAGATTTGAATGAATTATCATTTTACAACACAGACATTTCAATGAGAAAGTTGTGATGAATTAATTTCAATAACCTCTCAAGAAGGAAAATCCTTTTGCTGTCTGTAAGCCTGGATTATATGCAAGAGGGCTGAAGAGTGCTAGAGACAGGAGACAGGTATGGACTCAGGGCCACCTGGGTACTTCTCCTTCATGACTCACCCTGGAAACCTCAAAGGAAGCACAGAGAGAGTGTTCCTCTCCAGATGACAACAGAACAATCCCTGCCCTTGACAAATCAGGGCAGAACAAAGTAGGCTGCTTCATTCCCACTTGTTACTCCAATATCCTTTTGCATCTCTTCAACAAGGAACACAAGAAGAGTGCATGACGTGGCTTCCCCCCTTCCACATTGTCCTGTCCTGCATCTGCATTGACAGAACATGCTGATGAGTTAAATTCTTTCCTTAGAGCATGACTGTGGATGAAGTTGTGTTCTCTTCTCCAAGAATGTGAGCAGGAAGCACATTCTGAATCTTGAGATTCTACTCATCAATGGAGTGTGCCACGACTACAGCACTCAGCTGCCACAAAAAGAATAGCTTAATTACATTTTCATGATGAGAAGTTTCCACTAAAACTGATTCAATAATGCATGATACTATTTTCCATGCTTATGACCTGGAAAATTGTAAAATATCATCCAGGTTACCTTTCAGACCTTATGTTTATCACTTCCATTCATCTGTGAAGAGATAACTTTCCCTCTTACACAGCTAGGACACCTTATAAACAAGGTTCCTTTCAGCTCTACAGCTCAGAACCAACAAGGGCCACATATTTATACTCTGCTGTTCATTACAAAGAGAAGGAGGAAAAGCATGCATGTCCATGAAATTAACAGAGCAGTCAAATAAGGCCATGGACAACAGTGGGAATGCAGTTGCTTCCATGATCTGCTATGTTTTGCCTTAGAAAGCATGTTAGGAATACACTTCAGGAAATGCTATGTGCCCACTCCTATTGAATGTATAAGTTTAGCATTTCTTAGGGACAGGCCTTAAAGATTATAATTTCTATAAAGGAGCAATCCGGAAAATGAGTTATTTAATTTCTTCAACCACAGTACAAGAAATTACTGTTTCTAACACCACTCAAATTGGAACAGGTCAGGTTGTCTTTTATTGGGCATAAACAACCCCAAACAAAAACTAACTTGTGGTGATTTCTGCAACAAAGTAACAGGATCCTGCTGAAGTTAAAAGCATGTGTTTTCCTGTGTAACAATGCAGGTTTTTTCTACTAATGCTGATGCAAATGATTGTTGTGGGTCAAACATGCCCTTCCATGAAGTGTGTCTGCTTTGGAAAGGTGTGAGTAGAGAGGTGGATGGATCAGCAGAGATGCTGTGCAAGGCAAACACACAGCCTTGTTCCAATTGCAGCAGAGGAAGGCTTCAGTGAGACTGAGAACCACAGGTTTGGTGTCCTTTTGGCATAAATATTATTTATGTATAAACACCTTTCTTTCCAGACAGATGTCAGCATTTGCCTGCAGAGGGTCACAGTGGGTTTTCTCCCAGCCCAGACTGATCTGCTGGATACTCCCAAGTAGTTAACAAAAAGATAAGGTAGGACTGGAGCCCAATAAATCCAGGACCATTTACCAATCACTCCTTCCATTGCTTCCAATCTTGCCTCTCCTCCCATTTGCCTGGGACCTTAGGCTCATGTCATCAAATACTGAAGGGCAATGATCTAGAACAAGAAGGGAGTGAATTCTATTGCTGAAAAGACCACATGAATAAAAACATCACACACAAAGAAACACAGCTAATTGGAAAGCTGAAGAACAAATACTCTTCCTTTCCCTTCCTGCAGAAAGCAGATATCCCACACATGCTCCATTCAACAAAAATCCAACATTGACCAAAGCCAGGGAAACACTCTGCTCCAGGCACAGCCAGCCAGGCTGCATCCCCACCTCTGCAGTCACCTTCACCTGATTGCAAAGGGTAATATTATCTTTGTAAGTGATGGACACAGGATCTGGGCAAATCCAATATCTAGTTTTACAAACCCCTCTGTTGAGATGATACAATTTACAAATGTAAAAACAAAATACACATCCCACCAACCTCATGAAAGTTATGTTTAGAAGGAAATACAGAACTCTGGCGTTGCATTTATGATGCTGGCTAAATCTACTGGGCACTCTCAAGGCCAAGTTGTAATCCTGGGACCTGTGTTTAGCTCCAGAGCACAGAGTTGCAGCCAGGCCACGCTGCTGCAAGCTCACACAGCCAGCAGCAAAAGAGGAAACACAGCAGCAGAACTGCCAGGACTTTGCAGAGGCACGACAAGGTCAGTGTTCCACAGACATGCTCCACATCCAGACATGTGTGTATGCACCTGCAAGGAGTTTGTTCCTTCCCCTGCTGTGCTACATGTTGTTTTGTACATACAGCCCTCTGTTTTCTGATGGCAAGCCTTAAGGAAGTAACATTGGAACAACACCCTAGACTTCATGAAATCATTTGACTTGTCCATATTCTACTTTTACAAGCTTTGACACACAAGTTTCACTTCCAGAAAAATAAACAAAGGGGGCTAAGACATAGGGAACTGATTTAGACCCCTGTTTTAGTTGTCAGCACACTGTTAAAGCCTGTATCTGATGCTGCAAAGACTGTTTCTGTCACTTTCTACAAGAAAAGGAATAGTTAAGTTGGCATGAGATTCCCTGTGTCATTGACAATTTCATAGTATTGGAATCAGGTGGACTTTCACTGTTTCATCTCTGTTCAGTTGTTTGCTTTGTAATCAGTCTATTTTTAAAATCAGAATCATCTCTCATGGATATTTGGCTGTGTCTGAGTGCAGTACATGAATTAACCTTCAAATGTGCAAATGTAACAGCCTGCAATGATTGCAGTCATCTTTCATTACAGACCCTTTTACACAAATAGGGTAAAGGAGATAAGCTTCCCCAAAATTAGCAAAACCAATACCACAGGCATCAAAGGAAGGAGGCACCAGAGGCAGAAACCAAAAAGCAAGGTGAGCCTTATCTCTCAGCCCAAGGCCAGGGACACTGTGACCATCCTCACTGTCCTCCCTTGAACTCTGCCAGGAATATCATCTCTGTGCTGGCCCCAGAGCAGCTGCACATCATCCCCTCTCAGCACCTGAGCTCCAGCTGGCATTGCAAACTGCTCTGTTTGTAAGCCAAACTTCCAGCTGTGGCTCAGGCTCCACACACCAGTGCCTCTCCTGCCATCCCAAGGGATCAGCAGAAGCATCTGGCCAAGAAGTCACACAACGAAGAGAGGTGATACCCAAAACTGTGGCAGTAATCAGCTGCTTTCTCTACAAGTGTTTAGGCAGGTGCTCACTATTCTTAAAGCTTTCCCAGTATTAGAGGGACTGAGCATGTGCCTGAAGACTGCCAAACACATGAATTGGAGCACCTGCCCAGAGCTGTCAGATGAACTGCAGTCTCCAGAAACTGAAGAGCCATTTGAGAAGGTGGCCATGAAAGACAAGTATTTTCCAGAAGGCTTAACATAACCTCCTCAAAAATAGGATGATGGGGGTCACTGTAAATGCTTCATAAACCCAGGATTTACTGGGAACATATTTATTAGAAATCAGGGTGTATGTCTGGTGAAGGAAATATGGCAAAATAGTTTGTAGAATTTAAAGAATATTTTCTGGTATCTATTACAAAATATTTTTAGATTTCATGCTTCATCACAGTTTTGTCTTTTTGTTTTAAAATGTGATTACAGCATTCTCAATGCTTTGCAAAGAGGATTCATAGCACATCTTAATTGGTACTCAGACATACTTTTTGGTTTTGATTCTTTCCCCAACATGCAATAGAAATACATATTAAAGTCTCAAAATAGGTGATGAAGTCTCCTTCATGGCAGTTAACTGCTTTAGAGACAGTTTCATCAGCATATTCTGCAATAAACTGATTAACATATTTTTAAAGAGGCAGAAACTGTTTCCTCTCTGGAACCTGGGAAGGGAGTTCTGTTCTCACACCTAAAGTGTACTAAAGTGATGGAACACTGCTATCTCAGCTTCTAGACACAAATAGCATAGCCATATTCTCTGGTGGGCCTGTCCCAAATTCGTTTTTGGGAAAGCTGGAATTTCTTTTGGTTAACACAAACTGTAGTAGATTCTCAGATAGATGTTCTCTTCAGGACAAGAGTAAAGTTTATTCAGGGACTATCCCAGAATTATCAGCCAGACACATCACAGCCTGTGAACCCATCTCAGAGCTCAGGCACAGCTCCAGAAGCCCAGGACTATTTTTGCCATCTGCAATGCTTGTCATACCCTGGCAGTGAGAAGTGCCTGCACTGCTGCTTCCTCCACTGGAGGTTTGGAGGCAATACAGAGGAACAGAAGGAAGCACAAAGAACATTTTGTATTCTTGTGTTCGTGCTATGCAGAATAACAGGCTGTTTGGTGGTTTGTGTCAGGCACCTGGAAAGCAATTACCCTTGAGCTAGAGCAGGTTCTCATACCCCTGTGAGCAGATAATCCCTCTCTTGATAGACTGACAGTGACTGCTGGCACTAAAAAGCACAGGCTATGTAGCCAACGACTGCTGACCCAACAATTTTTTCTAAGCTTACAAATAACAACATCAGCAGGCATTTCTGAAAGGGTTCATGGGCCTCAGTGATACGAAAATATTTTGTTACACTGACCTTGGGGCTTGTAGCACCACCCGTGTTTAACTGGATATCCCTTAACAGACTGAATTAAGAGGGAAAACAAAGAATTTCTCCTGCAACATGCTGAACAGCAAGAGGACAGATTGCTTATTGACTTTCCTTTGCTCTTTGTCTTTCAAAACACAGGAACATGTCATGTGTGTCTGCCCCATTGCTTTGTGCCTTGTTTAACCAGGGGCTGCCCTGACACCCCCATTCTGCTGCTCAGGAACAGTCAGCAGTGAAGCAGAACATGGGGTTCCATAGCCCAAATCTGCTGTTCCTGACCATGCACAGCAAACCTATATTGGGAAAATGCCCATTTGCCCTTCACTTGGCTGAGTTACCTCTTATTATTAAAAAAAAAATAATTTTAACAAGCTAAATACTCAGACAGCCTAATCTCTCAGTAAATGATATGAAAATAGATTGTTTTCAGTCCTTAAGCTGAAGTTTAAGCATAGCAAATAAAGCTCAAGATTTTAACTTCAGTATTTTGTGCAAGGAAGTGCACTGAAGAGCAAAGAGAGAAACATTGTATTCCCAAGGCTCTCCCTCTCTAACAGGGTATTACAAGAAAATAGCACCCCATTTTCAGTGTAAGAATCAGCTGCCCTTTCAAATGCTTGAGGCTGAAAATTGTGTCAGCTTCCATCTTCTTATCTGCTAGTGCTTCCTCCTTCTTATCAGGTGCTTACAGACAGCCATAGTATGATTGGGAAGATGCTGCCTGTGCTGCATCAGAAAGCAAAAAGCAGCATGGATGTGTACAAACAACTCAACCAAGCCAAGCTCCAGGTCCTCATCTGCTTGTATGAGGCCAATAAATCAAGTACCAATTGGGAATACATTTACCTAAACCTTCACTTTTAAATTGTTCTCCTGCCAGGATAGACACCTACAGAAGACTTGATTAGCTCCCACTCCAAAAAGGGCAACACAGTATTTCAATACCTTTTCAGTTAATGAGGACAGGTTACAAAAATACTTTAAACAAGATTCAACCATGACATGGTGCTTCCCTTTCTCCAATTTGTAGAACATACTTGTCAAAAAGAGCTCACACGTCACTTAGAAAGAGAAAATGGTTCCCAGGGTGGTGATAATTGAAAAAACACAATCTGCACATGCTACTTCAACCACAATTCAATGTGTGACCCCTGAAATCTCAGAAAGAACACACACAGAAAGTCAATGTATGGGGTTTGCATGGCTGGGTTTGGTAGCAGGGGAGCTACAGGGGTGGCTTCTCTGAGAAGCTGCTGCTGCCCCATGTCCAACAGCCAATGCCAGCTGCCCCAAAGATGGACCTGCCACTGGTCAAATCCATCAGGGACAGCAGGAACACCTCTGAGATAACATATTTAAGAAGGAGAAGAGAAAGTTATTGAGCAGTTGTACGTGAAGCCAGAGAGGACAGGAGTGAGAATATGTGGGAGGAGCAGCACATCCAGGGCAATGCAGGAGGAGGTACAGGAGCAGCTCAGATGCCAGGGCTGAGATTCCCCTGGTGCAGCCCATGGAGAGGCAGCTGTGCCTGCAGCCATGGAGGGCAGGGGGGGCACAGATCCATGTGCAGCCATAGAGGGCAGGGGGGGCACAGATCCATGTGCAGCCATGGAGGGAGGGCATGGGGGGCACAGATCCATGTGCAGCCATGGAGGGAGGGCATGGGGGGCACAGATCCATGTGCAGCCATGGAGGGCAGGGGGGGCACAGATCCATGTGCAGCCATGGAGCATGGAGGGCACAGATCCATGTGCAGCCCCTGGAAGGGCACAGGGGGCACAGATCCATGTGCAGCCATGGAGGGAGGGCATGGGGGGCACAGATCCATGTGCAGCCATGGAGGGCATGGAGGGCACAGATCCATGTGCAGCCATAGAGGGCATGGAGGGCACAGATCCATGTGCAGCCATAGAGGGCATGGAGGGCACAGATCCATGTGCAGCCATGGATCATGGGGGGCACAGATCCATGTGCAGCCATGGAGGGCATGGAGGGCACAGATCCATGTGCAGCCATGGAGGGCACAGATCCATGTGCAGCCATGGAGGGCACAGGGGGCACAGATCCATGTGCAGCCATGGAGCATGGGGGGCACAGATCCATGTGCAGCCATGGAGGGCATGGAGGGCACAGATCCATGTGCAGCCATGGAGGGAGGGCATGGGGGGCACAGATCCATGTGCAGCCATGGAGGGCACAGGGGGCACAGATCCATGTGCAGCCATGGAGGGCATGGAGGGCACAGATCCATGTGCAGCCATGGAGGGCATGGAGGGCACAGATCCATGTGCAGCCATGGAGGGCATGGAGGGCACAGATCCATGTGCAGCCATGGAGGGCATGGAGGGCACAGATCCATGTGCAGCCATGGAGGGCATGGGGGGCACAGATCCATGTGCAGCCCCTGGAAGGGCATGGAGGGCACAGATCCATGTGCAGCCATGGAGGGCACAGGGGGCACAGATCCATGTGCAGCCATGGAGCATGGGGGTCCCAGATCCATGTCCAGCCATGGAGGAGCCCAGGCCAGAGCAGGGAGGTGCCTGAAGGAGGCTCTGAGCCCATGGGGAGCCTGTGCTGGGGCAGGGTCTGTGGAGCCATGGAGAGAGGGTTCCTGGCAGGACCTGTGACCCTGTGAGGGACCCACACTGGAGCAGGCTGTGCCTGAAGGACTGCACTCCTTGAAACCAGCTGGAACTGTTAGTTAGCCAGCCATGCTGCCAGCAGAAGGGCAGTTTTGCATTTTGGTGTCCTGCATGAGGAGAGTGCTGAGTCGAGCCAGCGGTCAGAGCAGTTAAAACAACTGAATTCCAAGTAGCAGAAAGAAAACCTAGACCCACTGTCTTCATAATTTTGAACAGTGATCTGACCCCTTATCTATAACTTGTACCCTTACAAGTTACTGAACTGAGGAGAAAGGTCTTTGGTGCATTAGGTGCTCTTTGTTGATAAAGCATGATGCTCTTGTCCTCTACACAGCTTCAGACTGATGGTTAAAGGGAGAAAAGCAACAAAGTGCTGCTGAAAAAAGTGAATAGGTAAATGAAAAGGCATTGAATCTTCCAGTGTGTGTTCATTACTTTCAAAGTAGCTAACTATGTATTTTAAACTACTTCATGAGCTTAATGAGCCTGGTGTTTGAAGAATGAGTCTGTTCAGCATAAGGAAATTACAGTGGAGACATTAGTTACAAAACACTTGTAAATTGATGACATTTTACAAAAACAAACAAAACAAGAAACAGAAAGCAAATATTGCAGAGTTACTGGAATATTCCTCAAAATAAATAAAAAGGTGATTTATCAAATTTGAGATCCCTCTGAAATTCTAAAGAAAGCTACAATTAGAGAATTAATGATTCAACATCCATGTTAGCAGCTGTCATGTTCAGTGTAGTAATTGAGCAAATCAAACCTTTTGTTAGAAAGGTATAAATGAAAATAACAATTTTACAGGCAGAAAAGGAGTAAGAAAGTTAATAATTGTCATAAGCTAAATATAAACTCAGAATTCTGTGACACCAAGTTTTATTCTCATTCCTTTGGATCATGCTTACTAGATCAGTTGCATTAAATCTCTTTTACATTCAGGACACACAGAAGAGCAGTGAGCCTGCCAGCTACCTGACTGCACAGCTACTGCACAATGCACCCTGTGGGTACCAAAGGGAAATAAATAGCAATTCTATCAAAATACAGTATGAAAACATATAAGCAAGTAGAATACATTTACCAGAATGTTTTTGCTAAATTCAGCAGCCACTACATTTTCTGCACCTAGCTGAAAGCACTCTCCTTGCCCTTGAAGAAGTCCATCACATTTTCACCTGATTTCCTGGCCTGTCAGGAAGTGGTGGGATGGAAAATGTGAATTCATACATGAAGAGCAAAATGTAACAAAAGCTTATTGATAATAAATATGTTAAACTGGTTAAGGAAGTACACAGAAATCAGCCATAATATGGTAAAAAAATAGATATGCAACTTTCATTGTAGCTCCTACAATATGTGTTACATACATTTTCTTCTTTGTCTTGGAGAAGCATCGATAAAAAGAAGAAACAATTTAAGTTATCATAAAAAATAAAATTAGAATTAATGATGACACAGATTAAATATGTAATTAATTAAAAATTTAGTACCAGAACCTTCCATACCTATCTGAGCCATCTAAAGGTGGAAAAAGGGATTTTACAAATGCTTACAAGAGCTATCAACCTGTGACTTTTTTTCTTTGAAGTATGGTTCATGTTGCTACCCTATAATATGCACAAGAAAGTCTAAAATGGAAAGCATCACTCCTAAAAACAAGAATAGATACTAGAAAACCTTCCAAAGAAACCTATTTACAAAAGAAATAAAGTTCCAGACTCTGGTTCTGTTCTTGTTGCAACACTATACAATCCTGACATTCAACATCTGAAAGAGCATGAAGTAGTCAATAGCTTATCACTATTATTATTCTTTATAGAGATATTTATATACTCACATAGATATCAACTGTTCTATCCAAGAAACTGAATGTTTTAAGAAAAAAACCCACTGATTTAAATAAAGCAAGGGACTTGGGCAGCCATATTCCAATAGTTGTGTATTCTGGTCCAGAAACACTGATGTTACAGGCCTAGGCACAGACCAAGTGCTTATAATTAGCCTCCTAAATCCACATGTATCACTAAAGTTAAATTATATCCACAAGCACCTACAGAAGACCAAATTCTGTCCAAATTTAGTCACTGATAAAAGGATTATATTTACCAACCTGTGGCACATCTGCAAGAGTTACAGGCACGACCCAGATGGGGAGTAAATGAGGACAGGATCAGACCTCTGGAGTGCAGGGCTGTGTGGCAGCCAGATGTGCTCTCTGTCAACAAACACCATCCCTTGGAGTCACTGACTCCATCAGCAGCAGAAGGAGCATTATGAGCCAGCCTGGTGCCTGCAGCTGCACTAATGCCCTCCCTTGGTTTCAGGGATAAACACGGGCAGAACCCTGCAATGCAGGACCCCCCCACGCTGACAGAGTGAGGCACCCTGGTCAGGCCACCCAAGCTGAGGGTCAGACAGTGCAAAATGTCCAGCCTGCAATCCCTCCACTCACTCTGCTCACAGTCTCCTTGTTCTTCTGCACTGAGCCAGCCTCAAGGTGCTGCTTGCCTGAGGATTTGCAGCTCTGCCTCAGAATAGCCCAAGACACTTTTACCTTAAGAAACACAAAGTGATTGCCATAGTATATCTGACAGTAAACTGAGGCAAAACAGACAGAATTCTAGACTATAAGTGCCACAAATATCTGAGGAGGTCTGTCTCTGATAGCTACCTGAAGAAGATATTTGTAGAGCCTGAACCATGTTCCATGTTTTCTGATTAAAAGAGCAATGACACTTCTCTGGAAGATGATGACAGAGCAGGTGACCCAGCAAGCTCTTTCCTAGTCTGTATATGTCTTGATCTTTGCTACTTTCAATTTTCCATGGCTATATAATACTTGGAAATGAGAACTGAAATTTTACTGCTTCATATGGATGAAGAATAGAGCAATGAATTCCTAAGGTCAGATTTCCCACACTGATAATCCAGGCAGTCAACATTTCCCTTATATCATTGATGTCACCAGTGCTATTCACAGAGAAGCCTTGGTCTGCCTAAGGATGATAAAACATAACTTATAGCAACATAATACAAGCATCCCTTGCACTTCAAAAACAAAATAATGTAATGCAAAACTCTTTTAATAAAGGAGTGCAACTTTAAAGCTTCTCGACTCCCATTCTATGTCTGTGGGGGCCAGGACCTGGAATGCTTTGCTAATTGATAAAGAAAAAAAAAAGAAAGCATCAAAGCAGTGAAGTAAATTAATGCTCCCTGGAAATGACATCAAGGAGGGGCTTAGAAATATTTTTAAAGGTGTATTATGCTAAAGTGACTAACAAATATTTTGTACTGAAAAAAACCCCACCACATTCAATCATCTGGCTTTAGGGATAGGAATTTCAGTCTAACAATTTAAACAAGGATGGCTGTTCTGATACACATGAAGATTACCTAGGCAGCATCAGAGATATACAATAGATGTGCAATAGGCTTGCAGGTCAACCCCTGATGTTAATCAATGTGGCTTTCTGAGGGTCAGGTTCAGGCAGAGGGAACACCATGGTGAGAATGGTGCGACATCAATGCCTTATACTTCAAATGCTCTGACCCTGATAACCTATGGGTGTATTTAGCTGTGTGGAGCTGCATTGCTGTTTGGGGAAACAGTCTGCAGTTAACAGCAAATTGCCTGGGCATTAACCCCAGTTAATGCCTGGGCATTAACTAACTAAATAAAGGGTTAGTTTAACCACTAAACCCTTTGGCCCGAAGCTAGAATGGGTTTTGCATAACTCACCAGCTTTCACAATGCCGTGGCCAGGTGAAGCCCTTCAGACCAATATGCATTTGAAGGAGGTTGGCTTCAAGTTTCTATACTGAATGAAGTGTTTGAAACTTTAAGTACTGTTTCTGCTGCTGGGTAAGAACAAAGGTGAGACTTAAGTGCAAACATTCCCTGAAAGCATTATAACAGGCTTGCTGTTTTCCAAGTAGTAATTTTTTCCTATTTGTTTCCCTTAAGAGAGTAGTTAGAACAGCATAGGCACCTTTGTGGCCCTGTTCACAGCTGTGGGAGGCATGGCAGAGCTGCACTGTATTATTTGGAAAGCTAGGGCACTCTAGCACTGCAGATCTTGATCAGCCTGCCAAAGTTAACCTAAATGTTTAGGGTGAGAGTTGTAGTCTCACTCTTTTAAAAGCTTTGCTCAGGATGCATATTTCAGTCTGCTGGGTTTGTCTGTGTGAACAGGTACAGCCCAGAAGTTTGGGAAGATGGGCTCTGCCCAGTGTGTGACACCTGTGAGCCCATAGCTCAGGCAACTTGTGACCTGTGTCCTGCTTACCCTGAGAGGCTCCATCAGAGCTTTCTGCACTGAAATCACATCTTTGAGCAGGACTGGGAATGAGCTGCTTGCACTGTGGGGAGCAACAGCTGAGGCAATGGGTAGGGGAAGGACACAGCCTGCCCAGTCTCCTTGAGTTCTGGAGAGAAGGAGGTCAAACCAGATTTTTACCTTTATATTTAAAAGCAAAAGAAGCTTCCAGGAGGGTAGAAATTGAAGAAACACAAGGGATAGAGAGTGCCAGGAGGATTCATTTGTTGTACAAATTGTGTGAAGCATAATGAAGGTTAGATGACTGGTAAAGGCTTTTACAGGCCCAGACTACCCAATGAGAAGCTCCTACTGATTTTTAACTGATTTTGGGTCATGTTTTTACAGACCAGAATTGGGACTTCCTCTAATGAAGTCATGCATTTTTAAAAGTCATAAGCATATATAAAAGCTCTTCTGTGGGATTTTTCTAGGAAGCAGTAGAAGTACAGATAAAGCTTTTAAAGCAAAGCCATGTAAAAGCCAGGTCATGTAACATGTAAGAATTGTGCATGATAAAAATATAATATAATATAATATATAATATATATTATATATATATATATATATATATATATATATATATATATATATATATATATATAATATATATATTATATATATACATATATATATTATATATATTATATATTTTATATATATATTATATTATAACCAGTGATTGTATGCTTGCTGAAACAGGAGTAATGTTAAAATCTGTTTTTAGACCCTAGCTAGCCCAATGACTTGTTGGTTCTTCAACAAGATCTTATGGATGCTTAATGATAAATTAGCAAATTTACTTGAAGAAACAACATCCTTCAAGGTCTGAACTAGCAAGGCACCCCTGAAGGTATGCAAGGTTTATATCATTGCTAAATTCTGCCCAACAGCTGGGAGGAACTGAGGTATTTCTGCTGACATACAGATTATGTGCAATCATCTCTTTCTGTCCCTGTGTTGACAGGACAAATCTGCTTGGGAAGCTTTGCCTTAGTGGTGTCATAATGCTGCTGTGGTTTCCCTGCTCTGCTGACCAATGCTTTCTGCATTCTGTCCCTGCTCTGTTTTTTTATGTGATCCTGTTTCCTGTGATTTGTGTGTCAATTGCTGCAAACATAGAACACATAACTCTCACCCAACTACATTAATATTTACACTATATTGTAGTGTTCTGCCCCCAGTGTGTAAACACTAAACCAGCCTCACAACAATTATTTATATGTGGGCAAACAGGGTAGTTCCAGATAGATGTGTGGCTTCCAGTGCTGAATTTCAGGGTTTGATTACAGGAGACTCAGGAATTCAAGGCAGCTATCTGATGTACTGAAGAGATTTACAGAGGTGAAATTTAAAGGCAGAACAGTAGCAACACATACCTTTAAAATAACATTTATTTAATCTTAGATATTTGTAAAAAAGGCAATTATTTCCCCTTTAGTTTAGTAAAGAGACTGAGGCCAACAACAGTGACAAATCCTGACTGTTGCTATGCTGAAGGAGCAAAGCTGGTAAAATAATGTGGGGTTTTGAGGTCTTAAATCAGAGATTTGTCCATCATTGGAATATCACAGTGGACAGTAGTGGTTCTTGGAGCCTCCCCTCCAAATTACAAGGGACTTGTATGAAATTTTATGGGCCCATAAGTGGTTTGCTGTAAGGTGTGCAGAAACCTGGTTTTCTCAGACACTCTTTGTGGATATCTCTCAAATTGCTTGTGGTCTCCCTGCCTGCCCCCAGAGGAGTGTGAACCACAGGAAGGAAATTGCTGATGTATGAGTGTTATTGGCCATGGCTGTATGGATTGAAGTGTGAAGGAAAATGTGTTGGAAAGCAGGTCCAGACTCGACAGATTAATGCTGTACTTTGTTCCTCAGATAGCTGCAGCTAGAGGAAAAGCTTAAGTGAGATTCTGCTGTTGCATATATCTGACTTGAAGATAGATCAGAAGTTGAAGTTTTTGAGCTTTAGTTTGTGGCTGCCATCTGTAGTAATGCAGGTTGGGTCAGGGATGGGGTCTTCATGTGAAGAGATGTGCTTGCCACAGGAGTCCAAACTGGGAGGAATTGATGTAGTTGTGACCGTGGTCACAAGGGTTTTCAGGATGAAGAAGAGACGAGAATGTTGACTCCATGATCAGAAGGCTTGATTTATTATTTTATGATATATGTTACATTAGACTATACTAAAAAGAAATAGAAAGGAAAAGGTTTCTTCAGAGGCTAGCTAAGCTAAGAATAGACAAGAATGAATAACAAAGATCTGTGTCTCAGACAGAGCAAGAGCCAGCTCTGCCATGAGTGGTCAGGAAATCCAAACACCCACAGGAGACCAATCACGGGTCTACCTGTTGCATTCCACTGCAGCAGATAACCATTGTTCACTTTGGTTGCTGAAACTGCAGCTTCTCACAAGGAAAATCCTAAGAAAGGATTTTTCATGAAAGATGTCTGTGACATGTAGTGACAGCAGACACCCCTCAGGGTCCTTTTTCTCCTGGAGCAGTTTGCAGTTCATGTCCAGGAGCAGCTTCACCCAGCCTGGCTGCTGCTGGGATTGTGGCCCTGGTGGAAGGACTGACAGACACCTGCCTGGCAAGTACCATGGGGGTTTCAGTCTCTGGAGGAGCTGTGGGATGAAGGGCTGGACAATGCTATGTAGGCTTTGTTAGGTTGTTGGGGCTTTTAAAATGCATTTTCTGAAAGATGAAAGTAGCTTTTGAGGTGAGGCTTTTAAGCTCTGACTGAAGCAAAATTATGCTGGTGCTGCAAGGATTCAGACTGTTTTGTATTTATTCTTCTCCTTTTGGAATGTAATTTATTTTTCTGCAGGTTCTATCCTCTTCTAGCAGATTCTTTCTTTCACTCTCTTTTTTCACTGCACTCAGACTCTAGCTCTCTTCCTGGCTGCTTCTATGTGTTTAAATGAGGTCAATGGGACAAAAGTTGATTATGAAGTGAAGAGGTTGCCCATGGAAGGGGTGGTGCCTGAGTGCATGATCCTGCTGTGTTTGTATATTTGCTGTTAAATTAGGCCAAATATAAAATGGGAACAGTAAATAATTTCTTATTGTTACCTATCTGCAGCTGGTTCTCTTTGTGCTAGTGATGGAAGGTGGGGTCTACAAATACCTTGAAAACCTTTTCCTGAGAAGGTCTCATTATTCTCAAGGAGCATGCTGTGCCACACTGGGCTGGTGCTGAATTGTACCATCCCTCTCTGCAACCAGGACAGCTCATCTGCTGAAGATGGAGTGTGCTGGAAAACTTGAATTTTATAGCAACTGATGAAATAATGTTAGAAGTGCAGCCTCCTCAGGTGCCCTGACCAGCTTCATTCCTGTGTTTTATTCTGTGTAGGGACTGACAGCCTGGCATGTATAAATTACTGGTATCTTTGTGGGTCCTCTCCCTGATCTACAGTATGCAACACCATGGTCCAGAAAACCTTCATTTTCAGTTCCAAGTCTGATGTGAGGAAGTAGATTTGCTATAAAAGCATAGTGTACTTCAGTACATTTCTGTGAGAAATACTGGGTTCAGTTCTTTGTTTCTGGTAGGAAGATTTCCAGTGCCTAGGGCTAAGGTACCTCCTCACACTAAATGCCCTCCTGAAGGCCTGGGAGTGCCTTTAACTCCTCATTCTGGCTGAAACTCAAGGGAACCCAGCCTGACAGAAGCTGGTCACTGCCCTGTAATCTCTGTGTCAACTGGTATCACAGAAGTCACTACAATTTCTTCATCTTACTGTCCACATGCTTTGGGATGAACAATTTCCCACCATTTCTCTGTGACAGAAATGATTGTAGTGGTAATTTAAAGTTACAGGGATCACAGTGTGACCCATGTCTTTTGGGGACCATTCACACAAAGGACAGCTGTGCAGACCTGAGCACTTTTCCCCAGTTGTACCCCCAGTAACACCAACTGATAAAATGTTTGCTCCTGTATCCCATGATACTACTCAATAGGAGTTAAAGATTGTATTCAAGTGGCTGTTCCTGAATTTATGACAATAACTGAAATGGGAAAGCAGAAGTTGCCTTTCTTGTAATGAGAATCTGTATTATGTCTGTTAGTGCTTACTGGTTTGTATCCAGAATTTAATTTCTTTTCTACAGAAGCAAATCAATTTTAAGCACTAAGGTATTTTGATGTATTCGTTTATCTCTGATTTATTTGTACCAACATGGCAAATTTAAATTCTAAACACCTTCAACCCTTCACCCCTCTGATGGTAATTAATTCCTAGCGTGTTCCAGTACCACTCAGGGCAGGATTAATCAGATTATCAGTGGTGGATGTTAACCACAACATCTGTGACATTTGAATCAAACCAGGAGGAGCCTGGTGCTGCATGAAACCACTCTCATGACACAGTTCATTTTGAGACTGTGAGTAGCCATGCTGCTTAGAAAACAGGATTAGATGAAGTGTTCTATTAGCACACTTAATCCATAACTAAAATAATATCCATTACTCCTATCCCATTGTAGGAGACAAATGTGTTATTTAAGCTCAGAATGACCTATCTGAACAGGACCTATGTAGTTACATTATAAAGCTGAAGTCTGTAATGAAAAAAGGCAAGCTGGAGCTTGTAACACAGCAAAATTGTGTATCAGCTAGGACACTGCTGTGCCAGAGGTGCCACCACTTTGTCAGTGTTGCTCCTTTGCAGGTGGCAAGGATAAAATTATAATTTTTTCCTTCAAATATTGCACTGTGGTCTATATTGGAGAGGTCCAACCATTATGCCTTCCCTGGATATATCTGAGCAAAGCATTCACTTTTCAGACCACTGTCTGTCTGCTGGTATTTCCACACGATCTGTGTTGCAGCCATGGGTTTGGCTCACACTCCAGGACTGAACTGGGGGCTCCACACTAAAGCAATGAGTGCTGACAGCTGCAGGGAAGAGCCAAGCTCCTGTCGTGAGCGGCTGTCAGAACACATCTGCTCTGTGTGTGCACTGAGGATGGGCTCAACTGTAATGCTGGGGTTTCTCCAGACACAAAGGCCCTGTCAGAACAACTCCTGGGCTGGAAACAGCTGCAGGATCCTCCTCAGTGAGCATGATGAGGAATTGTCCTGCTGGTGGCTGCCTTTAACTGAAGTGAGGGCAAAACAGCTGCCTGCCTACAGCAGAGCTGGCCTGGGCCTGAGCAGACACAGCCATGTGGGCACTTACCTTGCTTGCCCTGGCTCTGACCTTCTCCTGCTGCTAGACCCAATCTGGAATAACAAATTACAAGTTTTCTATGTCTGGAAATATTTTAACAGCCCTCAGGTACTTTGGTCGTTTGAGACAGCCTTGCTGGAGCAAAGTGAAGCTCAACACATTTCATTCTGCTTTGGAGAAGTGAAAATAGGTTTGCACTGGGGAGAGGTGTGCACATTTGTGTCCCTTAGGGGGCAGCCACATCATGCCAGACTGGGGTGGTTGCTGTGTGTTCTCACTGATTCAGAGCAGAGGTTTTTTTCATCCTGCATCATTTCAAATGATGAAGTAGGGATTAGGATGAGAATTGCCCTGGTCAGTACACCCTGATTCATTTTGCCCAACTTCACTTGCCTGAATGCTGTTTAGCTGACACTGAGGATGGCAGAGGGGGGATAATGGGTGGTGGATAGGAATAGAAAAAAAAAGGTGAATTATCAGACCAGTTAAAAGATAGAAGTAACAAACCCAAAGTAAACTAAGTATGGTTGGTACAGATTTTTTTAAATATACATAAATTCTTGCTGAATGACAGTGTCTAGCACAGAACAGGGAAGAGGAATGGAGAGGAGGCAAACATCAAACAATTCTATAACAGTTTCTAGTTTTATGGTTTTTTTTTTGTTTGTTTTTTTTTTTTTTTTTAATTTTTTTTTTAAATTTTTTTTATTGTTGGGGGGCCCTGGGAGCCTCCTGCTCTGGCTGTGCCCCTGCCCTTGGAAGGGAGGGGAGCCAGCTCTGTGCTTTGGGCTGGGCACTCTGGTGAAAGGCAGTGTCCCCCCTTTGTGGGGACACAGGGGCTTTGCTCACCCTCTGTCCTCAATGTGCCAATGTAAGGAGCAGCTCTGGTTTTGTGGTTTAGAAATGTAAGACATAAAAGAAACCCCTTGACTGCAGACATTTCTCATAGCACAAGGTGGCAGCAATGCTCTATTGTTTTGAACAGGTGAAGTTAGAGCAGCAGAATGCAAAGCTGAGGTGTTTTTTCTTGGATGTTACTTTATCTCCCCCTTTCCCCCAACTCCTATTTTCCCTGATATCTGGAAGTGGATGGGGTGGAATGGAATGGGAAATCCTTGTGCCCTGAGTTTCAGTCTGGGGTCTCCAACCTCAAAAACACAGAGAACTGAATCAATTAGAGTTTGGTGCTGTAGGAAAATGGCAGGGAGTAAGTTCACAGTGTTAGTGAAATTGTGCTCACTACCCCTAGCACCACTGCAAAGCCTGTGCTAACTGCAGGGCCCACAGAGGCACACAGGAGTAGCACTGTAGAGCTAGCACAGGTCTAAGGATAAGGAATACTCAGTCACAATACAATATAAAGCTAATTCTCTGTTACTTACTGCACAAAATGATTTTTCTTTGCTGAACTTTCTAGAAATCTTCAGAACAGATGTGAATATTGAATTTCTTGTAGCCTATTCTCAAGACTGGCATCATGTTGACCACAAACACATCATTTTCAGTGATGAAAGTTCCAGCAGTTTTTATTTTCCTTGCAGCTGTGTTCTCTGTTTCACTTCTAGAGTGGTATCACTGTCCCTGAAAGTCATCTGGGACAGGTGTGGGAAGGATGGCAGTGAATGCTTTTGACCTTTCAATCCCTGCTTTTTGTCTCCTTCACTGCTCTGGAGTGGACTCAGTTGTCCTTTATTCCTTACAGGAACACTGACTGCTCCTTTTTGCTGCACAGTTTTGGTGTGGTGTGCCATTGCTGAGCTGTGTGATGTGGTGTAGCTGGTCTAGAAGCCTCCTGAGGGTGTGGATTCCTCTGAATGTAGTGGGGTGTGTGTGTGTGTGTGTGTGTGCAGGAGGAGCTAAAGCTCTCAGTGCTGTCACTCAGGGCTCTCCTGGCCTCTGGGGCTCTCTGGCTGCTCACAGTGACCCTGAGTTGTGTTACAAAGTCTCTTTGCCCAGCCCAGAGCTCGAAGAAGGAGTCAGAGTTCTTCATTTCTCGGTCTCAAGGTTGTTCATTGTTTCTTATCTATAAAATTCTTTCTCCTGTCCAGCCGAGGTCTGCTCAGCAGGACAGTTCCAGGCACTCTGCCTGCCCCAGGGCTGTGTTATCTTTTTATACTAAAAACAACTACCTGTACAATATTTACAATTACTTCCCAATACCTATCACCCATGTTAGACAGTGAGCTTCTACTCTAAACCAATCCAACAGTGCCACCATCACAGCAGAAGATGGAGGCCAAGAAGAAGAAGAAGAAGAAGAAGAAGGAGAAAGGCAGGACATGCCCAGATCCCTCCATCTTTCCCCCTGAACCCCCATTCTAAAAACCCCAAAAATCTATTTTTTCACCCTGTGATAAATTCCCTATCATTCTGCTTAAACTGTCGTGGCTTGTAATCCTTCATATAAAGGTTGGTAATTGTTTTATTTCCAAGGGCTCAATCAAAGGCACAGGGGTCTGGGGCTCTGTGCCAGGGTCTCTGAGCCCCCTGGGCAGGGTCTCGAGTCCTCCAGAGCAGCCAGAGGAATTTCCTGGCTTCCCACACTGGCCGGGCTCTCCTTAGCCCCGAGGTGAGGGATCCCAGCAGGTGTCACTCTTGGCTCACAGGAGAAGCCATGTGTGAGGATGCCTCTCTGCCACAGAGCTGCTTTTCCCTGGTGTGTGCTCTGCCCCGTCCCCCTGTGCCTGTCCTGTGTTCTGGTACAATGTTTGCCTCGGCTGCATGGATTATGGGAGGGAGACAGGATGATGTTCCCATGTCTGAGTGTGCAATACGTGTCTGAGTGTGCAGTGCGTATCTGCCCAGCATTCCTGCCCCTGGGGAACACTAATTCACTACAGATTGTGGATATAGCTGTTTCAGATGCAAACCCACAGGTAAAAAGCATCTGTGATTTCCCTGTACCTGTTCTTTTAGAGTAGGCAATTACATTTCTGCAGTTGTTTTGGTGCACTGGAAGCAACTCGATTCATTTCAATATGTAGCACCTTCCAAATGTGCAAATGATGTCACCCTCATCCATATTGAGGACTAGAACTTGGGTTTCTTGTCTTGGGTGTCATCACTAAGTGTTAGCCAAACCTGCCTAACCTAGTTAGTGACAGTTTTTTGACTGAAACATAGATGAAAAATTGCCCCTTGTCCTGCTGTGTTCCACAGACCTTTCCAGCTGTACGAGTGTGAGGGACATCTGGGTTATGGGGTGATGTTACAGCCACACTGTGGAAGGACCAGAGGTTTATTTGGCTGATTGATTATGGAAGAATGTCTTTCTTGTAAGTGATTGTTTTTGTTGTTGTTTGTTTGGGTTTTTTGTTTAGTTTTGTGGGGAGTTTTCTTTGTTTGTTTGTTTTGTTTTGGGGTTTTGTTTGTTTTTTTAGAATTCTTCTAGGTTCTGAGGAACTGGGGCACTTTTTACCAGCTTACCTCTACATTGTTAACTACAGCCTAAAGTACTTGTTTGACCAAGGATGATATGTGTTGTTGATTAATATCAAAGCCTGCATGGGTATTTTTGACAAACATAAATGCATCCATGTGTATTTTTCTATACAGTAGGAAAGTAATATCATTGCTCAAAAAAGCACACTGTAGCTATTAAACATATGCTAAAGCTCAGAGTTTCCATTAATTTAATAAACCATGAGTAGCTGGAGAATAGACTGTACAAACAGAAGATGCCTGCTAGAAGTGAAATTAGGATTTGGGATCTCATATGTTTTGTATCATTTCCTTGTCTTGACTCCAGCTTAAAAGTATTCAAGTTCTTTTTGATGAAGTCCCCTAAGTTGCTTTTTTGCTTCCCCTCCAAATGCTTTCACAAATTATTACATTCAAAATTGATAGCATGGTGCTCCTAGTGCCAAGTGAAATGGAAAAATGAGATCCTGGCACTCCAAGCTGCTGGAGCAGTTTGTGCTACCCGTGCCTGGCGTTCTTTGGTGTGCAGTCTGACTTGTGCAGGTTCCTGAAAAGAGGACCCTCCTCAGAGCTTTGTTTTTGGGCCCAGGACCTGTGTGGGTGTTCTGAGTCAGCAGTTTGGAGCTGTGAACCAGAGAAGGGTTTGACACTGTTGAGTTAGGCTGAGGAAAAGTGACATAGTAGGCAAAAAAGTGAGCTTTGTTAGAAAACTACAGATATTTATAGACAGGATCTTTCACCCAGAACCTGATTTGTTCTTAACAACACCTCTCACACCCTTGGTTAATTAGGAACAACACCTTCTTGTGAGTCTCTTTCCATAAACACCACGTACAAACATTCCACATGTTCACAGACACAGGTGTAGAGACAAAGATAAGAATTGTTTTAATTCTTTCATCTGAGCTTCTCACAACTTCCCCAGGATGATGCCTGGGTAAGTGACCTGTTTCTGGGTCCTGGTTTGATAAGGAAGTGAGTTTTTTGGGAGGTTGTGGTCAAGGCAGAATACATTTTCATGGGGGCACTGGCATTGTGCCAGCGTCAAACCGTGACATTCTGACTAAAGTGGCACATCCACAGCCATTCATTGGGGTGTCCTGGCTTTGGCATGAGCCAAGGGCCTCCTGACACAGCACAGCAGGCTCTGGAGCCGCTGCCTGAGACTGTAACTGTAACCTTGAAACTCGATAAACATGGGCCTGTGCTGGCAGCACGGCTGAGACGGAGAAGAAGGAAGGGGTTCAGCCGGCCGCTTGTAAGAACTTTTAACCCCTTTTTAGAGAATGAGAACTTTACAGATCATTGACCTCTCCTAGAAGATAGAGTAGAAGATGGAAAAGGAAATGTGCAAGTGTGAGAGAGGTCTAGGCGAGTGAGAGATATTGGAAGAATAGAGAAGAATCCTAGTGGGAAGAGATGATGGAGTGGCTTTTGCTGGACTCTTTTTGTATAGCCATGGACAGAGCCATGTTCCTTGTGACACAGAGACTGCATTCTAGGGGGAGGCAATGCCTCAGAACCAAGAGAGTTCAGTGTTGGTGCCCCTCGGCCCCAGGGGGTGAAAAAATATGGGGGGGACAGGTGTCCCAAAGGAGAGACTGTGGGGACAGGTGTCCCAAAGGAGAGACTGTGCCTTTTTTGGATCGGGACAGAGCATCCTTAAAAAAGACAACCCTAGAAGCAGTTCTGGTCCGTGTTCAGTGGTGAGAGCACTGGACATGAAAGGAAGAGGTCACAATGGCAGATGTACTCCGGGCAGTGCCACGAGTGACACAGAAACACACGAGGCTTCAGCTGTGTTTCCAGGGGAAGCCCATGGCACAAGAAGGACTCCTCTCCTCTTGATGAACTGAAGATTGATTGTCTAAAAAGTAGTGCTGGACCGAGAGTTGGTAATTTGAAGAATAAATGTATTGTGTTAGAAATTTAGTAGGGGGGAGGAGGAAATGTATTTGTGAAGTTTTCATTTTCCCTGTGTGTGTGTTCCTTTTTATTTGTAGTTGTAGTGTAGTTAATAAAGTTTTGTTTCCTTTCTTCCCTAAGTAAGAGCCTGCTTTGCTTATTCCTAGTCACATCTCACAGCAGCTACCAAGGAGAAGGTATTTTCATGGGGGCACTGGCATTGTGCCAGTGTCAAACCATGACAGGCTCCAAGGCTCTGCCTGTGCCTCCAAAGGACAATCAGATTCAGCATGCTCTGGGCAGAACGTGGCTGCTTGTTTGGGATACAGAAAGATGGAGTGGCCTGATGAGGTGTTTAAAAGATGGTTAATTCCAAAATCAGTCTCCTGGAAGGGTGAGACTGTAAGGTTGTTACATCCAAAGTTATCACATTAGAAGCCTTGCATCAGAAAACTGTTATAATTCTAGTTACAACATCTTTTATAAATTTCTTATCCAATCAGCTGCTTCCACAAAGCTCACTTCATAACCAATTACTAATTGCTGTATTTTACATGATTTACTGCAATGCATCTTTTTCTACTCAATCTTATAACTCTACAGAAACTTATTACTGTATCTTCTACTTTTTATCAACCCTACAACAAGTTCTATTGTTAATCTCTAAAATCTTCTACTGTCTTGCTTAATATATTTATGCACTTATATGAGGCCTATATCTACTTGCTTAAAACATATTTCTGCTTCAACATCAAATCTTTATTCTTATTTTGTGTCTGTTTCTCTATTCTATTCTAAAGCTTCAAGCCTTCTCCAAGTCAAACACTGTGTCCATCTCTATCTCTGAGCTTGAGGCATTGGGAGCTCTCTGTGCCTGCATTTCCCACACCTACTAACCACAAAATGGGGGAGGATGTAGAGGAAGGCCCCTGTGATTGCTTTAGGCAATGTGTAGCCAGGTTGTTGGCTTGTTATTGTCTTGTCTTTTGCTTTATTGTTTTCTAACACAACTGGTCAGATGACATGGGTTAACAGAGTGGATAAACCATAATTTACCATAATAAACCAAAGAAATACACCTGCTTGAGGCTATCACTGCACCTTTGTTGCTTTGTGAGGACATACCCTGGGAAGTCACTGGTCCAGGAATTCCAGGGATGTGTGTGGTCCTTTGTACCTAGCACTGTCATTAAATTGAGCCTTTTAGGTCTGAAAGGTGCTGCAGTAACTCTGTTTCTTTGTTGTGCATTTGGCAGGTGGGAAATTTTCTCTCATCCCTGCCATGAATTGTGACTGTTGCCTCCTAAAATACTTGCAGCATTCATTGAAGATATAATTACTGAGCATGCTGTTTTAGACAGACACCTTTTGCACATGCATTGTCAGGACAAGGCAAACTGTGTTTGTTCATGCATGCAGACCCTTCCACCAAAACTATTAAACCCCAGAAGTGTATCACAACTGTGGCATCAGTCAGCAATGTCAAAATCTGCTCACATAGCAGTGGGTGAGCTGTTATTTTCTCTTGTGACTTGCATGTGTGTTGTCTCTCCATTTCCCTTTTTCTTGGTGGAGACTTAGAGCTGGCTACTTGTCAAATGCTATAATGTGAAGTTAATCACAATGTGACACATTGACACTTTTCATAATAATTGCTTCCTACACTGGAAACCTCCAGCTGTTTTGATGGAAATAATGTGATGTGACTGTGACAACACAGTCCCAAAGCCTGCAGACTGAAAATTTTAGTCCAATTTTAGTTGAAAAGTATGTTTTTTGATCTTTATGACACTGATCATTGATGACTACATATGGAAATTAAAGGAATTCCTAGAATTTTCTTCAAGTTGTTTGGAAATATATGTAGGTGTTTGCTGAATGGTTTTATGGATAAGGACTATTTTTATGTGTTTGCAGCAGTAAGTGTTAGAAATGCCTTTTGAAGAGGAATAGATTTTTGGTTTGGAGAGTTCAAATTGCAAAATCTGTACTGCAAGATCACTCTTTTCAGTTCTGATGCTGTGCTAGTGTGGGCAGCAAAGGAATTTTGGAGGCTTTTTCCCTTGGAGGAGAATGTACAACCAGTCCATGTGGAATGGAAAATCATGTAAAGGTTTGTCTGCAGGGAGAGAACTCTGGAGTAGCTTCTGATCCTATAAGCAAAACTATTGATGTAAATAACAGTCATTAAAGTTAGAGCTGGATGGGGAATATTAATTGTTAATATTTTTTGCCCACATGAAACATTAAAGATTGGAGAATAAGTATACTTTTAGTGAGACACATAACTATTCTGTGAAAGGATGAATATGGTCAAATATGTTTAATTTTCTATTTATTTGGAAGAAACACTTCTGTATTTCCTCCTCCCTCCCCTGGTGGGTCCCCCCACCCCAATATCACTAGGACAAACATACATCTACTAAATCTGTTCTGTCTCTAATGTCCTCTTGATCATTTGAATGTCAGATCCTGTGATCTTGGAACATGCTGCTGATTGAAGCTGAAAGTGCTGATTATCATTATTTTTTTTTCTCCTCCTCATTCAGGCCTAGGATGCAACAGATAAACCTGCTATGAATCTACAGGAGATTCACTGCAGAGATCTCAGCATCAAGAGAGTACAAGTTCTGCTTAATTGTGTTCTAAAGGGAATATGCAGTTATGCATCTTTCTTTTTGATGACAGTTATTCTAAGAAATCATTAAAAAAGGCATTTCTTGAAGACTCTGGAAAGGCAGGTAGGCAGTAATGCAGTAGCAGTCATTGCCCATTGTGTTTAAAAGATGATCTTAGAAATCTCATCATGTAACTTTGTCAAGACATGGATTTTAAATCCCTTAAGTTCCTTGTGTTTTGTCAGTGGTGACAGATCCATTGATGGAGCAACTGCTGGAAAAGACAACTCATGGGACTGAGATACGTTATCAAACCACAGTGTGCTTTTAAAAAATATAAAGTACAGGGACTTGAGTGTAATTTAGGCTGTGTGAATATGGCCCTCAGAGGGACCTCTGCATAGAATAAGTTACTTTTTTAACCTATAGCATACTGAGGTTAGTTATACCAAATGTCACTAAGAAATACCAAATCCAGGGATAGATTTACAGTAGCCTAAACTGGATTGAATTCTCTGTGTCTGTCTGGAGAAGACCTGGGAGGTAATTCACCACTATAATTGATTTATTTTGACTTATGCCAGTCACTGGGGCATACACTCTACTTTCAGTTTTCAGTAGTAGATATTGTACAGTTTCTTTTCTTTTAGCCAGCTTTGTGTGAGGTACCTTAAAAGGATGCTTTTCCTTGAGGCAGGAAAACAGGGTTTCAAGCCATTTGCAACACTGTAGTTATTTACATCTGGAGGTCTTATTTTCTTGTAGGAGTATCTAGAGATACTGTGGTTGGTTAATTTTCTTTTTCTTCCAAAGTAGCAGTTTTTCTTTCTGAGCAGTACCCAATTCTGCCTTACCTTTCCTGAGAGATATTATATTATATTATATTATATTATATTATATTATATTATATTATATTATATTATATTATATTATATTATATTATATTATATTATATTATATTATATTATATTATATTATATTATATTATATTATATTATATTATATTATATTATAATCATATTATATTATATTATATGATAATCATATTATATTGTGTTATATTGTGTTATGTTATAGTATATTTCATTAATGTTGAAAAAGACCACTAAGGTCATGAAGTTCAACAGTTATTTCCACTCTTTCATGTTTCAGTGAGTGTAAAACCATTGAAGACTGAAACTGGTACATATCCAAAATAAAATCTCTGCTCTTATTGATGGGTGGAACTAGGTACCAGGTAAGTAGATATCAGATTTCAGAATTTGCTAGTTGTAGCTCAAAGAATGCAATAACTATAATATACAATGCTATATCTCATATTTTCCAGCTTAAAAAGTTAGACTGAAATGAGTACTTTCCTGCTACATAGGAATTTTTTGATGGTATGGTGATTCAAAACTCTCAGTAGCTTTCTGTGTTTAGACACAGCGTTTCAAAGTGCAATGCCAGCTTTCC
Source organism: Agelaius phoeniceus (assembly GCF_051311805.1). NCBI lineage: Eukaryota > Metazoa > Chordata > Aves > Passeriformes > Icteridae > Agelaius > Agelaius phoeniceus. The sequence goes on from NC_135284.1 coordinate 8,588,553, forward strand.
TCCAGTCCCTTTCATCTTAAGGAAAGATACCTGTTATTTACTGCTCAGCTGTCACTTCCAGTTATCAGCTGTTCACTGAATTTCTGCAGGAGGAACACAGGCAGACTATTCAGGCACCTGTTCACAGGTTTGTGGTGTTATGCCCTTGTTTTCTAGAGCAGGTGTGTGTGCTGATTCTTAGCCTGCAGCCTTGATTTTGCTGCCAGGGGCAGGAAAAGTGTATGCCTGTTGGATTCTGGCAAGGATAGATCAGATATCCTTAAGTATATTTGCTTTTCATGCTTTGAGAAACCAGGAGTTGCTGTGTGATGGCTCATCTGCCCTGTGGTAGATAGAAAACCCATGCTGGTATCTTTGTTGATCAGGGCTATGGACAAGAAGGGAATCTGGATGCTCTAAAGCTCCACTTTATTGGTTTTGTTTGACCCATGTGTTGATGACACAGATACACAGGTTGAAAGTGGCCATCTGCAATGGGACACAGAGGGAAGCATTCAGCAGAAATGGCCACAGTCATGGAAGGTGTCTGCATTTTCTCACTGTAACTTAAAATATGGTGATTCTTTTGTGGACTGAGGTGACTTGATAGTGTCACAAACATCTTTTCTGAAAAATCCTTTCCTTAGGATTTTCCCTCCTGAGAAGCTGAGAGGCCTCAGGAACAAAATGTAACCAGTGGTAATCTGCTGCTGTGGAATGCAACAGGTGCATCTGGGATTGGGCTCATGTGGTTGTTTCTAATCAATGGCCAATCACAGTCAGCTGGCTCAGACAGAGAGTCCAAGCCACAAGCCTTTGTTATCATTCTTTCCTATTCTTAGCCAGCCTTCTGATGAAATCCTTCCTTCTATTCTTTTAGTATAGTTTTAATATAATATATATCATAAAATAATAAATCAGCCTTCTGAAACATGGAGTCAGATCCTCATCTCTTCCCTCATCCTGGGACCCCTGTGAGCACCATCACATGACAGTACTCCAGCATACCTCTTCCTCTTGCCAAAGATTTGTTCTTGTCTGTAAAGTGACTGTTTCTGCAAGATGTGAACTGTGTTTGTAATCTATACAATATCTGTTTTGCAACTCCCACTGGATTTTAACAGTGCAGTTTCCTTGCAATTACAGTTTCCTGGCTATTGTGTGTCTTAATTGCACCTGCAGTTAAGTGTCTGTCCTGTTCAGCACGTTGCTCTGTGGCACCTTGTGCTCAGTGTGAGCCCTGTTCATGTACAAGTGTGACAGTGGTGGCCAGGGCTTGTCTTGTGCATGATGCCAGATGCACAGGGATGAGGTATCAGAGGTGATTTTGAGGGCATTCTGAAGAAGAGTAGTGTCACAGACGTATTTTATGAAAAATCCTTTTGCCTGGATCTTTTCTCCTGAGAAGCTGAGAAGCTTCAGCTTCTTTTGAATGTGATTTAGAGAACTGTTTACCCAGCATGTGAAATTGTTTTTACTTGGTGACCAATGACAGCCACCTGTGTTGAGGCTGTGAGCAGTCACAAGATTTTATTATCATTCCATTCCTTTTCTATTCCTTGCTAGCCTTCTTATGAAATCCTTTCTTCTATTCTTTTAGTATAGTTTTAATAGATCATTTTCTTTTAATATAATATATATCATAAAATAATAAATCAGCCTTCTGAAACATAGAGTCAACATTCTCATCTCTTCCCTTGTCCTGGGACCCCTGTGAACACCACCACAGAGTAGTTGGCACTTTATGAAGACAGAGGTTTGTTAAAGTGTCTGACTATTGACATGAGAGGATCTGATAGTCCCTGGATGGGTGTCACTCCATGTATTTGATCCCCATTAAAATCTGAAGGACAATAAACATGCTTTCTCACACTGTAGGTCTTTACTCTTAATAATGTGAATGTGGACTTGCTTTTCTACAGAGCTCTGCTTTTTTTTCCTCATATAATACTAAAGAAAAAAGTGTTTTAAAAGAATAAATAATCAGAGGCCAGTGGTCTCTTAGTGTAGTTCTGGTTAACATTGTCTGCCAGTTTTTCTCAAATGTATCATCACTTCCTCATTTTAAAAAACTCTTCACATCTGAACAGCAATGCAGATGAAACAGAGACCATTTAGTACAGGAATCTGATATTTTTCATAAATTTTACTGCTTGCAGAATCTATATTAACAAAATATGGTCAGCAGGACCATACAACTCATCTATTTTTCACGTCTTTTTTGTGTCTCTGTTTCTATAATAACCTGGTTTTGATATACTGTATTCCATAGTTCAATACTTAAGACAGTCACTTTATTATTATTACTGAGCAACTGTATTCTAGAGGGTTTCTCTGATGTAGTACATCTTGCTCACTCTGTTAAACCAGGACCTTCAGAATGCCTGACCACAGTAATCACATCATTTTTTCATCCCCACTTCCAATCTTTAGTTGATGACTCCTACCATACATCATCACCATATATCCTCATTTGAGCACTCCAATTTACATATTGTTGCAATCACACTGAAAGTTCTAATAAATTTCCCTTGGTGGCAGAGATCTATGTGAATGATGGCTGTGCCTAAAACTGCCATCCTAATACCTTTGAACATGTCATCTTCCTGGAGCTTATTACTCAAGTTTTACCAGTGCCCTGTAACTGATGTCCTGCCTGAGTGACAGTCTTTGAAAACACTGTGAACTTTCCATTGCCTGTGGTGACACTGCAAGTACTTGCAGTCCTTTAGGTCTTATGTAAGCAAACTGAAAAGGACTCTTCAAGTGTGATGAACAAGGAGCTGATCACTTTTTTCCATGCCTTCACATTGTCTTCACAGGAGTTTGTTCTTTATTCTTCTTGTAAATATGCAATTTATCTTAGCCTCCTCTGCTATGTGGCCTTTCTTTGTTTTTACTTGGAACATTTGGATGTGCTTTGCACCCTCTGATTGACTGATTAGAAGAAGTGTAAAGAAAATGAATGTTGGGGCAATCCAGTGTACTAGGACTGTTTTATGGATACAAATCTCTTGCATATAATAGGTGGCTTGAAGTTTTTCCTGTTAGTGTCCTAGATGAACTAGCTACTCTATAGCCAGAAAAAAGGCTATTTTCTTCTATGGAAGAAACAGAGTCTTTGAATGGATCAATAGACAGAAGTGCAGTGAAAATGGATGTGACAGAGGACAGTACACTGCTGCAGATCACTCATGTGGCAGTGCCATAGCTGGAGGAGTGTAGTGCATATCTGTTGCATGTGGAGTGTAACTGTTACCAGAATGTGATGGTGATTTTAGAGCTAAGCAGTCTCTAAGATCATGAGAGATTGGGCAAGGAAGGCTTTAGAGTTGAGAGGGTTTGGTTTTGGGTTTATCTGTTGGTAGTTTTTCCCTATTGAAAAAAGAGTGTCCAACTTAGGGCAATAGCTGCTAGGCCAGCAGTCTTGCTCAAATGGCTCAAACCTTGCTTCAGATGGGTGGAAGCAGCAAGGGAGATTGGATTTCATGTCTTCCAGGTTTGTGTCTTACCCAGGAGCATTTAGAGAGAGGCTTCTCCTCTGCTTTTTCTTGTGTTTTTAACTTTTTCTCTGATTCAGAAGGAAAGCAAGTATGCTTTCCTTTTCCATTCTTGCAGAATGGCTCTCAGATTTTATGTAAGTGGTACAGGTTAGGACCTAATGTTGTTAAACAATAGGGATGTGGCCCTTTCACAGAAGCCCACTTTTGATATTAAAGGTCTGACCAATTTCTGGTGAAATTGCTGTGCATTTGGCCTGGGGAGCCAGAAAGAATAAATACACAACATTCTGGGAAAATATGTGTTGTGTTGGAGACTGGGAAATTGAGTTCAGCTCCTGCTTTCTCTCTTTTCTGTCCTCAAGCAGAAAATGAACACTTGCATGATAAAAAGACCCAATATGCTTTAAAAAAAAAGTTTTTAAGATTCCTCTTATTATGAAACAGTTGCTCAGGCTGCCACCTTAGCTCTTTGTAAAACTGTGAAACTGAGGCCAGAGCTCACCTGGTGTTCAGGTGCTCAAATCCTCTTCATTTCTTAGGAATTAGTTGATTTCAGAGGAAGTGAGGTGGTTTCAGCAGTTCTGACTCTTGCTCCAGATGAGGAAATGCCGAGTTAAGCACACAAGTGTGCTCACTGATGTTTCAGTAACATCTTGATGAACAAGAGATGAACAAGGCTGTGCAAGCTCACTTTCAGGACAGACAGTGATTTCTGGGGCTCTTTGACCATGCTGATGGAGGGCCTGATTTCTTTTCTACCCTCTCTCAGGTATGCTGAAAATAAGATTTTAATGCTCTGCAAATTGAGCAGTTCCATATTATGTATCAATATGGAAATTTGCATTTAATTTCACTGTTTATTACTTATGAAATATGGATGTAGACTCCCTGTCAGATGATACATTCCCAGTGCTCACAGACTGAAAACAATCCATGGCCAGGCTCTTGTACTGCCCAAGGCATATCCTTGAGGGCCTTTCAATAAATCCCTGCTTTATTCCTTTAACACTGTCTAACCTCTGTTCTAGGTAGCATCAAAGGCACCAAAACCAAAAGAGTGCAGTAGAAGAGACCTTGCCAGGGTCCTGATGCTGAAGATTTGCTCAGCATGGAGGGAAGGTCTGGTGTGAACAATTGGTGTTCTTGGTGCAAGGACAAAGCCAGCGGGCATCCATCTCCACACTTGCTTTGCTCCAAAATTTATGCAAGAGAAACCAGACCCTGCCTGCCCAATAAAGAGGGAAAGAGGAGGAGGTGCAAGGAATCTCTGTTGTATTTTTGTGTTATTTGGTTGGGGCTGGTACATTGGAGGATAATATGGATGGAAGTGCCACCTTTTCTAGAGCTGCTGGCAAAAATGATGGCATCTGTTAAAATACATAGCTTCTGAGATGTCTGAGAAATGTTTTATTTCAGGTTGAAATCTGGCACTGGAAGTGCTAATGAGTATTTTTCTTCTGGTTTTCACCGGTGACTAATTGGTGAATAAATTATTATATTGTTAGCATGAAACTGTATTATTTATGTTTCTGGGGCTTTTTGTAAACACGTGAGTCATGAACAAATAGTGAAAATAAATTTTGGTTGGTGTAAAGTGAAGAACTAACTGAAGTACTGGAGCTAGATGTTTTTATAATGTGCCAAACTAACAGGAGTGTGTGTGTTTTTAGGCAGGAGCTCCATAAATACCTAGGAAATTGCTTTTTAAAAGTACCTGATACATTTCCATGCCTCATTGAACCTTTTTGACCCAAGGACTTGCAAAGAAATGCTTCATATTTTCAGGAAGTCTGCCTACACATACAAAGATTATGAAATTTCAATGGAGAAATCTACCTTTTTATTGACCCTGACCTTCAAAGGGCAAGAATTTGATTTCCACTGCACTTCCCCATTTGTTATTAAAAGGAGATAGCTAAAATACATACAAGTATTGATATGTATTGATACACACTTCCAAAGGCAAAGATTTTTTTTCATTGAAGCCATTTCCCCACCAATATGTGGAAAAAAAAATTAAAGCTGTATCTGTGCTATATTTCAGAGGGATACCATATTTCAGTTGTATCAAAAAACACTGTCCAGGGGGAGAGGAAATGCAGAACTGTGTCCCTGAGTGCCCTTATGTTTGTCACAGGTGCACTGGAGACCTTGAGGAAGCCCTGGTGGAGGTTTCTCTCAGCTCCTTAGCTTTAGTTTTGCTGATATCTGTTTAGGAGGTAAATATTCAAGAAATGTTCTGTCTAGAGGTATATACACCAACCTGAGCCTTGTTCTCAGGGCACTTTGGCAATAGGAATAGCAATCTGTAGCTTGGGAAGCAAAGCACATTTTCCCTTTGCAGCATAATGGCACTTGAAATTCCTCTGCTGTGCTGGGTTAGATGCATGCAGACTCAGCAGCATGAGGAGGTGCTGCAGAAATGTCTTTAAGTATGCTGTGGGTTTGTGACTGCTTCCACAGCCATGTAAATCAGAAGTAACTTCTGAAATCAGTTTTATATACTAGTATATAACTGTGGGAGAGAGAAAAAGATTTATTTTGAAAAATGGGAATGACAGCTGGCTTAACAGGAGCTTTCTTTCCCTTGCCTTAAAAAACAAAATGTGTTGATGATGTTCTTTTAATGGACTCTAAAGGCTCAGCCCTTAAAATTAGCAGGTTCATCAATAAAAAAATTTTTCCTAGCAAAAGAGAGCTGCCAAAAGATATGCTTAATTTATGGTACAAAGAAAGAAATACTGTTGTAATAAACAAATTAGTTTTTCTATTCAGTTATGCAGTTAGTGTTACGGATACTATAATCTCAAAGTTGTTTTTAGATTATATTTTGTTTCTTTCCTGTTGGATCATACAAATACTGCAAAATAATTTTAGTTTAAAATGGTTGAGTACTGTCAGAGTAAAACTTCTCTCCAGTTAACTTGCACAGTGCCATGTGAATGCAGTTGTCTGTCAAACACATCAGCTGTCAGCATCCTGACCTCCCACCCTGGCTGTCCCTTCTCATTAGATGGTGTGGATAATGTCCATGAGGGAGCTGCATCATGTCATGACAGGTACCCTTGTGACATGATTCTCTAAGATATTACCTTCTAATTATGAAACAAGAACATCCTGGGTGGTGTTTTTCCCATCTAGTACCTTCTTTCTTCTGTAAGGTAAAGAACATTTGGTTTTTGTACTTTGACAATGGAAAAAAAAATGTTTAAGGGCTCAGGGTTGCTTCAGGCTTTGTAGTGTACTGCTGTGGACCTGGGCATTCAGCATCAGTTCCTGGGTGACCTGCCCCAGAGCAAATGCTAGAGCCTGTTCTCATTTTGAAAATTAGAAAACAGACAAGTTGTACCAACAGATTTTATGACATAAAGCTGTGACTGAGAAAACAAGATGCCAAGTTGGTGGTTACTCTCTTTGCAAATCACCTGGTTCTGTTTTATTTTGCAGTGATTCTTTACCAATGCTTTGATGGAGTGTCATCTACTGTGAGGTGTTGATTTTTGTACTAATGTAATCTTACTACTATGTAGTTCTCAAAGCATGCTATAATAGAGTTATATTTATCTCCATTTATCATCTGGACAAATGGTCTGAGAAGGAGGAACTGATGGCCTCCCTGAGTTTTAAAACACTGAAAGACAGAATTAGGAAAGACTTAAGTTTGCAGGCTCTGCTTTACCCACAAGACATCATTCCTAATTCAGCTGTTTGAACATCAGTTGAATTCTCATGCCTGATATTATTGTCCAAAGTTTGTTGTATTCTTACTGAACAGCAATATCTAAAACTCACTGGTACCAAAAGTTGCTGGAAATTGATCACCTTTTTTCTCTCAGGAAGTAATATGTGTGCAGATATATAGAAGTAGGTTAGTTTTGCATGATGTTCTTCTAATGGGCTCTAAAGGCTCAGCCCTTAAAATTAGCCCTAAAATTTATTAGAATAAATTCTATTGAGAATTTATTTCCCTCACTTGTCTGTCTCCCACTTCAGTTTGCATCATTCTCTGCCCAAGACTGACTGTGAGTTCCCAGGCTCTGAGGTTTCCTGGCTGGTAGAATAGTAAAGGTACAAGTTTGACCCTCCTTCAAGCAGAAGAGGAAGCTGAAATTGGACTTCCTTCATCTTGGACACATCTGTGATCACTGGGGCATTGGGTAAGAGAGGAATGTCACTTCATTTTATGTCAGCTGTGTTTCAGACAGAAGAATGATAGCTGACTGGCTGTCAGTAGAAAGATTTTCAGGTGGACAGCTCACAAAGATGTCAGATGCTTGAACTCTAAAAGAGGAAAATGCACTCCTGCAGCAAAAGTAAGATGCACCTTCTTCTAAAAAAGGTAATTTAGACGACATTTAGCTTAGTGTGAGTGTTGTGTGAACACCACTGGTATATGCTGACTTTCTCCATGAGGCATTTGATGAATTTAAAATCCTCCTTCACTGTGATGGATGACACAGGTGAGAATAGCTTAGGGATCTGTGGTGCTCTTCAGTGCAAGAAACAAATCTCTTTGGAAGGCTGATCTTTTGATTCTCTGCAGTTCAATTTCACATCAGGGCTGCTAAATGGGAGTGTTCTGCATACCAGGGATGAAATAGGTGGAGAATTTTGAGTCAAGCAGACCTAGACCATTCCCTATGCAGCATAAATGTCAAGATCTGTTGTTGGATTTATTTGTAAGGGTATGTCTGGAAGATGTGATGAATGTATTTATCTGAAGCTGTGCAATGGGAAGCTAAGGCTTATATTAGGTCTTAAAATCCATTTTCTGTGATCAATTTGCTTGAATTTCACATATGTGTCTTAAGGGTTATTTTAAAGTAGAAAACACGCAGACAACTCTTGTTTTTTTTCTCCAAAATAATCTTCTTAGATTAATTCCCCTGTAACCTTGACTATTATAAGGTTCTATGCATAACATGAGGGGTAATTTACAGCAGGGTCCCTGCTCCTTTTACTCCTCAGGCCTTTGCCTTTTATTTTGATGGTTTATCTTCTGACTTGCTTTATTTGTAAAAGGAGGTTGGATGGATAACTTAAGGGCTTATATTTGCAAAAAGACTGCTATTAGAGTCCTAGGGAAATGAGGATTTATAGTTCATTCAAATGCAGCAATTATTGAATTTCCTAATAAATTGGGATATGATTAGTCTTTTGAGAATGTCTGAATGGTCTATTACTATCTGAGTCCTGTGTTGGTTTGAAAGACAGGTGCCTGCCAAGGAAGGCTGGAATCTCCCTTCTCTCCAAATCATTATAACTTTGAAATTACAGGATTTCAGGCAAAGATATGGGAAAGCAAATAACAGTTCTTTTACTAGAATATGTGTGTATAACTGAGTCAAGGGGTTGAGCAAGGAATGCAACAAAGATAGTGAAAATTATATATATTTTAATTAAGAGCTTAAATGAATTACAGGGTTAAATTAGAAATGTAGTTAGCAAAGAATATATACTGTGATACCAGGTGGGGATAACTGAAACAAGGTTAGGAATGACTGTTGATATATGAAGTATTTTAAGAGTGCAGGAGCCATAAATACCACTGGCTTCTAAGAATGAGAGGAGGTTTGGACTGTCAGCAGCAAGTCAAGGAGCCCAGTCAACTTGACATGGCTGAAGAGTTTACCATGAGAAAGACATCTTACTTCCTCTCCAGAGCCCACCCACCCAATTAAAGAGGACAGTTGTGCAGCCGTAATGGATTTTCAGCTAATTATAATACTAGATGAGAGCTAATGTTTATGTAATAGGCATCATAGAAACTGTCCTGGAATGTAGGAGTGTTGAGGGGTAGCACAGTCGGGACAGATGGAGAGCAGAGATCTCTGCAGCCAGGTCAGGAACTTGGGGTTTATTGCAAAGGGCCTGGGTGCAGGGCCCTGCTGGGAGCTGCCAGGCACAGCTCAGAGCAGGACTGAGAGAAGAGAGGGGCAGAGAGGATGAGAGGGTGAGAATGTAAAAGCATAAGAGAGTAAAAAGGGTCAGAGAGTAAGAGGCAAGAGCTAAGAGGAGTAAAAAGGGTAAGAGCTAAGACAGCGAGGTTCCCATTACAATACAATAAATCATCTTCTGTGTTGAATATTCTGATTCTCATGAACCAATCTAGTGCAAGATACAAATCCTAAAGCATTTCCATACAGCCTATAAGAATCATTATATTACCATACTGTGCTACATTTTAAACCCTAAAAACTCCTCTTTGGATCCCTTCTGCCAAGCTGTAGGGTCTGCTCTGACCCTTGGACCTGCCTGCAAGCAGAGGGTGTTGTTTCATCAAAAGGGGATCACCTTCAGCTGGCCACACCATTGTTTTCCCGTTGTTCAGTAACAGAGGTATCTCAAAGCTTGCTTTCATTTCAATCTTGCTTGTAGTTTCTATATTCTCAAAATCTTTTGCCAGGCAATCATATTTATAAGGCTTTCCTGTTTCATCTTCCCCAACACTGGAAGCCATCTGAATATGTAGGACCTTTTCTGGATAAATATACAGCAGGAGTTTATGGAAATTATTCCACATGTGTCCAACGCTGCAATAAATATACCCTCTTTTTAACTTTAATTAGTTGAAGAGTTGTTTGTCCATGCATTATAACAAACAAACCAACAGCAGCAGCAGCAGCAGCGCAGGCCCGGCCCGGCCTTGTCCCGCTGCACAGAGCAGGGACCTTCCCCTGGGTGCAGTTCCGGGCACGGCCGCCAGGGGCGCTGCTGGCTCCGGGCGGGCAGGGCAGGGCAGGGTGGGGCGGGGCCTCCGGGGCGCTGTGGGGCGGGCCCGGCCTCATCTCCCTCACGCGGTAATGGCGGCCGGGCTGGCTGGCGGGTGAGAGACAGAAGGGGCTTTGCTTCACAAAATCACGGGGGCAGCTGGTCTCAGTGTCATGGGCTGTCACCACTGCAGGAACCTCAGAGCAGCAAGCTGGAGCAGCAGAGGTGAGCACCACCAGGGTGGCAAACAAAGTGTGGCGAAAACTCCAGAGCTGTACCAGGAGCTGTGGGGCTTCGGGCAGACATGGGATGTCAGGTTAAAGTGTGGCAAAAAAGGCCTGAAACAGAAAACAGCAGGGCTGGGTGCTGGCAGATAGGCTGCTGCAGGCAGCTGCCACAAGCAGCTGGGTGATGCTCCTTCCAGAGGGGGAAGGAGTCAGGGTCCCCTTCCCAGTGAGGTCAGGAGTTGAAAAGGTCCCAGCTCAACTCGGCTTTTGTGAGCGCTAGCTCATCCCTGGTAAGGAGAAGCAGTGCAGGACAAAACCTCCGCAGTGGCAGTGAATCCTTTGGGCAGCAGCAGTGCAGCACCAAAACACCACCTGTCTCCACTCTGATCCCGAGAGTGAGAGAGAGTCAGGGCTAAGCCCAGCCCCTCACCCCCAGCCAAAATCACTCTGCACTTCCCAAGAGAAAGCCCCCCCACCTCAGAGATGGTAGCAAACTGCACCCTTTCCACTCCTCCTCCTCCTCCCAGCCACATCTTTCTCTCTGAATTTTGCCTCAGGAACTCTGAATTCTGAAGGTTTCTATCTGCTTTCTGCAAAGGGAGTTTCTTTTATGGCTATTATTCTGAAAAAAATTCAAAGCTGTTACCTGGTGGTGTGAAGAGGCAGGTGGATAGTGCATTCCTTATATTGTCTGTGCTTGTGGTAAATATTCTTGAGGACAATGCAATGAATAGAAAGCCTGAGCTTTAATTGACAGACTCAGACATGAAAAGAGACCTGTTTGGTGCATTTCTCAGTAGTGGGGAAGCAGAAGGTCAAGCTAATTAGTTCTCTTGATAACTTCCTTACTCCACTGTGGGGAAAATTAAATGTGTGAACAAAACTGGTCTGCAGTGCAACAGAGAATTATCTTCCAAAATCATTATAGAAACATTGAGGAAATCACAAGTGTAATACACCTGAGCAGATTATAAGGTTTTGTTAAACCAGTGCATATTTAAAATTAGGTCTAATTTCTAGCCTTTTAAAACAAGTTACTTGTTTCAGTAATGCTGTTCTATAGTTCAAACCCTAAGTGGATACAGATTTGGAAAGTAAAAGGAATGTGCAGGTAAACTCATGTTAAAAATTGGGAAGTATTTAAGTGTATTTTTGTTGGCTTTCTCGTTCTCAGAGGGCTTATGTCTAAGCAGAGTATAGCAAAATTTGTTTTAAACTTGGCAATCAGGATTTAAAACAAAAAAATTGAGGGAGGATTTTAAATATGAATATCGTAGGAAAATGTGTCTAATTTTAAATTTCTCTTAAGTGTGTTAATGCCTAAATGTCAGCTTTTTTGTAATCAGGATAATTCCTGTTTACAGTGCAATTTTATGTTCAACTTCCTGTTTTGGTTTGAGAGACAGGTGTCTGCTAAGGAAGGCAGGAGCCTCCCTTGGAATGGAAAATGTAACCCCCTTCCCTCTGAATTATTATAATATTGAAATTAAGGGTCTTTCAGGCAAAGATATGGGAAACAGCAGTTCTTGTACTGGAATATGTGTGTATAACAAACAAACCAACAACAGCAGCAGCAGCAGCAGCGCAGGCCCGGCCTTGTCCCGCTGCACAGAGCAGGGACCTTCCCCTGGGTGCAGTTCCGGGCACGGCCGCCAGGGGCGCTGCTGGCTCCGGGCGGACAGGGCAGGGACTCCCCCCCGCCGGCAGGGGGCGCTGTGGGGCGGGCCCGGCCTCATCTCCCTCACGTTAACAATGGCGGCTCCGCCGAGATGGGCAGGAACGGAGGAGAGGCTTTGCTTCACAAAGCCCTGGGGCAGCTGATCCTGCAAGCAAGCTGAAATGGCAGGAATGAGCAAAATTCCCGGGGTGGGAGATGTAGGGGGATATAGTATGGGTAAATGAAGGTGGTATAGAATGTAATCTTATCCCCTAAAGAGTTGCAGCTGAACCAATTACTAAGATTAGGAGCAGGCCTGATGTTAATAGGCCACACCTGTAGCCAATAAGAAGAGTGTTATAAAAGAGTGGATTGGTGGGAACTACAGTCAGGTGGCTGCTGTGAGGACAAGGAAGAATTAATGCCTAGAGGAGCTGCCTACAAGAACCATCAATGTGGTATGAAACTCTAGCAATATGGAACCTTTGCAGTGTAACGACAATAGAACTCTTGCAGTGTAATGACAGCAGGGAAATGAGATGTTACAAACTCCACAGCTGTAGTGGGAACAGATCTCGGCGGGCAGGGGTTGCAGGGCTGAGTGTAGTGAAAACCCAGAGCAGTGATGGTGAAGTGGTGAGGGCAGGGCAGTGGCAGCCTGGCTCTGAGCAGGGCACAGAAAGGTGGGCTTGAAATCCCAGGGTTTCCCCTGAGGCACCTGAGCAAATGGGGACAATCCCTTTTTTAGTGAGGCAGGGTGTTGATAAGGTCTGAGTGCAATGGCCATTCTTATGAGCAGAGCTGCACTCATGATAGAAGAAAGGCAGCAGGAGATGGAACCCCGCAGTGGTGATGAATTCTCCCCACAGCAACCACAGCCTCTCTCTCCTCCAAATGATGAGAGAACACGAGAATAGGGGCTGCACTGAATCCCATTTCCCCAGTCCAAAAATCTCATGGTATCTCTGTTCCCCAAGAGAGACCCCAGGTAAAGAGAGAGCAGCCAGCTGCACCCCTCCCCTGAGCTGTGACTGCATCTTTTGTCTCTCCTTAGTATCCAGTCATTATTGTCTCCTACTAACACGTATGAGGGAAAATTCCTTAAGAGAAAAAAACCAAAAAAAAACCCCACAACCAAACAAAAGGAGAACTAAAACCCCAACACTTCCCTCTTGAATGAGCAGGGGGAAAATTGCTTTTATTGCTATCTGTGTAGCTAATCCTTCTCTTCTTACGCTTCTCCATGGTATGTTTCCTGCTGGCTCCTTCTGTTTTGCCTTGACATTTAGACTTGAATCATGCATAAACAACACCTGATGGTGTCAGTGGGACCACTGCATACATGAGTGTCCTGGCAGTAGTGCCCTGCCAGCAGTGATGACATTCCAGCCCTGAGTTTGACATTGATACCTGTTCCAAAGGCAGCGAGGAATGTTATTGCATGCTTGTGGTTGAAACCACATGTATGTGATTTTAAAGTGTTTTCTTTTTTGCTTAGTATGTATGCAAGTCAGCCTACCCCACCTCACACTGCTGGTTTAATTCTTGACTATAAAACCACATATATATATATATATATATATATATATATATATATATATATACATACATACATATATATATACATATATATATAATTGTGTGTACAGATAAGGGAAAAAAATAATATCTGCATTGTGTGCTGCTAAATTAACCTTTGAACTTTTTTTTGGCTGTAGATGCTATTTTGACATATCTATATGATTTTGTTGGCTTTTCAGACAAATCTGAAGAAATAATTTTACAGCCTTTTTTTCCTTGAGAACTTAGTTATTTTTAGCTGTTGTCAAGATAAATGAAAGTTTCTATGTACCATCAGGTGATGTCCAATGAAAAGATCTTTCTTTTGGGTCTGTGTGAAAAAAAATGCCCATGTGAATAAATGAAGTCTACTTTTACTCTATTACTGTATTTTGCTGAAGTTCTGTTCCAAGTGAAATGTGGAAGAATGGCTACGTGACAGGGGCCACATTCTGCACCAAGAATTGGGAGGATGCAGCTAATCTGGGTCCCTGCACCTGCAAAACACTGTGTCCTTGAGTGTAGCTGTGGTACAATAACAAGCAGTGAGAGAGACATGAGAAAAGAAAGATGTAACCCCTAAGGTATGAGGAAGAGCTGATATTGTAGTATAGCCAATAGATTGCTTAGCTTGCAGAATATGTATGAGCTTATTACTTATTGTGCATAAAAGTCTGATGCTCTCTTCAATAAATGAAGCTTGCTAAACACTCATATTGAGTGTCCAAATTTCCCTCACCATGACAGTGAAATCCTTATGGAAACCTCCTATTAAAAATTCAGCATTTGAATGCTATGGTATATATTCAGCAGTCAATGACTGAGGTGGACAGAATGAGTTTTATTGAGTAAACACTGAATTATGATCACTGAAGTCACACTGTTCTGCATCTGCTGGAGCCCTACACCAGCAATATTTTTGGTATTTGGCACCTTTTTTTCTTCCTTATGTAAGCACTTTAATAAGAGAGGAAATGTATTTTAATATTGGATTTGAGAAGTAAGTTTGGTTTGTTAGAGTTATAGTAGGAGTTGACTGGAAGCTTAATTGCCCAAGGTGATCCTCAGTGCAAAAATCCCGGGGTGGTAGATGAGATGTCTCAAACTGCCACTCACCCTGATATTCTGTCTTTCATGGCCTTGTTGTGTGAAAGGTGTGTGGGTTGGAGCCATCTCAGCCTATGAGGTGCAGCAGCACTAAAACCCAGAAAAGCACCAAGTGTGAATAGAAGCAAGATCATTCATTTTCCTTTTCAGTAGACTTGCTGCTCTGGTGATGCAGGGTAGCTCTAAAGGAGATGTTGTGTAAGACTTTTGGAAGGTCTCTCCTCTGCAACATTCTTATTGAAAAAAATATTATCTCCCTCTCAGCCCCCACCCCACCTATCAGGCACTGTAGCAATAACATGTATACCATCTCACTGCTCTGTGGCTGAGAGCCACTGTAAACAGCAGCTGAACAGGCAAGAAATGAGAGCCAAGAAATGAGCCCAGCAGTTATTTAAATGGGCTTTCCACAAGCCCTTGCAAGTTCTAATTACTGATATGGGACTTACTGTCCCTTGAATCCTGTGTTTCATCCATCAAGTTCTGTTGAAGGACATCAGTTTAACAATTTTGTTGAGGATTTGAGGTCAGGAGGATGGGAGTAGTGGTAAGAGTATCTCAGTTGGCCTGTGCAGTTCATTTGCAACAGAAACTGAAGCGTTAGAGAGGGAGTGGTGCCTGCTGGCTGTCTTTGTACATTTGGATAGCTCATTTCTTTGTTGGCTGATCCCGTAAGGAGGTAGCCTAGTGGAATTTATGCCCATTCTAAGGCTGCATTTTGGGGAAAATGTATGTACTGTGTTATAAAATGAATGAAATTTGACAATTGGTACATTCCCCTGTAGCGAGAGAACTTTACAACAACTTTACAATCTCATGTAAGTGGGGCATGTCTCCTTCCCTGCTCTCTCTCCTGGAGGAGGCTGCTAATGAAAAATATGCAGTTTTGCATTTAACTGTAAAGTCATAATGTTTTGCTGAAGTTTTATAAGTCTTGAATATAAACTATTTTGAAATTAATTTCTTAATATAATGGCCTCCCTTGGAGTGTTGGAGATACTCTTGGTTCTAGCTTTTCTCCCCCTGGCTACTCAGAAAGGGGGATTGTAAAGTAAATGTGTTTGCTTTAAAGCTGCTGCATGTGAGTAAGATGCTGCTAATGCTTTTTGGACTTTGTTACTACACAATATTAAGTTTTAAGTTTTTTAATAAACTATATAATAATTTAAAATGGGAAAATGAATTCCTGATGCAATCTTGCCCTCTTTAAAACTGGTATAAATCTTGTAATTGTTGGACTACAATTACTGAGTAATGAAATGGTAGGTTTGGGTCCTATTTTAGTGCTTTCCTCATGTTAGAAATATCTTTCTCAAAAGAGTAAAATTCTTCCTTACCACGTAAGCCCATGGGAAGAGCACTCACCAATCAGATGAGCATTTTGATAAAATCACGAGTCTGGCTGCAATGTGTTTTTGTAAGTCACCCCTGACTGGATTGTTCTGTAATACTAGCAAGGACTTTGAAGTCTGTTTGAAGTAGGCTGCTTTTAAATGAGTACATTTAGCAACGACCTGCTGTCTGTTTTACTTTAGATCAAAGCAACAGGCTGTAGAAGCTGCAGTGGATGTGGAATGGGAGTCCCTGTGTGACTCCCTCCAGGTCTCTGGCATGCTCTGGGCAGCTGGAAATGCAAAAGTAGATGAGGAGCCCTGATCTCCATCCTTAGTGCAGCCCTGCCTCTCCTACCAGGCTGCTGTTTGCTAAGAGTTGAAGTGCCAGGTTTGCAGCTGGTACTAATTACATGTCAGCATTAAAGACAAATAAAACATGTGTTCATGTAAGACCAGCTAGATGTGGGGCTGTGTCCAGAGAAGTGAAGGAGGCAGAGATGGTAGCTCTTCTGGAGCAGCATTCACAATACTGAGTCTTGCACACAGGTCTAGGAGCAGAGAGAACAAACCATTAGGTTGCAGTTTCTTGCCTCCCTTTGCTCTGAACCACAGGAACAGTATGCACATTTTAATATGTTGTGTATGAGGAAGGGGATCACTGTGCTCAATTCTTTTGCTGACTCTAGTAATAAAGCATTCTGCCCTTTATTTATAGGACTGCCTCAAGGATCTGACAGGAGGAATTGAGTGTGCTGCCAAGATATTAAATGAAATTCCCCAGAAAGATATTCAGTGCACTAAAAGAGCCTCAAAGGCAAGAAGGGAAGGAAATGGGCAAGGTAGGTCATACATAATGATCTCAATTGGTATCCATTGATCTCATCCAGGATCCTTTGAGAGTGGAATATCCATAAAAGTCTTTTAAAAGTCACTTGGATATTCGGGCTGGTGTTTGCACTCACAGAGATGTGTTGTGCAGCAGTAAGGTTAACTTTGACAAGCCATATGTTTTGACCCAACTAATTAAAATATAAAAATAATATTGTTGCCTCAGTCCATTGCTGGTAATCTGAAAAATCAGCAAAATAATACATATTTGATCTTTAATAACTTTAGCTCTCTGCTTGAGATTTCCCTGGAGGAGAACCATGAACATGGGGCTGTACTGGAAGTGATGAAAAGTCCCTTGAGCTTGTGCTGCAGGACAGGACAGGACAACAAGGGACACCTGGGGTGAGTATAGCACTGAGGGAAGGCCACAGTGATGTGTGATGCAATGAGCCAGGACATAGATCAAACCCAAGAATTATCCTGAATCAAAGCCCACCTGAATCTTTCTGGTAGCTTGTGGTTCTGCTAACCAACATTATGGTTGTGCATTACATTTTGAATCCTGCCTGTTCCCTCTCCAGCAGAAACAGAAATGAAATGTAAGTTTTATCATGTTCTTGAAAAACAATACTACTACATTATGGTGTTTATGAAGCATTTGGAGCTATGCAAAAAGTACAAGAAATATTGAGGTTATGTGTCTGAAATGCAGCAGTCTAACTTTGCTCCAGTCATTCTTTTGGGTAATTAGCAGAAGAGTGCATCTCTTCATATTCAAGCCTTTAATTCTCTTCTCCAATTTGGATAAGGTAGTGCACTGTATGCACTGCACTCATAGGCACTAGATAGCATTAGGCAGGCAGACATATGCCTCATGTGTAGAGACTCAAGACTCATATTTTCACTTTTTTTTTTTTAGGCTCAGATTGCTCTTGTTTACAGTAGCAAATGGAACTTTCTCATTTTAACAGTCTATGTCTGTTCAGTAGGAATCTTACCTGCCTGCTGCAGGTTTAGTGATTAATGTTATTGCTGAAAAAATGAAATTTCTCAGTTTCTTTCATTTCATTTTCAAATAAAGAATTAAATCTACAACATTGAAGGATATTACCTTCCTCGCTGAGGCTAAGGATTGGAATAGTCTACATTCACACTTCCCTGGGCCAAAATTATAGTAATGTCATATGAATTAGGCTTTTATGTAAATGCCATTCAGATTTCCCCCCAATTAGAAAACAATGTAGTAATAGTGTGTAAGATACTTTTCATACAAATCTGTGTAGACTTGTTTAAAAGAGCCTAAAGCTGGTAATAAGGCTTAACATAAAAGTGACTTTGTTCACCATTGAAGTGACACTAGTTGCTAAACAGGAAATAAAACAGGCCTCTTGTACCAGAAATTGGACTATTTTGGGAATCTTTATTCTTAAACTGAAACAATTCCAACCAGGCTATAGCTTGTGCTTTGAAAAAGTAGAAGCTATAGCCTGGCTGGAATTTGGCCTGGTTGGGGCTTTGACTGAAACACCTGTTAGACACTAAATTAAGAAATTCATCCAAGTTTTGATGACCAAAAGATGTCAGTGTTTTAAAAACAAAACAAAATCACTTTGAACCTGAACAAATACTTCACTCTCTTCCATGACTTTTTAAATAGACTTTTTATTGATTGCAGAGGGAGTTTTCAATACTGGCTTTTCTAGAGTTGGACCTCTTCACTAAACAGCTGCACCTAAATTTTAGCAGATGTTTCTCTATTTTAGGCTTTTCAAAACCTCTAAGTATTTTTTCCATTTAAGTGCATTAGGACCAAATGTTGAATTACTGGAAGTCAAAAAACTTTGCTTTTATCATAAAAGTACTTTCTAATAAAAGAAAAGGTGATATTAAGACCTTTATTAAAGTCTTCTGGATCAAATTGCTACAAATTAGCTCATATTTAGTCCAGTAAAAGAGTTCTGATCACTTTGTATGGAATATAAACGGTAATGAAGTGGCAGTTGAGTGAGCTGATGAATTAAAAAGGAGAATCTTTTACAGCTGGGAAGTGCTTTGATGTGTCATTTATTATTTCCATGCTGCACCATGTGCTAGTGGTAAGTGTGGCTTATTGATGGTCTGCCTGTATTTGTGTGTGTGTACTCAGACTACCTCTGTTTGATCCTGATACCAAGATCATGGGAACCATCACTTTGAGTGCATCTGTTAGAAACTGGGTTCAGAAACAGGACTTTTGTTCCAAAGAACAAACAAATAACAGCATGGATAGCAGCTCATGCAGTTAGGTGAAAGAAGTTTTGATTGTTGTTTTCATTGTTTTCATATTGCTTGTTAAAGAAATATATCGAGCAAGATCATGCTTTCAGTTGTTTGAGTAAAAATGAATGGAGTAAGTTTTCAAACCCTACTGGGTTTTTTTGGGTTTCTTTTTCTTTTCCTTCCTTTGTTCCCCTCTTGTTGCTGTCTGTAGAGGTGGTAGAGATGGAAGTGGTTTCCCCATCCTCAGCTGTTGCATGCAAGCCCTACTCTACCTCTGACAAGTTCAACCTCTTGGGTTGTACCATCCTATGTTGTTTATAAAATCTCTTTGTTGACTACCTGGGATTTGTAACCAAAATTCAGGAGCCTGCTTTTAAACTGCAGTACAGTACACTGGGGAATTGGTACTGCATTGCAATGTGCCCACACTTTGGAGATCAGCTGGCCTCCCCTTGCACTGACATCCATGCTGCTATTCCTTCCCTGAGGAAACCACTTACCTTAGTGGCAGAGTGGATACAAAAGAATATCTTAAACTTAGCAACCTTTGTGTGTCTTTCTGGTACCTGTTTCTGAAAATAAAACTCCATGTTAAAAGAAAAAGGATGCCAAGAAGACTTGCTAATAGAACCAAAAACCTGTTAAAATGAAATAGCATTAATTTCTATCCACTCTGCAGACTCTGAAAGTGTTCCAAGCTCTTTCTTTGAAGTGTGGAATGTCTTTTCCTGGCTCTGCAGCTAATAATCTGGAGCTGTACTTTCCTAAAACTTACCATTTTACCTTGCTTCATAAGTTGAGGTAGAGGGGTTCAGATTTCAAGGAGGACAAGCTTGGTCATAGAATTGGAACCTGTGGCCAGTTCATGCTCCCTTCTGCACCAGCTGTGTGTTTTAGGTTTAGTTTTAGTGGAATGGCTGACGAGAAATTTGCCATCCAGGAGTATCCCCTGTTACTCTGCATTTGTCCAGTACTCCTAGGTGCTGGCAGCATCCCAGCTGTTAGGCATGGGCCATGCTCACACTGAAGCTGAGCTGGCAGTCTGTGCTCACAAGACAAGGGCTGTCAGATGCTCCTCAGGGCTAGGTTCATAATTCCATGCTTTCCAGCTAGCTTGGAGCATGGCCAGAGCACACTTGGGGCCTGCTCACAAGCATGTGTGGCTATCCTTGTTCCAGAAGGTGTAAAATACATTTTGTTCCCTAATCACTTACAGCTAGGGTCTGATTTTAAGTCCTTGAAGAATGAATTTTCTCTCTTGATCCATGTTTAGATTTTAGTTTTTCTATGAGAATTGCTAGATATGAAGAGTCTGTGGGGATTGTGGAGTCTGATGTTATTCAGCTGAATTAAAAGCCTTATTGTTTTACTTATCTGCCTCTTTGCAACTTCTCAGCCTCAGCAGATGCCCTGAAAACTTGGTAGGAGATCTTTGCTCTAGTCTTTGATTTATAACTAAAAGACATTAAAGACATTTATGTGCTGGCCAGCACCCCAGTATGGGTTTGGCTGAATGGAGCATGAGAATTTTTGTCACAAATGCTGAATATCTTCTGGTAGTTTGACTTTTCTTCATCTGTACAGAACTAAGGAATCTGTTTGGGTATGTAGGCATGAAATACTCATTTGCACCAAATGAGCTAAATCATCATCTTCCTGGAGAAGAATGGAGGAATTCCTGGAGGAATGTTACATCCTTGAAGGAGGAGAATCAAGATGCTGAACCGAGGAAGATGAAGAATGGAGCTGTGTATGCAGGAGAGATTATGGCAATGTGGAACCAGTGCCTGACAACTCACTGAGCATTTCCTGGGATGAGGCAGAGTTGGATGCCCCAGAACAACCAGTGGTGGTGATGTGGCCCCTGAGCAGCCACAGAGCTGCTCACTTTTGGGGCCATTCCTGCCAACATCCTGCATATCTACAGCATCCCTTATGGGTATCTCCTGTTTTCTGTCCTGAGAATGCCTTTCTTTAGATGCTTTCGAGTAGGAAATGCCAATGATTTATTCTGTTTAGACTGCTTCAAGTTTCCCTGAGTTCTAAAGATAAATGAGGCAGTCATTGGAAGAGGCTTCTGTTGTTCAATGGCAGCATATATTAAGTTTACATGGTGTTGAAAAGTAACCAGCTCAAAAACCCAACTTCTGACTGGGTGAAACAAGAAACTAAATGAATGGGCAGCTGGGGAGAGGCCATAGCAGAAACAGTGAGGGATTTTGGTTATTTCAGACATTCACTAAGGGATTTTGTTTATTAAAGACATAAGCTGATTTTGTTTATTTAAGACATTGTTTGGCTATGTGTTTCTACTTCTGTCATATAAATTAGAAAATTTCCACTGAATTTAAGAGTCAATGTGTGCCATAAATGGATGTCCTGTCTCACAGAAGAAACAATTCCATTTTCATTGTTAATCCTTCACACTGGTTCCAAATTCTTAATGAGCTTTTGGCCATCATTTTGGGAACAAAGCCTGTTAGAGGAATGTATTTTAAATTGAGATAACATTAGGAAGAATATTTATGAAACTAAGAAACTATATAGTGGCAGAATGAAGATTATTTACTTTCCAAGGTAGTATAATTTCAGAAAAAAGGCTGGTAAAATTTGTGCCAATTTCTGTAACTTGTTTCAGTTGAAAGAATAGGAGAATTCAAGCTTTTTACTATCTTGAATGTCATGCTGTTTTAGATTAGGTATGTTTATAAATGAAAGCTAGCACCTGAAATTTATTTTATCAGCTCTACATTATGGCTTTTTCTAGATATTTTATTTCTATACTAGATTTTTCCAGCCACATGAATTTGTTTTAATGAAGTTGCTTGTGATTATAGTTGCTAAATTTTTACTTTCTTGCTCAACTGCGAAGTCAAGCTGGAAACCATTTAAAACTCTGAGAAATTTAATTTGATTTTAAAGCCACTTTAAATGCACTAATGACCTGTGCTGTTCTTATAATAAGGAGGAATACAAACGTAATTTTTACTTTTTAAAAGGCAATTTGTATAGTAATGTGACCTTTCTTATAGGGGCTTTATGCTAACAAGTGCAATTACTTATATTAGCACAGTATTGCTGTAGCAATATCAGTTTTTCTAATATTAATGGTTTTATGATTACTGAAATGATATTCTCAAGTCTAAATGTATCCAGTGAGATTGGATGCATTTAGTTAAACTTTTCAGATTTTCTACAGGAAAGAATGAGGTGTATAAGTAAAAATAATCCCTGGAGATAATTCTTTGAAAGAACATTTTCTGTGTATTATACATGAATTTTAATTTTGGCTAGCTCTCCACTCTTCATATTAGGAATTTTCCTTGGAGAAAAAGCTGCAAAATCCAAATCATCATAGTAAGACATGAACAGAATTAAAGACAGGAGCTGTAGCAGGTTACTATGCTAAGTAATGGCACTTGGGTTGCTTCCATTAATACTAGGTGGAAACTTTAGATTTTATTTCTATTATATTTTTTATATTGTCGGTTACATCCAGGAGGGGACAAATCATTGTCTCTAATTCCTAATGAGTACAAGAAAGAGCAAAGGTGTTTCAAAGCAGAGAGCACAGAAGTCACATCCTGGAGTGTAGAGACAGTGTTGTTAGCACGAGTTTGCTGCAGTCATGGGCCCAGAGGTATTCCAGGGCTAACCTGGGAGCTGCTGCTCTGTGTTAGTGTGCCAGCACTGTGCAAGGCTCTGGGGTCCTTCCTGGTCTCTCAAAACACAGATCTGCAGCAAATGCCTGATGTCACGCTGCCTTTTGACAGTCCTGTTTGCAGCACTGATTTAAACTGCAACAGAGCAGTTCAGTCTTACAGGTTTTTCTCTTTTTTTTTTTTTGTTTATTTTTTTGGAAAGAGAGCAAATACACATTTCTGGTCCTACTAGGTACCTGTTATTCCATTATTAGTTGGGTGTCATGTTTGGAGCCCTGTCTAGGTCCAATAAGAGCTCCTTGCACACAGCATCCACTTTTGCACAGCTTTTAACTATTGCTTGTGTTGAATTACAGGTGGCTGCTGGCCTTCTTACTACATGGTGGGGTTAGTTCATGTTTCCATAATTGCTTTATCAAATCTTTTGAGCAGAGAGGTTTCATACATTCTTTTGAGTGAACTTTTTCCCCCTCATCCTTCTGTTGTCAATGGGTACCCTGAATTAATGTCTGATTTGGAATGGTGTAGGGGTAACTTCTGCACTCTGTAAAGTTGCCTGCTATCTTACCAGGCTGTGACATGCAGCTCTGTGTAACTTACCTCTGCCTAATTTCTGCACCTGTGACTTTGTTCCAGCAACTCTGCTTGTTAAAGTTGCTTGGGACTTTTTGTGTGCACAGTTCTAACCCTTCTGAAGAACATCCCTTGACAGAAAGAGTCTGATTTTCATATAGAAAACATGTGCCTAGAAATAGCACAGGATTCTGGCATTTGTTCTTGGTGGACTTTTTTTATTCATGTCCATTTAAATTTCTAGTTTGGGTAATGTGACTAGTTGCTTTTTCAAGGGTTTATGCTACTGTGAAATGAAACTGTGAATTGAGATGTTTTTCTGTTCCTATGTGTATGCACACAATTTCCTTTTTGGAGGGAACTTTGCCAAGCTCTGTGTCTGGGTATGGCTGCACGAGGGGAGGATGTTTGCCAGGGTTTCTGAAGCTTTTATTTAAAAGTAAGATGGCCAGCTAAAGATCAGTGTGTGCCCTGGGTGATGGGGAAAGGCATCTCCCTCCTGTGGAAGGAATACTGTGAATTGTTCAGCAAGCAGGAAAGTGGAATTATCCCTCAGGAGCATATATAGCTCAGTCCCTGCATATCCTAGGACTGTGCCATTAATTCCCAGAGCAGGGATGTTTCCTTCTCATATGGGTATAAAAGAGGAAAAGTGTGAACGTTTGGTTTTGGTTTTTTTTGGTTTGGTTTGGTGAGGGGGAGGGAGAGGAATAAAAAAAAGAAAACTTGGAAGCTCTCAGAGGAAAATGGTGGGATGTTTTCTCTTTTGGACTTAGGAAACTTAATTGAGCAGGGTACCAATAGAGAGCAGAGCTGGAGACTTTGTGCTTGCAGGGAAATGTGTCAGCTCTGAGATTCCAGAATACTCTGAGTTGGAGGGAACCTGCAAGGGTCATCGAGTCCAGCTCTTAAATGAATGGCCCCTACAGGGATCAGACCCACAGCCTTGGCATTATGAACACTGTGCTGACCAGCTGAGCTAATGTCAGTGATCTTCCAACAAGCCTTAGCTCGTTTGTCTCTGCTGTAATTATCTGTGTTGAGGCTCAGGGTACTACAGATGTGATGACTACAGGATGATTACAGATGTGATCTGCTACATGGTGGAAAAACAAGCCCTTTAAAAACCAACCAAACATGATGGTGATAGTGACCCTCTTTCCCCACAATGGTTTGCAATCATGCAAACAAGCAAATTCTACAGAATTCTGAGCAAGTGTAATCTGCTCCCATTCAAATAGAGTGGATTGTTGCTTTTCACAACTTTAACTTATGAAAACTGTAATGTAATTATAGTGTAGAAATAACAAGAATGGAAGGAATTTATATTAATGTGCATCGTTTTCCAATGGGAAATAAATACAAATATTGCTGGAAAAGCTACATAAATAGATCAACATATACACTGAATGAAACAAATATTCTGATTCAGAGAGTGTGCTGACAACTTTCTGAGCAGGCAGCATGGGAAGGATGCATTGGAGTTTTGCCACCTCTTTACAGAAAGCCAGTGAAGCTCCCTTGACTGACTTCTTGTCAGAGGTGGGGTGAGGTAAGCTCTGTTTGTCCCATCAGAAGACCTGGAGCAGAGTTGAGAGGAAGGCTGTGGGGCATAAGCCATGCTTTGCTTTCATTATCCTCAGGTTCAAGAGTCCAATTTAGTACTGGCTGCACATTAGGAGAACTAACCTGCTCACAGCCCAGGTTAGCTATTGAACTACCTGGGAAAACCCCAGAGTCTCTCCTCTGCTGGCTGCTAATGCATTGGTCAAAAGCAGGTGAAGAGAGCTACTGCTGTGCCAGTGCCTTCCCTTCTCTGTTAAAGAACAGCTAAGTTGCTCAGTAAGGGCACGTGCACATCCCTGTTCTGCCAGTAGCAAAGGATTCTGCAGAGGAGTGCACTGAGTGCATCAAAGGCAGAGCCTCAGGGGTGCTGTGGGAGCTCCAGCGTGGGGAACATGCCTGGTGTTAGTTAGCACACCTGGCCTCATGCCCAAAACTGTAAACTATCGTGGCAAGACTTGAAATGTTTTTTTGTGACTAGAACTACAACTATATTTTTCACAGTTCTTGTAGCTGTCACAAAGAAATTATCATAGAAAGTTTCTTTCTATTGAAACCTTTGAGCAGTGCCAGGTAGTGATGCTCAGTTCTAAGCAGCAAAGTGCTGAGGTGCATTTATAAATAATGGCAACTGCTGTGGAGCACAAAGATATTTTTCTGGTGCATATAAGTGTGCTTACACACCTAATAATGCAAATGCCAAATTGATTGTGATTTGACATGAAATGCTCTCATTTGAAGTGTTGTCCCCTCTTGCCAGAAGAAGGGGGCCAGCTCAGCTGGTGGAATTCAGCATTGTTCTCTTCTTGTGGTAAATCTACTTGGAGTTTCATGGAGTTCAGGGAAGGTCTGCTCACTGGTATTTTAAACTCTGGGCTCAGTGTTTTTCTGGAGCACAGTCAGCTATAACTGCAGCTGACTTGACAAAATGAGGTGACTATTTCATGACTGGTCTTTGGTTATCTGAAAGCTGTACTGGAGTGTGGGGTGGGAAGAGCAGAGGAGGGATATGGAGAGAAAGATGAAGTCATAAGGAAAAGTGGAGAGAGGGTTGGTGATTTCTGCTGTCTGAGCAGAATATGAATGA
Organism: Agelaius phoeniceus; assembly: GCF_051311805.1. Classification (NCBI taxonomy): domain Eukaryota; kingdom Metazoa; phylum Chordata; class Aves; order Passeriformes; family Icteridae; genus Agelaius; species Agelaius phoeniceus. The sequence goes on from NC_135284.1 coordinate 8,614,606, forward strand.
GATGTTTGGAGTTTTGTGGTGTTTAATATTTTTCAAAAGGGCTTTGTCCAATTATGGTAGAATGCCTAGTTCAGGACTGGAAAGCAGTTGTGTTGTACTCAGTGCTCAAATGTGTTTCAAAATTGGCACCTTTGTGTGCCATATAGCTGGGGAAATCAAATGTATTTACAAAAACCTTTTCTCTGCCAAAAAGGTCAGTTGTATTTATATGTGCTGGCTGGATCTCACCTCCTCAGAGGAACCCCGTGTGTGTATTGGAACTCCATCAACTTTGCTTTTTAATGCCATGTGATTTGATCTGTCCTGTGTTGTTGCCATTAGCCTTGAGGCTCATTTTTAATCCCTGCTCTGCCTGTGCCAGCAGTACAGAGCCTGGCTGTCAGCTGGCTTGGAAGCCAGATGGGCACACACTGGGTAACACGCTCTACCTGGTAACTTGCTGCTTCAGCAGTGCCATGAAACCTGGCACCAGGGCAAGTCCTTAAATCCCTATACTCTGCAGCCTCTTCCTCACTGCTCTTTCCCTCACCAACTCCTTAAACATGAGTGGAAAGTGGTGAACAGTCCTTCCTGATCCCATGGAAGTCCACCTACCTTCTTACCTAAAGGAACTTGTATGGGCTGGGGGAGTTGTGGGAGTGTGTCCTGTCCTCACCATAGGCTGGGGGACCTCCCCAGTAAATAGTTGCCTACCCGTGGTAAACAGTCTGGTAGACAGGGACAGGCATGAAAATTAAGCACCAGCATTCATTCTTCAGGATTTTAACTTTCACAGGAATTAAGGTACAAAAGAACCGATTGTATTTACGTCACTATAATTCATATTCAGGTAATAAAATAGTTCAATTTACAGCTTGTCTCCGTTGTGAAGATAAGAAAACACAGAAAAGGGTGGTTTCATATTAATTCCAACTGTGTATTAAATAAAGGCACCGTGTTAAGGCTAGAGTGGCTTTAATTTGCTTTACATGTTTAACAGCATTGAGGCATTTTCAGTTCTAGATGACAGGGTTCACTCCAGGGTTTATAGCACTTTCTACAGATTAGCCCTTGTGCATGTTTACAGCTGAAATGTTTCCAGCCTTTTGATGAACAGGTTATTTCATAATTGTTCAGCTCTTGATGCTCGTTTCACTTCAAGGCACGTGTTAATGACCTGTGTCTGGAATCAGAGAGAACTTTGGATGGACTCCTGGTCTCTTCTTGTATGGCTTCTCTTGCCTTCCTTGAGATGGGGGTCAGAGGGCATTGGGACAAGGTGGCAGTGAATTAATTTGCTGGCCGTGCATTTAAGACCACCTATTCTTGGCATCTGTGCCCCTGTAAAGCTGGCACGTCCCCTAGCCCACAGGCAGTGTGCCATGCAGACAGATGGCTGTGGCAGCAGGCAGCCAGGAGGCAATACATGAGCATCAAATGCATTTGTTGAGGGCAGGATATCAAGCCAGGAATGTCAAAGTGGTTTTCAACCCAGAGCTGCTGAACTTGTGAACATCACTGATACTTCAGCTCAGAGCTGGATCAACTGGGTAAAGGTAAAGCTGGAATTCAGATCATAGACAGTAAATTCCTGGAAAGCCTTAGATAAATTTTGTCTGTCACAGGGCACAAGAGGAAGAAGGCTATGGCACTGACCCTTGTCTCTATAGGAGTGACAGTAGTACATTCTGATGTGGTTTTGTTTAATTAGAAAAAGCTGCTGGGTACCTCATGGGTTACTTTTAATTTTTTTTGAACCTGAATGATATTGCTGTGATTAGAATCCTGTGGCAATCTCACATATTAATGCTAAGATATTAAATGACAATGGTCATATTAAGTGATAATGGTCCATGTTTAATAGTCAAGTAAACTGCTGGTGAGCTTCATCAGGGCAATAGAGTGGGACTGTGGATTTCCATATCCAGCCCTTTGTTGATGGAGCACCATAATACATGGAATGACTTTGCTTCATCTTTAAAATTGTTAGCTTTTAATGGAATGTCCTCATTGGAAAGCAAATGGTAGGAAGCTTCTTCCAATTCTATTTATATAATTGAATTTGAAAGAATAATTTGAAACCAATGGGTTTTTTGAAAAAAAAAATCTTTACATAAAACTTCAATTTAAAAAATCTGAAACACAGCTGACACCTAGAGAAGTATTGTCTGTTATGATCTGTGGATCCACAGTGTGCACTTTTAAACTGTGTAATTACACTGATTAGCTTTATTCAGACAATAATCAGATCAGTGTCTGGTAAAATAAGGGGGTTTTATTTTGTGACATAAGCAGATTATTTTCATTTAGTAGGTTTCAGAGTTTGCTCGTGCCAATATGCTAAAAAAATAAAATTGCCTATAGTCATGTGGGCAGTTGGAACACAGTGAGCAAATCTGTGTTCAGACAGGAATAAATCCCACAGGGAACACTTTAGCATGGATTGCTATGCTTTGCAAAGGAAATAATGGTCTTTAAAGCTGTCAGTTTCTCACCTAAATTCTTCTTTATATTGCTGTGATACCCAGAAGCACCTCCCAGCAGGGAAGGGATTGCACAGGAAAGCAGAGCTGGTGGCACAGGGACTGAAAGCTGCACACCTGGGGTGAGCTCACCTCCTGCCTGGTACAGCAGGGTATTGGGGGATCAGCATTTCCCTCCATTGCATTCCCTCCCTGTGCTAATCTGGTTTTCTGCATAGTGCAGTCTAAGAAACCTAATCTTTATTTTCTCTACCATGATTTTAATTTCCCATTTTATATTCTAAAATAGATTTTTATATTTTCTCATATACTGTATTATAAAAATTTTATTTTTATTATATTATAGAAAAATTGTATTTTATATTATAGAAAAATGAAGTCTGGAAAAGAGCCTTGGAACTTGTTGCACTACCTTGAACTTTCTGTTTAGACAGCAGTTCTAATTCTCTGCTCCCTTTTCCATTTGACCTAGGAAAACAAGATCTATAATTTACATAAGGAACTTGGAAGATGCAACAGCCTCAATGATATCAAGCAAGAATTAAATCTACCTTTTTTCTGTTTATCTTATTTTAAATAAAATAAAAGCTAATTGATACTCCTTAGTAAAAATAGAGTAGTTTGGTGTCAAACACTATTTTAGGCTTATTAATAATTCAGCCAAGGTTCAAGTGTTGACCTGCTTTCTTAAGGTTTATTGCATATTGTTATGTTTCCATAGTATTATGACTGAGGACTGCTATTGTGGGTCTTCCAAAATTCAAATAACTCCATAAATCTCCCTCAATCCAGTAAAATGTTAATTAAAAAAATGTATTGTTCATGCCTTTTGAACACAGACATTCATTATTTTGCTTGATGAAGTGACCTTAGCAAGGATCTGCTCATGTCCAAAGGGGTAAGCTTGTAACCTCAGTAACATGGTTAATTTTAATTAGTCAAAGACATGCTCAGGCTCTCTGTAGGTTTGAAACATTTGAATTCAGTTTTGATGACATTATTCTCAGGGAGCATGAAACAGATGCACTTAATTCTTGTTAGCATATTACTTGAAGTTGACTTCAAACGTGTTCATTGTAAGTTGTTAGACAGCCTTCATCTACTGGGAATCCAATCTGTCTATTTGCCCTTTTTTTCTTTAATTACTTCTACAATTATTGTTTGTAACTCCCACTTGGGAGCCTGTGCATGTAGTAGGTAGGCCCTTTTTATACTGAAGTCTGTACAGAAAAAATCTTTTTTTGCAACAGTTTATAGTTTAAGCCTCAGAATTTCTTTCTTGGTTTCATATTACACAAAACTAACTTCTCTAGAGGAGGTATTTTATCGTTATGTCAAATTAATTTCTTCAACTTTTAATTTTTCTGTAATGGTACACAGCCATCTGAGTATGTTCTCACAAATTATAATGGGAGTACTAAGGTCACCTGCTGTGCACAGCTGTCAGCTTTGAGGTCCAGTCTTGTGTGACAGTTTGCTTGAATGAAGAAGCTCAGGTTTTGGCTCTTTGCAGTAGAAAGAGAATCTCTCACATAAGGCATTGTGTTTCTTTTTCCATGCTTAAATGTGTAATGCCATATTTGTTGCATTTGTAATGCAATATTAGGTAATACTGTGTATATTCAAGTTCATACAAAGCTGTAAGGATTCATTGCTAACCCTGTAGTTACTTTTTAAAGTCACTATTAAACATACAAAAAAAACAGGTTGAAGAAGAAGAATTAGAGAGCCTTTAGATACCTTGTAATCTATTTAAAGTCTCTGCACTAGTTCACTGTCACACTGTGAATTTATAAGCTTCATTGTTCACCAAAATAATCCCAGCAAAAAATGACTCTGGAGTATTTTTGCTTATTCCTTTCCATGCTCTAAAGACAAGAAATGCTCTAAATAATCTTGAGTGTGTTTCTTATGCAGAGCACCATTGCTTCAGCAGAGTTCCTTGGGTTTGTCTTCAATCACTATGTTATGATATCGAAGCTGTAGACTAAGAGCTTGATTTTTGGATAGAAGCAGCCTGTTTGCAGAGTGAGAGATGTTTGCTGAGTGTGTAAGATGTGGGATTTTTTCCTAGATAATAAGATTGTTTGCTTGATTGGTAGAATGGTAGTTAATGAATTCCCCTATGTTGTCACTGGTTAGTACATTTTTGAGGGTTTTTTTAAGAAACAGAAAAGTTTAAGTTCTTATGGTGTTTTGTGTCTGGTCTTCCTCTGAAGGTCCAGTGGTGGTTATGTGGCTCTTGTCCTCTAGGAATTCAGTAGGTAAGGCTACCCATGGTGTTCCAAACCTCAGATTGTATCCGGGTAGGAATGCTTGGCTCCTCCCCCTGTGTGGAGCATCTCCCAATGGGATGCTGGAATTTTATCAGCCATGCAGGGACACTCACTGGCCATGAACAGAAGAAATCTCCTGGAGGGAGGATGAGTCATGGAAGAAATAAAGAAAATTGCCCCAAATGGTTTTAACAGGTGGCCCAGTGAACAGAAGGTAACTGCCCCACCTCCAAGAGGTGGCAATAGAACACACACCCCCTGCCACATCTTGCATTTGCAACCTAAGACATTCCTCAAGGCAGAAACCTTCATATTTTTCTCTAAGTACTGATGATACCCCCTAACCTTAACAACTGACTGTTGGTTTGTCTGGTTCACTGCTATTAGATTTTAATCTGGCCTGAGGGTTATGGGAGGAAACACTCTACTTCTGAGCATTTTGTGTTATGTTCCTGTGAGCTGGAGGACTAAGTGTGTCAAACCATCAGTTTCCCCTTGTGTCCCCTCCTGGTTTATCTGATCAGCTCTCTGATCCCCTTCCCAGGTGATTTCAAGAACTTCCATCTTGGTCCAAGTGGGTGGAGTGGCCAAGGGAGACCAGAATCACAGATAGCATAGATAGAATTGTTCCTTCTGGGGTCAGGACCAGGGTACAGTAGGGTAATGTACTGAGGGACCTGCAGCTCTGGCATCACTCCCTGTTCTGTGGGAGTGGTGTAGATGCTGCTCAGAACAAGTAGCAAACCCCATGACACAGCACAGCAGCACTGCAAGGGACAGGAGGGAGGATATGGATAAATTAATGGATAACCACAAGACACCCAGCCTCTTAGTCAGGTGGAAAGAAAATACAAGACTGCAGAGAAAACATGGGCCTTCAGAGGCTCAGGTCAGCCTGAGATGATGTTGCACTGGTCTGTTCACTGTGCTCTCAGTCATGGATATGGCTAGAGGGTGTGTTGGGTGATCTATCAGATGGCAGAAGAGGTGTGCAGCCTTACCAAGTGTTGAGCTCTGTTTAACCTTCCACAGCCAGAACACAGCTCAGTGACTCAGTTGGCTGCTGCACAAGAGAACTATTAAAGACAGTGCTTGCTTTATTTATTCTATTTCATAAGACTTCTCAGGGCATATTAGACTTCAAAAGACCTTTCTTCCTTTTTCTTCCCTGAAAAAGAGGAAAAGTTTCCCTTATGCATGTTGCTTTAGGCCCATAGTTCAAAATGACACATTGATACCTCAGATTGTAGAGCTGTGCACATGGCTCATGATGCATTGCTCCCTATCCACAAGGTTCCTCCACTTTATGATCAAAATAAAACACTTGAAATCTTCTAGTCTGCTGGCTGGGAGAGTCAACAAAATGCTGGAGGGGAACCTTTAAGTAGTATCTCTTTGGACTTATTTATAGGATTGCACTATTTTCCCCACAACCCATTCAATTTCTCCTCCTCTTTTCTGTCAAAAATTCTGACTGGTGCTGACAGAAACGATTATAGCTTGTGAGTGATAATATAATACAGTTTTCTTCAAGGAGAGATGCTATCAGAGAACATTTTTTTTAAATATACTGGTAGAAAAGAGCCATCTTTCTTCATAGAATAACAGTTATTAATCTCTTACTAGTACATTTTCATATAATTTTGGACATTTATTTCCATTCTGTGATATTATAAAACTAGGCATTTGTGTCAGTTTTGATGCAGTGCAACATGCTGGAACATGAAAAGCTGTAATTACCACCGTGGTCATTTGAATTGCTAACCAGATCCTGACATTTCCAAATCGGACCAATTTCTTACTGATCCAGAAGTAAGCCTGGCTGCAACACGAGCTGCATTTCAATTAGGCAGCTCAACATTTTCAAAGAAAATGCACTCACATTCCCCAAGCATTGCTAAAGTGAAGAAGTAGTTTGATGGGTTTCTATCCCCTCCTCTAGACTGTTTTGTTTGTGAGGATTTATTGATAAAATTTTAGTCTCTGTTAATTTTGATGCATTTGGAATGTTTAAGAACATCTCTTTAAGAAACTTTTTCTGCAATCTTTACCTTTTCCTAGTGAATACACTTACAGCAACCTGTTCTGAGATCTGTGTGTGGATGTCCTGTGTGCCCTTACAGGAGTGAGCTCTCAGCTCTCCTGAGGGTTTGGGTCATGGACTTTGTTCTCTGTGCCCTGTTCATTTGGGTTTGTTTCAGTTCAAGCTTAATAACTAAGTTTCTGTGGTGTCTGGAGAGCTTAATTTTAGGTAGTGGATACACTTGCCCATCTGCTGGTGCTTTGCTGGCTGGTGTTGCCTGAAGGGGTTATTTTATTTAGAGCCCTGCATGTGCATGGGCTGGGAGAAGGGAATGTGACAGAACAGAGCCACAGCAAGAGAAGTGTTCAAGTGACCAACAACCTTCAAATGAAGGGTGTGACAACCTGTGACAGCATAAGCTTTACCTTTCAAAGAGTGATTCAGAGGCTCTCAACATCCCAAACCAGTAGAGTAGAATACTTTATTTTACTAAAAATATAAAAATATCTTTATTTTTTAAAAAAAGAAGACTCTTGTGCTTTCAACCTATTGCACCTGGGTGATGTAGCATAAATAGGTAAAAGGTATCTTTTAGACTTGAGTTGGAGGAAACTGTACAGCAATTGTCTTACAAGTCTGAGAAGGAAGAATGAGAATAAAGAATATTTACTTCTATTGTACAGAGCAGGAGTGGAAGTTGTAAAAATATTTTCCACTTCAATTCAGTAATTATGGAAAATACTAGACTAGATAAGGGAAGAAAGCAGGAAGCAAAATGCGTTCAAGTTAGTGGGAAATACTTTTATATGATTACCTCTTATTTTCTGGCAAAAATTTTTTAGCTGAAAACCTGGAGAGTCTGATTTTTATCTCTGCCCTTCTCCCTTTTTTTTTTAGAAGTGCCAGAGTCTTTTCTCCCAGAGAAAAGGTGAATTCTTGGCTCAGTGTGGGTAGGTCTGTTGTTCTTTTTCTCCTGTGGACAAAATTACAATTTTCCTTAAACTGTGGGTCTGCTTATGGAAACAAGGAGAGAAAGAAAGATGACAGAAAGCAGCTGCAGGCTTCTTTTAAAGATCAGACTTCAACCTTTCATATATAGGGATTTCACCTTTCCTGCATGAAAATATCAGATTTGCATATATGTCATAATGTTTTTGTGTATTGAACTATGAAAGTGTAGCTTTAGACAAATGAAGCTAAAAACTGCCTTAAAATAACAGTTGTTTTCTCTATGACTGTTTTTGCTTCTTAGAGGATTGAGAGAAGTGCTTTCATCTATTTCTGTGAAAGCATTTGGAATACATAATTTATATATTCCTAGCATGCAGTGTAGTAGTTGTTGGAATATTGCTGTCAAAGCTACCATTCCCAGTTGAAGTCTCTCCTCAAAGTGGATTTTTAGATGTGTTTGCATGTCTTGTGAGTTTTGGAGTGACTAAAGCAGTGGTGATGATGTTGGGGGGTGTGTTGTTTCATGTACTCTTTTAGGAGGTGAAGTTAGCTTGAGAACACAGATAATTTGGACATATTTTGCTTTACTCTCAAGTTGGCAGTGGATAATTTTCATACAACAGATGTATTTGACAGTGGCAACCTGGGGCATGAAATGGCTTCTGATGCTAAAACGAGTGGATTCAATACAGAGCTGTGCTGTGCTGTTATTTCTGCTGCAGAGATGTCTAGACACCTCAGCCAGGGAGCCAGGCTCCCAGGTACTGAGCACTGTGTACCTGGGTAATAAAAAGCCTCTTCTAGACTCTAACAGCTTTAAAAATACACTTGAAAAGCATGTTGGTCAATCCAAAATGAAAAAAAAAAAAACCACCAAAAAACCAAAGGTAAAAAAAGAAGTCTGTTCTGGTTGTGAAACTCTTATGTGAGGAAAGATAAGGAAAATTTCTGTTTGACTTGTTCCCTCTCTGGGTATGCTCCTTGTGGCACATGTCCAGCCTGCACAGCCCAGTGTGGATGCCAGCAGTCACCCATGGGCCTGTTCCATTGGGGACTGTGTGTGTAGGGCACTGAAATGTGTGTAGGATGCAGAGTTCTGAGGCCTGGATTATATAATGGGCTGTCCTTGGCCTCCTTGCTTGACCTTTCACCAGTATTGTCTGTGTGGCATGGGATTTATTTGTTTGTTTTAAAGAAAAGCATATGCAAATTAGCAGCTAATACTGCCTATGTTTGGATTTCTGAAGTCTGCAGGCCAGGATATGAAGTAATGAATAAACTTGTCATTGGTTCTTGTGGCTTCTAGCATTTTATCTGGGCCAAGTCAGCTTCTGCAAATGCTTTCCTAGGCATGGCCCACTCACATGTGAGCTGCTGCTGCTCTTCTGAATCAGCCTTGTGCTGCTCTGACTGCAGCACAAATAGCAAGTTTCCTGAGGGCATTGCTGCAGATGGGGCTCTTCCACAAACACACAGTCTGTTTCTCTTGGCAGTATGTCTGCAATGTATTATTAAATGGGAGTCCCTTTTCTATGGCATTTTAGTAATATACTAGAGAATATTGCCATGGATTTTGTTTTAAGCAAAACATGGTAGAAAACTGGATGATTGTGACCAAGCCTGGAGAAGAGACAAATGCATGTGGCCAGAGCAATGGTCACTGCCATCCATCACTTCTTCCCTCCTCTGTCTGACAGGTGACAAGGTGAACCTGTTCTCATCCCTTCAGGGCACTCCACCCCTTGTCACCTCTCCATCAAGCAGCAGTGTCACCTGCAGTGACAGCACTGACATGAGTAAGTGGCTTGCAGGGATACAAGGAAGCATCACAGTGAACAGAATTTGTCAGCTTTAATTAGCAGTGTTGAATGATGTCTTGAAAGCCTGTAGGTATAAACAGACAAATAAGCTGGTAGAATTAAAAACAGATGTTAGAATTTAACTCCCTTAATAACAAAATCCCTCATGTCCTTCCTGTTAAAAAAAAAAATAAATCTAATTGTCAGTTAATGCCCAATTCTATTTATATATTTCTCATTAACATGAGGATTGGGCATAATATATTCAGGAAGATAACATGCTTCTTTATTTGAGTGGAGGTGGCTGTTGGTATTTGTCATTTTTTTCCCTATTCCTTTGTTCCTAGCCTCTTGTCCAGACAGAAGGGATTTGACTTAAAAACTGGCCAGGCCATATATCAAATTCCAAAATTCTTGATCCTTCAGAAGAAGGTAAAAGAAATTCTCTACTAAAATCCCAGAAAAAAGTAATCCAGAGTACTAGAAAACACTGAAAACTCTAAATGTGAAACTCATTCAATGTCACAGAGAGCTGGTTTGAAAGGAGAAACTCCTTCCAGACGTGCTGTTTTCAGAGTCCCTGTGCTTTCCAAAGCAAGCTGGTAGTCATGACCATATGTAACTGGAAACTGGAGCAGGTCCAGTACTCATCTGAACAGGAGGATTGCACAGCCTCTGACCATGGCTGTGGCAGGGGATGCAGCACAGGCTGTGCCAGCTCTATGCCAGCTTATTTAAAAAGGAGGAGGAAGTTGGATGATAAAACATCATGGCAGCCTGAGCCCTCAGGTGACTAATATCCACTTTGATTTATTTTGGAGTTTTTTTTATTGGCAAATGCCCCTTGAAATGCAACTTGAAAATGCTCAAGGGCCAGGCTGGATAGGACTTGGAGAAACCTGTTCTAGTGGGAGGTATCCCTACCCATGAAAAAGAGGTGGAGGTAGATCATCCTTATGGTTGTTTCCAACCCAAACCCTTCTGGGATTCTGTGAATGCTTTGTGTTGCTCTAAGTCTACAGAGAATAAGCAAATTTAGGCTTTAATTTATCTCCAAAGTCTGGATTTGGGCTGCAGATGCACAATGTCTTGGAAGGAGGATCATGGAGATGAACACAATCCTGGAGCAAAAGGCTTATTCAGTAAACCCAATCTGGAGACTTGCAATGCTTCCTGATTGAGGAGATGCTTGTGTTTCCAAGTCTGTTAATTTAAGGATCAACAGTCTGTGCCTGGGATGCCAAAGATGGCACCCAAGCAAATGCTGAATGGCACTTGGCAAGGCTCCCCTGTTGTGACAGGGAAGTAGCTGAGGGAAACAGGGTCTTCTCATTACAGGGTCTTCTCATTAGAGTCTTCTCATTACAGGGTTTTCTCATGGCAGGGGTCCTCCTGGCTTCCAAAGGTGTCCAGAGTGGAATTCTCATCTTGCACAACTTTCCTGTGCATCTCCTGGCTCTGCTATTTTTCTCTATGCTTAACACTGAAATTTCAAACACAACATACAGTCTGGCACATGTCTTCTGAAGCAGAATAAGCATGTCCCAGTGGCAGGAACAGAACTCTGAGCACAGCTTTCCTCACCAGCCTTCTTAAGCAGTTCATATTTTCAGGGACTTCTTTAAAGAGAAATCTACCTGGTACATACTGGGAGAGAGAAACAGTCTCTGATCTTACTGCTATTGCTATTTGAAAGCAGTATATTTTTCTGGGTGACATGTTTGATGTCAGACTTCCCTATTGGAACTTACTGGCACCTGAGAATCAAGCAAAGAGCATGGATGTACTTCCCATAGACTAATTGGAATGTTGTCTTTCATTGTTAGTCATTGTTTTTCCTGCAGGCTAGAGCTGTACTTGTGTCATGAGTGGCAAATGCTCCAATAAATTATGAATAGACATGTAAATGTTTAAACCTGTGTGTTTGAATGAGAGGCAAGACTGGAAAAAGAAGATAAATTCTTGATCTACTCTGACTTTCACAATCCGACAGACTGTCAAGGTTAAAAGGACCTTCACAGATTTTTATTTGCTTTTACATTATTTGCTTGATGTAAAATGTAGGTGGCAAAACAGAAGAGAATCATGGCGAGATGTCAGGTTATTATGACTTAATTGGTTCTAGAGAATACACAACTGAACTTGTACAGCCCTCTGATGTAAAAATAGAGTACACTTAAAGAGATTGCTAAATATGCAGTTTGAGGGCACATCTTCAATTTTTATGTTTTTGGCTTTTTGATGCTCGTGGCTTAATAAGACATGATTAGTCTCTGAAACATTAATATGCCACTGCTATAAAACATTGCTCCTGTTTCTAATCATTTTACTGAAATCTATCTTGCTGTAAACAGAAGAATGGGCAGTTGCAACTGAAATCAATAGCACTTTTTTTTTCCTGTTCCAAAGCACTGATATAGTAAAAATAAACATCTTCAGTATAGATCTCCTCTCAGAGTTATGAGAGAAATTGTTGGTTATGGAAGATGTCTACATATGGAAGAGTCCCACCTTTGTACAAGAGTTACCTTTTGACCCTTTCTCTCAGGTTCATATGCATGTAAGTCTTTGAGGATAAGTAATTTTTGGGGACCTGAGAGAGGTGGTAAACCAGGATCTGCATCACCTGGGTTTGAGCAGTGTTCAGGATACAGAGCAGACTGATGAGATGATTAAAGATGGTTTATTGCAGGATCAATCTCATGGAAGGGTGAGACTGTGAGGTTGTTACATCCAAAGTTATCACACCAGAAGCTGTTTTAATTCTGGTTACAATGTCTTTTATGTATTTCTTATCCAATCAGCTACTTCCACAAAGCTCACTAGCATCTTAATCAACCAATCATTAATTGCTACATTTTACATGATTTGCCACAATGCATCTCTTTTTATCCAATCATAGAACTCTATAGAAACTTATTGCTCTATCTTCTACTTTTTACTAACTCTATAACAAGTTCTATTGCTAGACTTTAAAATTTTCTATCATCTTGCTTAACACACTTATTCATTTACATGAGGCATATTTCTACTTGCTTAAAACATATTTCTGCTAGGACGACAAATCTTTATTCTTATTTTATGTCTGTTTCACTTTTTTATTTTAAACCTTCAAGCCTTCTCCAAGGCCTTGGGTCAAACACTCTGTCCATCTCTATTTCTGACCCTGTATGCTCGAGGCCTTGGGAGATCTCTGTGCCTGCATTTCCCCCAGAGCAGGGGCACTCGAGCAGCACAACCCCACCTCTGCAGGGAGTTCTGTTCTTCCCTCAGAGCGTTGCTGTGAGCTGCACCAGTTTGATAACTGCTTTTGGAAGATGATTTTCATGGTTGAAGATCTTTCTGCTTTAAAAATTAACAACCACCATCAAAAACCAAAACAAACCCAAAAATCCCCCAGGTAAATAGAGGTGCTGGTAACCAATATGGCCATGGTCCCACTCCTCAAATGGCTTCTGCTGTCACTTTGTCATAATTGGCCTGTGTTTTCAGTGACATGGAGTCTGAAACTTGTATTGAAACTATAAATTTGGTATGAAATTTTACCAGCAGAATAGTTAACCCTTAGAGTGACATCCCTCTAGACAAGGGGGATCCTTCATTGAGGAGTTTAAATTATTAAATTTCTGAAAGAAATGGTCATATTGAACTAAAAGTGGTGAATAATATGTATTATGTGAATAATATGTATATGTATAATATGTATAATATGTATAATATGTATTCCTGCTCCTGTTGCAGGAATACACTGCTGAAGCTGTATTGTGCTGCAAGGGATAAGAATTTATGGTTCTCTCATGTCCTTAAATCTGCCACTGTGGGTTTTTGAGGTTTTTGTTTGTTTGTTTGTTTTTTAGCACTGGAGGGTGGAATCTCTGCTTTTCTTCCCTCGGAGACCTTTCACCTTTACCTGCCATTTGCAGACTGATTCTCCCCAGATAATGCTGGGGAGCTTAACATTTTCCTCCTATATTATTGAGAACTTGGCTAAAGATTGGCCATGATAACACTCACTGTCTCTTTTCTTGGTAGGCCCTTAACTAATATGTTATTATGAGCTGTCATTTGGGAAAGAGGAATTCCCACTGGGACTGGGGAAAAGGCTAGAGGAGTGAATGAGGAATGAAAACCTCCTAACAGGAGACAGAATAAGCTAGCTCAGGTGTCTGTGGTGTGGCATTTGCTTGTGCTCTGCAAGCTTACTTTTAGATCAGTTGGTTTCTCTCTTGCCAGTCTAGTCTCGCATCAGAGTCCATATTTCTCAAAAAGAAATATTTGTGTTTTAAATGTGTGAAGTATATCCCACAGTGATAAATACACTGATAGCTCTGGGAAAGCAGGAAAGGCCAAAAAAGTCTGTCTGAATCAGGTTTTCCACACTGGTGTCTCTTCCATGCCACACTTTCTGTCCATACTGGTGAAAAATTATTCTGGTGAAATGCAAAGCATTAGAAATAATCCTTACTGGATTGTTAATGGCTGATGCTGTTGAAAGCTTTCTTATATTTCCCTGCAGTTGGTACAATTTTGCTGCCAGCTTGCTCTTTGGGTTTGTGTGTTTCTCTTTCATTTTCAAGGAGTTTAATACCATGGAATGCAAAGAGCAGGACTGGGACATCAGATTCAAAGAAAATAGTTATGAGAGAGGGGAAAAAAGACTGTATTCAGTAGAATCTAAAATACTGAGAATTTTTTTCCTAGTTTTGGTTTTTAATAGTTGGTGAATTGCTTTGTCTCTTCCCCTAACATTGTCTAGGGTTTCTCTTTAATTTATTTAATATCAATAGCTTCAAAATCAACAAGACATGAGGAAAAAAAACCCCAATCCCCAAGCTTGTGCCTCCTTGGAAGAGCAAGCTCTGCTACACACGTGCTTGCCGAAACTTGAGCAGGCTCTGTGTTCATACTCTGAGCTGGAACCTGATCTGTGTCCATTTCTGTGAAAGAGCCTTGCCCTGAGTTCACTGGGCTTTGCTTCATGCTCTCTGTGTGTAGCAGAGGTTTATCAGTCTGTTTGTTCCCTTGTGGGATTTTTTAAGGACTTCAGCTAAATCCATTTGCTTTGTGTGTAGAAATCCAGCTGTGGTAATTCCTTAAACCTTCAGTCCATATTTTGGCAAATACACCTCTGCAGTTCACATCACATGGACACAATACTTTCCTCTGTAACAAAGCTGGCCAGAAGATCTGCACTATCAGTGAGATAGAAAATATTGCTTAACATAGAGAAATTAGAATCTCCCTGAGATTTTATTGCCCTCATCTTGGAAAAATTTAGCTTGTCCATGAGGCTTTTAAGACTTGTAGCAAACTTAACATTAGTAATGATGGAAGACAAGGTTTGTTTGAGTTTTAGTTTTTCTTCAGAGGATTTCTACTCCATGGGCAGAAGAACAGGCTCACATCTTTCAGTGTGGCAAACAGCCTGGTTCTTTGTAGTCTGATTCTTTGTCTCCCTTTGTTGATAGTATTCTCCTTTTGACAAACTAGACAGAATTCCATCCAGTCTGGTACTTCCAGTAGAAATGCACAGAAGACCTTCTCCTAAATACAAGTGTGTATAGATTGTTAAAAACTACTAAATAAAAATATCTGTTTCATATAAAAATATGTGCTGTTTGCATCAAGGAGGGCAAGATGATTACTTTCTCTAGGCTGTGGGAGAACAGTAACATATGCCATCCTTACATCCACTTAGACTGATGAATACCAGATGGAAGTCGTGCAGAATGTTTTCTGTAGTATGCATAAGTATTCCTGGCAGCTTTTCAGTTTTTGATATAGCAAAAGACAGTTGTACTTGCTTTACTGAGTTGAGATAAATGCCTGCAGACACTAAAATCTGTCTAGGAGAACCATTGGAACCCTGAAAATTTTCAGTGGTCCTTCATTTGTTGTTGAAGTATGGAGACTGTGGCTATCACTGAGTACAAGTGCTTGGTGCAGACAATCTTTAGTGCAGATGAATGGCTTTATTCACATCTTTATTTTTCATTAATTTTTATTTAACTCTTAGATGTTCATTCTGGTTTTCCTCCAGTAACCAAAGATGAATGTTGAACAGATCACTAAATAGCCTTTCCTGAATAACACTTGACTGCTGAATTTCATTCTTCTGTTTCATTTCCCCAGCACTTTGTCCATCTTGTCCTTTTGGGTCTTGCAGCTGCATTTAATTTGCATCAGTGGAGTCATCAATTGTGACCTAAAACAATGAGCTGTGCAGTGCCAGCAGAGTCATCTTTTGTGCATGCTCCTGATTTTGCTTTCCTAAATGTGCTCACTTACTAAGTGTGCTCAGTAACAAATCTGGAGGCATTGTAGAGTGGTGGACTATGGAAATTCCTTCATGTGCAGCTGTTTTGTCACTGGTTTTGATGGTCTTCCTCAGTGGTTTGCTCTCAAGGGCTTTAACTGGCTGTTATTTTGTGATCCCTAGTTTTTAAGCTAATGGTTGGCAGTGATTTCTCTTTTGTAACCTTGGCCTGGGGTCTGGGCCTGGTTTGGGTGTGGTTTCCATGTAGTTATTATTTGTTTCCACCAGCCCCATTGGAGACTGATGTAATTCAGTTAAGACCAGTTTGACATAATTTCAGGTGAGATTAGAAATAAATAATGGAAATTCATACTGAAGAACTGGCTGATAGAGTAGCTGTTGTGGCCTGCTTGTACAAGGGTTCCAAAGAGACTCTGAACCATGAGGTGGTTTAAGGAAAAACAGTTCTCTAGTCCATTTCCTTTGGGACAAAGGAGTGAGATTATTAATAACCACCAAGACTTACTCTGTCTGGGGAACTGCAAATTGTCTGCAGAGAGCAGCCCAGTCTCCCAAGGGAGGAGATTCTGTATTACCTCCCACAGTCACCAAATCCAGCCAGTGCTTTGCCATGGAAGAATTGAGCTGCTGCTGACAAAGGAGACTGCACAAAAGCAGAGTGGCCAAGTCAAAGAAAGGGTAGAGAAAGTTTGTTTTAACATGTTTAAGAAACATGATGAAATTACTTACCCTCAAGGTGCCCAGAGGAATAGGATAATAATTGAGGATAATATCTGTAGCTGGTTGTGCACTATTCAGTGAATTTTATTTTATGTTGGAAAATGTTGGCTTCTCAAAATGAGAAAGCTATTTTCTTGAAACATATTTGCTTTTCAAAAACGTTCAAGGAGAGTTCCTAGTATGAGTCTTCTGAACATGAGAGAGATGCATCCCTGTAAGAAACTTGATAATCAAAAATCATCCAAAACAATTAGACACACCAACCTCCTGGTCTTTGTTCAGGGGGACCTCTTAGCAATTATTCCTAAGATTCTGAGTGAAGATGTTAGAGCAGCTTAGCAAGCAAACCCTCAGCCAGACTTTAACAATTGAGCATCTGTGTGGTCCTGGTTGGTAAATATGAATGGTTTAACCACCATCATAGGTCATGACATTGTAGCAGATAGTGTTTTCTTCAGTAGTTTGTAAGTCCTGTAATGGCATTCATCAATTGTCATCATCTTGCTACAGTGATGGGATGTAGCACATGCAGTCAAAGAACATGAGTAGAAGCATTAAAAATATCCATGATACCTTTTCTTTGGAGCATCATAGTGCAATACAGGTCCTACTGAGGCTTGATAATCAAAAACATCCAAAACAATTAGAAACACCAACCTCCTGGTCTTTGTTCAGGGGGACCTCTTAGCATTTATTCCTAAGATCCTGAGTGAAGATGTTAGAGCAGCTTAGCAAGCAAACCCTCAGCCAGACTTTAACAATTGAGCATCTGTGTGGTGCTGGTTGGTAAATATGAATGGTTTAGCCACCATCATAGGTCATGACATTGTAGTAGATAGTGTTTTCTTCAGTAGTTTGTGTTCAAATGCCTGGTTGTTAGAGCATTCATCAGAGATGGAAGATGGACTGCCTCAAGTCCTTGCTTTGCTTCACTGTGATGGTCCTTAAATTCAGCTGGAGAGAACAGCTGGATCAACACAGACTGCAGTGGCTGACAGGTTTACTCTGTGTGGTGTCCTGGCTCCCCAGGGACTGGGTAGCTGAGCCACTCCCAAATATGTCATTAAAGTGCTGCATTTTGCAAGGAAATCAATGATGTTTACTTTAAAAATCACTTGATAAATGCTCCATTAGAACTTCATTAGTCACTCCAAGCTATGCAGCCCCTGACCATCAGTTCCAGTGCTCTGTGATTAAGATTCAGTGGATCTAAGCTGGATCCTGGGCTGAGTTCTGCAGAGATGTAATCCTCATTGCCCTGTGCTGTGCCCTTGCTTTGCAGCAGTCTGGGACCATGTGAAATAAGGCAAGCAAAGGAAGTTTGAACAGCTTTGTGTCCTCATCAGGCCTTTAGAAACAGACATGAACTAGGATGATCTGAAACTTCAAATCTGTCTCAGCCAGATATCAAAAGCCTGCTGCATGATTTAGGTTTGTTGTGTTGCAAGCAGCTTTTGGTTGCTTATGGCCTGTTGGGCAGCTGGAAGGCCTGACTGCTTCTTACCTGTCTTGTGTATTAAAATTTCTTCCCCTCACTTTGGCTCTGTAGCAGCAGTACATGCAAAACTCAGGTGTTGTCCAGCTTAAGTTTTCTTAGGGGAAGTGGTGGGGGATAACAAGTGATGAGTGCAGAAGACACATAGTTCAGTTCATGTGCTGTATTTAGAGAATGGAGGCATCCCAGTGGGTTTGTGTTTGAGACATCTCAGATATTGGGGGCAGTGACTGATCCCAGTAGCTGTGTGAGCTGTGCCTGCTGCACTGAGCTGCTGGTCAGGGTGAGCCAGCATAAAATACAATACATCTCTGATGCCAGCATAAAATACAGTGAGCAAGGTGTGCATTCGTGGTGTGCTAAAGCTGAGTCTAGGAGAGTGGACTGTGGTAGTTCCTCTGTGTTCTGGAAGTGCAGGAGGGGAAATTTCCCTAGTTGTGTCTCTGTCTCATGATACAGATGCCCAGAGTGTGTGCTTGAATGGGGAAGAGGAGAGGGAGTGCTGAGCATCAGGGCAGGCAGATCAAGCTGTAGAAGCTGTGAGTAGAAAGCTGTTTCATGCTTTTCAGGGCAACAGGATTGCAAGTTCTTTATAGTTTGATTTCCCAGCTTCTAGCTAGCAATGTGTGTTTTCAGTGCTCTTTTTGGGGAGACCTGTGTTCTGCAGTTCTCCCCTGGCAGGTTTGTAGGGTGCCTCAGAGAATGAGGAAGTGAGATGGAAGACATCACGTCCTACTTGACTTCAAGGGAGGCAGAGATAAACCCTCACCAGCAGGAATAGCTCTCTAAGTTAACAGTTAAGAAATATCTTGAGTTAATAGTACTGGTAATGTGCAGAAAAGCAGCCATCAATCTTCCTTTTCAATAGACTTTAGCTTGTAATAGACTTTAGCTTGTAAAAAGACTGAATTTGAGTTATAGCTGGATTTATGCTTATCTTTCTCACTGTAGTAGCAAAGCAGGTTAGGGATTTGTTTGTATCTTTCTGGATGAAGGATTTTTCCAGAACTCACTTGAAGATCTAGCGCTTTTGAAAAATCCCTTTCTGTGAGATTTAGGGCAAAGGCAGAATTAATGGAATTTATACTAGAAAGACGGGGGAAATAGCGGTAAAAAGGTAAAAATAATTTTTTTTTTTTTTAATTCTAGACATAATTACATGAAGTGTGTAACAATGTAAGGCCTGTGCTGCTGCTGGCGGGACGGACGCTGTGCTCAGCGCGGTGTGTGCGGGGCAGGGGCAGCGCATCCCCGGCTGATGGCGCTCGGGCTCCACGCTCCGCTCCTGCGGCCGGAGGCAGCGCCTTCCACGGAGCCGCATCCACCGGCAGGGCCGGCCCGCAGGGAGCTGGCACTGCCGACTCATGGCCAGCACTTGCAGGGATGGGGAAGGAAAACTGCCTCCTGCTCCGCGGAGTGAGACTCACAGTGAAGGATGGCTGGGCTGCAGCATCAGCCCTTAGGGGGAATTGGGGTCCTCTGCACCTTACACTGCTGTGTGTACACATTCCAGTGCTGGCCAGGGGTCTGTGTACAAATCACAAATGGGACAGGACTGCTGGGAACCTGCCTTGAGCTGTTTTATTTTCCAGCATCAGTCTTGTTACATGGTTATGGCAATGGGAAGATGCCAGCAGCTCACATCCCAGGCAGCAGACGAAGAACTCAATGTTACAACTCACTTTATAAGTTTTTTGACCAATCACACAAAGCAAAAGTACATTGATAGTAGTTCTATCCAACCACTATAAGCACAGGTACCTTTGGTTAAACAATGCTTGCTTATTTAGAATACAGTATCTGCTTGTAAGCCTTAAAATACAATGCACAGAGCTCCATTATTAAGCTTAGAACTTCCTAATATCTCCCTAGATATAATTTTCTGTAACTCAGGGAGTTATTCTAGATGAGCAGTAATACACAGACCATTGTTCTATTTGTCCTTGCTTTCTACTTCTCATATAACTTTTCTGCTGATAAACCTTATGGCTACTGCTTAGCTCTAATTGCAGTTCTGCTGTCTCTGAGGCCTGCCTTTTGCTACTTTCCCAAAAAACCCTCTGATTTTAAGGATTCCCACAGATACAATCTGTTCCAGTATATGGAGAGGGAGAGTGTCCTGTAAAATTGTTTTTTACTCTTCCTTTTGCCTCTGCAAGCCTTAGTCTGTTGTATCCAAGTCACATATTGAATACCACAGAGGCAAATACCTGTCAGGAGATGGTCATGGTACAGTGATGGGATGTAGCACATGCAGTCAAAGAACATGAGTAGAAGCATTAAAAATATACATGATACCTTTTCTTTGGAGCATCATAGTGCAACACAGGTCCTACTGAGGCTTGATAATCAAAAACATCCAAAATAATTAGAAACACCAACCTCCTGATCTTTGTTCAGGGGGAATTCTTACCACTTATTCCTAAAATCCTGAGTGAAGATGTTAGAGCAGCTTAGCAAGCAAACCCTCAGCCAGACTTCAACAATTGAGCATCTGTGTGGTCCTGGTTGGTAAATATGAATGGTTTAGCCACCATCACATGTGATGACATTGTAGCAGATAGTGTTTTCTTCAGTAGTTTGTAAGTCCTGCAATGGCATTCAGTAATTGTCATCATCTTGCTTTTAGCAGAGCAATGTGAAGAGTTGCATTAGCAGAGCAAAGTCTGAAATGATTGATTTCACTTGATATATAGAGGCAGGAGAGGCCCAGTGACATGTAGGTGTTTTACCATGTTCCCTTTTTTGGGTGTGATTCTTAAGGGCAGATCAATGATAGAGGGATGTGGGTAATTAAGGAGATTGCAGACTCCATGTACTTGGGTAACTCAGTGGTAACTTAAATTCTCCAGCTCAGCTCTTTGCATCCCTACTGAATTTCTTTAACTGTGTTTAGGGGTTAATCTGTGAGCAGCCAGTGCTTGTTGAAAGTCTCTCAACCACAGCTGACTGTGAAGGCTCAAGTAGTGCTCAGGTTTTAAGGAGGATTCTGTGGTTTAACTACAGAATGAATTTTTTTCTCTTATTTGAGATACAGTGGCGCTGTAACATCAGTTAGGTATGATCAGATGGTCCTATCCAGATGGGTTTTCTTTGCTGGGGGAAAGGCTAACAAGGGCTGATGTTTGAGTGCTTAGCTGCTTGGTTTACCCCAGCTCAGGGAACCTTGCTGTCAAGAGTGATATGTCACCAGTGGTGCTGAGTTCAGAGCTTGGAAAAAAGGAGCTTCCTTCAGGTAGGTTTTCCTCACTTGTGTGAAATTTTGGGTGTGCTATGGTAACAAAGAAGCATCACATGCAGTTTGCTCTGCTTTTCTTTCTAACTGGTGAAGTCTATCATCCTTTCTTCTTCTTTCACTTTGATTTAGGACTTTCACTATTTTGGTTGTTTGGCTTACTGAAAACATATAGATAGGATGGCACTGAGAGGGCACACATCTGTCAGCTGATAGGAACAGGCAATAAGACATATTGGGACAGATCCAGGAAAAACTGAAGGAAATTTACATTGGGGTGGGAAAAGAGAGGGTGAAGGTGGAATTCTGCCCTGACCCTGTGTGCTGAGCTCACAGGTACATTGAGTGATGCAGCTGCTTGCAAGTGGTTTATAAATGATTGCGTCTGTGCCTGACATGATTTTCAGACAAAGGAAGCTTTAAAGACACTTATTAAATAAACCTTTAATTCACTTTTCTGACTCCCCTGGGTTATGCTTTTCCTCTGTTCAGAGCTTCCTAGCATCGTTTTGTATTCAAGCTATGAAAACCTATGAATTATTACAATAGATATCTCTAACAGTTATGATGGAACACAGAAGTGTATTTTTAGTGTTGATAAGATGTGGATGCTTAGTTATTCAGATTTACAGGATAGTGGTTGTTTTGATGCAGAAATTAAATCCTCACAGAATTGCAATTTTTGCCAAATGATCCTGCCAAGTGTTTCCCACTTGCCAGGCTACAGACAGCAAGACATGAGCCATTTTTCTCCCTTCTGCTGCTCTAGTCCTAAATAGGGTATGGAAGTGAAAAGTGGAAATCCAAAAGCAAATGGGGAAAAAAGAATTAGATATTACTCAAAAGTCAAAGATTCTGTAGAAGATTCTAAAAGCATAGGCACAATAATACCCTTGTTGGGCTTTTAAAAGTTTGAGAGTGGTTTGTTCTACTTAATTCATGTGGTAGGTGCAACTTTCAGAAAAGTCACTTTTTGAATTGCCACAAGAATGCACTCCAATGGCTAAATTTTGTAAAAGAAGAGAATAAGAATTAACATGCTAAAAAGAAATGTGTGTGATCTCATCAGATTGATGCCTTGAGAAGGCTGACCTAGAACAGAGGCTAGATGGAGTTAAAGAATAAAGTAGGCAATTATTAAAAGGCCTCAATAGATCCACCTTGGGCAGCACAAGAGCCCAGTCAGGGCTACACCCCAGGTGAACCAAAATGGTCCCAAAATGCACAACTGGTCACAGGGTCTCTCACTTTTATAACTTCTGCTCCATTTGCATATTGGAGTTAATTGTCCAATTACAGCTTTAGGTTATGAAGTTCTATCCTCCTTGGTTTCCTCTCTTAAATTCACTGTTGTTTATACTTTTTGGGCCTGGAGCTTGTAACTGTTGTCCTTGGACAAGTTGGAAAAGGATTGTTTTGAAGAGTTTGTCTCTTTCACCCTGTGAAGAGAACTTGCTAACACTTAATATGAAGCTCAGAGGTACACCCTAAAGCAGCACAGAATCTGAAAAATATAAAAGCTAAAACTTAAGGCAGCAAAATCACACATGCTGAAGTCAGCTTTCAGCATCATCCCTAGAGTGCCACTGGAATGAAGGCAATGGGATGGCAGAAAAAGGGCAGGTAAAGCCATGATTGCTGTAGAACTACATAGAAAATAGTCCAATTCCATCCAGCTGGGTGTGCCTCAGTGACCCCCTGGGCTGGGACACTGCACCAGTGCCATGTGGGCAGTGGGTGGCTGGATTGCAGGTGGCAGAAGTGAATGCTCTGTGCCCAGTGTCAGGGCTGACCAGAGCAGTGAATGCCCTGTGCCCAGTGTCAGAGCTGACCAGGGCAGTGAATGCCCTGTGCCCAGTGTCAGAGCTGACCAGGGCAGTGAATGCCCAGTGTCAGAGCTGACCAGGGCAGTGAATGCCTTGTGCCCAGTGTCAGAGCTGACCAGAGCAGTGAATGCCCTGTGCCCAGGGCTGACCAGAGCAGTGAATGCCCTGTGCCCAGTGTCAGAGCTGACCAGAGCAGTGAATGCCCTGTGCCCAGGGCTGACCAGAGCAGTGAATGCCTTGTGCCCAGTGTCAGAGCTGACCAGAGCAGTGAATGCCCTGTGCCCAGGGCTGACCAAAGCAGTGAATGCCCTGTGCCCAGTGTCAGTGCTGACCAGAGCAGTGAATGCCCAGTGCCAGGGCTGACCAGGGCAGTGAATGCCCTGTGCCCAGTGTCAGAGCTGACCAGAGCAGTGAATGCCCTGTGCCCAGGGCTGACCAGAGCAGTGAATGCCCTGTGCCCAGTGTCAGAGCTGACCAGAGCAGTGAATGCCCTGTGCCCAGTGTCAGTGCTGACCAGAGCAGTGAATGCCCTGTGCCCAGGGCTGACCAGGGCAGTGAGCTCCCTGTGCCCAGTGTCAGTGCTGATGTGTGGATCAATGTGAGCTGCTCTGCTCCCATCTGTGCTCCTGGAAATGCAGTCACAGGTTTGCAGAGGGCCCTTGCAGGCTCACCTGCTCACTTGCTGGCCTCCACACTGTCACAGCCGTGCTCTTCTGACACTTGGAAAACATTTGCTGCTGGTTTTTTTCCTGCTTTTTCTTTCCTGGTTGTTACCATGGCTGTTGGTCTATAAGATATGAGTTTATTTATCTGTAGATTGGGTTAATCCACAAAATGTGGATGAGTGTGTTGTCTTTGTAAAGTAGTTTGGGTGCTAAAAACTGCAGGGTGCTGAACAGCAGCCAGTGCTGCATCTTTGTGTTTGGTGTGTTCTTGGCCCAAGTCTTATAGGCAGGACTTTTGCCACGAGGGTTTGAATCACAGGAAGAAAGAGGGGAAGTTGCTGCTTCATGGAAACTTGTGACTTCTCCATAAAACATTTTCTCAGAACTAATTAAAACTTTGAGAACTTAAATGAATCAGGGCTGTGTAACTAACAGCTTATGTTAAAGGCTTTGAACAAATATCCACAATGCATCAGTAAACATGCAAATTACTTTTTCACGTTGGGATGTGTCTCACTGCAATGCTGTGCATTGATAAAAGGTTTCTCTGTGACTGTACTTTCCATACTTTTAAGTTTATTGGTTTTTCTAACCTCTGTTTCAGACCTTTTAAGATATGGAGAAACAGTCTTTAAAATAACTTACCAAGCAAAATTCACAGTGCTTCAGCAATAACTAGCAGTTAACAAAGTGTCTAAATTAAGGACAGAAACAAAATGGAGACTGGTTACTGTTCTATCATGCCTGTTCACTTTAGCAACCTCCTTTAAAGGGGATTATTGCAGCAATAAAGTATTTTGCCATGGTTATGAAGACAG
The DNA here is from genome assembly GCF_051311805.1 of Agelaius phoeniceus. Taxonomy (NCBI): domain Eukaryota; kingdom Metazoa; phylum Chordata; class Aves; order Passeriformes; family Icteridae; genus Agelaius; species Agelaius phoeniceus. Next base: position 8,639,153 of record NC_135284.1, read on the forward strand.
TTGTAGAGAAGATTCATGACTTGCAAAATTTGGTTAAGGTATAGTTCACTCCTGGATTCTTTAACTGATGCTGGGAGTTAAACCTTGGTTTGGAGAGGGAAAGGAGGGGTGTGGATCAAATCCAGTAATGAAGAAAATGAGATTCTTTTTCAGTTAGTTTTCTGTAAGCAATAATCCTCTTTTGCTTGAGCTGTTTCTAACACTCTGATGCTTTTTGGATCATTTCTTACCTTCTGTCTGTGCATAGTGCAACCTATGAGGCAATGTGGTTCTGCCTTTCTATTGTTGCAAGATGGTTAAAGCTCTGCAACTGCTGCCTGACAGATGCTGTTGGCAGAGAACTTTTCATTCTCTATGGACTTCTGCAACTTTTCTAGAATCCATTTGTTTTTGTCACTACTAACCACTTCTTTAATCTTGGTGCATTTTGGTAGCTTGTGGGGGGATAGAATGTAAGAAAATAAAGATAGTGCAGAAGGTAATCTACACCTGAGGAGTTGCAGCAGCACTAATCACCAAAGATTAGCAAAGGCCTGCCCTTAATAGGCCACAGCTGTGTCCAATAAGAAGAAGAATGCTACAAAAGAGTGGGTTAGCTGGGTGAGGAGAGAGCTGGAGTTTGTTGGCTGTGTCATGAGAGATGAGGAGTCAGTGCTGCAAGGAGATGCCCATGAGAAATCACCGAGAAGGTTTGGGAGCTTTGCAATAGGATGATAACAGCAGCTGTGTGTGTAAGAGCCCAGGTCAAGAATGACACATCTGCTACTGCAAAATCTCTGGTCTGAGCTGGCCACTTTTCCTCAGTGACATCAACACTGCTCAACTTTCTGTGGTGGCTGAAATCTTTGTTGGGATTTTCAAACTCAGACTGTCCAAAAAAATTGTGAGCCACCAGACAACTCACATGTCCAAACCCATGAGTGTCACCCTGGTAATGGACTTGGGTGGCCTTTAGTCTTGGCCCTTTCCAACCCAGTGGAATTAAGTGTGAACTTTTGGGGGTAGTGGCTTGTACAGTGCTGTTAAAGAACAAGCTGCTCATATTGGATTGATTTGTTGGGCCAATGTGCCAGCCCAGAACAAACCAGGACATTATTATTGCAATGGTTCATTATGGACACTGATCCTTGAGTTGGGTTTTGTGCAGATAAATCACTTCCCAGGTCAGCATTTGCTGCTTTCACGGTGTGGTGTTTATGGAGATGTACTGGAAGCAAATAAAAGAATACCAATGCTGTTGCAGGGATAGTGAATGATATTCCAGATGTTTCAGAGATGAACATTTATCACAGCATGCAGTTATATTGGTACAGCTGAGGGAAAGAGCAGAAAACTGCAGCATTTTAATGAGGGCAAGAAGGGAGAGGTGGAGTGGAGCAGGAACTTCTCATGTTGGCTTTGCCACAAAGGAATACACATTGTGCAACTATGCTCTGCAAATTAAATGTTCTGCTTTCATGCCCTTCTTATTCTGCAGGCCTTAATTAAAACCCCATTTCCTTTGATTCATGGACTCAAAACTGGGTAATGTTGTTAAACAAACAAACACCTGACTAAATTTCTATCTACCAGATTAATTTTGTAATAGTTTAGTGAATAATGACCTATCATTAAGGGGGGATAGTGTAATTAAAAGTAAGACTTTGTCAATGAAAGTGACCATCTTTCTGGGATACTGTGGATTTCAGCTTGCTTTTCAAGAAAAAGAAAAGAAGGTGCACTTTTCATCATAAATTATTTAAATCTTGCAATTATCCCACCACAAAATGTGCATTCATTTCTCAACTACTTGAAAAACAAAACACAAATGTGGAATGACCATATTTCTGAATAGTGAGGCAGACAAGCTGAAAAATATGCATATGCTTCAAAAGTTGATTATGAATGAGTTCTTTGTCCAGGCCTACTTTCAAGAATATAAACAGTATCATACTAAGGATAAAAAGATCAGTGGCTGATGTAAACTAAATTCAGCTAATTAACCCAAGATGATAGCATTTAACTCCTCAGCTGTTCTCTGATATCTTGTTGGCTCTCCATTTGCCTGACTAGTGCCAGACATTGGTGCAGCCAGTGTTAGAGCAGAGCTGGCAGGGTATGCTCAGCCCCTTTGCAGGTTAGTTTGGTGCATGGGGGTCATTTGCTGGTGGTGTTGGCTTCATGGTCCCTGCTTTTTACGTCTCATGAAGAGTAATCCTCAATGTTAGTCTCATAATAAATTTTTGTTATGTGAAGAAAGCACACCTTCTCCCAAACAGGCCAGAGAAGAGGGAAGCAAAGTTTGTGCCCCTTAAGCAGAATGCTTTGTACTAAACTATATTTGACACATCCAGCTCTGGGGTCCCCAGCACAGGAAGGACATGGACCTGCTGCAGCAAGTCCAGAGGAGGCCACCAAGTTGATTAGAGAGAGGGCTGGAGAAGTTCTCCTATAAAGAAAGGCAAAGATTATTCAGCCAGGGCTTAAGGATGACCTAACTGCAGCTTTCCAGTTACCTGAAGGTTTAGATTGAGATAGCAGGAAGAAATTCTTCCCTATGAGGCTGGGCAGGCCCTGACACAGGGTGCTCAGAGCAGCTGTGGCTGCTCCTGGATCCCTGGAAGTGCCCAAGGCCAGGCTGGATGGGGCTTGGAGCAATCTGGGATAGTGGAAGGTGTCACTGCCATGGCAGGGACTTGGAACTATTTAATCTTTAATATCCCAGATAATTCTGGGATTTTGTATTTTGGAAGGAGTCCTTATTTTAGATTAGGACTTCTGCATTAAAATAAGAAACATGCTGTGCTGGACACTGCATGAGTTGATCATATTCCTGCATCCTGCTGTATTAAGCAGTTGAAAGTGAGCTTGTGTGTAAAAGTGGCAATGGCTTCCTTCTAGGTGTGTGGGAGCTAAATGAGTTGGCTTTTGTACAAGAAATGGGAATAGAAAATGTTCTTTGTTTCACAGAGAATTGTCTGTATTGCCTTTTTTTTAGAAAAGCAGACTTTGTACTTAATTTTAATGAACTTAGCTGGTTAGTCCAGGTAAAATGAGGCACAGTAGAGCATCTACACAGAAAAACATTGTTCAAAGAGTGGTTGCATGCTGTAAGAATAACATTGTGTTAGACTCTTCATTTTCTTTGCACTTTTAGAATCAAACTATTGGTTCTTCCCACAGCTTAAAAATCTACTTGGTAACAAAAACTGATTTAATCACTTGATTCCAACAACTGAGTCTGGCACAAGTGTTGCAGAGAGCCAAACTTTATGAGCATGTCAATGCTGATATTGGTGCTCTGGTTTCTGCAACACCTGGATGGTGATAACGAAGGAATCTCCCAGTGCCAGTCTGACAGATTTCCAGTGTGAGATTTAGCAAAAGATTGTCCCTCTGTTCTGCCAGGATTCATTGCACAAAGACTTTACTGGCCTCAATTTTCAGGCCCAAACCCAAGCTACATACATCCTCCTGGTGGAACAGGATGCAGCACACCTTTGATATTTCCCAGTCAGGCTGCTCTCATCTCTCCCATTCCCTATGCACTTTGCTATTCCAGAAACAGAGCTCCTGTGCTTCAATATGTGTGCAGACTGTTCAGCTTGCCATGATTGTCAGTTCCCAGCTCCTTCCCTTGTGTTCCACTGGCCAACTGGAACTCTGATAAAGGAGTTATGTACAGTGATGACAAGAATTGATTTCCAATTTCCTGTAGAATGACTCTATCATTGCTTGTGACTCAGGCAATTTAGTTTATATTACAGTGCTGTCTGGGGGCTATAGATCACCCTGACAGTCATCTAGTCACAGAGCATGCTGATTTTGACAATATATTGAAAGGGATTTTACAAGATTTTCCTTGGTGATACAACTCAAAGTGCCATTTTCTATTGTTGGATCATGTGTAAAGAGATTTTGTATGAGGTAGAATAGAAGCATTAGGCTCAGGTTGTCTAATTTTCCCTCAATCTTTGTGTTTGAGAGCCTATGAAAAACTGGTCCCTGTGTTTTCTTTAACTTTCTGAAGGATCTGGTGAGTCAGGGAAATAAAGGAGTTCCTAATACCCTAATTTGCCTCCTTGGTTTCAATGGAGCAGATGTAGCCATTGCTTGTCAGTTTTATAAAACTTTTTTAAAATGAAATTAACAAAAGGGAAAAATTAGAATTCAGACCTGAACAATCCTATACAAAATAGGGAATTTGAATGCTTAGCACATAAAAGCCTTAAAAGTATGAGTCAGACACCACTGTCCTCCTCTCAAGTGCCTTCCTTAAATTTCACCAATTCTCTTTCGGTCTTTAAATGAAAGTTAAAGTTTAATTTGCTTCAGATTGTCAAGCAGGATGAAATCTGATGAGATCAAGCAGAAAGTATTGGATTTTTAATTGGATTTTCAGGTTCAGCATTTATAGTAAAATGACAGTTACAAAAGTAAACCATAGTCTCCCTCATGTTAAGCTTGGAAACATTTTTTTTTTCAAAGTATTCTTGAGTGCAAAGATGAAAACTAGGTGGAAGAGGGATACTGAGTGTTGCTGGTTCTGTGTATTTATAAAGTATCCATCACCACGGGGTTCAGACACTGAGAACAAGCAAAACACTAATTGCATTTTGGTTTTACTTGTTGAGAAGTCTGTGGTGAGGAGCTCTGGATGGAAATTCCTTTTGCTATTTTCAGTATCATAGTTTAATTCCATTATAGAAACTATTGAAGTTCTGCCTGGATTTAGACGAGCTCTGTTGGAACCTGGAAGATTTGAGTTCTGCAATTGGCTTTAAATTTTTTGTCTCAGTTATGTCATGTGCCTTATTGGGGTTATAACAGTTGAAACAGACTTATCCAAGGAAGATGATTCTGAGAAGATTTAATAGCAGTTTCCCAAGGAAATAGAACTCCTTTCAAGAGGTGAATTGAGCTAATCCATGCAAAGATGAAAAAGAAATCTTTGAAAAGTGGTGAGAAGTGTTTGGAGGAGTTATGAGTGCCCAAGTATTAGAAGTATGTTTAGAAATGATGGAGAAAAATAAAAGTTATTCTCTTTAGGCTGTTTCCCTGAGAATGGATAATTTTTTTTGCCTGAAACAATCAGTGTTTCATGAAGTTCTCACTTGGAAGTCCTCTGATCAGGCAAGTAAATTTCCTTTTTCTGTTAGAGTGTCAGTACTGGTACTTTGATGAAAAGCGGTAGTATGGCTTTTAGTATTTCTAATTATTTCTAGGATTCTCAGCCTTTATTAATTTCAAAACATTTGTTTGGATAGTTAGAAAAAATATTAGGAAAAACCTATTAAAAAAACCCCTATAAAAGTAAAGGTTTCTGCTTTTGGAAGTAGTGGTTGTGCAGTGCAAATGGTGTCCTTGGTTTGTGGAATGGCCTGTTGAGGTGGCAAGAGCTATGTGTTGTCTCATTGTTTTGGAAACCTGGGGAAATTTTTTTTGGCTATTATGGTATTTTAAACTCTGGGAAATTTAGAATGTAGGTTTCTGGAACTCGGTATTTGTCCAAGTCTACATTAAAAACAAGTTTGACTTTTGGCTCACTTCTTATTGCAGAACAATCCATATTTGGCAACTTAGGCTGGAAGTAAGTGGACCAAAAAAAAAAAAAAAATCCAACAGGGCTGTCTGCCCCTACAGCAGAGAAAAATAAGCTAAACCCACATGTACCCCTTGGTTATACATATGGAATGGCTCAAGGAACAGTGATGCTTACACAATAATTAATTTATCACAACATACTTATTTTTCTACATAATGCAACAACATTTCCTCCCCTGCCTTAGTAATTAATTAATGTTTGGAAAATATTTAAGAAATGTAAAGCTCCCAGTAAGAGGTAAATGCTATTAATTGTAATTACCAAGTAGATTATTTCTTAGCTTTCACATGGTTCTGTTCCCTCTGGTTAAACACTGAGGGATGTTTCCCTTCAGCATAGCTCCATAACTCCTGTTCTCATTGCACAGCTGAGATAATACAGTTTGTTCTTGTTTTGTCAGCAGGAGGGGGAACCAACTACAGTGCTAGAAGTTTTCCAGGGATTGCTCAGGTGTCTTTTAATTACAGTGAGATAAAAATACCTTGTCTGCAAAACAGTCCAGATTGCTGAAATACTATCTCAGCTGGGTCTCTAACCTGAGGGATCACCTCAGCAGCATTTCTGCAGATTGCTGTCTGGACCTGTGCAGAGAGTGTTTCAGCTCAGCTTTCCCCAAAATGATTTTTCACCTTCATTGTCCTGTGCTCCATCCCCTGTACATGACTGAACCCCTGACACTCTGGCTCATGTTGTGCTGCATTGATGGCCTCAGAGGATTGAATATGACAATTTAATGGCTCTGTTCACACCTGCCAGGTACAAACTGCATTAAACAGTGCATGTGAGGCATTTGTAACCAGTGATCAAAGGGACTGGGGAAGATATACCCCAGGGATCTTATTTAATTGCTGTTTAAAGGATTTTAACAGGCAAATGAAGAATTTTTGAGAGGACAGCATGGTGGGGGAGGTGCTCTCACTTGTGGATATTATGTCTGTTGGCTCCTTGCATCACAGGGATGAGCTAAGATATTCCCAGCACGGGACTGCAGCAATGGAAGCCCTTCAGGAAGGTCAAGCTGGGGGTGGCAGTGGAGTTTGCCCTTTGTGTGGGAGAGCAGCAGGAATGCCTGGAGCTCTGCCTTGAGGTGGATGATGAGCCAGAGGAGAGTTTCAGGTCAAAATGACCAGGAGGACCTGTATTACCAGTACTGTGGTGGGTGTCTGTCATGCACTCCCTGATTAGGAAGAAGATCAGGTGATCTTCAGCCACCTGGAAGAAGCTTTGTATTTCCCTCTCCTCACGGGAAACTTTGCCCACCCCAACATCTGCTCATCCCAGCAAGACACAAGCAATCAAGTGGTTTCTCAAGTGCATTGTTGAAAAATTCCTCAGCAAAGCGATCAAGGAGCTGACAAGGGGAGCTGCTCTGCTCCTCATACTTACAAAGGAGAAAGAACTATTTGGGTATGTGAGTCTGGGGAGGTGATCTCAGACACAGCAAGGTTGAGATGGTGGAGGTCAGAATCCCAAGTGTGGGATCTCAGCACATCGTTCCCGATGTCCAGAGATGCCAGGAGAACCCTTGGGGGTCTCGGAAATCCTGGAATGTTGCCAAGAGTGCTTGGTGGCTTGATTTTGATCCATCCACAGAAGTAACAAGAGTTTGAGGACAAGAGAATCACTTTAGAGTAAAAGGTGTGAAAGAGACACATTTAGAGGGTGAGATATAAACTTTAAGGTTTTTGGTACAGGGGGGTTATGGAGACAAGATGGAGGGATCAGGGTGTGTCTTGTCCTTCTTCTTTCTTCTTCTTGTCTTCCATCTCCTGTGATGATGTTGGCACTTGGGGATTGGTTTCTCGTGAAGATGCACTTGCTAACATGGGTGAAAAGCATTGGGAAATAAAGGTAAATATCATGTACGTAGATTTTAGTATAAAAAGACACGACCGCCCCGTGGGTGGTCAGAGAGTGCCTGTGACTGCTTGCAGATCAGACCTCTGTTGGGCAGACAGAAAATTTTGTAGATAAGAAACAATAAACAACCTGAAGATCAAAAAGCTGAAGAGTCCAGACTCGTCCTTTGCATCGCGTGCCACCCAAGAACCACCCTACCCGTGTCGGGGCAGAGACAGACAGACAGACGGACCCGACACCCAAGGGAATGATGTTGTGAATGGTGGAAGAAATGCCTCACACAATATGCGTGAATGGCAAATCTCAAAGTTTATTGAAAGCTCACACATATTTATATTGGTGTTAATGAAGCTTATACATATTGCAAAAGCTGAGCTCATTATTGGTTAAAGCACACTTAGATCAACCACGCCTACTTCTATGCTCTAATGATTATTTTGTTTCTATGTTTGCATTCTTCCAGCTTCTCTACCTAGGATATCTACATTTTCTGGCAAGCAATTTTCTCCCCCATCTTCCTGTTTCAGCGAAGGTCACTATGACCTTTGTCAGTGATTGGACACTGGTTACATAATTCTCAGCTTGTTTCCCCTATCCTTATCTAACGATATCACATCAAAGTGGCTTTTCTCAGCTAGCTAATTATCCAAAAAGCTCTCTACAGAATGAAACAAGGCAAAATGTAGGATTGCAACTGTAGGCTCCAGGAGAGCAGACTTGCACCTGTGGGCCTACTTGGTTAATATTTAAGGATTACATTCTCCAAGCTCAGGAATGGGCCAACTAGATGAGCAGGAAATTGAGCAGAGGTGACAGAAGGTCTGCATGGGTGAATGTGGAGCTCCTGACCAAACACAAACATTGAAAACATATAGGATGTGGAAGCAGAGTCAGGTGATACTGGGGCAATGCTGGTGTCACATTGTCATTAATGACAAGGATGGTGGGACAATGGGGTCAATGGGAACCTCATGAAGTTCAGTGAAAAGTCCTGCAACTGAGAAGAAACGCCCAATGCATGCTATGTGAGCATGAAAATAGCTTGGCAGAAAATCTTTAGGGGTTCTCATGGACCAGAAGCTGAGCCTGAGCCAGCAGAGGGCAATGGGAGAGTATAGCCAGAAGGTTGAGGGAAATGGTTGGTCCTTTCCTCCCTAGTTTCAGAGAGACAATGTGACCTTGGAGACAGTCAAAGCCTGGACAGTGTCCTGCTGACCCTTCTTAAGCAAACTGGAACTGAATAATCTCTAGGGGTCCCTTCGAACCTTGGCTGTTCTGTGGCTCCATGATATCTGTATTATCTTCAGAAATTATGTGTATGCAAATGATGCTTGTTCTCTCTTTTTTAAAGCAAGTCATTCCTGAGCAATATATATTTTATAAATTTTAGTAGGTGTTATAAAATGCAGTTTATTATTAAATTTGGCTGTCATGACATGGTGACATGATTACTGAGCTGCACATGATTAATATGGTTCTTATTTTGAAATAAGAGGTAACTGCAATCTCTGCCAAAGACAGTTTGGGAGATGGAACTGAAATCTGAAGCCATTTTCACCTGTGCACTGAATAATTTCAAGGGAACTTGACCTTTTTGCTTTCAGTGCTAGCTTGACTGGCCTTTCTGCTGTACACAGTAGCAGCACCTCCAGTACTTCAATAATAAGGTGTTTATTCCTGTCCTGCCTGTGTGCTGTAAAACATGCAGTCTTTATGGGGAAGTTATCTGAGGCATTCCATTGGCAGGAGGAAGGCAAAGCAAAGCAGTTTATAATTGCTTTGTATTTCAAGTCAGAAGTAGAATTGGCAGCTCTAGGTGTTTTCAATAAGCTGGAAGGGACTTCCATTCATAGAGTCAAGCTGAAAAGATAGTATTTAGAAGAAGGACAAGGGCACTGAGAAATTGAAAGATTTCATGTCCAAGTGTTGCTTTATAGTTAGTAGTGTCAGACAAAAAATGGTCTTGTAGAAGTAACTATTTAAAGAAGGAGCAGGTACTGAACTGATTTAATATCTGCTCTTTTTGACCTGCCAGATGTGTGAATGCTGGAGTTGAGTAGCAGGTAACAGATACTGGCCACTGCAGGTGTGTGCCAGAACCTCAGGTGTGTGCTAGCCCAGCTGCAGATGGCATTCCTGCAGAACCTCAGGTGTGTGCCAGCCCAGCTGCAGATGACATTCCTTGGAGTCTGAGGTGTGTGCCAGCCTAGCTGCAGGTGACATTCCTGCACAGAGCCTCAGGTGTGTGCTAGCCCAGTGCAGGTGACATTCCTTGGAGCCTCAGGTGTGTGCTAGGCCAGCTGCAGATGACATTCCTGTACAGAGCCTCAGGTGTGTGCCAGCCCAGCTGCAGATGACATTCCTTGGAGTCTCAGGTGTGTGCTAGCCCAGTGCAGATGACATTCCATGGAGCCTCAGGTGTGTGCCAGCCCAGCTGCAGATGGCATTCCCTGGAGCCTCAGGTGTGTGCTAGCCCAGTGCAGATGACATTCCCTGGAGCCTCAGGTGTGTGCCAGCCCAGCTGCAGATGACATTCCATGGAGCCTCAGGTGTGTGCTAGCCCAGCTGCAGATGACATTCCTGCACAACCTCAGGTGTGTGCTAGCCCAGCTGCAGATGAAATTCCTGCACAACCTCAGGTGTGTGCTAGCCCAGCTGCAGATGACATTCCTGTACAGAGCCTCAGGTGTGTGCTAGCCCAGCTGCAGATGACATTCCTTGGAGTCTCAGCTGTGTGCCAGCCCAGCTGCAGATGACATTCCTGTACAGAGCCTCAGGTGTGTGCTAGCCCAGCTGCAGATGACATTCCTTGGAGCCTCAGGTGTGTGCTAGCCCAGCTGCAGATGACATTCCTGTACAGAGCCTCAGGTGTGTGCCAGCCCAGCTGCAGATGACATTCCTTGGAGTCTCAGGTGTGTGCCAGCCCAGCTGCAGGTGACATTCCCTGCAGCCTCAGGTGTGTGCTAGCCCAGCTGCAGATGACATTCCTTGGAGCCTCAGGTGTGTGCCAGCCCAGCTGCAGATGACATTCCTTGGAGCCTCAGGTGTGTGCTAGCCCAGCTGCAGATGACATTCCTACACAGAACCTCATGTGTGTGCTAGCCCAGCTGCAGATGACATTCCTGCACAGAGCCTCAGGTGTGTGCTAGCCCAGCTGCAGATGACATTATTTGGAGCCTCAGGTGTGTGCTAGCCCAGCTGCAGATGACATTCCTGCACAGAGTCTCAGGTGTGTGCTAGCCCAGTGCAGATGACATTCCTGTACAGAGCCTCAGGTGTGTGCTAGCCCAGCTGCAGATGACATTCCTTGGAGCCTCAGGTGTGTGCCAGCCCAGCTGCAGATGACATTCCTGCAGAACCTCAGGTGTGTGCCAGCCCAGATGCAGATGACATTCCTTGGAGTCTGAGGTGGGCACTTGGGGAGGTCTGGACACAGCTCTTGTAGAGTTGGCTGCAGAGTCTGTGAGCCCTAGAGGACATCCAGAGCCATGAAGAAGTTCTGATCCCTGTGTCCTACTGGCCTTTTCTGACTGATCTGTCTTGCTTGGTAGGCAGGCTGTTAGGAGGTTTTCTGCCCACAAATGATTGCATCAAGGCAGATTCAGTTCAAGGTGTAAAGCTTTGGAACAGTGGAGCTGTACATGGAGGCAGCTGTCAGTGCTCCTCCTTTGGCTGTCTCCAGGGCAATGGGTGTAGGAAATTCCTCCTTTTCAATGAACTGCATGGAGATGGAGTTCTCCAGTGGAGTGCTCTTCACTTGGCAAGCCTTTTCTCTAGTGATATCCACTTAGTTCCTAACAAAAATGTATTCAAAAGATTAGTGGCAGTACACTTGGAAGCTGGAACCACTCAGGACTAATGATATAATTACTCTCTAAAGCCATTTGTAAAGCAATTATGTACTATTGTTGTCCTTTGTTCTGTATCTTTATAAAAGTGAGCCATCTTGCAGATTGTGATGGGCATGTATTGAGCTGGCTGTAATGTAAGAATAGAAATAATTTGTGGGCATATTTATAAAAGAAAAATGATGCTTTTGCAATGTGACTGAATTGTTTAGATGTGAAAATCTTTGTACAGGAACATGTTGCTGTTACAATTTCTGATGTGGCTGGTGGTTTTCAATACATTGTCTTGTAACTTCTGTAGAAAATTTTGTGGGTTTATTTTGTTTCTCCTTCTAAAGAAAATATTATATAACCTGTTTTTCAGGTGCTGGAGGTAATATAATTATTAGGGATAAGAACTATCATAAATCAATTATGGAGGGTTTTACTATTTTTTTAGCAAGCCTTTTCTTTTGAAATGTTGTGAGTTCTGCTGAAAGCTTACATGCACAGTGATAATCTGTCAGTGATAATCTGCTTGGCTTTGGTTTGTTATGAAGGTTTCCCAGGGTGGGCTGGGTGAATTCACCACTGGGATTGGTGGTTCTGCTCATTCTCCCTGTGTGGCTGTGCCTGTCAGCCCCTCTGTCAGCCAGAACAGCCTGGTTAAAATGGGGCAAAGCCCAGCAGAAAGTTGGTTTTCTGCAGGGTTGGAGGGCTGGAGCAGCTCATGGAGATGCTTGGTGGATGGCAGAGCCAGCACCAAAGTGGGGATGTGGCTGCAGGGGCCAGAGGGAGCCAGGAACAGCAGGAAGCAGCAGCAGCATGGGTTTAGTGTTCCTGCAGGAGAATAATTGTTCAAAACAGTCTGTGAGCAAAAGCCTGGGGTGTGAGCTGACTTCTTGCACTGGACCCCCAGGGGAAATTGTTCTTTTGTGTGTCTGAGCTGTGGGAAAGTGTTCCCATGTCAGGGAGCAGCAGGAGTCACAAGCAGGGAGTCAGGGTGGGCAAAGGCCGCCACAGAGGCAAGGCAGAATCCACAGCACCTGGGCTGGGTGAGCAGAGCTGGGAACTGAAGTGTTTTTTTTCCAAAGAATCCTTAGCAAAATATTTTTATGTGCATGCTGTTCTGATGATGTAGATCCATGATGGTGTCTTAAAACTGCTTGTCTTAAGGAAGGGATCCTTGCCAAGAAGGAACATCAACATTTGTTCCAGCAAACACTGCTTGCTTCCTGCCCAGTCTGCATGCTGCCTTGGAGGGAGAAGCAGACACATGGTATTTGCAAAAGATGTATCTTATTTTAACAAAATTTTGCCCACATTTTCACATACTATGATAGAGAATGACAGTGAATTCACATATTTGTAAGTGGCTTTTTGGAGCTGATAACATCTAGAGCAGGAGAGGGAGTAATTTATACACAAATTATTTGCTATACATGTCTGTTGGAGCCATTTACTAAAAAAACCCTATTAATTGTAATGTAATTAATCTGGTCCTGTGGAAATATAATTTTGACAAAGTGTGTTTCTTGCTGCCACAGACTGCTGTTAGCTCAGAGTTTTATGTGTTGTTAGTAATTTAAATACTGTACTAGTCAAAATAACTGCAAATTGCTGGTACCAGATGTCATCAATGCAGAAAATAATTTCTCTGTCCTAACTTTATTTGCAGTAATGTAATGGAAAATATTGAAGATATTGTGCAGTTAATTAGGACATTAACTATTACCTAGTAATCTTGCATTGTGTTTTCTAAAGAAAATATTTTCTTCTGTGTGCAGCTCAGGGAATGAAGCACAGCATTGTTATGAATTCCCTTACTGGAGGAACTGGTGGGAAAAATGCAAATAACTTGAAGTCAGTCTTTCAATGTACCAGCTTATGTGCATGAATTAAAATATCACTGAGGAGACGGGGAGAACTGGGCCAGCTTTCAGTGGAACTCTTGGCCTTGGAAGCACCATGATTTTGACAGTGAAGTTTGAGGCTTGTGGTGTGTGAGGAGCCTTGGAGCTGTTTGCACAAGTGGTGAGGAGTTGGTCTGAGGGCTGTGGGTGTGGAAGGGGAGCCACAGGGTTGGGCTGCATCCTCATCAGCTCCCTCCGAGTGGTACAAGGGCTCCTAAGGGGAATAAAGTATTTTCATATGGAGAAGACACAGAGTTCTAGAGGATGGTTTAATCTGGCTCAAAAAGAATGAGAAGCAGTTACTATGAACTGAAATCAGGTAAAGTCAAATTAGGGATAAGGTAATTAATCCTTTACAGTGAAGCAGGTGACCAAGAAAGAGGTGAATCTTCTCTTTTGAAATGTCTTTACGTCAGTATCCTCTTTTTAAATGTGGAAACTAAAGCTATAGGTAGAGGCAGACTTCTCCACTCCCCTTTTTAATGTTTTGAACAAATGGATCAAAGCCTTTGCCACAGAACTGTGCCTGGTGCTCACATTGTCCCTTTACCACCAGCCCCAGTCTGTTTCCAGTGCTATTTTTCTGGGTGTTTTTCCTTAGTCTTAAAAGCAGGACCAGGGAAGCAAAATGGAACAAATGGTGTGTGATGAAGAGCAGACTGAGGAAGGACGAGCTGGCAGGTTGTTGGAAGGGGGTGTTGCAAGGACAAATGTGCCTCGTGTTTCCAGCCACTGGGGGCTGGCTGAGAAGCAAATGTGATCTGAAATTGCAGCTGAGAATGTTTTAGTCTAGATGTGACTTTTTCAAGACAAGATTTACTTGCCAGGCCTGTGAAATCTCAGTCATTAGAGTTTTTCAAGAAGTTAGACAAATAGCTGTCTGAATGTCTTAGATCTCAGTAGAAAGATGGGCTTAGATGATTCATAAACCTTCCAACTTGGAATTTCTAGGATTTTCCCCAGATGAACATTTTTGTGAGTTTTGATTGAAAACATATTTTGTTCAAATGGGTCTTGTTTCTCAAGTGGCTCTAATTTCTTTGTCAGAGTCTCATCTCTTCCTCATTTATCAGTCTGCAGGTATTTGTAATCTCAACTCCCTCTGCTCAGTTTGCTTTAGTTAGTTCTCACTGATGGATGCATTCCTTTGTAAGGGATTTCATCCCAATCCTTTCAGGAACTTGCTAATAATGGTGCCTCAGATGTCAAGTGCTCATTGATGTCTGTGTTTTCAAGCTAGGTAGGTATTTTTAATCCATTTGATGTGTACTTTAGTCATGCTGTATTCTCAGGTGCTAGTTTAGAGGTTTTAAATTAAGAAATTTACTCTATTGCCCTAACTTAGAATCAACTGGAACAAAAAATCAGGCTTGTTAAAACAAGAGCTAATCTACAGCAAATATCCTTTCCTGACAGTTATTATATTCCTGGCTTTGTTTTGTGTGGCTTGCATGTTATGCTAATAATTTAATTTACCTGCTTCTGTGAAATATGGGTGTAGTAATACAATTTGTAGTCTTTGGGAATGTGCAAATTCAGCTTGGAGCCAGGAGTCAGTCTCACTTGAAATCAAGTAATTTAAAAAAAAACTCAACAACCCTAAATTTTGGGACAGTGAGGTTTTTCACAAAATTTCCTCCAGGTGAAAAAACAGAAAGCAGATGTACAAAACTCTTTTTATATATAAAAAGCCACCTCTCTTTTCTTCTGTATGACCATTGCTGGGTTATTATGCTTTTAGTGAAGCAAATAATTTTACTTCCCCTACAGGAAGGACTGCATGGTTCTGGCTTAGGGGAATGGGAAAGGGCAGAGGGTTCAGCAATGCCCTCCTAGAGGCTGGCAGGGCTGGCAGCAGCCTGGGAAATAAACTTGGAACCTTGGAAACTGCAGCTTTAGTGGGACACCTTTCAGAAGAAATGCATCAGCTCTGAGAAGAAATCAGGAGCTGTCAGCACAGCCCAGAGCCATAAATATTTAATTTATCTTGACCCTTTTGATGTTGCCAATCAATGTTGTTCTCTTCTGCTGCAGACCTGGGACCATTATGCTGACAGTGATAGCAGTCAGTTTGTCAAATGGAATGACACTGTCTCTCCAGATTCTGTTCTTTGTGGCCATGGGGTTCTGTCAGAAGCCTTTGCACACAGTACACACAGCCCTTGTGAAATTTATAGCTGCAATCCTGCTCAGAAGTAGAGCAGACCAGCATAATTAGGTAATATATCTTGTTAATGATAGTTTTGTGCAACAAGGTATACAAAGTAAAATTATCTGCCTGCAGAAAAACCCCCCATATTAACTAATTATGGAATTCTGAATTCTTATAAAAGTCAAATATCAAATATGAATGTTGTGGTATTGCTTTAGCACCAATTTCTTTGGTTATCATTGCATTAAAAATATTTCCATTGAAATAAAGGTATTATTTATCTGTACAAAAGTTTCTATTTTAGCTGACTTGGCCTTTTACAAAGATTGTTGGAGAAACAGGATATAGCTTTCCAGGAATTACCCTGGCACACTGATTCCCTGAGTCTGGAGAGTATTTCAGTGTTTAAAATGGAGTGTTTTAATGGAACAGGTAAGTCAGGTGAGGTGAGGCAGTTAAAATAGTTGATGGGTTCAGCTACCAGAGAAAAAGGGAATTATACCTAAGGTAAATGAGTGATTATTGCTCATCAGAGCGATGATAATTTTGAATGTAGCACATTTCATACCAGTTGGAGCTCAAAAGCATAAGGTGTCCTATGCAGCCCCTTCAGCATCAGGTTTGCTGCAGAGTTTGGTTTGGCTTAGCACCATTTACACAGTTATAGGGAATGTTGAAAGAGTATATATAGAAAGAGTGTATGTTGAAAGAATTTTTAAATTGAAAGAGATTCAGCTGACCTAATGATTCATCAGTTCAGGAAGGTAACTGCTTACAAGCAACATTTATGCCAGATTGCTAAAAATAAAGGTTTATAACCTCAATAGTGAGGTTATATTACTGACTTGTAATAATTGAGCCAGCAAACGGTGGGGATTATTTATCTTTAGGGTCCTTTTTGTGCATGCAAGCCATATTTTGCACATGAATTAAAAAAAAGTGTGGAAGATAGAATGAAATTCTTTCCTCTGAGGAATCCTGTTTGCAAGTGAAATGTGTATTATGCTTTTGTTCCTTTCTTTAAAGTTAGGAAGAAAGGAACTCTACAGGAACCTGGGGAGATGTGCTCATGAGGTGCTTCTATGGACTGCTGTCCACAAGAATACAGGAGTGGATAATGTTTAAGAAGAAATAGGAATTCAAAAATCCCCATGTGTGGCACTGAGAAGTCACCCCAGATGGTCAATCTGCAGCCTTATGGAGTGACAAACCCAGGGGCTACTTTTGGGTTGCCAACACAAGTAATGCTGAATTTGCACATTGTGCTGGATGTTACCTCCCCCTTTGCATGGCTAGAACCCAAAAGGAAACAGAGGCCTTGCATTTTCCCTGTTTTCATACTTCCATATGGAGAAGGGATGCAACATGGGTAAATTGAATTGAGTGTAGTTTTGGAGATACATTCATATGTTTGCCTCTTTTCCTTGTTACAGCAGCTGCTGATAATTCAGGGCCTTTTAGGTCCTTGTTTGTTTTCCAAGTTAGGCATCCAGAAAGACACAGCTTCAAAAGGCTGGAATATGTAAAGGGATTTTGAAAAAAATTGAAATGAGAATAGATTTGGGGTTTGTTATTGTCATGTCCTGGAGGTGTTAGGAGATGTGTGAACAGGTTGTATGAGATGGAGAGGTCCTTGAAAAGGAAGGTAGGCAGGAAGTTGTTCCTGTTGTGAGAGTAAGGACCAATGAGGCACAGCCATGAAGAGAATCCTGTGGCAATAGCTCTTGGATGGGAGGTGGAGGGGCAAGTCTGTCTGACACATGGCAGTCTGGATGTCAAACTGCAGTCCAATGTGTAGTCCAGGGATATTGGAGGATGCTGCACTTATTTTCAGAGCTACTGCTCCTGGCCAGATGGTCCAGAGCTCTGTGGCTGCCTGCTCTGAGCTGTGTTTGGAGCAGGGTTTGCAGTGCATGCAGTCCTGTCCCAGCTCTCACCACCAGCCTGTGCACTGGGCAGGGGCTGCACACAGACACAGACACAGCTGCTGCCAACGTGTGAACAGCATGTGGAAAGACTCAAGTCAAAACCCACATGACTTGCACCTTACTGGATGTGGCCAAGTCTTGTTTGGATGATGGGACTGAACTCGTGATCTGTGTGTTTTTCACTCTAAGGCAAATTGCCATCCTGAACTCCAGGCCCATCTGTTGAGAATGTGGCTGGCAGCCTTGGGACCATGCATATGGAAGAGGTTTTACAGTGACTTCTGTGAGCCAGAGAGAAATTTGATAAGAGGATCCATGTTTACCCCTGAAAGAATTTTCTACCAAGGCTGTTGATGTAGAAACCAAGAAAGAAAGAAGGATAAGTAAGAGAAACCTGCAACAGCCTATTCCAATAAGCACTTTGTCTCTCATGACCAATGAGTAAAGTGTAAACTTAAGAGTCTTGTGAGAATAAAAAAGAGTGCATGCTATAAAAAACTGGGGTTTTGAAGCCTGCTGGAAATGGAGTGTGCTGTTTTGTATTGTCTCCATCTCAACTACATGTGCCAGCTGAGGTGGCACTGATCCATTCACTGTCAGCAGAGCACCATGCTGTCTCTGTGCTTCAGGCTGTGCCCTCTGCACAGAAGGCTGGAGTAAGAAAAGTGCTGCTCTGTCACTCCAGCTCTCAGCACAGGAATGAGCTCTGAAGCTCCCCACACCTCCTCATGTCACACCAGCAGGATCCTTGTGCCTCAGCCCTTTCCTGTAGCCCCACATTTCTCTTCACAGAGAAAAGCAAGGCACAATTCTTCCCAAGAATATTCTTATTTCATTTGCTGTGCCTGTGTTTGTGCAAAAGTAGAATGTAGAATTACAAAATGCAATATGGAGATTGTTTACCCATGTGATGGTGTTTTGTTTCCTTGGCCTGTCAGGGCCAGGTGTGTGTGTGTGTGTTGGGTCTCTGGGCTGACAGTCACCAGATGAGTGCAGTTGTGTGCAGTTGAATGCTTGGCAGATTCAGTTTAGATGTAATGTAACATATTATAGAATAGTATAGTATATTAAAGTAATTAATTAGCCTTCTGATATCCAGGGAGTCTTCCTCATCATTCACAGAGAAATTCACCTTCACAGAGAAAAGCAAGGCACATCTTCCCAAGAATATTTCTGAGATTCACGTTCTCTGAACCTCAGAGAATGATCAAAACAATTCTTATCATTTGCTGTGCCTGTGTTTGTGCCAAAGTAGAATGAAATATGGAGATTGTTTCCCCACAGTGATGGTGTTTTGGTTCCTTGGCCTGTCAGGACCAGGTGTGTGTGTCAGGACAGTCAGAGATTCTGGGCAGTTGTGTGCAGTTGAGTGCTGGGCAGATTCAGTTTAGATGTAATGTAAGTATAGAATAATATAGTCTAATAAAGTAATTAATTAGCCTTCTGATATCAATGGAGTCCTCCTTGTCACTCTCTCTCCCCTCATTGGGGTTGCCAGTGAATACAACACTTTGCTGCACATGGCACCCAGCCCAGGGCTAGGCTGTCCTGGGGGTGTGCAGAGCTCCTGGCACCCCCTGCCTGCCCACAGGCCAGCACAGATAGCAGCAGCTTTTAAATCCAGCTTTGTGTGCTGGATTTTGAGTGTCCCTTGAGGTGCTGGAGTGCTTACAGCTAGCAGGAGGCAAGTGGGGAGAGTGAGCAGGACTTGCTATCATTATTAATGATAATCTTAATGAAAAAGCTCCCAAAGATCAAGGACTTCAAAATTAATTGTTCCTGGTTACAATATACAGCATGAAAAGAGGCTGCCTTAACCAGTAATGGAATTCTAGTCCCCACCTTATTAAATTAATTTTGCTTCAGATCTTCAGCTTCTTTCCCCATCTGTGCAAATTTTTTATAAATGCTTAAAAGAAGAATTACAAAGGAAAGATTAGGGAGAGTAGAAGCAGCAGTGATCCAGCTTGAGGAAGTAATATGGAAAAGCAATAACTTCTGAGATACTGAAGCATTTTTGAATAAATATCCTTACATTTTTATGACTATTATAATTCTATGTCAAATACCCTTATGTCCAGATCCAGAATTTCTTCTGCATTTTAATCTCCCACTAACTTCAATGCCACCATATTCAAAGGACTCCATCTTGCCTTTCATGTTCCCAGTGGCATTTTAGATTTGTGAGAAATGAAAAAGTTTATCATTTGTGACTGTGTTGAACACCAAAAAAACAAATGATGGAAGGTCTGCTCCAGTTGCTTGGTGTACTTTTTGGTATAACTCTGCATAATAGCATGATTTACACATGGGTTTCCACTGTTGGTATTTTATTTATGCCACATTTTGAGCTGATAATTTAAAAACTTGGAGCATCTTTTGAAAGAATTATTTAAATAGGTAATTTAGTTCTTAGCAGGGAGTCTATTTTTCTCATCCAAGAAGATTGACATTATAGTTGCAAAGTGTATTGCAATTAAAAGGAATTGTTTTGATCAAAGGGGGAGAGAGAGAGAGAAAACATGGGCTTTACTCTTCTGTGATTCTGTCCTTCTCCTCCCCTGCCCTTTACAAATCACAGAAACATTTACCCAGACAGTAGACACTTGGGTGTCTGGCTGACTCTTCATATCCATGATTAGCTGGTACATACTCAAACCCCAGGAATTTTGCACACTGGACAGTGCATCCCAGCTGGGGCTCCTGCTCAGTGCAGCCTGAGAGCAGCGGCTGCTGGGCATTGGCAGGGGGAAAGTGCCTGGGATCCTCTGACAGAAAGTGTGGTGGGAGTGGGGTCTGTCCTGTCTTTGCCAAGTGAGGGGTGTTTGAGGGCTCTTACAGCCCAAAGTGGGAGCTGCTGTGCTGTGAATTCACCCTGAAAGCAGAGAGCTGCTGTGTCGCTATAGGACACAAAGGAACACAGGCTCACACCGTTCTCAAGGTGAAAGAGAAAAAAGGGCCGTTTATTTTCTGACTCCAACATTTATAGTTTTCCAAGAGTGACAGTGGATTGGAGGGTGACAGTGCCACCTCTCCAATGCCACTGGTTAAACCAACAGTCCATCAACTTTCTCCTCCTCCATAAAGGAATGCAAAACAATAAGTTATTTACAGAAAGTGTGTGAGAAAATTCACTACAAGAATGTCAACATCAGAAGGCTTAGAAAATCTTAAAAACTCAGGGTGCCACTGCTGGGACCCTTACTCAGCAGCCTCTTCTCCCTGCTGGGAATCTCACTGTGAATCTCTAAAGGACTCCTGGCTATTCTTTAAATAAAAGTATCAAATATTTTCCTATGAGTTGAAAATACCTGTTGGGTGACTTGTGCAGAACTGCCTGTATAGTATTTGCTGGGTTCCCCATGGCAGGGAGGAATGATGCATCTGAGTCCATCTTATCAAAAGTCAAATTAATTACTTTATTATACTATATTATTCTGTATTATATTACACTATGTTACACTACATCTAAGCTGAATCTGCCAAGCACTCAACTGCATCTGGTGACTGTCAGCCCACAGTCCCAACACACACACACATACCCCTGGTCCTGACAGGCCAAGGAAACAAAGCACCATCACTGTGGGTAAACAATCTCCATATTGCATTCTACTTTTGCACAAACACAGGCACAGCAAACGAGATAAGAATTGTCCTTCCCTTCTCTGAGGTTCAGAGAATGTGAAACCCAGAAATATTCTTGAGAAGACTTGAGCTTTGCTTTTCTCTGTGAAGAGAAATGTAGCTGCAGCCTGTGTACCACCCTGATACAGGCTGTGTCCTAATTTGTCTGTTCTTTCACTTACCAGCAGAGCTGTGTGCACAGGGCATAATGCCTGCCATGGCTGTTTGCTCAGGTCTGCAAACCTGGGTGTTTGTACCCAGAACCTGCTTTCTCAGATGTTTTGTGCACTTGAAAAATTAGTTTGAGTTAATTCTTTCCTCAGTTCTAATTTTAATGCCTCTCACTTCAGGGAGGAGGAAATCTTCACTTTTCTTCCGGTTTACTTTCTCTCTTTCTGTAGCTTGTGCTGCTTGAGGTCTGCCCAGCCTGCCCTGGTTGCTGTGTGGAGAGCCCTGGTGGCCTGCAGCTCATGGGGAAGTCCTGCAGAGGAATTCCCCATCAGGAGCTCCAGCAGGGGATTTGATTGCCCTTGGGGATTCCTCTTCCTGTGTCAGAGGTGTGGTGAGAAGCCTGTTGCTGTTAGACTGGACTCCTGTCCTCTTCCTTTGTACATTTGGTCATCAGGCACAAACCTTAAATTCTTGGCACCCTGGGAAACTCATTGAGAACCCATTCCAGGCCTTGTGATTGTCCTCAACCTGCCCAGGCACAGACCAGGCTTGGACAGGGTCCCTAGAGCAAGGGCTATCAGGTGCCATCCAACAGTATTGAATAGAAGGTTTCCAAATGACCAAATGACTTTTTCATAATATCAGTAGTTTGGGATATTTGATTTAATTAATCTGTGAATATTATATATATATATATATATATATATATATAATATATATATATATTATATATATTATATATATTATATATATTATTATATATAATATATATATTATATATATTATATATATTATATATATTATATATATTATTATATATATTATTATATTATATTATATATATTATAATATATAATATATATTATATATATTATATATATTATATATATTATATATAATATATATATTATATATATTATATATATATTATATATATATTATTATAAAAGTATGGATTTTTTTTTTTGTTCATGATATGGGAATTAAATTTTTTTCTGTTTAACAGTAGTAGAAATTAACAAAATAGTTTAAAAAATGACCCAGTTTACAGAAAGCTTTGACTATTTATATAACTTCCTCTTTGTACTTGTTGCAGAAGAGCATTTGTTGCTTTTTAGTTTTCTTCCCCAGAGAAAAATCAATTTTATTATGTTAGCCCTGTGTTTTAAACAACTGTGCAATTTCTAGTTCATTATTTAAAAGTGGAACAGCCTTAGAATCTTTTCAGGGTAGAAAAATTAGTTAATAGAGAAAAGGCAGATGGAGAAAAAGAAAAGCTTGGCAGGGAGTAGGGAGATGTGAGACCTTCCAGGGAAGCCTGTTGGGCATGTTTGAGAGGAAATCTGTGCATGCATGGCCTTGTTCCTTTTGTCCTCTGGATCCATGTGGTTCATAGCCTTCATGGGCATGGTGAACCCCAATGACATTTAATGTATAATAAGAAATTATTTTCCTGGTCTCACTTGGGGATATGAATTTATTACTAGACTCAGATCTGTTTCTTTTCTTCTTTTGTAAGGCTTTTTGGGATGAGAGTCTCTTCCTAACAAAATTGAAGAGTTAATGCAGAATTATTTTCTTCTTTTTTTGTTTTGCCATAGGTAGTTAATAGTAACAACAAAAGAAAATAGGACAGTAAATTGGAGTAAATTCCACACAGTGAGAAAAGTGAAGAATGTGAAGGACTTGCCCTTTGTAAAGTAAAACATATATTGTACTTGGGAGTTTTTTTGTTTGTTCCATAAAATGATAAGAAACTAATGTGGATGCTTTTCTTCTAATTGATAACTTTAAATTGACAGTTCTTAGTACATGTGATAATCAGTTGAATTTGCATTTCTGAACTTGCAGTACAGTTATGGAAGAGTCCTTAGTGAATCTGTTAGTTCTGTTCCTCACTGTTCTGGTAAGCATAGAATTGCACAATTAATATTCCAGTGCTGCTTATGCCTGGTGATGGCAGAACTCTCAAATCATTACAAACCATTTTTCTTGGAGAAAATTTGTGATAAGTGTTTATTAACATCTGTAGGGTCACTTTCAGTATAATTCTTTGTTTTCTTGTCACTTCTAATCTGCTTCTAGAATGGCACTGGAAAACAAGCAGCATTTGTAATCCACCTCTGCTCATGTGAAGATGATGTAATTAAACATCTTTTTTGACCATTATGGCAAATAAGAAATGCCCCTGACCTGAATGAGGAGCAACATTGATCTGGACTACTTAAAAGCAGCTAGTGACAAAGTCTTTAGAGGGAAATGCCTCTTGAAGATCACCAGGAGGCAGGAGAAACTCCCCAGGGCTGCAGCTTTTCATGGTGTACAACATGTTTGATCACTGATCTGTGCTGGCTGGTGTGATGTGGAATTATAAATCCTAATGGAACTACTTCCACTCCCCTTTGGTGCAGATAATGACCCCTGGCATATTTAGTTTTAAGAAAAGTCACTTAAAAGGAGAGGTTTGATTAAGATACGCAAAATAGGATTTTAGTGGGTGCAAACAGAAGTACAGGAAATTCTATTTAATCCTAAGAAAAAGCTATTTTACTGTAAGAGGGTGATCAAACACTGGCTGTGTGAAAGGGAAATCCTTGGAGATACTCAAAACCCAACAAGACACAGCACTGAGCATGCTGTAGGGGGATTGGACTAAGTGATCTCAGATCTAAGTGATCTTCCACCCTCAGTGACTCCTATTCTGTGAAATAACAAATAGTGGGGTAAAAAGATGAGCTGCAGTCACCTGGATTACCCTTTCCATACCATGGTCTTCTTATTAACTACTGTGCTCCTCTTTCCTGCCCCAGAAAGAGTGTGGTATAGTTCAGCAGAAGAAGGGATGAAGAGTTAGTGAGTTTTACCAAGTTTTGGCTTTCCATCTGTGTGGAGTGTAACTCATTTAATACTTGTTTATGCCTTCTGTGCTGGGTGGGAGGAGAAATTCTGGATTAATTAGCTTGTGCAATAGTGGTTGTGCAGATCTGTGGGGGGTCTGCGCATTCTCTGTTCCTAAACATGAAACAAGGCTGCTGAAAATTTTAAGGAAAGGAAAAGCATGGAACTGGAAGGGAAAATAATGCTCTTTGTGAACCACCTAGGAGTGTATGTTCATTCTGAGCACATTCTTGGCTTAGCAGGTGGCATTATTTACTGACCAAAGAACATCAGTCAGCATGGCAAGCTATGGGCATTTCAAATCAGAAAAAACATTATAATAAATACTTCCCCTGATTATATTGCTCATATTTTTAATTTATGGTCCACAGTAGGTGGAGAAGATTGAAATTATAGTGGTGATTAAAAAGGAGCAGACAGAAACTTAGCAAAGTAGTCTGACAAGTGAGAAATATCCAAATCTAACAGGAAGAAATCTGCAATCACTGCAGTGCCTCATTGTGCACCCAAAGCACGGCTGCCAGTGTCTGGGGCTGCTGCCTGGCTGGTGGGAAAGGCAAGGCAGCAAGGCAGGAACATAATCAGAGATTAATGTTGTGTTTTCTGCTTGTCTCCAAATGGTTTGTGAATGAACACACCTGGAGAGGCAAAACCTTGCTTTTTTAGGATGTGCACTAAAGTTTCAGATTGCTTGAATCTGGTATGGAGTGGATACAAAAGATCATTCTGGGTAGTTATAGCAGACAGTTTTATTTTGTATTGAAAGATTAAAACAGTTCTGCAGGAATTTCTATAAAATATAAATTAAGAAGAATGGAGCTCTGATTATTTCAGATGGGGAGAAGAGATAAAGAGACTATGGGATTGATTGTTCAGAATACTGGAAAAACTTGATATGAATTAAGTATGTAGCATCTCTAAAAACCAGATGTGTGCCTTCTGCCAGTGTTTCCTAAGAGAAGAGGATTTGAAGAAGTTGTCAGTGGCTCTTATTCTATGAAAAGCTCTGCATGTTTTGGAGGTCAAAACACATCACTGGCCCTGTATGGGCCATCAGGAGAGGCCTCTAGCAAAACCTAGGAAGTCACAGAATTCACAGAATGACTTGGTTGGAAGAGACCTTCAGGATCATTGAGTCCAAGCCATGCCCTAACCCATGTCCTAAGTCATCTCTTGAGGAGCTCACGTGTGCAGGAATTAACCTGTGACATCAGTGTCACACCCCAAGTACTCAGGTGTGCAAATGTGCCTCTGGGCTTTGTAACAGACTGGGGCCTTGGTCTGTCTGTGCAGGAACTGTTTGGCCTCACACACATTTCAGGGTTTCCCAACCAATATGCACACACAGAGCCTTTGTCAAGTGCAGAGTATTACCCTGCAATTAAAATGAAGTTCTTCTGTTCATCTAAGGTTTAGAATTAATGATGATAAATATTAATGAAAGGCCTATGTAAATTTGGACAGTAATAATTCTCTAGCACTTTGACTTAAATCTGGGAGCTCCCTCCACTGCCTGAACTCAGAGTCATGCTACTGTACATTTTTTATTTGGTTTTTTCACAATAATTTGTCTTAACCTGCTGCAGAGCCTTGTCTCTGAATCCACATAAACTGACAGTAACAACTCTTCTGTTAGTTCTTTAAATTGAGAATATGACAACTTTCAGCAGCTAGTGCTTTTGGAAAGCTTGACAGGACTTAAAAATGCATGGATTTCTCCCTGATGAACTGCAATTTGTGATCTTTAAATCTTGGAATGCTTTGCCACACAATGAGGTGTTGCTGCTTTTCCTCACCAAATACAGAGTGCTGGACAGGAGAACAAACATGACTTCAACTTAATATTTGAAATTTTTCAAGCATTCTTCTCCCTCCACCTTATTTTAGTGGTGTCTGGCTTTAACTGTGTGCGTTCAGAACAGGCAAAGACTTTTCCAGTACTGGAGGAATTCTGGTGTTCCCAATCCCCCTCATCTCTCTCCTTCTGGCTTAGTTCTAACACAGCAAAGTGACACATGCCATCTCTTGCTGATGCCATCTCAGCATTGATTAAACTGAGCACTAATCAGCATGGGGGTCCTGGCCTGCTGTTCCTTTCTGCTTTGCATTGCACATTCCCATCAAAAGTGTTCAGTGTCTCTTTATTTCTTCCAATTTCAGTATTGCTTTGGTTCATGGGCTACTGAAATCGAGCTGTGAAGGACAATTTTGTCTGAACATGAATTACTTTTCATTTCTAGATTCTAATTAGGTGGTTAATTACTTATGACCATATTGTGTCATTGATGACATTTAAATTCTTAAGGTAATTACACGAGGGTGTGAAGCTAAAGAATTATTCTTTGCAGTTCTGTAAATCTTGATGGTTTTATAATACAGGTAAGAAATAGAGCATCATCATTCTGAGGACTTCAGTTTCTTCAGGACTTCAGTAAACTGTGTAACTGTTAGTTGTTTACTGAAGTTATCTGATATTTTTAGAGCAACTCAGCAATATAAAATGAATTGTGGGTTATATATAACCATACTTTGGTGGCCAGACTAAACATTTACTGAATTGTTTATTCATAGTCTGTATTTTTAATTTAGCTTCATGCAATGCTTTTATTTTGGTCAAATTACATTACCTATGGAGCCTCCAAAGCCATGTAGTAAGAAGTAGAATCAAAGAAATAAACCAAAAAAGCCTCTCCCCCACCAAATCATAACAACTTTCTCCCTCATCCCAGTTGTGGAGTATTAGCCAGGCTATCTTAAAGGTGTGCTGTGCCCATCTGTGCTCTGTCCTTGTGAGGGGAGTCTCATCAATCCCTACAGAAGAGCATGTGCTGTTCTGTAGCACCACAATGGCTGATCCAGGGGCTGTGGAGGTCAGGGCCCTGTCCAGCTTGGTGGGGCTGGTGGCTGCAGTGTGTTCAGCTGGTGACTCCACAGCAGGAGTCAGACCATGGTCAAATGTAGCTTGGATGGAGTGAGTGTTCTTAGTTTGTATGGTACTGAGGTCAGAGCCAATCATATTTCAACACAGGAGTGCCCTGAGATCCTGAATGCTCCACTCTCAGCTCCAGGCCTGCCTTTCCTTCTGGCACCTCTTCCCCTCTTACTCCATTCCCAGACACTTGCCTACCTAATTCTAATACAGGTGAATTATTCTGAATCAACTTCCACTGGGTCATGGCTTCATTATGTGATTGTCACTCCAGCTGAAAGATTGAAGTGGGAGAAATTAAGCATAATGTACATTGTAAACTGAGACTGAACTAGAATTGTAGCTGTCTGAGCAACTGAGAGTGCAGCTTGGTTGAGCTGAGCCTAACCAGTGATGGAGCAGCTACAACACCTTGTAAATGTAACCAAGTGGCAAATCAGTCTGAATATTTTCAATGAACTGTCAACACATGGTCTGCAAGCATGAGTTATTAGTGAATAGTTTTGTGTAATGTATACCTGCAGAATTTCACAAAATGTTCGAAGAGACGTGAAAGGTGAAATGCAGTGAATAAATTATTCATAACAATTATTCACTTAGCGCTATTCATCACTGAGATGAGACAGAATTATTGACTGGACATGGAAACAAAATTTCATTTCAGAGAGATGATATTAAAATACTGGTGTGTTAGTGTAATTATGCTGTGACTGTAAAGACTTTACTATTCTGCAGTAAAATATGCCATGGCATTGTTGCAAGATTGATACTCTCCATGGCTAGTACACTGGATTTTTCCTTTAGCTACATAATGGAATATAGGTACTCCATTGGTCTCTTCCCTTAGTGAGACAAATTTTTGCTTATTTTCTTTGTTTATAATTTGCTGATGGGCAAACTGTGCTCAGCTGGATGGAATGGAGACTGGTTAAACTGGAAGTGGTAGATAATATGGGCTTTAAGCATTGTTCCTTTGCTTGGATGCCAGTCTGCAGCTCCTGTGATTGTGAAGGAGGGGGCCTTCTCTTACCACTTGCATGTTCAGCATGTGAGCATGGGTGCTGCCCCAGCTCTGTGAATATCTGCACTGAAATGTGAATAACCTGGCCAGCAGGTTGGGAAAGCAGTTAAAATGTTATCTTTGGTGCAGTTTCCATCCACATACAACCAGTGGGTCTAAATGGTGATTGTAAATGTGTATTCATGTTTCTCCTACATAGGGGATGCTTCCTTTAATCAGCTCCTTAGGTTTTTGAAACATTTCCTCTTGATTTGCTTCATAAGGTACAAGATGAATACTAGCATGTCTTGTGGAGCACATGCATGGCTATTTGCTATTGGCATGACCCTAATAATCCAAGTCTTATAAGAAATTGATATGTCATTGTGCCAGGAGCTGCTTTTCTGCAAAAAGATCTTGTGTTTCCTGGAGCTGTCCTGTGCAGCACAGTCTGTCCATGGGCACTTAACTCTGCAGTCCTTGGGAGCCATTGGTGTATTGAGGCATAAATGATTCTTCTCTCCTCAGCCATTGTGTTTTCCCTGCACTGTGAGCTCCTTGCTGTATGATCCATCTCCTGCAGGTGTGCTGTAAGCATGGGATCACAGAAGGGTACCACTGGTTTTGAACTCCTTGCCTGAGGGACAGAACATGAGAGAAAATGAGTTGTCTGATTTCAGCACCACAAATTGAGCGTTGAGTCAATCCAAGCAGTTAATTTCAGATCAGGACTTGAAATCACTTTCATACTTCTCTGCTCTTTCCAGTTGTCCTGGGCTTATTTTCAAAATTACATACTAGAACTGCTGTTTATCCATTGCAGATGAGCACATATTGGTTTGTACTGGAAGGCCCAATTTGTTCCACCCCAGTTAAAGATGTTGGCCTAAAAACAGGAAAGGGTCACATGGACTGCAGCAACATGTTTGAGCTATATTAGCTGTAGCTTTGGCTGTGGTTACTGAATTGCTTTCACTCTACCAGTGGCAGACAGTCTTCCAGCAAGAAGGGAGGCTTTTCAAAATGCTAATAAAAGCTTTAGTGCTCCATCATCATCATCTTGCAGAAAACAATGTCTAGATCAATCCATCTCCTTCTAAATCTTTAAAGAAACAAAATTTAAACTCATTTTGCCAAGGCCAAATGTCAATCATAAGAAAAAAATCTATATGAAATTTTAATTGCAAGATGTTCAGTGCAAATTTAATGAGTGAAATAAGAGATCTGAGAATTCAAGCATGCTCAGCTCATGCATAATGTTGACTTAAATTGGCTCTCTAGAGGTGCAGGGAATTGCGTTTTTAGAATTTACACACTGATAGAGCAAATGTACTGGGCCCTGTAGGTTAAGGTCATAAATCAGAATCATTTAACTGCCTTTGAGTGATTGCTACAGACTATAATGGCTGGGAGAACTGGCTTCATCTACAAGTGATCACTCTGCTTGGATTATTGAAATGCTATTCAATATTCATAAATCAGTGATCATTAATCCCCCAAATAGTTCCTGTCAGCTTTCTAAATAAATTTCCTACTGGCTAATTGAGATTGAAGGAGACTAGCTTGCACTGCTTCAGAATCAGGACAAGTGAGTGCTTTGCCTACCTAGGATCAGAAAAACATCTATGGGGAAAATGGAACCATACTGGGTACATATGTGGCTGCTAAAATTGTCACATTTAAGCTGTTAACTGGAGAAGCCTTTCTTAGCAGCTTTTGCTCTCATGAGTTACAATGACTATAAAAAGACTTTATTTTTTATGATGAAGACATTTGTGTGCTGAGCATCAGAAGCAGCTAAGATGCCAATGGGTGGCATTCCTCACAGCACAGAGGGCAGGTGCAGAGAGACAAGGACCTGCAGCCCCAGAACTGCATTGGTGCAAGATGCAGCTCTCTATAAAGAGGGGAATTCTCAAGCTGCACTTACTAGTGATTGACAGGAACCCAGGTGTTGTATTGGTGGAGTGCCCAGAGGAAGGAGGGAATGATGAATCTGACTCCATGTTTTTAGAAGGTTAATTTATTATTTTATGATACTATATATATAAAAGAATACTGTACTAAACTGTACTAAAGAATAGAGAAAGGATACTTACAGAAGGCTAAAAAGATACTCATGAAAACTTGTGACCCTTTCCAGAGCCTTGACACAGCTTGGTCCCAGTTGGCCGTTAAGTTAAAACAATTCACATGAAACTAATGAAACAATCACCTGATGGTAAACAATGTCTAAACACATTCCAAAGTAGCAAAACACAGGAGAAGCAAATCAGAGAATTATTATTTTCATTTTTCTTTGAGGCTTCTCAGCTTCTCAGGAGAAAAATCCTGGGCAAGGGATTTTTCCAGAAAATAGGATGGTGACACCCAGGTACTACAGAAAAGCACCATAAAATTAAAAAAAAAAAAAAAATCACCCCTGTTCCACAAATGCTTTATGAAAAACAAATGTTCCTTAAATAGCAGGTTTCAGATTCAGTTGAATCTGAAAAGAAAGAAGTTAAAGTTCATAGCTTTGGTGCTGGGATGTAATTGATGGATTTTAACTGTGTGGAGGTTTTTATTAGGCACACATATTAGTGTAGTTTAATGTTGTTTACCACTGTAGCTGCTAATATTTGAATGGGAGGAATATTATAGAGATACTAATAGTCTGTGTTACCTTCCTACAGCAGCTGTGAGATGGGATTGCCAGCTTTCAGCACTGAAGGTGTCTGAAAGCAGAGTTCTGAGCTGTAGGGGATCTGATTTGGAGCCCATGTCTGATTTGGAGCCCATGCCTGATTTTGGAGCCCATGTCTGATTTTGGAGCCCATGTCTGATTTTGGAGCCCATGCCTGATTTTGGAGCCCATGTCTGATTTTGGAGCCCATGTCTGATTTGGAGCCCATGGCTGATTTTGGAGCCCATGTCTGATTTTGGAGCCAATGTCTGATTTGGAGCCCATGTCTGATTTGGAGCCCATGTCTGATTTTGGAGCCCATGTCTGATTTGGAGCCCATGTCTGATTTTGGAGCCCATGTCTGATTTGGAGCCCATGTCTGATTTGGAGCCCGTGTGGTTGCTGGGGGTCCTGGACTCAGCACCATGAGTGTGCAGCACCTGAGAGCTCAGTGATCTTTCTGTCCAGGACCATGGGAATGGGCCACATGCCTGAAAAATGCCATCCTTAGCTCAGTTCCCTGAGGTGGGTGGTTTTGGAGGTTTCTGGAGGGTGTCCTGAGGAGATGAGAATGCTGTGCCAATGCTTGGTGAATGACTACAGGTGTCTGTCTGCTCTTCCTGCCCACTGGAAATTTGGGTCCACATGAGCCAGCTTCCACTAAGTGTAATGGGGCAGGAAGGGATTTATTGTAGTAATTACACATCCTCTGAACAGAGAGAGACACAGTTCTCCCAGGAAAATCCTGGGAAACTGTGTAGAAGCTGTAAGAAATGTAAAAGAAAAAAAAATTCAAACAATTATTATCTCTCTTTCTGTAACCATTGTTTATAAATATAATTCTCCAAAGTGTGCTATTCATAGTTCACCAATAGTGTAAGAGAAGATTCCTAAAAACCAATCAAGTCTTAAGTCCACCATTGTTTTTATAAGAACTGTAAATTTCTAACAATAAAGTGTCTTTTCATGCCTTCTAATGATAAAGTCTCTGTATCACCTTTTAACTGTCCCTGATACCCCTTCAGTGATAAGTTATCATTATCAGTTTCCTGCAACCAGACTGGGGAGAAAACCCCTTCCTTCAATGCACTGACAGGGGACCTTACTGCACATGAAACCTGTTTTTTTCATAGCTTGGCTGTTCACTCAACTCCTTCTTTTTCTCTTGTCTTGTTGAAATGTTGTTCTTGCTTGGAGAGCATGTATTTCTTAAAAAAACCCCTATTTTTGTTTAAATGCTTCTCCTCTCTCATAGTTTCCATCTTCTCTCCATTTCATTTATGTGGGTATTTACTTTTAGGAAAAAAAGAGGAAGAAAATTGAGTATTTAGTGAAGAGCAATAGAAGTATTGTAGAAATATGGCATTTATAGGTGCTAGCACTGACAGGGATGCTACTCCATTGGCAAGATGATGTGCAATATCAAAAGTCACAGAGGAAAGGAGGGATGCTCACACCTTGTTGGAATTATCTCAGAATATCTTTTGTTAATAGGATTTACTGGAGGATGAGCTTGAGAGAAGGATTTATTTTTTCATCTATTTCTTACATGCAGGACTTAAATCAGAACTGATGTGTATCTAGATTCCTTTCATATCAGTACTACCAGAGCTCCAGGTAAAAAGCTAATTGTATCAAAAAGCTGTACCTAATTTGACAAAGAGCAGGTTTTTTTGGAACATGTATGAAAGGATTAAGCAATGTATTTAGGAATAAGTATTACTGCTGCAATCTATGCTTTTAGTGCTCTCAGCACTGACCACTGCTGATGCTAACATAAGTCCTTTAAATACACTACTAATTTCAATTAAAGTTTAGGATGTGATGAAGTTTGAGGGGCAAACCTCAGCTTTTTTCTCTCTTCTATTGCTGTTCCACTTGTAGTAGTTCCACTTGTATTGTATGTTCCACCCATCTCTGCCTGGCTGCTGTGCTAAAATATCAATGTCCATCCTGTTAGACAGTTACACCTTGGGCTGGAGCACTCCCTGCATTCACTGACATCAGCTGATGTTCTATTGCTTTGAAATAATAAATTCAGATGGTCAAGGTTGCAATTTCTTCTGCTATGAAAGTTTTTTTCTTCCTATTACAGGTGCTTCTACATGAGACCTGTTTATAAGGGGGAAATGTTTCTATTTTATGCTGTATCATTATTCAATGACTTTGCTTGGTGTTGCAGTTTTGTTAGTGATAAACTGTAAATGCCTTTGCAATCTCTTAGGCTTCATGAGTCAGAGAATGACAAAGTAAAGAAACCAAAAATGACACTGTCATTGCAAAGTCTATCCAGCTGCAAAGAATCAGCTGTTTATGTGCATTGTTTTTTCCACATAGCTCCAAACTGTGGTTTTTTTGCAATGATTTATTTACCTTTTATTTGCCTTTTTGTATGCTTGAAACTATCAGCACCTGGTTGTAAGGATTTTTAAATTTTTATTTCCATTACTATACCTCCAGTTCTTACTTTCTTTTGCTCTTGCAGTGGCTTTTCTCAAAGAACAGACTGTGATTCTGGGGAGCTTGGCATCAGTAGGGAGCACACACTAAACTGAAACAAGGATATTCTCATATCTGCATTTTTCATGCTAATTTGTCACTGCAAAAATTGGTTGTGAAATGATAAATAGCCAAACCTTGTTATGTCTTGTAAATAGTCTAATCCCATTGTCGTGTCAGATCCTCTAATCTCGATCCAAGTTTTGTCTGTTGATCTAATTAGCTTTTTCATTTGTTCCTGGCAAATTCCTGGCTCTTGGAGTTACTGGGCTGGCTCTTGAGACAGCTGAGGTGGAATGATCCATACGGTTCCTCGTGGCTTTAAACAGAAACATCTGTCAGAAACCAGCAATTCCTTGGCAGAGTTAGCAGGGAGCAAACTTGCATGTCACAGCAGTGCTGCTGCTCCAGAGTGGCTGAATTTGGTGAGATATTCCTGGGGAGTGCAGAGCCCACAGAAATCAGCTCTCCCTGCCAGGAAAAGCTGTAAGAAGCACTGGTGACCTTCACAGAAAAATGAAAATGGATGGTACTGACTTATTTTCATTCTTTGTTCATATTGGCTTCCTTTCCTTTGTTGAAGAGGAGGTTTCAGCATTTTTTTCTTGCTGGTTAAAAATGAACTTAAAATTTGATTTTTTTTTTTTAATTTTTAAAGTAATAAGGGACTTTTTCTGAAGTGTAGAGCTATGAGTTCGAATACTGTCCTGAACAGAGATGATCTCTGTAAATTAGAGCCTAACTTAAACTAATCTGGAAGGAGGGTACACATCTGTAGTGTGTACATGAGAACTATATATATATATTCATACATATGTATATAACCTCAAATTTCAGTTTCCTTTTTTCTCTTTCTGTTGCATTGTGCCGGGCATCCTTAAACAGTGTGGTTTCAAAAGAGGAGCTGCTTCCTTGGCACTGAGTCTGCCACCATTCAAGCCACCAGAAACACTTCACTGGTTTAAGGGAGTGGCACTGGGGCAGTGAGGGAATGTCTTGGTTTGCAAAGCCAGGTGTGTGCTAAGGAAGGCAGGAGCCTCCCTTGAAATGGAAAATGTAACCTCCCTCCCTCTGAATTATTATAATTTTGAAATTGAGGGGCTCTCAGGCAAAGATATGGGAATAGAAGTAACAGTTCTTTATTAGGAAAACTCAAAATAAAAATGCTGTAATACAAAACAGCACTGGCAGAGTGAGAGCAGGCCCTGTCCCCTGTGTGTCAGGGGGTGGCACAGCCCCATCCCATGGGGGCTCAGCCCTCCTGCAGTGCCAGCTGTGGCTCTGCTGGAGCAGGGATCCTGCACAAGGGGGGAGTTTTCCTCTGCAGCTCCAGGGCTGCTGCAGATGGGCCTGGGCTCCCTCTGGCCATGCAGGGCAGCAGAAGCTGCTCCTCTGGCAATGCCCTGGGCAAAGGCTGCTGGGCTGTGCCAGGCTCACATTGGATCCAGGTAGGAATGCTTGGCTCCTGCCCTGGGCAATGCAGCATCTCCCCATGGGATGCTGGAATTGGATCAGCCCTGCAGGGACACTCAGTGGCCATGGACAGCAGAGATCTCCTGCAGGGAGGATTGGCTGGGGGAGAGATCAAGAAAACTGCCCCAAGAACAGCAGAGAACTGCCCCAGCTCTGACTGATGGGGACAGAACAGACACCCCCAGCCACATCTTTCAACCTAAGACAGGGAGTTTTGTCAGTGCCTTTCTTTCCTTAGGCCATTGCTCCATGGGAAGACCAGGAGTCACCAGGCAAAGGGCATTAGTTTGTGGATGTTTTAAATTGCATTGTGGTCACAGGCCTGCTCATGAACCTTCAAGGCAAAGCAAACACAATTTCATTGCAGTCCCTTTTCTGCAGAGCATTGCCTTCAGCTGGGGCAGTGCTGCAGTGGCTCGTGTGGATGTGATGGGGGAGCATCTGCTGTGTGCCCCCAGTGCCAGGGCTGCAGGGCACACAGAATGCTGCTCTGCTTGGGTGAGCCATGATACAGAGCCTGGGGAGACCAGAGACAGGAGCTGCCAGCACACGTGTGGCACCACAGGAGCTCCTGCAGGAGGGCATTTGGCAGAGTGCTGACAGGAGATTGACAAGATTGCTGCCAAAGTCTGTTCCAGTGTTTATGGAGCTGAGTAGTCTGCTATGTGTTGGAGTAGTTGTTCTGCATCTTCTACTAAACACAGGCAGTGTAAATTTAAGTTGGATGGAACCTGTGACATGTAAAGTGTAAGAACTGCCAGTACTGCCCTCATCCTGCTGGCACAGGGCAGGTCAGGGCTCCTTGTTGTACCTGCTGTGAGTCAAGAACTGCTGCGGTTTGTGTCTCCAGCATGGACAGAACTGTGCAGAGTAAGGTGATTGTGGGGCTTTTCCTCTGAACCAGGGCTGGGAGCCCACTCTGGGCTGGGACCCAGTGCAGTCCTGGGCATTCCTGGTTTCCTGGGGCAGCCTGGTGCTGAGGTAGAGCCATGCTTGTAGGACCACTAATGAGTGATTTATCCACTTTCTGGTGTTTCACCTGGCAGCTGCTTTTCAGTTGATTCATGCTCTTTGATCTGCCTTAACCTCAAGTTTTGAAAATCTTGCTGAGCCTGTATCAAAAAAACAAAACCAACCCAAAAAGAACCAAAAACCCCAAGCCAAAACAAAACCAAACCACCCTAACAGAAAACTCAAACCAAATCTTGATGAATGGAATTGTTTTCTGATCAAGTTGTGTATATAGCACATAGAGGTTATTCCAGTCCTCTTTACTCAAGATTCATAGGGAATAGGATGATGTACTTAGTAAATACTTCCTGTAGAAGATGTGAATTTTGGAGATAACAGCAATGTGTGAAGCAGAACTATGCAGTTAATTTATCTTAGCTTTGGTCTGCAGGGAAACTAAGATATAGCTTAAGTGTGATTCTTAAACATTTTTGCTTTGACTCACAAATTTGGAAAGTTATCCTCAGAAAATGGAAACCATGTTTTGTTTCTGTTCTGACTCATGCAATACTTGGATCAGTTACTGCTGAGATAAGATTGTTTTGAGCTGAGATGGCTTGAATTACCAGGACATGAATTTTGAGTGAAAAAATGTTTAAATGGAAGCAGTAGAACTGGTCCCAGTGTCTTTAGTAAGATGAAGATTTAGAGTTAAAAGTTTTTGCATGTTGCAGACACCATACAGGTGTTCACTTTCCAGGTGGACTTAAATGACCTGTAGTTAACAAGGAACTCAGTAATTGTTTGCACTACATGTTTCAGTCCAGAAAGTGAT
The DNA here is from genome assembly GCF_051311805.1 of Agelaius phoeniceus. Taxonomy (NCBI): domain Eukaryota; kingdom Metazoa; phylum Chordata; class Aves; order Passeriformes; family Icteridae; genus Agelaius; species Agelaius phoeniceus. The sequence continues at coordinate 8,675,462 of NC_135284.1, forward strand.
TTTTACCTCATTCTACACTAATTAAGCATGTTATCTCTAATTTTTGTGGCTGTCAAAAAAAAAAAAGAAGGAAGGAGAACTGATGGATAACACTTATAGACTCAATATTAGATTATCTTTAGAAGTTCAGTTTTCACTTAAGGGAGACTGCACATGCACAGAAAAGCATATGTTATTTTAATGTGTAAATCAATAAAGCTGCCTTGTTTTTTCTGGTTTTATTCCAGTATTGATGGGATTTGTAAAAGTCTTTTTGAAAACAGCATCCTGTCTGTCTTGGGTTTTCAGTAGGAAGGATCAATCAATTTCTCTGGGAAAGTTTTGAGAGACTATAAACCAAAGAGATATGATCAGTGATTCTGAAAACCAAGATTAACCTAAGTACTGATGTTTTCCAGCCAGGCCCTTGTATGCTTCTGGAATATTTGCTGAGCCAGCTGGGAGCTGTGCTCTGCTTAAACTCATCAGCTCCTCCTGAAACCAAATACCTGGGAAATGCAGAGTTCAGGATGGTCAACCCAATCATTCCTTCTGGCTTGAAACCTTTCCTGCCTTTGACTTTTTATTTGGGGAGCACAGCAGGAAATAACAGTAATATTTAAAGAAAAGGGTAATGGGGAATAGGAAAAAACCCCAGTTTTTTTTTAATTACTTTTTCTCTCAATACTGCACGATGGCTGATTTTGCTGTGCAACAAACATGGCACCCTCAGAAATAAAAGGAAAAAGAACATCTGTACAGAGGAGCCCCTGGGATGAGTGTGTGTGGGGAGCTGTTCTCAGTAAAAGGGACTATAATGATTATATTTCTGAAATGATTGAGACTAATAAATGTTGATATGTAAAAAGAAATGATCCTTTTTTATTAGTCCATTGAGGTGGGCTATAATTTTTTTATGTTCAGGCTCTGATCAGAAATTGAAGTGACATATGGAATCAGAATTGAAATACAGCTCCATGGAATACTTTGTCAGTAGGAAAAAATGCATATGATAAAGCTGCTGAATTTTTGGCATCAATTACAACACCAGCTTGTGAGCACTGGTGAGAGACATTCAGGCCCAGGTTTCAGCAGTACTGTGCTCTGAATAAATGGAGAATTTCAGATAACTGCATTTCCCTTTTCTGTTCCAAGTATGTGTGGGTATTCTGCAGGGTTTTTATCAGATTGAATTGTAATCAGGAGCAGTCATTAGTTTGCTGCTTGGCAGGATAATTCCCAAGAATCAGAAATTTGAGTGAAATTCATGCTTTTCCAAACTTCGAGATTTTATGCCTACCAGATTTTTCAGGATGTTTCACAGCTTGGTTCCAGTGCACATTTGAGAAGTGTAAATACTCTCCAGCTGAAACAGAAGTGCCCAGGGCTAGGGCCAAGGGGACTCTGAATTCTGTTGTCTCTTGGCTGGAAATGGTGTTAATGGTGAATTATTCTTTTGTTGGAGGGCACAAAGCTGAAGCCCAAAGATCTCACAGCTTGCCAAGGATTGTGGTCAAATATGATGACTGAAAACAAAAACCTTGATGATGCACAATTCCACCTTGGATGACATTTTTGAATTAAATTATCCAGTGATACTCACTGAGCCTGGCACATTCCACAGGGAGGATCACAGGGTACAATGCCAGAGTGGCCACCTCCACCCAGGATGGCCTCCCAGGAGCTGAAAAACCTGCCCAGACCAAAACTTCCATGAGAAGTGACAGTCCCTCTGGGGTCTGAAGGCACAGTGGGTGTCATGGGGAAGATAAATTTGCTTCCAGCCCTGGGCTGACTGACTCAACTAACTCACAACACAAAGGAAATTGTTTTTTCACCTCTGCTTAGGGCAGGAGGAGGAACATTCTTTTCCCCCCTGAAATGTCCTGATGTGACAGATTCTCCTGGGGCTGGAGAATGAAGAGGGAGAGAGTAAACAGGAAGTCCCAGGAAAGGCCAACCATGCAACATCAATCTGATCATGTAACCCCACTAAACTGGTGCTCCCAGAAAGGGGGTGAGGAATTGGAGACTTCCTACTGAGAGGCCCCATTTGCCATCCAGACAGTCTCTAGGGAAGTCTGCCTGCTGGGAGCTTGGTTCCAGACTGTCACAAGAGGCTCTGAGGCTGGTCAAGCCTCTGCACTCTCATCTCTTCCCACTCTTTCAGGTAGGGGTGAATGACACTGTGAATATAACTGTTAGTCCTAAGTGAGGTATGTGACTTTGTTATCATATCAATTTACTTGAACATATCTTTCTAGAGATGCTGCAACTTTGTAATTAAAAGAAAAGGGGGAATTGTGGGGGGGGATAGAATGTAAGGAAATAAAGATAGTGCAGAAGGTAATCTCACCCCTGAGGAGTTGCAGCTGCACTAATTATCAAAGATTAGTAATAGGCCTGCCCTTAACAGGCCACAGCTGTGTCTAGCAAGGATGAGTGCTAAAGAAGAGTGAGTTACCTGGTTGAGAAGAGAGTTTGGAGTTTGTTGGCTGTGCTGTGAAGAAGAAGGAGTGAGTGCTTTGAGGAGATGCCCATGAGAAATCACCAAAAGGTATGGAACTTTCATAATAAGATGACAACATGCCACTGCAGAGGGGTGATGCTAGAAATACCAAGTGGGACCTTGTATCCCTTGGAACGATATTCGGAGGGTCAGGAGATGAGGGTCTGCTTCATCTTCCTAGTTAGAGAAGAAAATTTGAGAAAAAGGAGGTGAACCAGGTGAATGCCTGGCTGCAGAGCTGGTGCCATGTTCAAGGTTTTGGGCTCTATGATTTTGGGCACACCTTCAAGAACTGGGCCTGCTGGTAATTTAAGGTCTCAGCTGGCCAAGTGGGGTAAGAGTGTCCTGGACAGCAAATTGGCTAGACTTATCAACAGAGCCTTAATCTACATTTAAAAAGATTCAAACTTTCAATTTTTGTAATATCTGCTGTAATTTCCTTTCCATTCTGTCTTTAAAAGAATTTAAATTTTGAAATCATTATGGTGCCTCAGTTATTGCAACAAACATATTGCACAGCTCTGCCCCTTCTGTCCCATTTCTTGATGCTGGAGTCCTTTCTCTTCTAGGGTGACTCCAGTAGAGAGACTGGTGGTGGTTTATGAGGAGCTGTCTTTCAGGGGCACAGATACTTTGCAGTACTTTGAAATTTTTTTCCCTTCCTACTCTGTAAAGCTCTTCCCAGGCTCTCTCCTCCAAGTTTAAAGTGCCATGTGCTCTGTGCTATTCCAAGCTTCTCTTTGGCAGGGAGAGAAAGGCAGCCTGTTGTGCTGTAATAATAGTCACCCTCATTCTTTGAGGGTGCCATGTGTTGTGTTTTGGAGCCAAACATATTTCTGATTGTGTGATACCTAAATCTACTACCCAATATTTCCCATGCTTAAGTTTCAATAAAAGCCATTCCAAGTTGCCTGTATTCCAAACAGAGTGTGTAATCTCTTTATTATGCCTGGCCTGGCTTGCTGGGCACATGAATAAACCTGGCTGTGTGTCATGATGACTGTTTGTATTGCCTGACAATAATTGGAACAGAGGTAAATAAAATCAGTGTTTTGTCTTCCCTTAGATTGGACTCATCAGCAGATGGGGAATGCTGCCATCCTTTCTTTATTTTTGGCAAGGCCCTGCAGAGCTGACAGACCCCTGCTACAATGGAAAGAGATGGTTCAATAACGTTTAGGGAAGAACTAATAATATGTCAGTTATTTCTGCAATGCTTGGAATATGGTTTAATTTGATCATTTAAATGTATTTTTTTTTAAATCTTAAAGAAACCTGCTTTATTACCTGCCTCCTGGTTTGACATCTGTGTAGCAAAATGTGAGCATTTGGAATATGCAAAGTGAAATCAAAGTGTAGAATTCCCTTTGAAGCTTAGTTTCTCACTCTTTTCCCTCCCCACCTTTTAATATTTGGCCTGCTGTAATTTCATTTTTTCTGAAATTTTCTGTGTAATTGAAAGAGGGCTGAAGGAACAAAGCAAATATTTACATTGCACAAATGCCACTTGATGTGATTAGTTAAAAGCAATCTATTTAAAATTTAATATGTGTATTAAACATATGCACACACGTGCATGCACACACAGGGAAGCCAGGAATAAATTCTGAGTTTAGGTAACCTATGCTGTGGAGAACACAGAACTTGTGTTTCCAGGCTCTGGAACACAGTGTCTGGATAAGGATTTTTGACCTTTAGGTTTAAGGAGCAAACCCAGCCCTAATTCACTTCAAATGTAAAAGGCATTTTCAGCCTTGTGGTGCTGCCTGTGCCTTGGTGTGTGTGGCAGGAACCTCCTCTGGAACCCTGGGCTGCTTTAGCCTGGCTTAGGGGCCAGATGTTCCCTGGCTCCTGGACCTGTGGATTTTATTGAGATGAGCAAGAAACTGGCCTTGCCCATGTGCTGCCTGTCCCTGCCTGGTGCAGGGGGCTCCTGGGGCAGCCCCTTGTCTCAGACAAGGGGGAGCAGGGATGGGGCTTGGCTGGTGCTGCCCCGTGTGGGGTACCTTGATGCAGTGCAAATGAGGCCAATATTCCTCTCTCAGGGCTATATCTGGAGCTCCTGTGCTGCTCAAGGATCAAATTTTTCTACAATCTGTAGGTCTTACATGTTCATGAACTTGTTCAGGTGCTGAAGCTGCTGCATGACTTGAGCAAATGGGCAGTCACGAGTTCCCTTTCCTGCTTTGCCTGAAGCTCGAGGAAATGCTGCTTTTATCTGGTCTCTTTTATGTCTGAGACAGAGATGGATGAGTAGGAGGAATGTGAGGAAACACAAGCTAACCCAGCCAAGTGATCTGAAAAATAGATCCTGGACATGGAAAAGACATTATTTTCTGGAGATCAGCTGATGCTGACTTACTGAAGAGAGGAATAATGATTTTCAAGAAAGTTGAATGATCCTCTTTTATTTATAATTTTAAAGTGACTTTGTGAAGTGGTTTATGGCAAATTTAGATAGATGAAAAATCAAATATCTTGCTTATCCTTTTTTTAAATTTCCTTGATGAGTTTTACCAATGATACTAGGGTATGGAAAACAGTATTTAATTATTCCCAGAGGAGATGAAATCAAAGGAATTAAAATAAATGGAAGAAAACCACTCCAGATCTGCTAAAGCTTGTGGTTTTTGCAAGGCTCTTTCTCAGCCCTTTGATGGCTAAGTACTACAGCTCCTCCACTTCTGGGCTTCAGATCACTTTTCCTGGTCTCTGTGGTCTAAGAGGTGGTGAAGCCTCAGCATTGAAGAACTTTGGGGTGAGTCTGACCATGCCTCACCCCTGTGCTCACAGCAATAATTTCACCTTGCTCTTATGTCACCCATAAAAGACCTTGACCCAAAAGGAAGAGAAGGCAGATGGTGAGTCAGGCAAGCTTCAAGAGGCAATCAGCTGCTGAGATGGAAATAATGAAATGAGGAGATTTTGCAGAAAAGCATCAGAGTCCTTGCAGCAGGGGTGTCCTGAGATTTGTTTTGTGCCAGCTGTGGTGGTCTGGGGAAAGACTTTGCTTGAGCACATCTTCAGAGGTGACACTGAAATGTCTGAGAGAATCTCCTTGTGGTTTAGGTCCCTCATGAAAATCTCACTGTGCAGGAATATCTTGAACCATCCACCATGCAAAAAAAGAATTTATCCATCAGGGAAATAGACATTTTTGTTATGGTTTTCACAATATTCTTAACACTTTTGTAACAGTCTAATATGGCTTCTGGGGAACTGAAGGATCAAGATTCACCAAACCTGATGTGTCAGTTAGAGGAGGCAATAATATTTAATATGTGTTATAAAGCCTGTTGCAGTAAATGGCTGGATTAAAAGAGTATCTTAACAAAATCCTGGAGCACAGAGAAGGAGCCATGTAGTGTTTTTGTACTGATGCCTCTTTTTCTTATGATCCTCTTTTAATGTGGCTTTGAAAATTGCCCAGCAGTACAGCATTATTTGGCTTTGCTTCAAATGTTAAGACACATTTCCTTTTTTTCTAACCTAAAGGAGACCTTTATATGGAGTATAAAAATCACAATATCACAAGTCAAGGACCATTAACTGAGTGTAATGCTGGGGGGATGTATGCTTTGAACATTGTTTCCATTATTCAGAATAGATCAAGTTTCAGCCCAAATAGAAATGAAAGGCTATTGAGGAAACATTGCAAATACCTGAAATTCTAACTTTTACTTTGCTCTTGTTAACTATATGTGATTAAGGAAGAAAGGGAAATTGTTAAGAGGCTGTGCCATTGCAAGTGATACAACCATGACCCTGTCTTAACTATCAGCATGTGTGAAAGTCCATCAGTAGTCACAAAATTCCCTGAACTTTTAAAATGCTTTCCTTTGATCCATCAAACTAAAAAGAATAACATATTCTTGAAAGCACAAGAAAACTTAATTTATTTGCCAGTATTATTCACATATGGGATTGTATTTCTGCCTGATGATAAAATGATGCAATTGTGTCTCATGGAAAATGGTTTCTTACCACTGTGGAATTGTTAGATTTTACAAATTCCATGATGCTTTTGATTGGTTTGGTAGGTAAAGGAATTATAGAGATGTAAAAGTGTAGCCTTGGGCTTCACAGTGCTGACTTTTCAATAACTGCTTCCTAGGGGCTTTATTTATCAATTTAAAGATGGTATGCTGGCCAACTTGTGAACATTTTCCTTCTTTGGTGGTGTTGCCAGGCTTGTCTGCCCTTTGCTCTTACCCAGTCTTACCCAGAGCACTAGGCAAAGCTCACTTCATCCAATTTGCTGGAGATAATCATGTTTTACTTTATTTTTGGGACTTTTCAGTGCTCAACCATCAGATAATGGCCATTAGAAGATGTTTTTGGAACACTAAACACTTGTTCTTATTCATGAATGTGTATGTGTAGGGCTGGTTTTATGAAAACCAGACCTAATTTTTAGTTTGCCAATTGGCTGTCCACAAACTACAGCAAACCAACAATTCCTTTGGGGACAGCACTCCAGCACATTCTGCTACCAGTTTTGTAGAGAGGGAATGCTAATATTTGTTCTTTCCTCACCCTTTCTAGAGAGCAGATGTTTGTGCTTTCTCACAAGACCATTGTTTTTAACAGTTTAAAAAATAGATAAAGTGGGGAGGGGAATTATTATTGATTTCAGTTCTTGCCACAGTTCTGTATTGACAGAGAAAAAAATACAATAGAAGAGGCGGAGGTGGAAATCAGAGATGGCTTCTGTAATTGCCTACTCACATCATAAAGATTCTTAATCTGACCTAATGTTTTCTTAATCATTCTTTTCAATATATGGAGGTTGCTCACTTAAATGGATTTCAACTGAAGCAGAATTCTCTAATTAGACAAGAATAGTGGAGGAATTGACCATTATCTCCAGTTTTGAATTTTCAGGCAGCCTGTATTAGCAGTCATGCTTCTGCCAGCTGATCTTTAAACATGGAAATACTGTATCAAGAGATTACTGTTCAGAATTGTTTTCACTAGTCTAATAGCTTTTTAATTTATAAAATAGCTTACATTCATCAGCAAGGGGCAAAGGTAATCAAATTTACTCAATCAACTAAGTTATTTTGCCCCTCTTAGCTGATGACAGGTTAAACTGTGATATTAAACTAGCAAACTGGGAATTTATAATTTTTTTTATAATCTTGTAAACAGTAGCCCATGCAGTCAGTGAGTTGAAGTTGTGGGATTTTCTAGCAAGTAATACAAGGACCTTGTAGGACTGAAGTAAAAGTGCAGAGAGTTGGTTTGGTAGTTTGTCAGCATTCTGAGTAATTTTTTGTTATTTTTCTTCATTATACTCTTGAAGGCTCATCTGTGTAAGGGAGTGTCCTAGGGTGACTTTATGATGTTGAATTGTATCCCCGTTTGTCTGTTTAGTCCAGAAATAAGTTTTGCACCTTTAAAACTAGGTCTGAGAGTGAAGAGGGGGTGAGAAGGAGAAGCAGTGGAATGTCTGAGGGGCTGGATTCAAAACCAGGGAGAGGAGAGCTTCAGCCTTCCTTCTCCTGGACTCTTTGTGGATGGACAGACAGCGGGACAGAGCTCTCCTTTGCTTTTTAGGATTTTTAAAGTTTTATTTTCTCTTTAGTTTTTTTTTTTTTTTTTTTTTTTTTTTAAGCCAGCTGAGGCAGTGAAGTTCCCTGGACTGTGGCTTTTCTTTTTCTTGGAACTGTTCAAACCTGCTCTGGACTGAAAACCCAGAAGAACTCTGGGAGATCACACCAGGGCTGGAATTTGGCATTTTCCAGTGCAGGAGGGACTGGTAAGAGACTGAGGGAGCCAAGGCAGTGGTCAATAAATACTGATTCTTTTACAAGCCCTAAGATATGAGATTAGAAAAGTTAACACAAAGAAAGATGACTGTGCTGAAGGACAGTCAATGTGCATGTTAGGATTTGAACTCTGATGCCCTTTGCTCTATTACCAGGCTTGGGATTAATCCTTATTCTTTGATACTCCATGGTTAAATAGCATGCAGTCAGTTCTGGAGTTGCAAAGTTAACTCTTTTCTCCTGGGTTTGGCTTTGTGTCATCCTCTCTGGCTCAGTAAAACACAGCAGAAACATCAGTAGCCTGTGAATAAAATGCTTTGTCTCTCCTTGGGTGTTTACTTTTTCAAATACATAGATTCTTTTAATAAATGTATGGAGACTTCCACCAGATTTCTGGAGTGCCCAAAACCCTGAAGACTGAGAGTCCTGAAGTCATTGCTTATTGCTATACAGCTTCTGAGGAGCTGAAGGCTTTAGAAGCAGGGAAGTTTCAGTAAATTCAAGGCAGTTTGCCTGGTGATTTCCCAAGCTGGCAGGGAGCCTTGCAGTCCTGGCTTGTGAGTTAGCTGGTAGTGAATTTAGGACTTCTTTATCCCCAGGTTTCCACAGCATGCTGGGATGATTGCTGCAGAGCTATGAGGAAATGAAGTAACTTTCCAATGGAAATCTGCTTGGTTTTCATCAGAATTTTGTCCAAATTAATGAACTGTTTTGATGAAATTGATTTTTATTTTTTTCTTCTAGTAGAGAATATTCCATTGAAAAGTTTCTGAGTGACTACAGGGACCTGTGCCTCTTATTACAGCTTCAGTGGTGGTTGCCAGTTGTTTCAATTTCTTTGCTTGAGATGATCTGGATAATGCAGATATCGTGCCTGCTATTCTCAAACACAAGAGAAAAATCTTTAAAAAAAAATCTGCAATGTAGTTTATGCAGTGAGCAATCAGAAGACACATGCTGTAAGCTGTTACACTCTGTCTTGTATATGTAAGTGATTTATTAGCATTGATTCTTTGTGGAGTTCATAAATGTAAGGAGATTAAAAAAAAGTACAGATTAGTGTACATGAAAAAAAAATTAGTGTACATGAACGAAGTAGTGTTCCATGAAACTTTCCTACAATGAGGGTTGCCTGTTTTTGCCTTAGTAGTAGTCCTGGTTTCCAAGTAATGGACAGGAAAATTATATAAAATTTATATCTAATATATAAAATTATATAAAATGTTTTGTCATTCATGTTCTGCTTATACAAATCACCTATTCTGATTCCTGCTTGCAGGAACAGAAGCACTCACTGTGCAGTTTAAAGGATGCCCATCAGTTGTGCTTGTCTTGAGAAGGGAAGGATTATTGGAAGGGATTTGAGGAAGAGAAAGGGAGAGAGAGCAAAGCTCCAGGCATGAACTGAGGCTGACTGCTGAGCACAGGCCTGCCACATCCAGTAAGGGCACTAAAAGAGTAACTGAGGCCCTTGGATTCATGCCTAGGCAGATACTTTGGTCAGAGCTGATGGGAATGGAGTCTGAAGTGGCTCTGAGACAGCAGCAGCAGCTGCAGAAAATGTGGCCTGGGGAAATAAATGGAACACAAAAGATGTAGGTGTGTGGAGTTGAAAGAATTTTGCCCTGAAAAACTGAGTTAACAATTTCACAAGTGCTGTACAGACCAGCCAAGATTCCAGCTCTTTTTAAACTCTGGAGAGGATCAGCATACAGAAAAATGCCATGACATTTTTTATCCTAGGGATGTGTTGCTGAGTACTCACTGTACTCAGCAACATTGTGCTTCAATGTGTTCAGTCAGGAGTGATTTCACATCTCTTCAGGGACAGCTCCTCTGTTCTGGAGCAACCAGCCCTGCAGAGTTAAAACACAACAGCTTTGTACCTGTGTAGTGAGAACTGCAGTTGCCACAGAGCTCTGGAAACTCCTCACAAATTTTGGCAGAGGTTTCAGCATGACTTGAAGGAATTTTACTGTGTGAAATCAGACATGTCAGACCAGCACTTCACAGAGTTTGGTTTCAGATGCTGGTGGAATTTCACACACAGGTTACGTGTCAGGTGCTGCTTGGTATTTTGGGTGCTGTTCCCTGGGGATGGGTGCATGAGGAGGATAATATGTGGATTTCTGTTAGTGTGGTCACTGATTAGGGAGGATCACTGGTGGGAGGAGCAGACCTCACTGCTCTGTGCTGAGTTATTCCTGCTCAGAGCCTCAGGCAGGGTAGGATGTGTCACTTTGCTTGCTCAGATTTAAACATCTCCTGTGACTCAGAGTCTGCGTGGTTTGGGCTCCAGTGATGGTATTTTCTGCTGTTTATTCTGTGGCACATGGAGAAAATCATCCTTCAGTGGTTTGATCTGCTCCTGAGAATGTTCCTTGGTGGTGAATGAGCTTTTAAGTAGTGTCTGAGGAATATGCTGCAGCTGGGCTGAGTTATTACATCTTTGTTGACTTGCAACCTGAAATCTATATCCTACTGAGTCTTGCTGTGCAGCCATCATCTCTTTACCTTGGGATTATTGATTGCATTAAAATGTTCACTTTGTACTGCACACAGACATGGGGTACTGATTGCTTTTGTCCATGTTGCCACTTGGAAATGTTATTTATGTGGGATCATTTCCAACATTGCTGCCAATCTGGAAAGCAGAATGTTTTATCTTTATTTATTTAAAATCTTTATACAAATAAGTTGCTTACTAAGAGAAAATACAAATTCAAAGGAACAACTTGCCCTCCTTATTTACTTCATTTATTTTGGTGTATCCTCTTCAAATTGAGAAAGCATCAATATTAAATGGAGTTAATCTTTTATTAGTTATGCAAAATCTTTTGTTCCTAATAGGAGATCACCCAGTCTAGATTTGTGGCAGAACATTTTTAGTCATATTAAATGTGTTTGCAATATTGTGTTTTCACATATGTAGGTGTGAATATAATTTTATGTATACAAAATGCATTCCTTTAAAATTTCCTTTTGTTTTGTTTTTTTTTCACATCACAGAAACAAGTTCCCTTTCCATGCAGGTTATTCCCCTCTCTGGACTGTCAATAAAACATGGATTTTTAATGTAATGATATCACCAGGATTCAGATTTTTGAATTGCCATATCAGACCTAGGAATATCCTGTTGTATCAGTTTACCCCAGGCTTTGGCACTCATACTCAAAGCTTTTTTCCTTCACACCAAGCTGTTTCATTAAGCAGGGCTTTGTGGAGTTTCCTCTGCCTGTGTTCCACAGGGACCACTTTGGCTCTTGCTGCCTCTTATCCCAGACCACCTCAGACTGAGGAAAGCTCCTCCTTGGAGTCAGCTTAAAACTTTGGGCTGTTTTTTCCCCCAACACTGCTGAAAGAAATCTCAGGGAGGAAATAAATAATTTGGTTTATTTTTAATTGATTTCCCACCTCAGTCTCTAAGCTTAATTAAGTGTGCATGCATGTTTTTTCAGTGCAATACAATTTAAATTAAAAAATGAAAGCATTTCACTTATGCGGTGACAAACAGAATTAAATATCCTTTTAAAAATATGTCAGTAGGGTTCACTGACTCCAATCTGATATGGTTGGTTGATTGCATGGTTGGTTGGTTGGTGATTTTTCTGGGGGTGGATAGTGTTCCTTATAAGCTTCCCAGACTTAATTTGCACAGGTATAACTGTCATCTCTTGCTTTCAATGACAAAGCAAAATTTGTTACCAAATTCTGCTTTCAATTCTGGGCACAGAACATTAGAAATACAGAACTTACTGAGGCTTGGAACCATTTATGCTGTCTGTATTCTTATTGTAACCAATATTTTGATTGGAAATTAATTTCTTAACCAACTGGAAGACAAAAACCAGACAGTATTTTATTTTAGGTTTGTAATGGTGGCAAGGCAGAAGACAGGGGCATGAAGCTACAGCAGCTTTATTTTGATACTGTGCATAACAGAATGCATTAAGTGAGTCTCAGGAGTCAGGCTCAAGGATCTCTTGATTAAGGATTGAATTACAGGTATGATTTACTAAATTTGTGCTTGGGGAAAGAAGGAGTTTGATGATGATATGATTGGTAAACTACACATTTCCTCAGCAACATATTAAAGTTAATGGGAATAGCAGAATGGGAAATGCAAAATACTTCTCTAAACTTAGGAAATAAGTTGTCTTGTAAACTAAACCAGAAATCTGTGTCAGTAACTTCCTTACTGAAGAAAATCCAAGGGGATTCTACTCAGACTGAACTTTCTTCTGCTGTTGAAGATGATGTAGTCAGAAGAGCTGTGGCATCAGCTCCTTTGTCTGATTTGGCATGATAATTTTATATGATTGTTTTCAAACATTTAAATGTAGAATGACTTGAAAGCTCTTGTTCCAACGGTTAGGTATAAGGCTAATTTAAATTGCTTTTCCATTTCTTTCAGAATTGCTTGAAATTATATTTGTAGTATCTTTATTTGTAGAGTTGAAGATATTTGTAATATCTTCTTGTTCTTTGTGGGTGAATTTGGCATAGTAGGATCCTTAAGCAGGTTTTGGGTTCCAAGATGCAGTTGCATCCCAACAACACACTACAGCAGGGTTTGGAAAGAGAAGGAATACAGCTGTTGGTGTTTTACATGGATGCAGGGAAGTGAGGGGCTGTGTGATCCAAGTTCCTGTGCTGCAGAGCCAGAACTCTTGGTTCAAGAGCTTGTGTATGCTTTCCCTGCTCTGTCTGAACTGTGTGGGCTCATGACATTCACCCAGCATGGATATGGCAGCATTGCTGCTTCATGGGATGCATACTAATATGTGGGACATCAAAAAATGCAAATTAATATGTGAGGCATCAAAAAAATCCACATCATACCACCCAAAAGTGCTCTTGTCCAGCCCAACATGAGAAATCTTTTCTCTGAGCTTTTTCTTTGGCTGTATAAAGGATGGCAAGTTAGAGCAGGGTTGGGTGTTTCTCTTCCATGGATATAGGTATTTAGGAATTCAGCATTTGTGAGTAGGAGGAAGAAGATGGGAATGGTCAGAGTCAAGTTTTTGAGATTACATCAGTTACTGGCATCCAGTTGAGGCTCTTTTCTTACAGCTCCAAGGGGTCCTGCCACTGCCAGGATTTGAGAGAATGGGTACCAGCCACTTCCATTCTATCCTTCTGTGTTTCATTGGGATGCACAATTGCCCTGTTTTTCTAAAGCCTTTCACTGGCAGTCACTGCATCTTTGGAGCTTTTGACCAAGAGCAGCAGAGCTTTGAAAGCAGAACATTTTTCATAGTGGGAAAAAGGGCTTGGTGTACCTCCAGCCTATGCTTGGGCTCCCTCACCTGCAGACCCAGGATTCATTAAGGAGAGAGCAATCAGTCTTATCTCAAGAGCAGAGAAACATGAAAGGCTGCTTTCTTCTAATATGCAACAAAGCCCATAATTAAAATAAACAAAGTAGCATTAACCAGAAGGTCATACTAGTATTGTTTTTGAAGCCATGAATGGATTTTGAAGTATCAAAGATCCAATCAATTTGTATTTAATGAAGATGTTAGCTACAAACCATGGGAGAAATTATTAGTAAAACCAGAAATGGGTACAAGAAACCAGCTAGAAAACAGCCCAATTTTGTGTTGGCGTTGGGCTGGGGGCCCATGAAGTTGGAATCCCTCCAAAGCAGTGTGTGACTGACTAATCCCAGCAGGAATGGCTTGGAAGGTGCTGGCATTACTCACTGGCAATGCAATGGGTGGGAGCTTTGTCAAATAGGGCAAAAGACCAGAACATTACACTGGGACCAGAGGTTGGTTTTATGGGGTGAAATAATAGACTATTAAATATATTAGTATAAAACTCACATGAATCATAAAGGGCTAGTAATAAGGATTTAATTTTTAAGGTGGGTTTTGTAATTTTGAAGAAGCTGAAGAGGAACATCAGAGCAATTCTATGTCCCAGCAAAACATGGATGGTATAGTCGTGGTATTTATTCTGCTGTTGTGTGAAACAGGAATGAGAGTGTGCCTGGAATCCTGGGCACATGTCAGGTCACCTGCATTCAAGACAAATGAGTTAATATAGCAGCAACTGCAGGAAATACAGAGGGGTTCTGAGCTGAAAGTGGGAAGCTGGGCTTATTCAGAATGAGCACTGGGGCAGGGGACAATTGTGTCTGTGATGTACCTGGAGAAAGGGCTGAAGGAGGGGGGAATACTTAGGAAAAGCTTCATTTAGGAAAAGGTTTTAGCCTTTAGGGCAGTTTATAATAGAATTTTGGGAACAGTTTGCTGGTAGAGTCAGTGGCAATGTATATTTGTAATTTAACATATGTGTGTTGTTTAGGAAATTGTCTGTAAGGTACAGTTATGTTTTTCCATGGCTGATGGAGCTCAGGAAAACATTCTTCCTCCTTCTGTATTAACAAGTGTGCCTGGTCTTGTAGAGATTTTTCCAAATGGTCGTGTCTGTGCATGTACAATTGCAAGGATATTGTGGGGGTTTTTGGTTTTGATCTGCTTTTGTTTTGTTTTTCCAGGTGTAAATATTTTAATTTTGAATGGCTTAGAGACAGGACCTCTGAGTTGCTTTAGATGATGCAATTTAGTTTTCTTATCTTCTACAAAGGCAGGAAGGGTGAGTTCAGCTCACATCTTCACCACATGGCTCAGAAGGTCACAAGACCCCTAGTTACAAGACCTTTTAAGGATTTATTAACCAATAAAACACTGCCAACAAGGATATTTATATTTTTGACCCAATCCTTAAATATTTCATCTTATGGACTCATGCTGCAGTGTAAGCTTTCTTAGCCAATCATATGATGACACAAAACCCAAAACTCTAAACTTTCCTCTACTTAACATGTCTCTGCTTTAAACTATAAATACACATTCTCACTTCTAGCACCCTAAGTTTGGAAGCCTTTTCCAAGGTCTCAGATCAAATCCTGTGTTTAATTCTGAGCTTTGGCTTACAGGTTTTGAGAATTCCCTGCGTTTTGGATTCCAACAGTTTACTTGTGTAAATCTCCATTTCCAAAGTCCTTTAGTTGAAGGACAGCTTTGGATAGTTGAAGAACCCCATGGATTCTGGGGTTTTGTCCTTGTGATTTCCAGTGGTTGATGTTGGATGGGAGCCTCAGGTGAAGGACATTTGTGCTGCATGTGCTGGGCCAGCAGGATGGCACTGGGCAGTCCCCAGCTTGTGCAGCCTGTGGCTCTTCTGGTCAGAGGAGCAGAGAAGAGGCTTCATTTCCAGGGTGTGTTTAATGGCCATGAATACCTGTGACCGTGTTCACAGGGGTCTGAGGATGAGGGAAGAGATGAGGATCTGACTCCATGTTTCAGAAGGCTTGATTTATTATTTTATGATATATATTACATTAAAACTATACTAAAAGAATAGAATAAAGGATTTCACCAGAAGGCTGGCTAAGAATAGAATAGCAAAGAATGATAACAAAGGCTCTGTCTTGGACTCTGTCTGAGCCAGCTGACTGTGATTGGCCCTTAATTAGAAACAACCACATGAGACCAATCCCAGATGCACCTGTTGCATTCCACAGCAGCAGATAACCATTGGTTACATTTTCTTCCTGAGGCCTCTCAGCTTCTCAGGAATCCTAAAATCCCAAGGAAAGGATTTTTCATAAAAGATGTCTACAACAAATACCAAACCCTGTCCTTAAACAGCCAAGAAGAGAAAGGGAGAAAATAAGAAAATAAAAGGGCAAGCAGCTCACACTGGTCCTCTGCCATTTTCTGGTTTTCTTCTTTTTTTTTTTTCTTTTCCCAAAGCCCATAACTTGAGGTCATTTTGGAATTAATTGAAGCTAATGTCTTCACTTCAAAGCAGCAGAAGTTTAAGCCAAATGTACATGCATAGCAATTAAAGACCTGGCAAGGTATTATGGATTGGCTTCTAGAGCAGCAGCTTTCTCCCTGAGCTGTTCCACTTGTTCAGGCCTTTGATGTGCTGCAGAGCAGAACTAGCTGGGCCTGTGCTTAAACAAAGGAGCATTTTAGCACTTGATTCTACAGAGAGTGACTGGTGTGCTATAGTTAATATTTTTAACTGTCTGTTAAATTGGAGAGATTATGAATCTGTGGTATGACTGGCTACAGGAGAATTCTGGGGATAATGAAGAAGATTGCAGGGGGCAAATTGAAAGACTTCTCTTTTATATTGTACAGCATCAGTATTCCTTTAGTGCTAACAAAGATGAGGCCAATTTAGTATAAATCTTCAAAGCAACATGTGTGGATTTATCTGTCCAGTGCTCATTACAGTTAATGGGAATCATGTGGCTGGAACTTTGCAAGTGCTTTGAAAGTGCTCCTTTTATGGGTACATTATAGACCCCCATGTTAGCTGTTTTGTTATTATTTTTATATTGCTCTATTTGTTTTCTTGACATTGAAAAAATCAAACCACTAAACTAATTAAAAACTGCATCACCCCCTCCAGTGCTGAAATAGAGCAAAACACCCATTTTCTAAAGTAAATAAAATATTACTTACATGTAAATCAACTTGAGACACAACAACAATCTCCCCAGGTTTAAATCCCAGAAGCACAAATCCTGATGCTTGTTACATACTTATTTAAGGTGAGCTTAACAGAAAAGTCAAATGTTGGTCCATATATCCATGTTTCAGTTTTGATTTCACTGTGGTGTTAGTCACCATGTGTGGTGCAACATCTGCATTCCTTCATGGGTATCCTGAAGGGGATATAATCTTTTAGGAACTGTTAGGGAAGAAAGACATAATGAAAACAAGAAGATACAAGGCAGGTCATGAGCATAAAAGTGCACCTAGGCAGATGAAGGAGTAAATTGATGGAAGTTTGGCTTTGATTAATTTTTTGATTGTTATCCTATAAAATTCTATGAATAGGCCAATTATTATGGAAAGGAGGATTTTTTTTCCTTCCATTTGAAAATGGGATAAATTAGAGAAAATTTTTAAAATCATTTGAAGCTCATGAATCATGGAAAGCTTTCAGTCTGGTGTTAGGTGCAATACTCTGAATTTTAGGTGAAGAAGATGGAAATCATGGAAAGCTTTCAGTCTGGTGTTAGGTGCAATACTCTGAATTTTAGCCAGCAAGGAGATTGTCAGTGGTCTGTGGCAGTGAGTGGGTTGAATGTGGTGGTAACTGCCTTTGTTTTCTCCCACAGCCTTGTTTGCTAGGACTTGTGAGAAAAATATCCTACAAATCCTTCTTCTTGAACATGTTTTGAATTTCTAGGGTAAGGGGTCTGGATGTTAAGGTTTAGAGTGGGTGGTTTTCTCCCTTTAGTATTTTGATAAGAGATAATTGATTTTTAAATGGTTGCAGTGTGCCTCTTAAATCACATATGTTCTGATTTTGCTGCCCTGTTCTCTTTCATGGTGCATTACATGTTCACATGGGACCAGAACCTTAGAAGCAAGGAATCTGAGCTGGAGCTTGATTTAAAACCCAAGCTGAACTATTTTAATTGAAGTCAGCTGACATATACCCTGGGATTGGAAGCTATAATGTTGGCTTTTCAAAAATCATGAATATGCTCAGTCTCTAAAACTGAGAGAACTCCATACACTGGCAGTAGGGCTTGTGGTGACAGCCACTGGCCTACCCAAAGCCCTCAGTTCTCAACTGCATAGAATGTATTCTGGTTATTTTTTTCCTGGGGTGATTTTTGAGTTCAGAGGAATTAGACCAAAGCTGGCTGATTGCCTCCATTTATGCAAAATGGCTTTTTTGCTTTAAAAAAAAAAGGGTAAACTAAATATAGACTTTCATATTAGGCTACTTTATTACTTAAAATAGATGTTTTTGAAGTAAAATAAAAAGATATTATATAACAAAGGTTATAGAATTATGTTCTTTAAAAATTAGGTTAAATTAGAAATTACCTTTCTTTTAATATTGATGGAGCTGAGAGTTAAGTTATAAAAGGAGTCAATCATTCTAATGCTGACAGTTTCAGACCACTGATTTCTAGAATTAGAATGGAGCACAAATATTACTCCAAACTCACATTTGATTAATAAATTTCAGTGATGTCAAGATTTGAAGATGAACACATCACAGGTTCAGTCTTGTTGCCAGATTTCTGACACCAGAGGACTCTGAAGGGCTATTAGGAAGCTGGAATGTTTATTGGTATTAAAAATGAGCACATCAAGTGAGCTGTGCCCTTCACTGCAGGTTTCCTGCAGTGCATCACAAATGTTTCCTACTGGTGATGGTATTTCTGTCTTCTACCCACATGTATCCAGGAGTCTTCAGCTTTGGTTGACCACACTCTGCAAAGAGAAATCAGGAAGCACTTTCCCTGGGTTTAAACTTTGTCAGGGAAGAATGATTGCTGAATACTGTGGATTTTTATTAGTTTACCTAACCATATTTACTTAGCAAGATTTTTATTTTGCAAAGCCAGTCCCAGATATGCAGGTGTAGGAGCAATGGGGGTGGGATGGACAGAGAGCAGAGATCTCTGCAGCCAGGTCAGGAACTTGGGGTTTATTGCAAAGGGCCTGGGGGCAGGGCCCTGCTGGGAGCTGCCAGCCACAGCTCAGAGCAGGACTGAGAGAAGAGAGGGGGAGAGAGGATGAGAGGGTAAGAGAGTAATAGGGTAAGAGAGCAAAGTTCCTGTTACAATACAATAAATCTTATTCTGTGTTGAATAGTCTCATTCTCACTAATCAATCTAGTACAATATACAAATCCTACAGCATTTACATACAGCCTATAAGAATCATTACATTACCATACTGTGTTACATTTGAAACCCAAAAACTCCTCTTTGGGCCCCTTCTGCCAAGCTGTAGGGTCTGCTCTGAGCCTTGGGCCTGTCTGCAAGCAGAGGGTGTTGTTCCATCAAAAGGGGATCACCTTCAGCTGGCCATGCCATTGTTTTCCAGTTGTTCAGTAACTGAGGTATCTCAAAGCTTGCTTTCATTTCAATCTCACTTATAGTTTCTATATTCTCAAAATCTGTTGCCAGACAATCATATTTATGAGGCTTTCCTGTTTCATCTTCCCCAACAGCAGGGAGTGGAGCAGAGTGAGCAGCAGGTCTTCTCTTGCTCACCTCAGAATCCCAGAATTTGCTGAATTGGAAGGGACCCACAAGGATCACTGAGTCCAACTCCTGGCCCAGCACAGGACATCCCTAAGGATCACACCATGTGCCTGAGCATTGTCCAAACACTCCTGGAGCTCTGCCAGCCTTGGTGCTGTTGCTGTGAGCACTGCCCTGGGCAGCCTGTTCAGGGCCCAGCCACCCTCTGGGGGAAGAACCTGTTTCTAACATTCAACCTTAACCCCCCTGCCACAGCTCCAGGCCATCCCTCAGGTGCCACCACTGTCACACCAAGCAGGGATCAGTGTCTGCCCCTCCTCTTCCCCTCACCAGGGAGCTGCAGGCTGCAATGAGTCCCCTCAGTCTCCTCTTCCCCGGCTGCCCAGCCCCAGGGCCCTCAGAGCTCCTCACACGGCCTCCCCTCACGGCCTCGCTGTCCCCGTGGCCTCCTTTGCACTCTCTCGAACAGTTGAATTTCTCCCTCACACTGTGCTGCCCAAACCTGCCCACAGCACTCGAGGTGAGGCCCCAGGGCAGAGCAGGACAATCCCTCCCTGGCCCCACTGGCCCTGCTGGGCCTGGAGCCCCAGGACAGGGATGGCCCTGCTGGCCCCAGGGCACTGCTGGCTCTGATCCCTCTGGCCACCGAGCAGGACCCCCAGGTCCCTTTGTGAGGTGCTGCTGTCCAGCATCTCCTTCCCTGTAGGAAATGGATTTGTGTGTAGGAAATGCATGTGGATGCACACTGTGTGGGCCTTCTGTCAGGCCCTGAGAACTCTCTACAAATCCATTTCCCACACTTCCCCAGGCTGTACCCACACCCAGGGTTTCCTATACCCAGGAGCAGAATCCAGAACTTTCCATTGTTGAACTTCATATGGTTGATGAACTGGAATTGATTAGGTTGGCTGGAAGAGCTGTGCAGGACCAGAGAAAGCTTTGGCAACCATTTTGGGGCAGAGGAGTCCTTCAGGGCTCCTGAAATAATTAAAAAAATTATCTAACCTAGGAGCAGAAATCCTGATGTTCAATGAGACTTGAGCTCCCTACATTCTTCAGATTTGAGACTTTTCCCCATCTCCTATTTTTGCAGATACCTGTAGGAGAGGTGTCCTAATGTTGCTGTGGGTTGGATCAGCATAGAGAATAATCTTATTAGTGTTCCCATTTGCAAGATGGCAGTAGAGGCTCTTCTAGCTAAGTACAAGGATATAAGATATTGGAGGGCTGGAGTGTGTCCAGAGAAGGGAACAGAGCTGGGGAAAGTTCTGGAGCACCAGTCTGATGAGGCTTAGCCTGGAGAAAAGGAGGCTCAGGAGGGACCTTTGGCTCTGCACAACTCCTGCCAGGAGGGGACTGCTGGGGGGGACAGGCTCTGCTTTCTGGGAACAAATGATAGATACTAGAGGAAATGGCTTCAAGTAGCACCAGGGGAGGTTTGGATTGGATTTTAGGGGAAGTTTCTTCACTGAAAGAGCTGCCCAGCCCTGGCACAGACTGCCCAGGACAGTGGTGGAGTCACTGCCCCTGGAAGTTTTAAAAATACACATAGGTGTGGCACTTGGGCATGGGTTAGTGGTGGGCCTGGCAGTGCTGGGTTACTGGCTGGACTGGATCTTAAAGGCCTCTTCCAACCTAAACAACTCTGTGATATATGATTCTATATCCAGAATAGAGGCAGGTATTTAATATACTCTATATACAGTGTATATACATTATACACTATATATATTCTATATACTCTGTATACAGAGTAGGATTAAACCTGTTAGATCCTATGGTATTGGGACTCAAGGGACCCCGAAGGATAAACCAAGAAATGACCAAAATCTTTAGTATGATTTCTCCCCAGTGGTTGCTGTCAGAGTTAATTCTAAAACTGATCTGTAATCCCAACTCTTGGAGTTTGTTCAGTTACTGCATTTTATAGCTTAATCTTTACCACTTGATTATTTAATGAAGATTTTTCATCTGGTGTACTGAAGATTACTCTGCTTGCAAATGGCTAAGAACTGCAGAGAACTATCTTTCCATTTATAAGTATAGACTAAATATTTCTTGCATACTCCCTGTGCTTTCTGCTATGGCAGGATTTAGTGGCTTCTCTGATCACCTCTGCAGTAGCCAAAACCCATCTTTTAGCCTCACACTCTGCAGACCTTGGAGGAAGTGGTCCCTGTCCCATAGAATTTAAACTCTCTGAAAAATGGTGCTGAAATAGAAAAGTGGTGTTAATTTCAAGCTCCATTAGAATCAAAAAGACTGATATT
Source organism: Agelaius phoeniceus (assembly GCF_051311805.1). Classification (NCBI taxonomy): domain Eukaryota; kingdom Metazoa; phylum Chordata; class Aves; order Passeriformes; family Icteridae; genus Agelaius; species Agelaius phoeniceus. The sequence goes on from NC_135284.1 coordinate 8,697,035, forward strand.
TATATCCATCCTCTCTGCTGTAATTTGGGCCATTTGATATTTTGTTTTAGTGTGATGCTTAAATATTGGAATGAGGAGTGCTTTCAAGGTCAGAGAGAAAATGGGGGTGAGGTCTTGTTAAATAAATGTTGACAGAAATCCCACATTTAAGTCTTAAAAAAAAAAAGTTCTATTGCTGTAGTGCCAACAGTGCACTTGAGGGGTGCTCCTCCCTCCTCTGGCCACTTTATGATGAAAATGTGTCAGCTCTGGCAACCCCATTGTGCTGATGGGCACCTTAGGTGGTTCTTCAGGGCAAGGGAGAAGTGGGGTCTGCTCTGGAGGGATGGGGCAGGGGTGCAGCTGGTGATGCCACTGGACCAGCAGCCTGAAGGAGAGGTGCTGCCTCTGGGATAAATCCACCCTGAGGGCTTGTCCTGGCAGAACACACAGCCCTGGCAGGTTTGGGGCACTGGATCCACCTCCAAGGTGTCCCAGAGCTGCTGCTTTAACTCTTCTGATAGTGCAGGTGACAACACTGGTGCCTCAGGTTTGAGCTTTTATATTTTTCAGATTCTGTTCTGCTTCAGTGTGTGGGTCTGGGCTTCATATTATGGGATGGTGAGCTCTGTGCACAGAGCAGGGAGACAAAACAATTCCTGCTCCAGCTGGGCACCAAGGACAAATGATCCAAATCTCAGGCCCAGGAGCACAAACAGCGTGGGCTGAGGAGAGAAAAACAAGGATGGGACTGCATGGGCTGGAGCTGGAATTGGACAATGAACTCCAATATGCAAATGGAGCAGAACTGATCAAAGTGAGAGACCTCAAGACCAGTCATGCATTTTGTGACCATTTTAGGTTGTGCTGCCCAAGATGGATCTATTGAATCCTCTTAATAAATCCCTGCTTTATTCTTTAGCTCCCTCTAGTCTCTGTTCTAGGCCAGCCTTCACAAGGCATCACTGGATCCACCTCCACAGTGTCCCAGAGTTGCTGCTTTAACCCTTCTGACAGTGCAGGTGTGGGGCTCCTGACAGCACAGTTCATTTTTTAGAGCATGTTTGTTTCTGTAATGTTTTTCTCCATCAGCTAGGTTTCTGTTTAGTTTATGTTTAATGCAGTTTCTATTCCCATCCTAGCAGTTTTCCAAATCATGTCAGGAGTGAGGTAACAAGGAATATTTAAGAACAGTGATAAGATGTTTTCTGCTACTTTGTGCTGTTAGGAAAAGTGCAATGAGGAATAGAACTGTTCCTGATGAGAGTGTATCACTTTAAATAGAAAACATTTCATGTGTCTGTGCTAATTATCCAAGCTGTAATCCAAAAGAATGGAGTTTTGCCCCAGGGCCATCCAACCTCTGTTCTCAGCTGTTGAAATCACAATGCCTCTTGGATAGCTAGGCTGCTGTTTCTAGCAGAGTGTGTAGAAACAGGATTTGTTTCCAGTGAAGCCAGTATTTAACAAAGCTGAAAGTTAATCTGATCCTTTTTGTAGATAGCATTCATAGAAATAATTTGGACAACTTTGTACAAGGCCTGCTCTTTAGTCTGCATTTACCCAGTGCCTACCCCAACAGAATCCTGATCCATACCTGCCATCTCCTGTGCTAGTTCCTGACAGTTTAATCCTAGTGATGGGCCTGACACATTTCATAAGTGTTCAAGACAGATCAACCATTTAGAGCTGTTCCAGTGAACATCTGTGCTGGCAGAGTTGTATCAGCTAGCAGTAAATGAGGTGTTCCCCTGGCAAAATGCAGGTACTTGTTGAAACTGCACTGTGGAGAACAACAAACCAGCCAAGTAAAACAAATGCAGGGAAAAGAAACAGTAGTTCATGATGTAGTGAAGATGTATCATACAGGTGTGTACAAACTTAATTAGTGTTTCAAAATAGTAGGTTTGAATGAAGTAGTAGAATGAATCTTTTTTTCTTACATAGAAAAATGGTAATGCAGCTATGTAAATTCAGTCTTTTCCAATATAAGAGGGTTTATAAATAAAAGCATATTTAACCATAGAATGATTTGCAACAGTGAGTGTTTAGGGCAATTTCCTTTTTGTGTCACAGGAAGGCAAAGACACAAAGAAATACACACAGTGACTGGGAGTTTGTTCTGTCATGCTGCAAGACATAAGCATGGCCATCACAGGGATTTCTCTTCTGGAGTCCCACTCCATGAGCAATCACTCCACATTTTGATTTTGGTCCGACCAAGGCACCTACAAGATATTGACAGACTTGTTGCAATGCTGTCTGGGCTCTGTGGGGTGCATTTTGAGGCAAATCAGAGCCAGACTCCTCCCTGGCTCTTAAAACCCCTTCCAGCAGTGACTGTCCAAGTGGGCAGTGTGTGCCCTCATCCCCTCTGGCACCCTGAGCAGGGAGGCCCTGCCATGGTGCCACAGCAGCTCTCTGCTCACAGAGAAACACAGCAGAGAGAAACCCTGGCATCTTTCTGGGAAAGGCTGTGAGAAACAATTCTTATCTTCACTTGCTGCACCTCTTGTTGTGAACATGTGGAATGTGTTATGTGTTGGTCAAAGGGTGGTTTCTTAATTAGCCATGGTGATGGTGTTTTAATTAAAGGACCAATCAAGTGTGCCTGTAGCAAACTAGGGTATAAAAGTATGGCATTCTTAATAAAGATTATTATTTATTCTGTAAATGCATGGAGTGTATGTCACTTATTACCTGATCCTGGCAGGCCCTGAGCATGGAACTGTTGGGTGTGTCAGGCCACAGCAGTGGCACCAAGGAATGCCCTGAGGCTCTGAGGCAGTGGCACCCCAGGGTAGGAAATGGAGCTGAGGGCAGCAGGGTGCAGGGTTTGGATGCTTACATGTGGTTCAGGTGCCCTGGTTTTATTTCCAATCTCTTGTCTGCTTAGATATGAAATGGGATAGTAACATGATGCTTACCTCACCCAAAATGTGGTTTTGGCTTTGTAGATGAAAAGCCTTTTATGCAACTGATGTGTGAGATTTTTTCTGGGAAATCCTAACTAAACCATGAAATTTCACTTTTTTTTTTTTTTCTATTGCAAGCCTCAATCTCTTGTGCTTTGCTCAACAGGATTTCTCCTTGCTCCCCATGTAAAATAAACATAATTTAAAGTCATTTTGCCTTTCTGAATTTTAGATACCATCTCACCATAGCAGTGCCATTGCAGCTGTGATTCAGAGGTGTGTTTAAAGATGTAAGATGGCAAGTTTTGCACTCACACTTAGCTCTCAAATTTTGCAGTATAGGGACAAATAGAGATAGTAGCTGTGTTTTCTGAGGAAGATGAGCTATAGAATTATTTTAAAGGAAATAATGTTAATAAATTCTGCTTAATTTCTATTTATTATTTGGTAAATAGTGTATATGGTGGATCTAATATACCAATAGAGAAATTTATATGCCTTTTTCTCTCTGTATTTTAACCTGCCTGAGGGTATTCTGTGCCACAGCCATAATGGTACCAGACATTATAGCCTTGTGTTAATAATGTGTGGATTAAAGCATCCCCCAGCAAGCTCTGGATGTGGTGGATTTTATCAGTGCTGGTGAAAGGGTCCCCACATGGGCCTGGGCTCCAGGGCAGTTTGGGAAGTCTCTTGTTGTCAATGGCCTGGTGATTTTGTGGAGGAGGAGGAGGGCTGTGAACCTTGAAGCTGCTCTGTCCAAGGTGAGGCTGCTGTTAGAAATGGAAATCTGGCAAGAAAAGGGTGCCTGGGTGAACCAAACAGTGGAGCATGAGGAGTTCCAGGGGAGATGGAGGGTGCTCATCAGATTGCCAGGCACATCAAAATGCTTAGAATCCTCTTGATGAAGAAAAGTACAAGTCTCAACATTAAAAATAGATGCTTTTTATCTTGTGTATATGATACAAAATCTCTTGTGATATGGTATTTCTCTATTATACTTTAGCAGCTCTGAGGAGTCGTGGATTAGGCCTGTATCACAACAGTAATTCACAGGAGGCTGTGTTTTGTCTTGCTATGACACCAGCTACTATTGTTTTTGATCTGCAGCCTCTGAAGAGGGATGGTGCATCTTCTGTGGGAGGTGTTGTGAGTGCAGATTAGTTAGACAAGTGCTGGAGTGAATGCATAAGTAGTGATTTTGCATAATGAGGTATGTGAAATCCCAGTGGAGGTTGTTAAAACAGATAGACAGCCTGTGGTAAACAACAAGGAAGGTAGGCTTTGAAAACAGATGGCTTTGAAAACCTGGCAAATGACTGTTCCATACTTAAAAATCAGTTTTGTTAGTGGAAAATATCTTATTTAAAAAATACCAAACCAAAACAAACAAACAAAACTGAAAAATGCTTAGGCTGCGTATTTTCACAAAGCTGAATGTGTTAGTGAAGTTCTGTGGGGAAGCACACATCATCTGTCTTCCTTATGTGTGTGTGTGAGCCATGGGCTGCCTGGCTGGGATGTTCTGCAGCTCCCATCACCTTCCCTGTGCAGCTGCTTCTACCTGGTGGGTTTGCTGCTCTTCATCATCCCTTGGACTCTGTGAGTCCTTCACATTGGGAATTAATTGTGCACTCAAAGGCTTAATTTGTCTTGAAAGACAGTTTCTATGAGTGAAATGGGAATATAAATAAATATTTCTGCTAGTTGGAAAGGGCACAGCAAAGCCCACTGCTGTTTGAATTACTGCATTGTTAAGGTTGGGACTGGCCAGAAGATGCGTGCTTTGGTTTGAAAAGCCAGGTGTGTGCTGAGGAAGGCAGGAGCCTCCCTTGAAATGGAAAATATAAACCTCCTCCCTCTGAATTATTATAATTTTGAAATTAAGGGGCTCTCAGGCAAAGATATGGGAATAGAAGTAACAGTTCCTTATTAGGGAAAAAAAGAAAAAAAAAAAAAAAAAAAGAAAATGCATTAATACAGAACAGCACTGCCAGAGTAAGAGCAGGAGCTCATCCCCTGTGTGTCAGGGGGTGGCACAGCCCCATCCCATGGGGGCTCAGCCCTCCTGCAGTGCCAGCTGTGGCTCTGCTGGAGCAGGGATCCTGCACAAGGGGGGAGTTTTCCTCTGCAGCTCCAGGGCTGCTGCAGATGGGCCTGGGCTCCCTCTGGCCATGCAGGGCAGCAGAAGCTGCTCCTCTGGCAATGCCCTGGGCAAAGGCTGCTGGGCTGTGCCAGGCTCACATTGGATCCAGGTAGGAATGCTTGGCTCCTGCCCTGGGCAATGCAGCATCTCCCCATGGGATGCTGGAATTGGATCAGCCCTGCAGGGACACTCAGTGGCCATGGACAGCAGAGATCTCCTGCAGGGAGGATTGGCTGGGGGAGAGATCAAGAAAACTGCCCCAAGAACAGCAGAGAACTGCCCCAGCTCTGACACATGGGGACAGAACACACAGCCCCATTTCCTACCTAAGACAATGAGATACTGTTTTGGAACTTTAAACTGTAGCTGGTTTCCATGTCTTTTATGCATGGGCAGTAGCAGGTATGAGACTGAGACTTCTCTTCCCATGGTTGTTGTAGGCCCACTGGGACATTGTCCCTCCTGCTGTCACCTGCCTGGGGCTCACACTGTTCCCTCCTGCAGAGCAGCTACAGCCTGAGCTGGGACAGTGTTAGCTCCAAACAGAGCAGCTCCTGCAGTGTGGCAGAGGCCCAGCTCAGTGCTGACACTGTTAAAGACCTTCCCCATAGCCTGAGCCTGAATATGAGACCATTGCAGTAAAATAATGCTTTTTGTTTTCCCTCCAGTGCAACTCCTAAAAGCTTTCCTTTGTCAGTGTAAGTTACTCTACTGCTTGTGGGTAAATCAAACCACCTGTCATTTTCTTGGTAGTTTTGGTGGCTCCCTTAGAACAAGGGAAGCCCTGGGCTCTGAGGACTTGATTGAAAAGATAGTGCAAGTGGTTCAATTCCCCTTTGGAAAGGATCTCAAATGCAAACAGAGGAGTCCTCAGTCCCAAACTTCTGCTGAAAAAAGGGCAAGTTCCTGTGATTTGAGACTGAGAGATAGGCTCTCCTGTGTTCTGAGAAAAATCAGAGGCCCATGTTCTTGTCAGACACTTGTCCTTGCCTACTCAGGCTGCCTTGTCTGATCCTGTGACAGCAGGAGTCCTGCTCCAGGGATGGCCCTGGGTGCTCTTGAATTCTGGGCTCTGAGGGCAGAGAAGGACAGCTGGCCTCTGCTCTGCTGCTTCCCAACTCCTTAAAAATGTGTTGAAAGTGGGATTTCACCTGGGAGATTGGCACAAACCATGTTGGGCACATCTAGAACGTGGCTTGTGCCAATCTCCAGGACAGAGAGCCATGAGATGCTCTGATGGTGGGAAGTGTCCCTGTTCCCTTGGCCCTTTGCAAGGCCAGTGCTGGGGACAAGGCCACTGAGATGGGTGCTGCCAGTGGAGCTGGGGCAGGCTTGGAGCCTTGGGCTCTGCTTTCATGCATGTTGGATGGGAGAAAGAGCTGTTTAGAAAGCAAGAGAAGAAAATTTTAGCCAGTTCATCTTTCTCTAAACTAAACAAAGTGCTTGCTGAGTAGCTCATTTCTCAAGGTACCAAGTACAGCTGTTGAGAATTTTTGCCATTATGTTGTTTTTAATCAAACCCTTCTGATTATAAAACTGAATTTGTAGGCATGAGAAGGAAGTAGATTTTCTGCAGCTATTTCCTTTCATGATGAATTTCAATATGCCCCGTTTTAACATTTAAAAAAATGACAATGTGGGCCTTATTATTACTTGACATTGCTATCAACATTTAAAGCTAGAAGTGTTGGTTTTGCTTGAAAAAGAATGAAATAACAAAACTGAATTTGTCTCTCTTGAGGATTTTTTGATTCCTTGTCAGGATTTTCACTTTAAGCTGTGTCTGCAGATGGAGATCACTGGGTGAGAAAGCCTGACAGGACAGGAAAGTATTTTACTTTCTGCTTGGAGAGAAACCTTTGCTGCAGAGTGGCTGATCAGAGTTTCTGCTGCTCCTGTGATGAGTTGTCTGGGTTCTCTCCTATTGGTGTTTGTACCAACCATTAAGGCATTTCCAGAGCTCTTCCAGGCCCTGGACCACCCTCAGCATCATGTTTAAAAGCTCTTCTTTTTCTTCCCTCTTTTTTCCAAAAAGGCCTGCTCTTCATGAAGTAACACTGCCAAATACATTTTTCAAAAGCACTTCAGGTAATGCACTGAAAACTTTCAAATTTTTAGTATTTTTGTACCTAAATAAGAGTTGAGCTGTTCCAAAAAAATCTCATCCCAGCTGTCTCAAGATCCATTGTTTTCTGTGCTGCAACAAGATTGTTACAAATGTCTGTCCCACATCTCTCATGAAGTTCTTGCAGGGTAATCTAGAAGGGACAGTGTCCTGTCATTGACAGGTGAGCACTCAGTCATCCCTGAACTGAAATATTCCTTTGGTTTATGTCTGCCCCACATCTATGAAATTCTTACAGAATAATCAAGAAGGGACAGTGTCCTGTCATTGACAGGTGAGCACTCAGTCATCCCTGAACTGAAATATTCCTTTGGTTTATGTCTGCCCCACATCTATGAAATTCTTACAGAATAATCAAGAAGGGACAGTGTCCTGTCATTGACAGGTGAGCACTCAGTCATCCCTGAACTGAAATATTCCTTTGGTTTATGTCTGCCCCACATCTATGAAATTCTTACAGAATAATCAAGAAGGGACAGTGTCCTGTCATTGACAGGTGAGCACTCAGTCATCCCTGAACTGAAATATTCCTTTGGTTTATGTCTGCCCCACATCTATGAAATTCTTACAGAATAATCTAGAAGGGACAGTGTCCTGTCATTGACAGGTGAGCACTCAGTCATCCCTGAACTGAAATATTCCTTTGGTTTATGTCTGCCCCACATCTATGAAATTCTTACAGAATAATCTAGAAGGGACAGTGTCCTGCCATTGACAGGTGAGCACTCAGTCATCCCTGAGCTGAAATATTCCTTTGGTTTATGTCTGCCCCACATCTATGAAATTCTTAGAGAATAATCTAGAAGGGAAAGTGTCCTGCCATTGACAGGTGAGCACTCAGTCATCCCTGAACTGAAATATTCCTTTGGTTTATGTCTGCCCCACATCTATGAAATTCTTAGAGAATAATCAAGAAGGGACAGTGTCCTGTCATTGACAGGTGAGCACTCAGTCATCCCTGAACTGAAATATTCCTTTGGTTTATGTCTGCCCCAGATCTATGAAGTTCTTACAGAATAATCTAGAAGGGACAGTGTCCTGTCATTGACAGGTGAGCACTCAGTCATCCCTGAGCTGAAATATTCCTTTGATTTTTCAGCTGCAGGGCTGCAGGATGTTTCCTCCCTGGCACTCCAGCTCTGTGAGGATGAAACCAGGGCAGCATTTGGCAGCTCTGGGACGGCTGTTAGGAATGGTTATTGCACACGGGGGCAGTAGCACACCACGGAGCTGCTCTGTGTGGGAGCAAACACTGATGGATGGCTGCACACCCTGCTCAGGGATATTCAGTGTTCCTTAGCTGGTGGTGGGTTTGACAGATATTGGCAAGAAATATTAACTTATATCCGAGTTTGTCTTAACTAATAAGTGATGAGCAAAGAGAAGTTTGAATTTCCTGTCTTAAAATGATCTGTGAATGCGAAGTTTTTTATTCCAGCTTTGACGTGTGGCCCTTTTCATCTTTTTAAATGTTGCAGGCGCCACCAGAAGCCAAAAGTGAGAAGTCTGTTCTAGAGAGCAATATAAAAGCATTTTCCTCATCTTTGGAATCCAGCACTTGTATTACATTGCCCAGTTTTGTCTGTGCTCCTTTTTCAAGCTCTTTTAAATATATTTGCTGTGATACAGTTAGCAGAAAAAGTTGCTCTACTTTTTCAAGGGATAACCGAGTGCTTAAGTGCTTTCCTGGATCCTGGCCAGAGCTAGCATCTTGCAGAATGGAGCCGATGACAACTCATTTCATCCCAAAAATCGCAGTTTTCTTCACAAACTCCAGTAAACAAAGTCTCCTGCTAGCCTGTGAGTCCTGGAGCAGTGGCAGTGTCCTGCCTTTCCAGATGGCCACGAGCCTGGCTAAATGGCTCACTCAGGGGAGCTGGGAGATGAGTGAGGCTGGGCAGATGCAGGAGGCGGGCTCTGGGGAGGATTTTGCTGGCTGGCTTTATTACATGTTTGTTACATTCACGCTGCTGCCTGGGTGGTGTGATTGGGCCACTCTAATGGATATTTTTGCCCCTGCCTGGGTGGTGTGATTGGGCCACTATAGTGGATATTTTTGCCCCTGCCTGGGTGGTGTGATTGGGCCACTCTGGTGGATATTTGTGCCCCTCCCTGTGTGGTGTGATTGGGCCACTGCAGTGGATATTTGTGCCCCTGCCTGGGTGGTGTGATTGGGCCACTATAATGCATATTTTTGCCCCTGCCTGGGTGGTGTGATTGGGCCACTATAGTGGATATTTGTGCCCCTGCCTGGGTGGTGTGATTAGGACACTATAATGCATATTTTTGCCCCTGCCTGGGTGGTGTGATTGGGCCACTATAATGGATATTTGTGCCCCTGCCTGGGTGGTGTGATTGGGCCACTATAGTGGATATTTTTGCCCCTGCCTGGGTGGTGTGATTGGGCCACTCTGGTGGATATTTTTGCCCCTGCCTGGGTGGTGTGACAGGGCCACTATAATGGATATTTGTGCCCCTGCCTGGGTGGTGTGATTGGGCCACTGCAGTGGATATTTTTGCCCCTGCCTGGGTGGTGTGATTGGGCCACTCTAGTGGATATTTTTGCCCCCCACAAGGAAGAGGAATGAATGATGAGGAGGACTCCATCTTATCAGAAGGTTAATTAATTACTTTATTATGCTATATTATTCTATACTATATTACATCCATATTACATTACATTTAAACTGAATCTGTCAAGCACTCAGCTGCACACAACTGCACAGAATTTTGTGACTGTCAGCCAACAGTCCTGACACACACACACCTGGATTAAATTGGTCAGTGAATCAAAACACTTACACCAGAATCTAATTATCAATTCCTTTTTGGTAAACAATCTTCTATGATGCATTCTACTTGTGAATAACACAGGAGTAGTAAATGAGATCAGAATTGTTTTTTCTTTTTCTGAGGTTCAGGGAATGTGAAACCCAGAAATATTTTTGAGAAAAATTGTCTTGTTTTTCTCTGTGAAGAAAAATGTGGTGACAGGCCACAGTTGCCCGAGTCTGTCTGTTCTCTGAGGTGTTTTCTAAAAGTACATCCAGAGCTCTGGGGGAAGGGGGAGTGGCTGAAGGTGCTTTCTTATGGGGGGATTTGAATGACACCACCTTGCTCCAGGAGTGAGTGATCACACTGCTGGGAGTGATGGTAGAACTGGTGCTTTGATCTGCCCAGTCACCCCTGAGTCTAAAAGTGCAAAGGGAAATAATGGGAAAAAGAATAAAAGCCAGAAAATGAACAAACAAAACCACTGAGTAACACTTTTTTAATCCTTGTATTTACAAGTTATGTTAGCATTATTAACTCTGGTCAGGAACTCACCTGAAGCAATTATGCAGGGACTTCCTAATAGTATTTCATAATAACACAGGTAGTTACACAGGGATTATTTTAAAATAATACATTCTCTGTATTTATCATTGGTTGCTATTGACTTGGTGACACATTGCTGTTGGTGAAATGAACTGTAATATAATTAGTAGCAAATAGGACCCGTGCATGCTGTGCTAATTATTTCTATGTGAACCCAATTCATTGCTAATATAAATAGCAATATGAATCACAGCAAGTATCAATATTTATGCAACATGCTTCTATTTAAGTGCAGCTGTAGACAGCAATGCTCAGCAATGCACCAAAGAGAGGTGTGTGAGGAGTCAGTCTTTTCAGCCACAGCACGATGGGTTATGTCCGTTCTGTGACAATTGCTCTGTGCTTAGAGAATTCACAGAATCACTGGGTTGGAAGAGACCTTCAAAATAATCAAGTCCAACCAGCCCCAACAGTTCAGCTAAACTCTGGCATCCAGTGCCACATCCAGGCTTTGTTAAACACCCCCAGGGATGGTGACTCCACCACCTCCCTGGGCAGCCATTCCAGAAGTTTATCAACCTTTCTGTAAGAAACTTTTTCCTAATATCCAGCCTGTATTTCCCTTGGTGCAGCTTGAGGCTGTGTGCTCTGGTTGTGTCAGTGCTGCTGGAGAGAGAGCCCAGCCCCAGCTGAGCACAGGCACCTTTCAGGGAGTTGTAGAGTGATGAGGTCACCCCTGAGTCTCCTTTTCTCCAGGCTGAGCACCCCCAGCTCCCTCAGTGGCTCCTCACAGGGTTTGTGTTCCCAGCCCCTCTCCAGCCTCGTTGCCTCCTCTGGACGCGCTCGAGCGTCCCAAGGTCCTTCCCAAGCTGAGGGGCCAGAACTGGACACAGCACTCCAGGTGTGCCCTCAGCAGTGCCCAGTGCAGGGGCAGAATGACCTCCCTGCTCCTGCTGGCCACACCATTCCTGATCCAGCAGGAGCCATTGGCCTCCTTGGCCACCAGGGCACACTCCATGGGATGTTTACTCCAGGCTGCCTCTCTGCAGAAGCCCCACGTCTTCAATAGCAAACTGAACTGCACACAGAGGACAGATCTTTGTATCTGCTCATTTTTCCCTCCTCCCATTTCTCACCACAATGGCTGTTAGCACCTCTTGGCCTGTGACTTGAAGAGCACTGGAGCAGAGTGGGTGTTTGAGAGGATCTGGGTAGGAACAAGGAAAATGTTCTGCTCTATTTCTATAGAAATGTCTCAGAAGATGGGGCTCATTTGGATGAGTCAGGGTCATCTATCTCTCAATTCCTCATGTTTAAAAGACAGCTGTCATACTAGTGGGGAACAGTGTCAAAAGGAGCACTCAACTGCCCCAAGTGAGTTTTCATCCTGTTAAATAAAGCCAGGAGTCTATCTGGCTGCCAGTGACTGAGTGCATAGATCCAGCTTTGCTTGTTCCAGTGCTTCTGCTGGAAGCAGAATCAATCTTTCCTCTTACTTAATGGTTTTCCCAAGCTATTGCCTTTAATGAGTGTCATGGGTTGTTTCTGGTTTAACCTTATGTACTTGTGTTCAGAAAAAAGCCAGGCTGGGCTGTGCAGGTGAGTGGTGTGAACAGGGCTGGCTGTACAGACTGCAGCAGTTGTGGCACTTGGAGGAGTCCCAGGGCTGGAGGAAGCAAGACTGCAGATTGGCATGTGATCCTGACCCTGGGCAGGGATGTGCAGTGCATGCTGCAGGAGCACACTCAATAAATTAGATGATGATGTATGGCACAGTACATCACATTCTTGAAGGCAAGGCATATATACTCACCAGATAATGTGGAGCATGTGAAGTATTGAATATATCAAAGGAAGATTAATCTTTGTCTGGGAGTAACCCTGCACATTTTCTGTCTAGTTGAGTCAATGCAATATAATTTAAAATGTGAAGCAAGTGTGTGTGCATCTGTATGTGGACACAGGAGGAATATGTTTGTATATGTGCTAGGGGATGTCAGGGTACACCTCTGTTTCTCTTAATATTGAAAGATTTTCCCCCGTTATTTTGCAGAAGAAAATGTTCTCTTTACATCTAAGGATTAAATTAAATGAGGATTAATTGTCCCTTGGGACAAGCACTGCAGGACTCAGAGGGTACAGCATGTCCTGTCCCAAAAAAGCTCTGCAGACAGGGGAGGTTCATTCTTTCACATCTCACTATGGAGAGCTGTGCCTGCGGTGTGTGCTGGGTCACCAGCACCCTTCTTGACCTGGAACTGGAAAATCAAAGTACAGTAACAGTCAGAGTGTGGCCATTTGGCAAATATCTGCTCAGAAATGGCTGCTGTTCTGTGAAGGTGCCTGGCACCGAAAGGTTAGCTGAAAATTTCCCATCTGTGTTTTGTTTGTGTTTAAGGATTGATAGTTTGTAGTGTTACAATTGCTACAACTATTTTCACCTCAGAAATTTGCATCTGCTATGTTAACATGAAAATTTAAAACCTTGGTACAATGTATGAAATGATGATTAATTGACAGCATTTATCTTGGCTTACTAATCATTCTGTTTTTAGCTGATAATTTTATTTGTAATCTCCAGAGTTAAATTGCCATAAAATACCATAGTTACAAAGACATTCATGAGCAGTTGAAAGGATATGACACATTGTAATTTAGGAATTAATGCACATGTTTAAAAAAAAGCCAATTCATGAGAAAGCTGTTAATACATGTACATTGTAGGAGAAACAAAGCAGGGCGAAAAAAAGCTGCAAACCAGAAGATAAGCACATGAGTAGTGCAGCTGTGTCACTAAGTGACAGTTTAAAGATATGGTGAATTCCATCCCACCATCTCTGAACAAAGAGCAACAAAGGGCAGAGAAATGTAACACAATCACCCAGCCATGAGCATGAGCAGTACCAGCTGGAAAACATTCCCTGTCCATGCCTGATTGAGCTCTGCCTTGCTGCCTCTTGTAATGTGGATAGCTACAAAATGTTCCCTGTTCAATGGCACTCAGACACAGCACTGCCAGTGCAGGAGCACTGGAAAGGTGTCAGAACCTGTGCTGCCAGGTAATGCACAGCTGTGAGCAGTGTGCTCTCTCTTTGCAGTCCCTAATGAGAAGAGCAGAGGATGAGTCCTTAGAGCACTGCAGTGATCTCCAAAGCACAAACAATCTGCTGCTACTTCAGGTTTCTCAGTACATCTGCATCCCAGTGTCCTGGTTCTGGCCAGGACAGGGTTAGTTTTGGCAGTAGCCTGAGGGGGCATGGCTGGCACACAGAGTTTATTCTGTACCACTTGTCAGAATTGCCAGGGGCAAGGGAAGGGAACCTTTATGCAGAAGAAAGGGCTCTGGTTTGGGGCAGTGTGGCTGCAGTCAGGTTGCAAGGTCCTGGTGAGCATTTTGGCCCATCAGTCACTCTCTTTTGTACACTTATGTTATTAATATTTTTGCTGTTATGGTTCATTTTCTTATCTCATGGCCCTAGGAAATTATTCCTACCTCAACCTGTGATTTTTGCCTTTTATTCCTCCAGTTCTCCATCTTGCTGTGGAAGAGAGGGGGAAGTGAAAGCAGGGAGCAAGAGAAGAGCATGGTTCAGATTCTTGGTGGAGGATTGTAAACCTTCTCTATCACATGGAAAAAGAATGAGTTTAGGTGGGGTCATGAACAGCAACAAGTTTTTGAACAAATTAAACAGGAGGTTGTTCATGCAGTAGCCCTTGGTCAGTCAGGACAGGACAGGATGCAAAGGATGTGCTCTGCACCACAGCTGGGGAGAATGGTCCTTCCTGGAGCCCTGGAGAGATTCCAGAACAACCCCTGGGCTTCTGCAGCTGGGAATATGAAATATCTGAGGCCAGCTACACCCCAGCTGAAACAGAGATCCTGCCTGCTTCTGAAGGGGTTTGAGCTGCTTCAGAAGTGACTGGCACCAAAGCAGAGCTGCTTTTGGCACCCCAGCTACCAGTGCTGGGCTGGGTGTTCAAGGGAAAGGTCCTGCAGCACACACTGATGCTACAGGGACTGTGAGGATAGCACTGATCACACAGAGAGCTTGAACAGGAAACCCCAACCACCCTGGGATCCTGGGAGTCACCATGGACTGGCCTGATGGTGAAAATTTTCAACTATTGTCATCATCATCATTGACAGAAGGTGACATGTGCTGAGGAGGCCCCACCATACAACCACCTAGCAGAAAATGAAGAGTGATACACCCTCTTTACTCTCTTTACTGGCAGTTCTTGTCCTGTTGTAGGGATACACTGAAAATGGAAAGCTGCTGTGTGGATTCCTGTGTGGTTCAGTCTCAGTAGGGGCACTTGTCTAGGAAATAGCATTCCTAAACCCCAGCACCAGCCAAAGCATGGCAATGGGTTTGCTCCTGGATGCCTGGAGGGTTCACTCAGTGCCAAGTGCTCAGTGTTGTCTTTTCTTCTACAAGTGCTTCTCACAGCACAGTTGATCAGTGCTGGGCAGGGGAACACCAGCCCATTCCCACTCACCTGCATCCCTGTAACATCATCCCTATCCAACAGGGTCACAGGAAGGAGCACATCATATCTACAATTGATAACTAATGTGAAATAAAAGCTTTCTTTTCTTCAGAAAGATAACCAGAAGCTTAGGAAAAGGTGTAGAAGTGGATGAAATACTCAAGATTATGACACAGATTTTGGTGCATTTCACAAGCACTTAAGTTTGTGCTAGATTTATTTACTTAAATCTCTCTCCTGTAGTGACTGGTCATTCTGAATTGCAGAGACAAGAGAATCTGTTGTAGATCAGTATAATTTCAGGAAGGAGAAATTTGGTGTTATGTTTTTCTTTTCTTGACTCTTAACTGTAGAACTCTCCTAAGGTGTACAAGGAGAGATACATTTTATTCATGGCATAAGGCAGTCATAAATTATATGAAATTAAGGAAGGTTTTTTCCCATCCTGTGCAGACAACCCTTTGTTATGTGTTTGTTCTTCATAGAAAGCAGTTAGTCATTAATCCTGTGCAATACAGTAGGGAATCTTATGATCAAGAAATCAAGAGTTCAAACATACTGTCTTTGAAGGATATTTTTACAAGGCATAGAATATCCCATGGTAAAAGTAATCCTTTGGAATAAAGAAGAGTGATGAAGGTGGTAGAGGCAGAGTAGCAGCAGCTCTTTGCTTACTTGGAACTATGTTGGGAAATTGCAATTTCTATCTAGAAAGGAATTGGAAGAGGTTGAAGAGTCCTGTGATAATATGAGCTGGGGCCTACATGTTAACAGATTGCCATGTTTAATGGGCTCCTGGCTTGCAAACAGACTCATTCCTTTCCCAGCACTGTCCATGGAAATGCACATCTCAGTGCAGGTCACTGCTGCCACCCTGCTTCCATTTAAACAGCCACTCTAGATAATAATGGCCATTTAAGAGCTAGCAGATATTTTTTAAATTTAGCTCAGTCCCTCAGGCACTTCTATCCTGTGTGTCCTAAATACCACAATTCCCTTATTTTCTACTCTAGCATTACCTTGATAATACATATCCTGCCATGAGGGACTTACAGTTTAGGTGATTTACGCCATGGATCTTAAATAATTTAGAATACTAAATGCCTTTTAATTTAACAGACCATAATGAGAATAACAGATCTGGTTTTTCTAAGTTGATAATTTTCTACAAGCTCTGATAGGATGGTACCTGGCTAGGTGACTTCTGTGCCTTTAACTCTTAGTTGATTGAGTTGGTTATAAAATCTACAAGATAAATAAAGTTCTACCAACCTTTCCTTCAGCTTTCTGCAGGTTCCTGCTGCCTATGTGGGAGAGAGGATGTATAAATAAACACTTTTTAAACTGCCCACATCAAGCTGAGAATGTGTGATCTGCCTGCAGCTCTTGGCTCAGCTGGTTCAGTCTTCACATCCAGCAGGTTTTCAGCCAGGGACTGTTTGGGTTAGAGGTGAAAATAGAATGCAGGATATCCGAATATCTCACAGGCAGTTCACAGGATTGAATAGGAGAGGCAATGGTGCTAGTTTTTAACACTGGGTGTGTTTTTTTCTAAAACATGAAAACATTCCCAGTAGCTTCTGGGCAGCTTTTCCATTTGTTTGTAATGTTCTCTCCATTGATGCTGTCCCCCAATAATCAATAAAACTTGATTAAGAATAACAGTGAAAAGCAGCAGCCTGAAACCTCATTAGATGTAAAAATCCAGTACAGAGTGTGGTGACTGGGGTCAAATAATTGTGACTCAAAGAACAAATCTTGGCCACAAATAATTGTGACTCAAAGAATAGAGGAAACCAAAGCTGCTGTTGCTGTGGTTGTTCTTTTCCCTCACTGATATTGTCCCACAAGCAGAAGCTGTGTCTTCTATGAGCTGGCCATGGAATTGCAGCAGGACAGGAGGACAAACCCTGCATGAATAAGTGTCCTTTTTTAAAGATCAAATAGATGGGTTGGTTTAGAATGATGGAAAAAACCAATTTCTTCTCTGTTTCCCTCTTTTTCTTTCTTCTTCTAATTTCTTCTTCTCAAAGTCTGATTAACTTAAAATTGGATGTGTTGGAGTTTGCTAAATTGAATGGGCTTAGACTTTGCTAAGTTAATGCTTTGTGAAGTGCTTTATGTTGATTGAGTGTTGCTCTAAAATTTGCCCAAGTTCTCTGATTTTCTGGCTTGTCAGTAAAGATTTTGTTCTTTAGACTTCCTGAGGAATATCTAGTCAGTATTTTCTCCTGTGTGTCTGACTCAGGATACATAAAAGAACATGAAGCCTTTTTAAGAGCCTTGTTGAGGGAGATCTGGGGCCTTACAGATGGCCAGCAGGTAAAGGTGGCTGGCTGCTGCACTTGGCCCCAGCAGAGGTCAGGATACATCACAAGATTTTCCTTCCTCACTGACATTCTCCAGTGTCACTGTGATATTTTCTGAAAAATCCCTTCACCAGGATTTCTTCTCCTGGCAAGATGAGAAGCCTCAGAGAAAAAAAAACAATATTATCTCATTTGCTTCTCCCTGTTTTGCTGCTTTGCAATGTGGCTGGAGATTGTTTACCAACTGGTCATTGTTTGATTGGTTCCATGGGAATTGTTTTACTTAATGACCAATTACCATCAGCTCTGTTGGGCTCTGAGGAGTCTCAAGTTTTTATTATTCATTCTTGTTAAGCCTTCTGTCTGTATCCTTCTCTTTCTTTAGTATAGATATAATATAATATAAATAATAAATCAGCTTTCTGAGAACATGGAGTCAGATTTCTCATCTCTCACCTCATCCTGGGGACCTCCCAAGCTCGACACTCCAGTTCTCACTCTTCTCTCTCTTCAGCTTCTGATTGTTGGAGCTCAATCATTACACAAGCATTAGAGACTCATGCTGTCTAAGGTGGTAGTGAAATAGGTAATTCTGACTCTCAAATCCATTGTAGCATGAAGGCAATGCTGCAATGATCACATTTTGGAAAGCCAAATGCAATGCTGAAGTAGGGGTACCTGGTTGATGATAACTTAGCTGACAGTCCCCTACTGTGTTGGTGCAAACTTGGCATTGTGCTTTACCTTACCAGGTAACTGAGGCAGTCTCTGAAATAGTTTTTTCTTTTCTGTTCCCCTAAATGGAAAGTTAAATGCAATCCACTTTCTAGAAGCTGTTTTTAATTCTGACCATCAAGTAACATGCTCCAGTAATGAAACCTATCCCTCTAGTTAAAGGTCTTTTGTGTAATTTATAGACCCTCTTTTCTTTCCTCACACATTCCCACCCTGCTTTCTAGGGAGGGAAATGCACATGAAATGCCACCCTGTGTGTGTGATATCTGTGAGATAATACCTGAGCTGGGGGTGCTGAGGGCCCTCAGCATGTGCAGAATGGGCTCCTCTCCTTGGCCCCAGTGTGAGCCAACAAGGGGGGTGTTTTTCTCAAAAGGGGTTTTTCTTCCAGGCAGTACAATTTCAGTGTTTAATGTTTTCCAAAGGACTGACTCAGGAGAGGAGGGGCTGAGGATTTTCCTTTCCCTCTATTTTTCTGCAAGTTCCTGACACAAATGGTTCTTTGAACTCTCTTTAGGATGCTGTAGGGCAACTATATTTCTCATTAAAAATATATATTTTGAATTATGAAAAACTTTAGATGTGTGTGTGTATTCATGAGAGAACATAAGCACAGAACTACCACTGCTAACACACAGAATGTCAGCTTTGTCAAGCTACACCAGGGTTGCCATTTCCCTTCAGTCCTGTGGTTGGGGACCTTTTAGATTAAATTCATTAGTTCATGGTAGTTTTGAGATGTAACATAAGCCTCCAAAGGCATCTTAAGCTTCTCTTTTTTATTAAAATTAAATCTTCCCTTGGCATTTCTCTAGGCGCTTCTCCACTCACAAATACAAGGGACACTGCTGAAGGATATTCTGCTGCACACTTAAATGCCAGCAATCCAATTAAAGAAATGTTTAACCTTTTGTAAATAAAGCTATGGCTTGTACTGGCTTTTGGCTAAAGGAAAAAAAAATTAACTAGTTTATTATTAAGCTTCTTACCCAAGACTGATGTATGTATTCATGATATAGTTTATAGCATTATAAGGCCAGAATACTATTAAAATTATTCTGTCCTGGAAGGTCAGCTTGCTGCAGATTCTGGCACTCTGCTCTCAAGCCAGCTCTGCTCAGTGATATCCTTCTTCAAAGCCACCTTGGAATCTTGCACAGTCTCTAGACACAAAAATCCTGATCCAGAAGTTAGATGTGTCACAGCACCTTCTTATATTTCTGATTTTGAACACGACCCTTGTTAAAATGAGCACTGTTTTCCCATTGCAAGCAACACATGTGGATTTCTATAGGAAAGTGTTCAAACTCTGATGTGCATTGTTCTAAACCTTAGTCTAAAAGCATTTTTAAAGCTAAGCAATTGATTCTATATCTGGATGTTGAATTTGTACTATCTCTAGGCAACTTAAGCAGTGTGGAAGACTATATTATAATTTAGCTTTATTGCCTCTTTTGCTGCTCCTCAGACACTTGATCTGTTGGGATGTTTTTGCCAAGAAGATTTGGCAGAGACAACAGACTAGGCCTAGTAGCAAAACTGGTAGGAGCTGACACTGGGCATGGAGAGGAAGGGGAAAATGAATTTTCCTGCTTTTCAGCATCCTGAAACCATAGGGCTTCTCTGTGAGGGTAGGGAAACCCATTAACTATTTTTGGTGGTGCACTTGTACTAAGATAAGATAACCAAGTAGAAGCTGTCTCTTTTACTAGGCTGGCTGCTGTGCTTAAGGCATGGAAGCATGCTGAATTTGAATCAGAAGCAGCACACTTCCAAAAAAGATTTAACTGGAGAGCAACCACGCAATGAGGATTTCAAGTTTTCTGCTTCTGTCTCAGATCTGAAAAGAAAAGCCTATGTGCCCAGAAGCTTGTGTAAGTATTCCAGCAGTAAGAATAGCTTTATTCTTTATATGGCCTCTATATACTCAGAAAAGTTAAGCCAGGGTTGATATATTTCTCACTTTCCTGCTGTGGCTTTGTTACCAAATATTCAGTGAAATAAAACTCTTTAACAGCAGTGTAGCATTAAGAAGCAGGCATTCTTTATTTGGCCCTGGATGCATGAGAGGAAATTTCCTCTGAAATATCTTGATGCTAAGTACAGGCAAGGCTGGTGTTTCTATACTGTAGCTTACATAAATATTAATTGTTTTTCCCAGAAGGAACATACATATGATAATCCTTTCCCCAAAGTCATCAGCATCTTTCCCCTCCCACTGGTGCAGATCTTTTCTTGTCCCAGAGGTCCCTTTGGTGGTTGCTGACCACAGAGTTATACCTGACCACCCAATGAAGTCAGTGCTACTTTCCAAATATAGAGAAGAGTTGGCATAACTGGTGTGATTGATTATTGTGATCAATGAAGTGTGGGTTTTGTTCCCTTCTTGGTTAATGTTAGTTGTAGTTTGAGTGTATGGCTCCATAGGTAGTGATTTTGAAAAATTGCCATTGCCTTTTCTGTACCAGCTAAGCAAATAGTTCACCTGGCAACACTTCACCCCTTTGAGGCTTGTGTAGCTTGTTTTCCCTTCAAGCCTTCTTAAGCCTCACTTTGCTTCTTTACTAACTTTGAAAAAAATGTTGGGTCAAACTAGGGGCAGAATTGAACCACAGAACCACAGAATCATAGAACCATGGTATAGTTTGGGTTTGAAGGGACTTCAAAGATCACCTTGTTCCCATCTCCTGCCATGGGGAGAGACACCTTCCATTAGACCAGGGTGCTCAGAACTCCTTCCATCCTTGGCCTTGACCTCCTCCAGGGATGAGGCATTCACAAATTCTCTGTCTTTTAAAGTAGTGCAGGATGCATTTTGTGCTGTCATGGAGGTCAGGGAATCTGGCTGGGTTCTTGCACTTTTTTCCACAAAGTGCACAATGGAGAGAAGTTCTGCCTTTACATGACCTTCTTTCTCTACTAGTTTGCTGGGGTATTTTCTAAACTAAACTGACAGCTACTTTCTCTTCTATCCAGTTTCTGGCATTTCAGGACGTGGCATTGGGGCAGCACAGAGCTCCATGTCTGCATGTCTGCTGCACTTGTGCTTTGCCAGCTGGCTTATTCTTCTGTTTGTATGGCTCCTGCTTGCAGCCTGGCATCATGTTTGGGAGTTGGGTTTTGATTTTTGGTTGCTTTTTATTTAATGTTGCGATCAAGGCAGATATATTTCCTTTTCTTTGTACACCATAGAAAAAAACCTAAAGCTTCTTAAAAAAAAATTTAAAGCAATTCAGCTTTTTGAAACTGCATAATTGAAGAACTCTGAAATAATTGGCTTATTATAGTGCACCCATAAAAATGAATTTGCATCTCATTTATGAACTATTAGATTCCTTATTACATGCCACTGATTGTTCTTAATGTGACTTGCATATAATTTAGCATTCTTTACTCATACATTTTGTAGCTAAACACTGGGGGAGGGAAGTTCATCCCAAAACCATGGCAGCAGAATGTAGATTGCAGAGCAGCCACAGACTGCTCCTGCATGGTGTGCTCTCATTTTTTGTCTCTGTTCTTCTCACAGTCCTGTGCTGAGGTGCAGCAGCCCCAGATCATCCAGCTGAGTGCCATGAGTCCCACAGGACTGTTCTGATGGTGGCAAGACATTGCCATGGATGGCAGTGCCATTCCTTGCTCCAGGCCTGGTGAATCCCTGTGGTGGTGTTCACAGAGGTCCCAGAACAAGGGAAGAGATGAGAATCTTGACTCCATGTTTCAGATGGCTGATTTATCATTTTATTATATATATTATATTGAAAGAAAATTATATTAAAACTATACTAAAGCAATAGAAGAAAGGATTTCATCAGAAGGCTAGCAAGGAAAAAGAATGGAATGATAATAAAATCTTGTGACTGCTCACAGCCTCAACACAGCTGGCTGTCATTGGTCATCAAGTAAAAACAATTTCACATGCTGGGTAAACAGTTCTCCAAATCCCATTCCAAAGCAGCAAAACATGGAGAAGCTGAAGCTTCTCAGCTTCTCAGGAGAAAAGATCCTGGCAAAAGGATTTTTCAGAAAATATGTCTGTGACAAATCCCTGCTTTATTTCCTCACCCCTTTCCCCCGAGTAAGGCCTGGCCATGCTGCAGCAGGAGCTGCCATTGCTAATGACAAACCTGAGCTGCAGGTCCTGAAGGGATTTCCCAGAGCCAATGCACACACCCTGCACCCCGTGTCAGAGCCTTCCCTGTGGCAGTCACCCAGGCCCACGGTGACAGGGACATTGCTGTGCCACCACGGTGCTGGGGTCACCTCTGGAGTCCTCACCTCAGCAGTGGTTGTGGCTTTTCCACAGAGCTCCCAGTGATGCCCATGCTCCATCTGTTGGTGGTGGTGACAGGAGTGGCAGAGCTGCATCTCAGTGTGCTCTCCCTGAGCTCACCTGTGTGCCAGAGGGCTGCAGGTGCTGGCAGGGAACTTATGCTGGTGTCAGAGCCTTTGTTGGATGTGTGTGAGGATCACTGGGCAAACCCTGCTGCTAGGCTGGGAAATGCTCCTGGGTCTTAGGCTGAAAGATTTAACTGGTGTGTGGATTCTATTTCAATCTCTTAGAGCTGGGGCAGTTCTCTGCTGTTCTTGGGGCAGTTTTCTTGATCTCTGCCCCAGCCAATCCTCCCTGCAGGAGATCTCTGCTGTCCATGGCCACTGAGTGTCCCTGCAGGGCTGATCCAATTCCAGCATCCCATGGGGAGATGCTGCATTGCCCAGGGCAGGAGCCAAGCATTCCTACCTGGATCCAATGTGAGCCTGGCACAGCCCAGCAGCCTTTGCCCAGGGCATTGCCAGAGGAGCAGCTTCTGCTGCCCTGCATGGCCAGAGGGAGCCCAGGCCCATCTGCAGCAGCCCTGGAGCTGCAGAGGAAAACTCCCCCCTTGTGCAGGATCCCTGCTCCAGCAGAGCCACAGCTGGCACTGCAGGAGGGCTGAGCCCCCATGGGATGGGGCTGTGCCACCCCCTGACACACAGGGGACAGGGACTGCTCTGATTCTATCAATGATTTGTTTTCTATTTTGTACTATTGCATCTGTATTTTAATTTTCCTAATAAGGAACTGTTATTCCTATTCCCATATCTTTGCCTGAGAGCCCCTTAATTTCAAAATTATAATAATTCAGATGGAGGGGGTTTTACATTCTCCATTTCAAGGGAGGCTCCTGCCTTCCTTAGCAGGCACCTGACTTTTCAAACCAAACTATCATGTCACATCATATATCCAAATGCTGGAAACATCCCCTCTGTTCCTGCCAGAGCATTCCATCACCTCAGAAACAGGACACTAACACAGCCAGGAATCACTGCCTCCACTGTGCTTCCAGCAGCGTTCCCTCTGTCTGAGCATGGCTTTAGGTGTCTTAAAACTCAGTTTTGGTGTCCATGACTCCACTTTGACTCAGAGGAGGAGCAAAATGGTAAGAACAAAAATGAAGCAAAATGTGGGGGTCACCTTGTGGAACTGAAAAGGATTCAGGGTGAGTGAATTTAGAAATAATATCATAGGGAAAGTGGCAAGCAGGTACCTTGAATGAAATTCTGCAAAATTACTGAACAGCAATTTCAGAATATTTTATTTACTGTAGGAAGTGGCAAAAGAAATTCCAAGTTCATTTCAATAGATACAAAAAATGCTGTGGTCTTCATGAGAGATGTTAGTCTCCTTTTGGGCACAGGCAATTAAGAAAGCACTGATGCCAAGTATTCAGCAGGAGCAAATGTAGCGAGCCCTGGGTCATGGGTTTTGAGTATCAGTGGTTCCCAAAGTACATGGAAGTACATGGATATTCCTGTGGGCATTTTTGTCAGGAAGCACATGGCAAACTGAGATTTTCATCCAGCTTTTGTTTAGCAGATGGATCATGTGGTTTGATCCAGTGCATGGTTTTTTTCTGGGTAGGAAGTGAGTGGGACACCAGGTGAGGTAAAGAGAAGAAATTATGGATCAAAACTTGTACAAAGACATTATGAGCCTTCAGACAAAATAAAATATGTACAATTCTATTCTGTTCAGAGGAGGAACTAGCAGTGTTGACAGCAGCAACATCAGAAGAGTACTGACATGCTTTGTATTTGGTTTGCCTTTCTTCTGGATTGTCAGTCTTCTCTGAATCTCTGTTCAGCAGCACAGTAAATACAGCCAGAAACACGAGGCACTAATGCCAGGGAGGCAGAAATGATCCCTGCAGCCTTCTAATCCTTCCCTTACAGTAATTTTGAAGAGATTAAACGTGGCTTCAGATATGTGGACGCACTGCACTTTTCAGAGCTCGTATTTTCTGTAGGGAAATGATTCTCCTTGTGTATTAGAGCAGGTCAGAGCGTGTCCATGCCAGCCCAGGGCATCTCTGGGCTCTCAGAAGCTGTGAGGGGAGCAGTTACCCCAGCCTGACACGGGGCTGGAGCTGCTGCAGTACATGGTAGAGCAGAGAATGTTCTGCTAGCCCCTAAAGCTGCCACCTGAGCCCATTTCTGCCCCTTCACCTCCTCACTGCCCAGCCCTGCTGGCCCTGCTTTGGTCAGGGGTGGTTTTACCCTCAGAACCCAGGCCAGGCTGTGATAAGGTTTTGGAGTTCAGGGGTTAAGCAGAGCTGATGTGTGAGCTTTGCCAAGGCAGGCGCTCTGCTGCCCCAGCCTTTGAAGGATAAAAGTGTTATCCAGACAAATCCATGCTGCTTTTCAAAGCAGCAGCTCAGTGTGCAGCACAGCTGGGCTCTGGGAGCAGGGCAGGGAAGAGCAGCCTGCTGTTTTCTTTGGGAGGAAAGGTGGAAATACGTTTTTCAAAGCAGCTAGTTGTTTTGTGAATGTCTGGTTTGAATGCCCAAATAAATGGTTTTTCAGTTGGTTTCTACCTCAGAAGGTAGATTCTAGGTGCAGTTTAAAAGATTCAGCTTTCACTATTTGGCAATCAAAAGTGCCCATCATCCTGGATCAAACATTCTAATTCTCTCCTTCGATGTAAACTCGTAGTTTTGAGGGAAGAAGAAGTCACTGTAAAGTTGAGCTGTAAGATCTACTCCCTCCCTCCCCCTTCTCTTTTTGGTGTTTGTGCTTTGCTCCTGGTTTGCAAACACTGCTGTTTGTTTTTTAAAGCATACATTGAAAGGACACATGGGGATTACCAATAAACCAAGTTAAAAGGGCTGGAGATAGTAGAGGGAAGTTCATATACCTGTCACCATGTTCATCACTCAGCACTGTGTGTGCTTTTACTGCTCCAGATCACACCCAGACACAATGCTGATTATCTGGGCAGGAGGTCACTTTTGCATGTCAAAGGAAAACATTTCTATGTCTTGCTAATTTGATTTTAATATCTGTGCCATGCCATTCTTTGGCCTAGAAATTAACTTGCTTTTTACTAATATAATTGGCTAATTAAAACATCTTCTTGAGGAGATGGGGAGATACCCACAGTCCTTATGGGACTAGGAACATACTAAAGCAAACAGATGACAGTTCCTGATCCAACAGGAGATCATTTAGAGCATAAAGAAAGGAATATAGTCATTGCAATTTTCTTCATGTTTTTTGAAGTGATTTAGGGTCCAATCTTTGGTAGGGAGATGGAAACACTGGAATTTAGAAGACACAGCCCTGTAGGACCTCTGTGGAAATAGGGAACAGGGAAATAGGGAACTTACAGAACAATCTGTTCTGTAAGTTTGCACTCTATCATTATAAGTTCTCTACCTGTGGCCAGTTATGAAGATGTAAAGAAACAGAAAAAAGTTGCACCAAAACAGTCTCCCTTGGTCCCAGTAACTAAAGCATTTTAGTTTTAGTTAGTTTAGTTAGTTTAGTTTTAGTTACTTTTGCAACCAGATCATACAGTTTTGGGATTTCCTTCCTTACCTGCTACCACTTATCACCTGGAGTCAGTCCCTGGGAGGAAAAGAACCCTGGCCAGAGCCACTCCTTTCCTGTCTCCCACTGCTTAGAGATGGTGAGGGGTGGACAGATGAGGAAGGGCCCAGTGTTACCTCTGCTATAATGGTGAAGATGGAGCAGTAACTTTCAATAAACAGATCACCTTCCTGCCCTGGATCCCAGCTCCAACAGTCACAGCCTCCTTCTGATGCCTCAGGTTTGAGCTTTTATATTTTTCACATTCTGTGCTGCTTTAGTGTGTAGTTCTGACCTTCATATTATGGGATGGTGAGCTCTCTGCACAGAGTAGGGAAACAAAACAATTCCTGCTCCAGCTGGGGACCAAGGACAAATGATCCAAATCTCAGGCCCAGGAGCACAAACACCGTGGGCTGAAGAGAGAAAAACAAGGATGGGACTGCATGGGCTGGAGCTGGAACTGGACAATGAACTCCAATCTGCAAATGGAGCAGAACTGATAAAAGTGAGAGGCCCCGTGCCCGGTCGTGCATTTTGTGACCATTTTGGTTCATCTTGGGTGCAGCCCTGGCTGGGCTCTTGTGCTGCCCAAGGTGGATCCATTGAGGCCTTTTAATAAATCCCTGCTTTATTCTTGAGCTCTGTCCAGCCTCTGTTCTAGGTCAGCCTTCTCTAGGCATCACTTCCCCAGGGTGCTCTTTGGATTCCATCTTCATACAGCATCCTTCAGACAGAGCTTGAGGAGAAGTCCTATCCCAGACAATCAATCACTGAGCCTGGAAAGAGATTGAGAGACTTATGCTAATCATATTTAATTAGTATGTGCAAATGATTCTAACTAAATGTAGACTTCCCTTAGTATCTTCAATTAAAAGCTCTGGATGTACTCCAAAGTTACAAATTCCTTCACTAAGCCAGTAGGGAATGATAATGAATTATTGCTAATATAGTCATAAAGCTTTTATTTGCATAAGTAATATGAAGCTAATGTGTGGATAAAATTAAACTTGAAAATGAAATATGATTAAAACAAAACCGTTAATGAATTTGGACACATTACTGAGCAGGTATATTTGGCAGCTGGCTGGAACAGATAACTCCAATAGAAGTCTAGCAGAATCAAAATCAATATTGAACATTGCATAACACAGTGAAGACAGTGGAGCAAGTTAGACTGCTCATTGTATCAGTTCTGATGAGCTTCATCATTGTTGGCTTTTGCAATCATAACTTAACCAAGAGAAGGTGTCAATGCAGGACAGAGAACCAAATCCTTGGATTTGACTATTTCATTCTGTTTTTTACTGGTATAATTAGACTGCCTTGATAGAAGATGCTTTAAATTTTCACTGATGTGGAATAAATATTGAAGACTAAAAGTCATGTTCCAGGTAGATGGTGGTCACACAGGCTGCTCATACCAGCAGGATTGGTTGTTGCCATATTAAGAATCTTACTACCAAGGCTGGACTTTTTTCTTCTTGAAATATTTCACTGATCACTTTTTATTCCTTTTCATACTGCAGAAGGCTTTCCTCAACCCCTTGTGGATCTGTTAGTGCTGGGCTCTAACAGTTTGGATTTATTTTGTTTGCTATTTTAGTTTGCAGGAATTACTCCAAACTAAAATAATCTGAAGCCCCTAGTAGTATCAGGTGGTGGAACTTACTCCAAAACAGTAAGTTCTGCTTCTTTAATAACTGTAGAAAGATACAGAGTGTAGTGTTTTGATCAGTTTTTTTCTTTCCTCCATGATCCATTGAACCAGAATCTGAGCACTGTCTCTCTGCTGTTTTGGGATATTCTTTGCTTTTCACTGACAAAACCTGCAGAGTACTTGCTGTGTTTGCCTGCACTCCCTCTGGGCCAGCCCACAGCTCCTTCCCACGGGCTCAGCTTCACTCTGGGCTCCCCTGCAGCTCCTCTGTGCACAAAGGTCCATGTGCAGTCCCTGTGCTGCCCTGGCAAAGCAGCAGACACCCAGCTGGACAAACCCTCCCTGAGCTGTGCTGGGCTCTCCCGAGCCTCCTGACTTTTGTGCAGACAGACACTGCCATTGAGGCACCTCTGGCACAAGATGGACTCACTGAGGGTGGGGATTAGCATTCTCAGGGCTTGAGGTTTCATTATCATGTCTGAGAAACTAATTAATTTTCTCTTTTGTGCAGGAGGATTATGTACTTCACCTTTTTGCACAGACCAAAGCTCTGACACCTGAAAAGATGAAACCTGCCAACTCCCAGCTGATGTTACAGCCTGAGTGGAAAGGTCTGTGTTGGCTTTCACTATCTCAAAGTTTGCCCTTATCACTGCTCTTCCAGAGCTGGTGTTTCAGAAATTATTCCACCAAGTTGGTGCATTTTTGTGGGACTTGTGTAGACCACCCACCCATACTGCTTTAAAAATTCCAGTCCTTAAGGAATCCGGTGTTGCTTCATGGTGCAAAAAGCATCATAAATAAAGGTTTATAGGTTTAAATAAAGGGTTTCCTTTATTTTTCCTTTATATTTCATATGAATGGTTTTGCTGGGAAAAAAAAAAAAGAGGACATATCTCCGCCAGTGCTTCATTTCAGGTGCTTGTACTGTTTCTGATACAGAATACAGTTAATTTTCTCTCAGCACTGAGAACAACCTGTGAGGCCAAAGCCCAGCTGAATCTGGGCAGTGTGGTAAGTCAAACTTGCTGGGTGGTGACCTGTCAGTGACTCCCCCAGTGCCAGAACCTCACTGTGAGGGATGCTGGTGTGGTTTGTGTCAGGAGCAGAGCTGGATCCATGGCATACCAAGGATTAGCACTGTTCTGCAAACTTCTTTTCCATTTCTGCACATATATGTATTACATTTAGTATTTCTACCTAATTGTATGCATTTTTTTAATACTTTCCCAACTGACAGGTTCCACCTTTGTCTTTTGTGATGTAATTGTCTCCTAACTCAGTGATAAGGGGGAAGTAGCAGCAGGCTGGCAGTGTTCATTGTAAGAATGTTGGCCACTGGGGGACCAGATGCAGATTTGGTGTTTGCACCAGGGAGGAACTGGAAGAATGTTTTCCACTTTTCCCACCTCCTTGGGGCTTGTTCTGTTGGGTTGTACCAACTCAGAGGTTTCCAGCATGGGCATCTGTTGGAACTCTGATGGCTGAAAACTTTGAGCTTTCTGAATTTAAAGGTGCCAACCCTCAAGTAAACACCTGGTTTGACCTGAGACCTTGGAAAAGGCTTCAAAAATTGAGTGATAGCACAGAAACAGTGTGTGTGCAGTTTGGATAGTATTGTGTGATCTCACAGGCTGAAAAAGACTTAGATTTGGGGTTTTAGTATATGATGATATATGGGAGCCAAGATGGAGAATTTTGGATGTGGATTAGATGTCTTTTTTGCACCTTCTTCCTTCTGGATCTGGGTGATTTTCTCTAATTGGGTGAAAGATGCCCACATTGCAGGTTTTAGGGGATCATAATTGGGTTAGAAACATAAATAATATAAATGTCAACTGTTTATTGGATAATTGGGGCTTAAATAGCCTTGAACAGACACCATTTTAGGGCACTTTCTCAACTGGTTAGAGAGAGCTCCCATTTTGTGAGTTTGTAATAGATAAGGATAATAAACCTCAGAGTGAGACTTCAAAAACAACATCTCCTGAGTATTATTCACCCTGATCTTGGAGCAGGAAGGAGCCTGAAATTGCAACAGGCATCTGTCTTCAGCACAGCTGCATGTGCCTCTTGCTGTGGGTGTGGGCATGTAGGAGCAATGGGGGTAGGATGGTGGGGATGGATGGAGAGCAGAGATCTCTGCAGCCAGGGCTGGAACTTGGGGTTTATTGCAAAGGGCCTGGGTGCAGGGCCCTGCTGGGAGCTGCAGCCACAGCTCAGAGCAGGACTGAGAGAAGAGAGGGGAGAGAGGATGAGAGGGTGGAGAGCAAAAGGGTAAGAATGAAGTTCTCGTTACAATACAATGAATCATTTTCTGCGTTGAATATTCTCATTATCACTCACCAATCTAGTACAAGATACAAATCCTATAGCATTTACATACAGCCTATAAGAATCATTACATTACCACACTGTGTTACATTTTAAACCCTTCAAACTCCTCTTTGGGCCCCTTCTGCCAAGCTGTAGGGTCTGCTCTGACCCTTGGGCCTGTCTGCAAGCAGAGGGTGTTGTTCCATCAAAAGGGGATCACCTTCAGCTGGCCACGCCATTGTTTTCCAGTTGTTCAGTAACTGAGGTATCTCAAAGCTTGCTTTCATTTCAATCTCACTTAGAGTTTCCATATTCTCAAAATCTTTTGCCAGACAATCATATTTGTAAGGCTTTCCTGTTTCATCTTCCCCAACATGGGCAGAGACTGGTGGCACTGCCTCTTGCTCCAGGACCCAGGCACAACCCCTGGAGCTGTGCAATATACACCTTACAGGTCTTGCCTGTTCTAAGAACTTGACATAATCAGGTTATGAAGGTTGGTGCACCCTGAATTACCATATTTCTGAATTTTGGCATGCTTGTGTCAAAACTAAGTAAAGATCTTCTGTTGTGGATGTGACAGCCTGGTCAGAGAGCGAGAAAACAGGATTTGTTTTCTCCCAGTGGACTTGTGAGACTTTTTAGGGAGTTGTAGAGAAACAATGATAACTTGTTAGTATAAACAACCTGCAGGTGGTGTTTTCCTACTCTGTTTTTCTGTTCTTCTCAAGGACTGTTTGTGAGAAAGATGTTTTTGATAATTGGCCAATCAAGTAGAATGTGTCGAACCTATCTATAAAACAAGAGAATTTTCATATTAAAGCTGCTGTTGTGCAAACCAGCCTTCTTGTGAATTTGTGTCAATTCTTGCTCAATGGTGACATTCTGTTCTCCTGCAAGAGAACAGAACTGAACTTCTGAGAGAAGAGAACTGAAGAGAACAGAACAGAACTTCTGAAATCCTGGAGGCTGTGGATAAACAGGAAGCAGTGGGAATAATCCCCTAGGTTTGTTGGTGGGGAGGTGTTTCTAATGCCTGCCCTGAAATACAGCTCTGCTTTCTCCAGAGGAGAATTTCATGTTCAGAGTGTTCAAGTTCTAAACAGCTGAAGAGGAACATGCAGGCCATGGTTTATAGGTCTCCAGCAATAGTTGAGTGGATTTAAACTGCTTTTATAAATAGATAAGAAAAAACTGTGACTCTGCTGCTAACATGTGCAGTTGGAGCTGCTGACTTCTTAAACCCTGGAAATTGGGCTTTATGATGGAAATAGTAAGTCTGTGAACCTTAATTACAGTTGTGGAGCTGGCCATGGCCACCTTTTCACACACAAGAAGAATTCAATATGGGAGGGTGACCAGAGTACAAACAAGTTGTCATGAAATACATTAGTTGTGAATGTGGACTTTCATCATGCTGGTCACCTTAGCAAACCTGAGAAAGGTTATTGAACTGAGTGTGGGCTGGGTCAGCACTAGGAAAGTAAAATAGGAACTATGAGTAACCTTTTTTGTACTGTGCTTTCCAGAGCCAGTTTCAATATCCCAGTGGAAATGCTCCTGTTGTATTGCTTTGTTAAGGAAGATTTGATAAAATGCTCAAAGTTAAATCACAAATAACTGTTCAGATGTGAGTTTGCTCAGTTCTGCTTTTCTTCACTACCATGCCTCAGGTTTAGAAGAATTCAAATACTGAAATGATGTATCATCATTTTGAAATGCTCAGAAGACAAGGCCAATGTTCCATCAATTTATGTTTGTCCCAAATGGCCTCTATATCCAAGAGTGTGCTTGGAACTCTAGATTACAGGCATAAAAAGATGAAGAGAATTGTAATGATTTGCTTTAAAAGAAGACTAAGATTTGGGGAGTATGATGAAAGTCAGCTGCAGCTTGAGCATTTTTCTTCAGAGTAGTTCTTCAAAGGAGTACAGTGTCAAAATCAAAAGAGATGGCAAGGGTATGTTCTCTATTACTAGACATAAGCAAACAGATGGTTTACTTTTTCTCCTCTTTTAAATCTGTAACTGCTACGGTCTCATTATGTCTCTTGGAACAGTTTCAGATATTGATGTAGTTTGCAAGACTGAGCTGATTGAATAATAGCTATATCACAATTTCAAATCCATTAGAAACATCGCTTGCCAGAGGATCCAAGGGTTTACTTGACTGTCAATAATAAAATTGGATAAGCCATGAATCACTTTGGGCTCTTTAACAGTGTTCCATTTCTCCATACCAGGGCCAGTACTGCTGGTATTGGCTGCTGGGAGCTGCAGGAGCTTTCCTGCTCCTTTTGAGGGAGTTTCATTCTCTCATGGTATTTGTGGGAGTGATTCTCTCCCACCAGCTGCTTCTAAAGTTTGTCCTTTTCCTCCTCTGTCCCACTCAGTACTTGCTGCCAGAAGGAGAAGATTTGGGTCCTTGCTGTTGGTTTCAGGTGTATGCTCATTGCTGCTTTATTTTTCCTCTTCTCTTTTTTGCCTTTGTTATTTAGGATGTTTGTTTCTCCTCTGCCTCAAGGACTATAAAATACAGGTAGACAAGTACTTTCTTTTGCTAACTGTAACTAACTGTTCTGCCCAGAACAATATCTTGTCACTTAGTTTGTCTCTCACAATGATGTATTTCATACACGCCCTTCTGAGAAACAAAACTATCCCTGAGAGCCTAATTTTTTAGACAAAGGTATTGAATAAGGTGATATTTGTGGGTTTTAGAAGCTCAAGTGAGACACAGTGTTATCAGTAGCCTTCCTAGAACACTGATAATTTTTATCATTTCATCTGTTATTATTTCAAAGCCTGAGTGATTCCTTAATCTGCAGTACATGGCCCCGTTGGGTCCCCTGACACAGAAGCACTTGCTTGAACCTGTTTGTGTTTGATGAAGCAACATTTCTGCAAAGAACCCTCATGGTAAATTAGTTGACCTCAAATGTCTGCATGAGGTGTTGCCATTTCTACAGTGTGCTCTGGGGATGTGCTCTGTCTTCCTAATTAATCATAATTTTCAACACAATGCAAAGAACCGCACGAAGAAGGACTCGATGCCCAAAAGGAGCACACACAGTTCTTACACCCAGGAGCTGTTTTGTGGACATCTGAAATGCTCCAGTTTGCAGCCAGCCTGGCAGCTGGCTCAGGGGGCTGAGCCACAAACTCCTGGCTCTTAATAGCAGTGAGGTGCTGGGTTCAACTCACATGTTGTGGTGTGAGAAAATTGGCAAACATAAATAAATATCTTCTGTTTCCCCTCCAGTGGGATGTGAAATAGGTTGAGGTGTATGAATTGGTCCTGGCTTGACAACAGGGTCTGAACTGGGACAGTGAACTGAGGACAACCCTTGGCTGCCAGGACAGGCAGTTCAGTCAGCCCTGTACCAGCTTCAAGGTGTTTTGCATTGTAGATTTTAAGTTTTATGTCAATGGCAGCTGCCCAGGATGTGGGAGTGCCTCTTTTTAATGTAGAAGAAGGGAAGAAGTTTTTCCAACCTCTTTAGGGGTCCACCTCTGTGACCATGTTCACAGGGGTCTGAGGATGAGGGAAGAGATGAGGATCTGACTCCATGTTTCAGAAGGCTTGATTTATTATTTTATGATATATATCACATTAAAACTATACTAAAAGAATAGGAGAAAGGATTTCATCAGGAGGCTGGCTAAGAATAGAAAAGGAAAGAATGATAACAAAGGCTTGTGGCTTGGATTCTCTGTCTGAGCCAGCTGGGCTGTGATTGGCCATTAATTAGAAACAACCACATGAGCCCAATCCCAGATGCACCTGTTGCATTCCACAGCAGCAGATAATCAATGTTTACATTTTGTTCCTGAGGCCTCTCAGCTTCTCAGGAGGAAAATCCTAAGGAAAGGATTTTCCATAAAAGATGCCTGGGACACACCTCCTCTCACTTCTCTAAATGTAACAGCAGGAGCAGCACTGAAAAATGCAGCTTAATACATTGTAGGCACAGATCTTCTGTTCAGGGGCTCCACTTGTTCCAGGACCCTGAGTCTTGGAACAGATCTTGCACCTGAGTGCCTGGAAAGTGCCCATGTCCCTGGGTTCATGGTGCTGAGCTGCTGCTCTGCCCTGAGCTGTCAGCAATGCTGGCTGCCTGCATGGGCATGGAATTCCCTTGGCTTCTGCCTTCCCCTGCAGTCCCAGCTGCACATGCAGGGATCAGCAAGTTGAGACGTGGCTGCTTTTGTAATTTAATGAGTGTCTCCTGCTGGAATGCATCCAGGGTCACCTGCAGAGGCATCCTGAGTGCCAGCAAAGCCAGCAGGCTGTGCTGTGAGCTGGGTCTGGCAGGACAGACTGAGAGCAGAGGGGCTGTGAGAAGCCTCTGTTCCCTGCCTGTTGCTTCCTTCAGGGTGATAATAACACACTGTGGTATAACCCACACTGGACATTGTCTGACTAGCCAAAATGATGGCCTTTGGCCCCACACTGACACCAAGAAGAGTGTTTATGTATATTACAGTATTTAAGCTGTGTCAGTGACTGTGATTCTGACCCTCATCTGTCTTGGATCACAGGAAGCTGGTTTGGACCACAGCAGAAGGGACTTTCTAGCTTGGCATTTCCAACAACTTCTTCTACTTCACTGGGTGAAAACCTCCCTGGCTGAAAAACTGGGCCCAGGGAGTGGTGCTGAGTGTGGCTGGTGGCTGATGGGGCTCCCCAGGGCTCAGTTTTGGGGTCAGCTGTTTAATATCTACATCAGTGATTAGAATGAGGGGATTGAGGCACCCCCAGTAAGTCTGCAGATGACACAAAGCTGGGTGGGCAGGAAGGCTCTGCAGAGGGTTCTGGGCAGGCTGGAGCAGTGAGCTCAGGACAGCTCAGAACCTTCAGAAAGGTCAAGAGCTGGGTCCTGCACTGGGGTTTCAGCACTGTAGGAAGGAGGAGGAATGGCCTGAGAGCTGTTCAGGAGGAAGGGGCTTGGGGTGGTGGTTGACAATGGCTGGATGTGAGCCTGTGAGTGCCCAGGTGGCCAGGAAAGTGAGGGGCATCCTGGCCTGGATCAGCCACAGTGTGGCCAGCAGGAGCAGGGCAGTGACCACAGTGACCATCCACCTGTACTGGCACTGGTGAAGCACCTCCAGCTCTGGGTTCAGTTTGAGGTACTCACTTCAGAAAAGACTCTGAGGTGCTGGAGGTGCTCTGGTGTCCAGAGAAAGGCCATGGGGCTGGGGAAGCCTAGAAAACATCTCCTGTCAGGAGTGGCTGGGGGAGCTGGGGTTGTTCAGTCTCAAGAAGTGGATGCTCAGGGGGAACCTTCTCATTCCCTACAATCACCTGAAAGGATGGTGCAGCCAGGTGGGACTCAGCCTCTCCTGCCATGTCTCAGGTGAAAGGACTAGAGGAAATGGCCTCAAGTTGTTCCAGGGGAGATTCAGATTAATTTAAAAAAAGCCATAAGAATAAGGGAAGTGGTGCATCATCATGTCTGGGAGTGCTCCAGAGGTACCTGGATGTGGCACTTGGAGACGTGGTGTAGGGTGATCATGGTCATGTTGGTTTGGTTGTTGGATTCAATCACCTTGAAGGTCTTTTCCAACCTTGATGATGCTGTGATCCCACTGAGCTGCCACTGGTGAGGTCAGCCTGTGTTGGAACCCAGGAAATTCCTCTGCCTGCCCTGGAGGGCTCAAACCCCAGCCAGGGGGCCCAGAGACCTTGGCACAGAGCCCAAGACCCCTGTGCCTTTGATCTTGACCCATGGAAAAAAATTACCAACCTTATATGAGGATCTGCAAGCCACAAACATTTAAGTAGAATGATAGTTAGTTTGTCACAGGGTGAAAATATAGAATTTTGGGGTTCAGGGTCCCAAGATGGAGGGATTTGAGTGTGCCTTGTCCTTCTTTCTCCTTCTTCCTAGCCTCCATCTTCTGCTGGGATGGTGACACTTCTGGTTTGGTTTAAAGTAGAGCCAGACTGTCTAACATAGGGGATGGGTATTGGGAAATTATTGTAAATAAAGTACAAAAAGTATAAAAAGCCAACACCGCCCTGAGGGTGTCAGTGTGCCACAACCCAACCTGCTGGACAGACCTCAGCGGGTCAGAGAAAGAATTTTATAGATAAGAAACAAGAAACAACCTTGAGAACCAGAACAGAAGAATCCTGACTCCTTCTTCAGCTGCTGTCTGGGAAAAGAGACTTTCTAATGCATCTTGGGGTTGTCCTGACCACAGAGACTCTGAGAAGCCCGGGTGTCAGGTTCTTTTGGCCTTGGTGCTTTGTTTAGTTCTGTTTTTATTTGCTTATGCTGGCATTGATCTCTGGAAGACAGTGAAAATATTTATTCACTACAGGCAGGGTGACAGATATCTCTTGTATGAAGAACTATTTGATGAGCTGTTAGTTTTGAGTGCCTTTCCTATTCATTGAACTAATTAGCTCTACAAATCTTGCTGTCAACCAGTCATATAGCCACTTATTTATTTTCCCATGTGCAGAATTTTTACTTTGCTGCACATACACAGAGCTGTAAAACCAAATGCACCAAAAATTGCCTCTTAGTTGGATGTAAATGGAAACAAAATACACTTGGAATTATTATTACATGTACCATTAATTTTTATTTGAACTGTCTTATAAAAATGCCAAGCTGCTTTCATTGTTTTTCACTGTTGCACTCATGTAATGAGTGTAATGCTCGTTTACTGCATTACTGGGAGAGGGTGAAAATGTCTGTGTCTGAGACAGGGAAGAGGAGAGGCTTTAGTGCTGCCCACATGGGCACCTGGAGACTCCAGCTGTCACTGATTGCTATGGTTCTTTAAAATTACTGCTTGGTTTTAACCTCCTCTTGTGCTTTCTCTCTTTCTGCAAGCTTTTTTCCCCTCTCTTTTGTATTGTTTTGCTTTTTGTTTGAGGTTTTTTGTTTGTTTGTTTGGGTTTTTTTTGGTTTTTTGGATTTTTTTAGTCTTTTAACCATCCTAGTGAGTGGGGTTAAGCTTTTAATGCAATTAAAGCATTTCCAGCTCATGTCAGTGCAGCCATTGGGCCTGGGCTGTGCTGTGCTCAGTCACAGCAAGCCTGGCTGCTTCTGGCAGTGACAGGGCAGAGGGCATTCCCATGAAAGACACATAGAAAATGTGCTTTGGGGGAAAGGAAAAATGGGAATGATGTGATTCCTGTCACAAATATCTCTGGTGATTTGATTGCTGTGGCATTTCTGATTTGGGACAGCACCATGTGGGCTCTGGAGATCAGCAGTATCCACCAGCAAGCAGGGCTGCTCATGCAGAGCTCTGAGGGGGACCCAGGAAGGGAATGATCACCCTGTGAAATACAGCCAGATGTTTTATAGCTGCTCTGTTGCCTCCTAAAATTGCCTGTAATCCCTGGAAGTTTTGTGAAGTAATGGCCAACTGGAATTATGCTGCCTGTTGGAAAGAGATTTTCCATTTTGTAACCTGATCTCTTCAAAGTGATCACAGCCAAGATTCCTCCTCAGCATGTGCAGCATCCTCTGCCCCTTAGAATGGAGCTCTTGGGGACTTTTGCCAGTGCAGAGCTTCACAGGGAGTTAATTTCTTTTCTGAAGTTAGGAAATGTTTGTTTTTTTTTGGTTTTTTGTTTTTTTTTTGGTTTTTTTTGTTTTTTTTTTTTATGTTGATGTCTTCCCTTGTCCCCAAGTATTAAAATCTTAAACCCACCTCATTTTGGGAGCAGAGCTAATGGAATTGCAGTATCTACTGCAAGCACAAATTCAACTCCATGTCAAAGCAGGCATTTACATTATTTTCCTTCCCACCAAAGCAAGCCCACTTCAAAGGAAGGACAGACAAACAGAGTGTGTGCAGCCATGAGAGCTGAAAAATGGAAAAATGCTCCATAGAACTGTGCTGATTAGTTTCCAAGTGCTCTCATTTGAGTAGCAGAGATGTGTGCCCAAGTTTGATGTGTGCATGCTGGCAGATTGGGGAGTTTGGGAAAGGGTTACAGGGAAGATTTGAAAATCATGCAATGTAAAGGGAGATAGAGACTTTCAATCTCTTCACCTTGTTTTTGAAAAAAAGAGTAAGTGATTA
The DNA here is from genome assembly GCF_051311805.1 of Agelaius phoeniceus. NCBI lineage: Eukaryota > Metazoa > Chordata > Aves > Passeriformes > Icteridae > Agelaius > Agelaius phoeniceus. Next base: position 8,734,928 of record NC_135284.1, read on the forward strand.
CTTGAAGAAGAGATCTGTGACAAAAGCATCTTTAGACATCCCTGGAGCATGTTGGGCAGCCATGACCCAGTGGCTGTGTGGTTTGGGCTGTGGATTTTATGTTTGAGCACCTTCAGAGTGTTGGGCAGTTTTCAAGCTGCTTCTTGGAATCTGCAGTCACAGCTGAATCCTCAAAACTGCAGGTCTGGTAAAGCTGTGACTCAAGTGCTCGGGTTCATGTTGGGCAGGTCAGATAACCATAGTGGAGCACTGGCAAAAACAATGTGCTGAGGTTTCATAGAATCTGACAAGTGCACCTGGGCAATGTGGCTGCCTGTGGTGTCTGTGGAACACACTCAGTCATCAAGAGGATGGCAATAAAGCAAAGCTTGGCAAGTGAAAATTGTGAGGAAGACTTGAGGCCTGTCCTTTGGTCCATTCTCTGTTCTCTTGATGCCTTATGAAATGCTGAGGTGATGCACAGAGATTAAAGGAAACCTGAGCCCTTCTCTAAAGTGTGTAATAGCTATCTTTGGGGAGAAAGAAATCTGCAGAAGATGGAAATATATTTAAACCAGGACAAGCCCTGACAGCTGGAACTCTTCAATGTTCAAACTCTGCCTCAGAGCTGGTGAGGTGGGACCCCATCTGTGGATGGGCACTTTTGGAAGTGGGGTAGGAGAGACAAGAAGAGGCTTTCAGACACTTGAAATGAGAGGCTTTGAATTTCATATTTCAGTGCTGCACAGGCACTGATTTACCCTGCACAAAGCCTCCTTTCTCTCCTTGCTGTTTGTGTAACCACAATGCACCCTTTGCATTCTGTCTCCAATTCCCTTCCCATCAGCCAGACCTCACCCTATGGAAGTTCTCCACTCAGAGCACTTTCATTTGGGAACTTTTATGCTTTTCCTTCCAGAAATGTGCAGTTACCACAAAAGTTTTAAGCCATTTTCCAGCTGGGACAGAAAGCAGACAGGTTTGACTTCTACAAGAGGACTTGAGCTGTAGCATCCAGGCTGTGCTTGCCTCAAGGGCAGAGGCATCCAGACCTTGGCCACACTGGGTCATTGACAGCAGCTCTGAGAGGACACCTCTGTGGATGTTAGCTCACTGATCCTGCTGCTCAGAAATGTCTCCTCTTTGGTGCTGCAGTCCCTCGTGGTCACCAGGATTGCAGAATTTATTTCATTTGCTTTCTTCAAGCATCCAGTCCACACCATTGCTTCATCTGAAGCTTTCCCTGAAAGAAAATGCTGTTATGGTACCCAGCTCCTCACAACTTCTGAAGAGGAGAGACAGATACAGATACAGATACCTTTGCTGAGGTAAATGGCAAGATTTTGCTTGAGCTATGTGGGCTTTTGATCCAAGAATTAACCCAAAAGGCATTGAGACATGTCTAAGGAAAAGAAATTGGTTTTAAAAGGAAATACATACCACATTAGAGTAATGGGGTTTATTAAAGTGGGGTTTATGAGAGTTGAAACTAGAGTGGTCTTTTAATCCATATTGGCTGCTCATTTATTGTGACAGTAAGTTTACAGAACCTACAGTAAAAGAGACTATAAAAGATGTAACTTTTTAAAATTATGCTGTAAACCCCAGGAATGTCTCTGTACCCAGTTTAAAGGAAGCTTGGAATTATGCTAAAAATGTGTCCTTACAGACTCTTCCTCAGGGTGACAAATCTCAGTGGTGTCATTTTCCAGATGTGTTTGATTATAAGTCATGCTTTTACCTCAAATTGTAGGAAACTGAGTGCTCAGCTTTGTGCTTATCTTTGAGTTTTAATTCAACTTATGGCACATGTAATATTTTCTTTAGTCCTAACACGTCGTTGTCAACTCTACAGAGAATATTTTAGTACAGTTTTGAAACATTTCTTTGGTAGTAAGCACTTCTGTCTTGGCAATACTAGAAATGCTTTTCCATATCAGCAGCAGTGCATGAATGCTGAACACTCACTGGAGAATTGGGCTGGGTGTTGAGAGAGATTCTAATTCAAAAAAGCAAATGCATTACTGGTAATCGTATTTAGGAAGTTAATGTAATAAAATTAAGAATTAGTCATCTGTGATGAAGGAGTTTTTTCATACACAGAATTTTTCACATCCCCAAATTTCTGAATAAATGCACCCTGGGAGGAATTATACCAGAGAAAAGTCCTCCCTTGCACTTAGAGCACCTCAGGACCTTGGGATCTGTTTGTACATCCTGCAGTCAGGATGGCTCTGGGGAAGAATTCCCCTGTTTCAAAGAGGCTTTGCTGCCTGTAGGCACCTGGAGAAGAATTTCCCTGTTTCAAGGAGTGTTGGGAAGGGTGAAAGTTTGACAAGAAAGTCTCACAGGTATGTGTGCTTGGCAGAAAGATTTTTAAATGTAGAGTCTGATGAAGGAATAGAGATGGAAGCAAGTTTTGATATAGAAGAAAAGAATTGCTGAGCCAGTCTCACTGGATAACCAAGGAGGCAAAGGCTGTGTTAGTTAGAAGGGGTTTTATGGCTTAGAGCAAAGGATAAACCCACCCCAAACAAGAAGATGTTTTTACCAAGCAGGAAGAGAGCACAGGCAAACAAGGCAGCAAATGTGGCAAGTAGAAAAAAGGTCTCAGAATTTTCCACTGCAAGAAAACTGAAAAACAACTTCTAGCTTAAACTGTAATGTACCAAATTTTAGTGATTGGAGAATGGTAACATGAATATGGCAATTACAGCAGTTATGATAGGCTATAGATAAAAGTTAAGGTACAGATTGGTTCTACTGCATTAAGATGCTCAGCAAAGAAAAATATAGAATGCATTGTAACCAAAAGAAAAGTCTATAATGCACTGTAACCAAAAGAAAAGTCTATAATGCATTGTAACCAAACCCAAAGTCTATAATGCATTGTAACCTAAACTCAGGGTCTCAGGGCCTGCCTGCAGCTGGAGCTGACAGCTGTGGGCACAGCTCTGTCACCCACAACCCTGGACTGCTGTAATGTCTTGGGTGGAATAAACTGGAGAGCTGCCTGGAGTCCCACATCTCTCATTTAGGCTCTTACAAAGGAGGCTTTGCTGCCTGTAGGTACCTGGGGGAAGATTTCCCCTGTTTCAGAGGCTTTGCTGCCTGTAGGTACCTGGGGAAGAATTCCCCTGTTTCAGAGGCTTTGCTGCCTGTAGGTCCCTGTGGCACACTCAGGTGAGGTGGCCTGGGCTGAAGCACCCCTGCTCTGCCTGCTGAGGATGTCCAGATTTAGCCCTGAGCTGCAGCAGTTTCAGGGACTGCCAGAGGCACCAGAGAGGAGTTTTTGCCTGGAGAAGACACAAATTGTGTTCTGTTCATAAAAGAGCATTTTCATTTCTGTTGTGTCCTTATTCTGATGGATTGGTAATTTTGCATTGCCTCCGGGACTGGAGTTCCTTCTCTCTCACCAGTACTTGAGTGTTTGAAAGCCAGGGTGGGATTTTTTCACAGACAGATTGCCAGGGTTCCACAAGGATTCCTGTTGAAGGATGTAAATCCAGTCACATATTGAAGCAACATTTTATTCTGCTTTATTTTATCAGAAAAACTTACACCGAGGAAAGCCAAGGCCATTTTTAAATGCTGATATTTATCATTTAGCAGCTACAATGAAATTTGGGGAAGCAAACAATGTTCTCAGTGACATATTAGTGCAGATCCCTTGGACCTTATTGCCATGCTGCTTAACTCTGCAGGGGGAGGTGGGCAGAACCTCTGGGAGGGCTACACTGAACACTGTATTTAACAGCAGAGGGGAAAAAAGCCTGGTAAAGTTTTTAGTAATCTTGGCTTGAAGGGTAATTTTCTTGTCAACTCTATAATTAATGCACCACACGTTACAGTAGCCCATTGTTATTCCAGAATGCCAGGGTGCATTTCAGGCTGAATGGCTGTTTAACAAAACACTTGGCAGATTTATTACCCTCAGGTGATTCTGTCAGTCAGCATTTCCCCATGTTCAACCTGAAGTAGGCAGAATCAATTTTGGTATCTATTTTGTGAAAATCCAGGCTCTTTAAATTAAACCACACACATATGCAGAGGCCCCTAGAAAATCAAGACTGGTATTGGAGTTTCATCTCTTAGCAGGGAAGCAGGAGTTACCCTTACAAACTCCTTGGATTTTTCTCTCCACAATCAAGACATCATCTGCCACTTCCACTATCTCACCAGAAATATTTGTGGTCATTTTCACATCATGTCTTGAACATTTTGTTTGGGTTTTTTTGTTACTCTACAGTAAATTGTCTCAGTTTGAAAAGCCAGGTGTCTGCTAAGGAAGGCAGGAGCCTCCCTTGAAATGGAAAATGTAAAACCCCTCCCTCTGAATTATTATAATTTTGAATTATGGGGCTCTCAGGCAAAGATATGGGATTAGGAATAACTGTTTTTTCTAGGAAAATTAAAAATACCAATGCAATAGTACAAAAAAGAAAACAAACCATTGATAGAATCAGAGCAGTCCCTGTCCCCTGTGTGTCAGGGGGTGGCACAGCCCCATCCCATGGGGGCTCAGCCCTCCTGCAGTGCCAGCTGTGGCTCTGCTGGAGCAGGGATCCTGCACAAGGGGGGAGTTTTCCTCTGCAGCTCCAGGGCTGCTGCAGATGGGCCTGGGCTCCCTCTGGCCATGCAGGGCAGCAGAAGCTGCTCCTCTGGCAATGCCCTGGGCAAAGGCTGCTGGGCTGTGCCAGGCTCACATTGGATCCAGGTAGGAATGCTTGGCTCCTGCCCTGGGCAATGCAGCATCTCCCCATGGGATGCTGGAATTGGATCAGCCCTGCAGGGACACTCAGTGGCCATGGACAGCAGAGATCTCCTGCAGGGAGGATTGGCTGGGGGAGAGATCAAGAAAAAACTGCCCCAAGAACAGCAGAGAACTGCCCCAGCTCTGACTGATGGGGATAGAACACACACACCCAGCCACATCTTTCAGCCTAAGACAGAACTACAGAGCATTTATTTGGTAGTGCCAGGAACAGTTCAGCAGTGACTGTGTATGGAATGACAATCCTGAAACAAAGGAGATGTCACACTGGATTTGCTGTTGCCAGTGCTGCAAGAGAATTCAAGTTCTGATTTAATACTGGAGGGGTGTGAGAGGCACAGAACTTTTTCAAAAACAAGGTTGGTTTAAATTTCTTGTTACAAGGTATTAGGATTGCAAGGAAGAAAATATCTTCTTTTAGTTTTTCACTAGGAGAATGATGCTGATAGAAGGTATGTGTAGCTCAGGTATGAAAGCACAGAAAAAATGTAGTAAGTGAGAAACAAGAAATTTATGTTGCAAGTTAGAAGCAGCAAAACATCATTAAATCATTTTAATTTTGAGACAGCACAATCTTCCACTCTTTTAAAATAATCTATGAAATATTCCATGAAAATTTGTTATTCTATGAGAAGGATTACAGTCAGTTTATCCACTTTTTTCCTCACTGCTCACCTTCTATCACATTTCTACTTTTGTTACTATGCTTTCTAATATCTTCCTTTTTTAGTTTTGAAATTTATGAACTGCCAGAACTTTAATTTCTTTCCTGTTTCACAGTAGGTGTTTTTGCCAGAGGCTGAAAAGTCAGTAAAGAATAAAGTCTGGAATGAAGTGGGGATGTTATAGTTCCCTACACCTGACCTCAACTGATCTTTTATTAACAGTAAATTGAGGGAAATATAATTTTAAAAATATCAACAAGTATTTCCTTCCTCAAGTATTTAGGAATGCAGGAAAAGGGGCTGGAGCTGAGGGAACTGTGCCCAGAACTCTCCCCAGAGAAGTCTCTGCAGTTCATAGGCAGGAGAGGAGCAGAACTCTCCTGAGCCAGAAGCTATGTTAGCACTGTTGGGTTTTTTAGGGATTTGTATTCTGTGATGTGTGTCCAATCCCTCTTTGTGTTTTTATTTTACACCCACAGCATCTTGTGGCAATGAGTTCCAAAATTTGAGTTGTTCTGTTGAAAATGTCACCAGTGTCCCCAGGCTCTTCTAAAATGAAATGAACCTTTTTCTTCCTTTACTGACTTTTTGGTGCCATTCTTAATGTCATAGGCTTCTACTGTGGCAGATTCTCTCTTCAATCCTTGAGCATGTCTTTGGGAAAAGCAAATCCAAGTAAAGGAAACCTGTACATGTTCCAATATAATCCACAGCAAAACAGAGCTTGAATCCTTGAGCAAGTAATGAATACACAGTTGGCTCCAGTGTGCTGGATGGCTGTGAGATTTTTCAAAGTCTCAGGCATAATTTGTCTTCCAAGGGAGACAGATGCCAAGCTGTCCTTTGAAAACTTCCCCTTCCACTCCATCTCCCCTAGAACTTCCTGTGTTTGATTTCATGCTCACCTATAAAATCATTGTTGTCAGCCAGTTTGACACTCAGCATTATACAAGAGGTTTTCTAGCCCCTCACAGCTGGTTGTGGTTTGGCATGTTTGCAGCAAAATGTATAGACCTAAGGATTTCCCAGATGGAATTTCAAGCATACCCTGAGGTGTGCTGCTCTGGTGGTTAATTATCCCAGAAGTTCTGCTCAGCTTTACCTGTGGGAAATGAACCCACTGTGTTTATTCAGCTGCCATCGCATAAGTGGATGAGCGTGGAGATTGTTTTCCAGATTGAAGAAAACACACAGAGAAATAGGAAGGCAAATTTGCTTTTATACTGCAATTTATGTGAACATGAACTAGAGAGAACTTTCATTGGTTTTAGTAGGCAGGATAAATCCTGTTACTTTGATTTTATGTTACGTGCTTCCACTTGCTCCATAACTCAAGGCACCCATGAGCCACCCAAAAGTATAAAATGATGTCTAGGAGTAAGTAAATAAAATATCAGCCCCATATTTGCCCTTGATTATTCCTATGCAGGTGTTGGAATTAAGACTTTTCTGTTCCTTAAAGCTCTCTCTTACTCCACAAACACTGTATTTGCTGTTGAATTGTCTGAGTTATTTTCATAATTCATAATTATCGTGGTTCTTAAAAATTTAGACATACATTTAAAAGCATGATCCAATCTTGCCTGATTGCCACCACATTGTGTTTGAAGTAATTAGCATTCACTTGGCTTTTGAGGCTGTTGAATGAATTTTCCACATGAGATTCCTTAATTTGTATGTATTTTATTGCTATAAAATAGGTGTTGGCAAGCTGCCTGAACCATAGTGAAGGCCTTTAATTCCTATTCCTGTGTTATGAAACAAGTGCAAACGAGGAGGCATAGGAGAGACTCCTTAAAAAATATTTTGTTGACATTTCAAAATTGTCCTTACACAGGTGCAAAAGCAGAGGTAAAACCAAGGTAGCTCAGTTCTGCACTTAAAGAGCCAAAACCAGTTAGTTTTCATAGAAGAAAGATAATGTTCTTTTATAGTATAAAAGCTCTCTCTTTCTATCCTTGAGCTATTATCCCCAGGAGAAATGTTCTCTGCTTGAAGAGGTTATTAGTGCCTTTGTGCTGGCTTCCTGCAGACTAAGGAAAACCTCCAAGAATATTAATCTTCCCTGCCCTGTACATCTATTCTCCTGGGGCTGAGAGGCTGCCCTGCTAGCTCAGGCTCAGAGCAAGGAGGTGCTTGTCTGCTTTAAAATAGCCATGGCTGGGGGGTGTGAAAGAAGAATAAAATGTAAAATTCCTGCTCTGTTCCCTGCTCTGTTCTCTGCTCCCCCAGGGACACAGGGAAAGATCTTGGGGGTCTTCCTTGAATATGGGACTCCTTTTGCCCTCCCCAGTTAAACTGACACTTTGCTCTCTGGGTGGCTTTATAAAGAGTCTAATGATACATTTAAATATGTCAGAATGTTGTAAGTGAAGAGCAAATTCCAGAATTGCTCTTAAAGCAGTCAGGTTTCATAGCTGTGTTTTTCTAAGCAGTATTACAACAAAGTTTCGGGAGAAAATCTAATGTTAAAAAAAAAAAGGAGGAAATTTTGTTGGTTTTGTTATTAATTTACTTTGAAGAATTGCATGGAAGGACCTCCCTCTATCCCTACCAGGATGTTTCAGTACAGCATTGAAGGAAAAACAACAAAATAACAATTCTTGGCACATGCCCTTGTACAGCCATAACTGGTACAAAATTCTGCCCAGCCCAAACTAGCAAACCATCCCTGGTGGTCTGGCATTTCACCATCCTGAGCTCTCATAAATCAAACAGCAAGGCTGGGGAGGCTGTGGGTGTTACTAATGAGCACTTGGGGGCATTCCAGGTGAATGAAATCCACCTCCACTCTCCTGATGGCAGAGTGCAGGAGCTCCCAAAATGCTGATCTTGGTCACAAACCTGGCTAATTGTTGTTCATCTGAGGGAAAAGGCTTCCAGATTGAGGAATGAGCTGTGCAGAAACACCAGGGCTTCCACAGACAGGATTTTAGGGAATGGGATAAGCATGGAGTGTGCCCTGTGGTGATGTTGAGGTGAGTGGTCTGAAAGTTGGATGTAAATGTGCTGGGTTACTCTAATTCAAACATGCTGCTCTAGGGCCCCACTGAAATGATCACAAAAAGGCAGGTGCTTAAAGGCTTTGTGGAATTTGATTTGCAACTTCAGACATAAGAAATACATTGAGAATAAGGAATGTGCCTGATACTGGGCAACACAGGGAGCAGCCCTTCCCTTCCCTTCCCTTCCCTTCCCTTCCCTTCCCTTCCCTTCCCTTCCCTTCCCTTCCCTTCCCTTCCCTTCCCTTCCCTTCCCTTCCCTTCCCTTCCCTTCCCTTCCCTTCCCTTCCCTTCCCTTCCCTTCCCTTCCCTTCCCTTCCCTTCCCTCCCTCCCTCCCTCCCTCCCTCCCTCCCTCCCTTCCTTCCTTCCTTCCTTCCTTCCTTCCTTCCTTCCTTCCTTCCTTCCTTCCTTCCTTCCTTCCTTCCTCAGCATCCCAACTGCTGAGCTTTTATCTCAGCCACACTAAGCCTTTCTTCACCTGCTTGAAACTCTCTGCCTTGGCCTTCTGAGCTCATTTTCACTGTGCAGAGTCTCTGCTGGCCTGGGAAGAACATCTTGGACTGCATTTGTTGTGCTCTGGCCCTCTCAGTGCTGACTCAGTCTCACAGCTCATGAAGACAGCTAAATTTAAGCACTTCCTGAGCTGTGGTGCAGCACAAACTCCAGGATGCAGTTTGTCCCAGGGCTGCTGTTCCAGTGCCAGCTGTCTTTGTGCCTTGTCCAAGACAGACCCTGCACACAGCAGATACCTGCAGCAATGTATCTGATCAACTCAGACTGCAGTGTGCACCAGCCATTTCCCTTGTAACTGTTCTTATCAGAATTTTCTCAGGGCCCTCTGGAATTCATCAAGGTTGCTAAGACACAAACTGTGCTAAAGTAAGAAAAAAGAAGCTAAGAAACCAAATTCCAAGACTAAATAGATAGCAGAGAGCTGTGAGCCCCTGGACTGTGACCAATCACACATTCTGAGAGGTGCATGCAGAACACGTGGACAAGCAAAGGCACCAATAAGAAATGAGTGACCAGAGTGTGCAGTGAGGTTAGAATGTATAAATAAGTGTTTAATGCAAACAATAAACAGCTTCTGCTGATTCATATTGGTCAGTTGTCCAGGAATCCTGAATTTCCCACAGATACCAGCCCCTAAACACACAGGAGGAGCATGGGTTGCATCCTGGGGGAGCTCTGCTTGGTGCTCAGTCCCTGCAGCCAGTGGTGCAGGGGCTGGATCTGGTGTCCCTGTGCCCTGCCTTGCTCACCTCTGCTTGGTGCTCAGCATTTGCAGCCAGTGGTGCAGGGGCTGGATCTGGTGTCCCTGTGCCCTGCCCAGGACAGGCAGGATTGTCCTGGAGCTCCAAAGTAAACCAAAGCACAAGGTTTTTGTAGCATTCACGTTCTCTAAACAGAGACAGATAATTCTCTCTCTCAGGGTTTTCTCCTGGAGAAGCACAGAGACAAGAGGAGTAAAACAATTCTTATCTCTGCTTGCTGCTCCTGTTTTTTTGCACATGTGGAATGTGTTATGGAGATTGTTCACCTGAAGTGATTTGTCAGCTGGATTCTCAGGATTGTTTTGTTTCCTTGGCCAGTTGGCTCAAAGCTATGTCCTGGCTGTCTCAGACAGTCACAGGTTTTTCTTTAGTATTCTTTGCAGTACAGTATTCTTTAATATAGTGCAGTATAATGTAATATAGTTTAATAAAGCAATTGTTCAGCATTCTGGATCAATGGAGTCAGCTGCCAATCATTTCCTTTGTTGGGGGTCCTCTGTACATGGCAGGTCATGATTGCAGAAGGTAACAGCACCATGGGCTTGTCAAGGGCCCTGAATGCTCTCAGGGCCCTTGTTCTCTATGTTCCCTTCCTCTGGGGATATTCTTACCCTGTTTGATTGTTCTTTAACTGAGCCTGAGAATCCCAGAGAGGACAAAGCCTCTGTAGTATTGCAGCAATATATGACTTAATTTTGAGGCAGATCACAGATTTCTGCCTGACATTTTTACCTTTCAACTGTTGCAAGTTTTTCAGCAAACAGTGGAGGGAAGGGAGAAAGACAAAACCACCATGTTAAATGTTAACATGCTTTTCTTCTCCCTCTGGAGGTAGAGTTCAATAAAATGTATAACAGTTTTAAATCTTGTTCCAATACATTTTTATGTGAAAATATATGAAGTATAATCTGAAAAGACAAAAGACAACTCTCATTTGTCCTTTAGGCAAAGGTTTTAAAGTGTTCATATATAAAATCTGATTGAGCATACCAGTGACATTTCAACTTGAGACAAAAACAAGGTTAAAAACATTCTGGATTGTCCTAAAAGTGGAAGTTTCATTCCTAGGTTCTTTATGAAACCTAATAAATGAAGTGGTGTGCAATACAATTGAATTGCTGAATACAAATGTACCAAGTTTAAGGAGAATTCAGGTGGGCTGAATGCAGTTGTGTGCACCTCTCCATGGTGTTGGGGCACTGTGTCCTGGTTTGTTGGTGCTCTTTCTCTTCCAAAAAACAGACAAATGTACAGATTTACTTCTGTAAAGTAAAGCTTCCACCTTAACTGTAAATTCTCAGGGACAACCTCTGCAGTTTGGTTCAATCACTTTAAAAATAAAGCCTCAGGCCTGGATTCAGTACCAAAATGTGCAGGGATGATTTTCTGCCCTCCTGCTTTGAAGAACATTCCCTACATTTCTAGAAACAGCAATACTCCATCAGAGGGGGCTGTAGTTAAGAAAACAGCACAGGTGAACACAGGAACGTGCATTTACAAAGAGAAAAAGCTTTTTGTGTTTCAAGCACTTGGTGCCTCGGTGGGTTTGGCTCTGCTTGGTGTGAGAAGCTGCTCTTGCTGTTCCATTGCTGCTCTCTAGAGCTGGCCAGCCATGAAACTGTGAAGTGCAGAAGTGAGTAAACTTCAGTTTGTGCCTTTTCCTGGGAGAAAGAGGAACAATGTGCTTGTGTCTCATCCTGCCTACATGATGGGGCTGGTGTTCCAGCTCCCTCAGTCACTGCTCTGCCTGCTGCTGCAGGGCTCCATGCTGGCTGCAGCAGATTCCAAGGGGGAAGATAGGACTGGGGGATTGATCCAGGAATCTTGCAAGAGACTTCTCTCTTAATTATATATTATTATATAATTTTATACATACATACATACATATAAATAATACATAATTATGTTTGATTAGATGTAATTTAATACATTATATAATATATATTATATAATAAATATTATATCTGTATATATAATTTCTCTATTAGATTGCTCTTCTCTGACCAATGCAGCTGTGGGAGTGACTGAGCCCCTGATGTTGCAGGCAGGAAATGCACGTGGGCAGAGATGATGGAAACTCTGCAATCCTTCTAGGTGATGCAAACTATCTCAGCTTTGAGTCTTTTCTCCCCTCACAGATCTGCTCTGTACCTGCAGGGATGGAGCCACCCCATCTTGGGACAGTGTTGGTCAGTGTGGAGCAGTCTGGTGTGTGCACACATCAACACTGATAGTGGCACAATGCATTTTTGGGAGGCTTATTTTGGCTGAGAAAGCAATATATTGAATTTGCAGGCATTAGGGGTTTCATAGCTACACTTGCTGCTCTCCAGCAGGTAAAGTCTTAACTTGGTGCAGGCCACACTGACAGGTTGGATGGAATAATGAGTTTCTGGATAAAAAAGCCTCTCTTTAGATGTCTCCCCTGACTTTATATTCCTACATGTGTTCTTTATTTACATTTTATTTTTAAACAACTTTTATCCTCTTTTTATCAAGGTGTCATAATTTCTTCTTCATAGTAGTAGCTGCTTATTTGGAAATTTTTTTTCTTTCTTGGATAATATTTATAATTCAAACTGACCTTTTTGCTACATAACCACTTGAAAAAGAGATGTCCTGCTCACATAAGGGATGCCTCAAGAGAAGGGCAGTCCTGCATAATTTCCTGTTCTCTCAGAGAAACCCTTCATATTGGAGAACTGGGGGATATTACTTTCTGGCCCTGCACACTCTCCTGGGTAGAAGGGTCCTGAAACACAATTTATTGTAAAACACACAGTGGTTACAGAGCTAGCACAGTCAATGATATTCCTTTTATTACCACTCAGATGAGAACACAAAATGACATTGGAAAGCAGTGAACTCACCAGAAGGGCAGAGAAAGCCATTAAATTCAACACGCATCATATTTCATAATCAGAATCCTGCAGTCAGAGCTGACACCACTGAATGAGTTTGTTGCAGTCATGATAATATAAAACCTGCTGCATCTGCTTCCCTTGGCACTTTTCTTTGTAGCCCCTTGCAGTGTATGGGCTATTAATCATCAGTAGCCAGGGACACTGCAGACCAATGCACTTTGTATTGCATAAATTGAAAATGCATCACTATTAGAGGGAAAACTGCCTTCCCTACATCTCTATTTAGACAGGCAGTTTCCTGAAGAGCTGCCATGCTATTATGGCTAACCACTTAATTGGAGTTATTTTCACAGCCTGGTAATTGGGGTTGGGGGGGGAGGGCAATGCAATCCCTTTTGTAGCATGTATGAAAACAAGGCAGGGAGAGAGTTCCTTGCCCTACCTGGGAACCCTGACAGGGCTCCAGCTGGAGGTGAGAAAATGCAGTCAGGAAAATGGTGTCATTTAACCTCACTAAATTAACTTCACAAATGAGAGGGCTGAGTGTGCCTGGGAGGGGAGAGGGATGCTGGGCCACTGGTGCCTTCCTGCATTTTCAGTGGCTGCATGGAGCTGAGCCAGAGCAGGGATGCTGCCTTTCCTTCCTTAGTTCTCTTCACAGAAGAGGGCAATACTAGGTTTAGGAGGATAAAAAAGTTTTAGTGGCAACCTGAGAAAAGGCAGTTGTAAATTCAGCCCTCAGAGGTGCTCTTTTTAAAGAGAACCCATTTTATTCTACAGCCATTTGTCCAAGTGTTGTACATAAAGAGGAAAGATGAGTATCTAATGAAAATGGGACATATAAAGTAATTTGTAAATGAAAGTATAGCTTTTAAACTGCAGGTGTTTAACTCTACATTTCTTCATGGTTTGAGTCTTTTCTCTTGAATGGCTGTGGCCAGTGTTTGGAACTTCATTATCTTTGGTTATAGCTGCCCACACTTAATTCTCATTACATCTCCCATACTCTGTGGACCTTCTCCCCCAGTGTGTGCAGTCAGTGATGTGTCAGTAAGACACAAGTCTGAGCTGAAATTACATGAACTTGTGTTGAATCCCACATCTTCTGGTACTTGCTGAACTGCTCTGGCCAGATCCAAACCAGAACCCAGTTTAGATTGGGATTTATACACAAAGTTAGTTCTGAGCTGTGATCTGCAGCCTCTCCAAGCTGCTCCCTCACATGGCTGTTCTTCCATTTCAGCTACATTTCTTCACTTGACTTCTATGGGCAAAGTTCTCTGGGAAGTTTCAAATCCAACCACAGCAAAAAGATATTCCTGTCTTGGTTGATCCAAGCAGCCCAGAGGATCTCCTGTTGCTCAATCACTACATCAAAGGAATTGGGACTGGGGAGAGATTTCCTGAGATATTTCCTGAGATATTTCCTGAGCTATCTGTCAGGGAGGTTATTTGGCAGAGCTGGAGGCAGGGCCCAGGCTATCAGGTACAAGGATGGCACTGTGTTGACAAAAGGATGGAGAGGAAGGGCCAGCTCCTTCTCCCACCACCACAGGCTTTGCTCTGGCTGCACAGGAACAGCAAGACACGAGAGGGGGGCCCTGCACTGAGTTGGGTAGAGCTCACTGATGTACCTGATTGGCACCTCAATAAATAAATAAATAAATGAAATAAAGAAAATGGGCAAGGTCTCTAATACTTGAAATTAGGAGCAAGTAGAGCTTGTGTCCCAATAGTCAAACATTTTGTACCCCAAAGCAGGCGGTCTTGTCTGTGCACATATCAGAAATAGGTCCTGATCAGGGTAGCTTTGAAGTGAGCATGGACACTCTGGAAATGTGTTGGTACAGCCAAGAGCTCTCTCAGGGAGTGTGTTATGAAACTCTGAGGAGAATTGTAAAGGATGAATGTGTGGCAGTGCTCAAAGCCAGGGTCCTGGCTCTGCTGACTTTAGTGATGCTGTTGTAACTAGAGGAAATACCTTGTCTTCATTTCTCTTCTTAACCTTTCACAAATTTTTATTCTGGATGCTTCAAGGATGCAACCAATCTGATTTTCAAATGTAATTACCTACAATAACCACATTCAGGTTATGAACAAGCCCTTTTGAAAAACAAGCAATGCTGTCTGCTCAGATTATTGCTGCTGCTCAGTGTTAGTTTCTACAAAGTTACCTATTCAAAAATCCTGAAACTTTTTCCCTTAAAAACCAGCATTCCAAGTCCCCAAATCCACACACTCACATTTAACATTATTTGTGCATGAAAGTATCTTGTTGAAAGAAATAAATTATGCAGAGGTTTCCTAAATAATTTAACAGATACAGTAAACAAAAATGATGACTTTTTACAAAGCAACCTCAACTTGCTAGCATTTTGTTCCTGTGGTAACACACGTGGATTCTGTATTTTGAGGCTTTAATTTTAATCACACAGTGTCCTGTCCTGTGTCAGAGCAGTGTTGCAGATGCAGAGCAATATCCCAAAACCATGTCAAATGCTGTGCATCCTTCCAAGTTTCTCCTGGAAATTAAAGTAGCTGTATGCTAATGTCCCAATGTTTACTGTAAAACTGTTCCTGTTATAAAATAAAATATCCTAGTGTCAGCCAGTGAGAGTGGCTTTGAGAACAAAATATCCTTTTATTTGTTAGTTAATGTTGTTGATGTGATGAGGGGTTAAAACAGGAGACCTGTTCAAATAGTCAGTTCAGCTGACCAAAAAAATACAAAAAATCCCTGTGGTGTGGAAACCATGACAGATTTTTATCTGTAGCCTATTTTCTTCAGATGGATTTTTCTTACTCAGCAATGCCTTTTCTTAATGCCTTGATGCCACTTTGCTAAACACAGAATTATATTTAATATTAATTTAAACTCTCTTCAGTAGTAAATCATGAGATAGCAAATATCAGGTAGAAGGAAATGCTTCTAAAGGACAAGAAGTTTTCGTTCTTAAGGTATGTAATTACTTTTCTCTTTCAGTATTGGAATAACAGTCACACTCTGTTGTAAGACTTTGCAACTGGTAGAATAAGTTACTACAGCTAAGCCAGGTTTTACATTTATTGGATCCTTGTGAGGATGCTGGAATTAAGACTAGAAGTAAATGAGACCTCACTGATTTAGTATCAAATGCCTCAAATTTGTTAACTAAATATAAAAGCTAAAACCTGAGGCATCAACACCACCTGTCTGCCCAAAGCTGTGCTACAGTATGCTTCTGCACATGGTGAAACTGCTCATGGATTTGACTTCACTCCCTGAGTTGGAGTAAATTGCAGGTGAATTCAGTGCCACTGCCCTGTGCCAGGCAGGGGTTCAGCTCTGCTGGGCAGGGAGGGTGAGCAGTGGGAGCAGTGCTTGCTCTGAGCTGCCTCAGCCTGGTGTTTTGGGCACCCAAGGGCTGCCAGTGTGGATCACACACTAAAATCATCCCAAATGATCTGCCTGGGAACAGATTGTGCTCTGAGAATCCTTCCTCCCAGCCCCACTGGGCTGCTGATTTAGTGCCATTCCCCAGCTGCAGGGGACACAGAGGGATGTCCTTGCAGGCTGCAGTGCTGTGTCCCACTGGCTCCACAAAGGCAGTCAGCAATGACAACTGGCTCCATGCAGCAGGAGCCTGCTGTTCTCACTGTGGGGAAAGCACAGCTCTGGAATCACCCAGTCATTTTTGTGAAACAACATGTTCAAGATTGATTACTTACTTCTGGAATCTGCTGCAGCTGAAAGTGGAGCTGTTTAAAGACTCACAGGAGCAGGGAGTCAGGGTCATCCACGTAAATCACTGCCTGCTGACAAAAAATGTAACAGTTTGGCTTAGTTGTTAGGAAAGCATGCTCAACTGCATATGTTGAAATCTTAATGGTGCTTTTCCTTATTATTTGATACAGCTAGTAAAAAAAACCTCAAACAATAAAACTCCCTCACCACAAGCTTTAATTATTTTATGAAGTGAGCAGAAATGTCTCGAGACTTAACATTTGGAAAAAAGCTTCAGTTGATCAAAACCAAATCCCTCCCTCTGTGTATGCACAAATACTTGATTTGCATTCATTTAATATTTCAACTAGCTATATTTGGAAAAATCATTATCACAAGCTTCCTTGTTAGTGAAGGAGTGCAGCAGAGCAGGAGGATGGCAGGGAATCAGAGGCAGCACTTCAGGGATGTGAAATGAAAGAGTTGCTCCATCAAGTCCAGGAAGATGCCTCCAGTGGAAGAAATCTTACTCACCTCCCTGATTTGGTGTAGGACAGCTTTCCATACTGCAAGCACGAGTGTCCTTCCATGCTGCCTTCTGGAGTGAGCCCAGCTGCTCCTTGTGGTATTCACATGCCCTCTGAACAGAGAGAGATTTAACTTTCTCGAGATTCTCCTGAGAGAAGCTGTGAGAGAAGCAGAGAAAAGAATGATAAAAAAAATTCTTATCTCATTTACTGCTCCTATGTTTATACCCATGTAGAATGTGTTCTAGAAATTGTTTGCCCAAAGTGATTGCTTAATTGGAATCTGGTGATGGTGTTTTAGATTCATGGACCGATTGGATCCACGTGTGTGTGTCAGGACTCAGAGAGTCACAAGTTTTCTGGTTAGTTAGTTAGTTAGTAATTGTTCTTGTTTGTGTAATATAGTGTAATATAGTTATAGTATAATATAGTAAAATAAAGTAATTAATTAACCTTCTGATGTCAGAACCCAGGACATTGCTCTGACTGCCCCGGAGGACTTGAGATCCTGGCAGGGGGCTCAGAGACCTTGGCACAGAGTCACAAACACCTGTGCCTTTGATTTTAGCCCATGGAAACAATTACCAACTCTGTGTGAAGAGTTACAAGCCACAAGAGTTTGAGTAGAATAATAGTGAATTTGTCACAGGGTGAAAATGTAGAATTTTGGGGATTTAGAATGGGGGTCCATGAGGCAAGATGGAGGAATTTGGGGATGTCCTATCCTTCTTCTTCTTCTTGTCCTCCATCTTCTGCTGTGATGGTGACACTTCTGGATTGGTTTAGAGCAGAGCCAGACTGTCTAACATAGGTGATGGGTATTGGGAAATTATTGTAAATAAAGCACACACAGTTCTCAGTATAAAAAGCCAACAGCACCCCAAGGGCAGGGACTGTGCCACAACCCGACCTGCTGGACAGATCTCAGCAGGTCAGAGAAAGAATGGAACAGATAAGAGAAAATAAACAACCTTGAAAAGCAGAGCCGAGGAATCTTGACTTCTTTGGTCTCGGTGCTGGGAAAAAAGACTCTTTAATGCCTCAGGAGCCATTTCAGCAACACCAAACCCGAGATTCTGATATCATGGAGTTCTGCACATCATTCTTCCCACCTGTCTGGCATCATAGCACCAAAATAGGTCCTAGAGGAAACAGAATCCTGTTGTAAAGGGAGTTGGTTATGGACTCCACCCACTCTGGATATATCCAACACTACCCTGGCTCCTCCACCCAGGAGAGTTCTTTGCTTCCATCCCACGTTAGTTGCTCACTGTCTGATGGCACCAGGCATCAGCTGAGTGTGCTCCCTGTGTGTGGCAGTCATATTTTCTGGAAAAATCCCTTTGCCCAAGATTCTGCTCCTGGGAAGCTGAGAAGTCTCAGAGAAAAAGGAAAACAATTCTTATCTCATTTGCTTCTCCTGTGTTTTGCTGCTTTGGAATGTGTTTGGAGATTGTTTACCCACAGGTGATTGTTTCATTGGATTCTGTGAATTGTTTTGACTCATTGGCCAATTATGGTCAAGCTGTGTCAGGACTCTGGAAAGAGTCAGGACTTTTCATTATTATGTTTTTAGCCTTCTGTAAGTATCCTTTCTGTATGCTTTAGTACAGCATTCTTTAATATAATATAGTATCATAAATAACAAATTAGCCTTCTGAGAACATGGGGTCAGATTCATCATTCCTTCCTGCCATGGGGCACCCCACAAATACAAGACCTGTGCACACCCTGTGCTGGCAGGACCCAGAGCTCACAGGAGCTGCTGGCAGCTGCCAAACACATGCCCTAACCTGGAGTTCCAGGCTGCATGTTTTTCTACTAAGGGAGTTCTTTAAAAGAGCACTTAAATGCTTAAAAGCACTTTAAAGGAGTTTTTATTATTATTATTATTATTATTATTATTATTCATAAAATTTATAATATTATTATTATTATTCATAAACACATAAGTGTTTTATGTTCTGGCATATGGAGAAAGTAATATTTTTCTGTTTATAATTAATCAATACCTTTTTTATTTAATTGTTTACTCAAGTCATATTTGAGATTACTCCTTCATCCAGTCATTTGTCTCAGCCAGCTCTTTACCAAAGCACAACTAGCCTACTCTTCAGCACTAAGGAGAACTTGATTAAAAAAATTATTTTTAACGGAAGTATCCTTCAGGTGAAGATGGAAACACTTGTCAAATTATTCTATTGAAAGCTTTCCATGGTATGTCAATCAGTAATCTCTCATTATTTAAGGAATTCCTAGAAGGTATGAGATTTTAAGGATGTACACTGCCTGTAGAATCACTCCTTTGTTGAACAGCTTTGTATAAAACCAAAGATCCCCCTGGCCACTGATGGGATCTGCAGACAAGAGAGATGGATGAAAATTAGTTAGGGAAGTCTCTGGTTTTGTAATCAAGAAAAACTTTTGGAAGGTAAAAAGGCAGAAAAGATAAAAGAAATTATCTGAAAACATTTTTGGGACCTAAAATTTGAAGCACTTTGTCACAAGGCAGGAAATTCTGCTCATGCTGATGGAATGTTAAAAGTCTTGATTAAAAATGCTTCCTAAGTACAAGAGTGTTTCTTTTACAGATATTACTATCAGATACTCTCACTGCCAAATGTAAACTTGACTTTGTAGTGGCATTCAAAACCAGAAATTTCTTTGGAAAAAAAATGAAGAAACAAAAAAAGAAACATATATATATGTATATATATATATATATTCATACACACACATATATAAGTAGAACCTGTTGCCAGAAATAAGCAGCTCAGAGAGGAGAGTGCAGAAGGGTTGTGCTTCTGTGTCCCACCCTTTGCTGGTGTTTAGAGTTCTCAGATGTATTTCTTAGAGGTTTCTGAGAGAAGTCTGGATTCCTGGTGATTTTATGCAATTATTTTGGGTTAAGTAGTGCAGGAACATAGATTACCAAACAGACTCATCCATCAGATGCAAGGAGATGTTGGCCATCGTTTAAAACTTGATTTTTTTCCCCCATGCAATTGCTGAATGCTTTTTTAGGCAAAACTAAAAGCCAGCCCCTTCAGAAAAGCTACCCTGAGTGCTGGAGGTTTGATTCTGCAACAAGATTGTGAAATAGATTCTATTGCCTCTCTCACTGTAGAAATATGAAAACAGAGATACAATTTTCTGTTCCTAAATATTGAACTCACCACTTGTGTTCTTCATGTGTATGGTGCCAAAGCCTGGTCACACCAATGTCTGAAGGTTGAATAGTTTTACAAAAAGAACAATTAAGATGGGAAGGCAGAATTTAAAATCCTGATATTCTGTAATTTGTGGGCTGGAAAGGCACAGAAACAGACCCTGAGTGCTCTTTATTAGGTAATAAGAATTGCAAGCACATGTACTTGGAGTTGTGTGACTTTTTTCTTTCTTTTAACCACATTAGCTCACCTAATCTGAAGGGGTCTCTTTCAATAAGTAGTAACCTGAAAGCAAATTCAGTGCAAAGAGTGTTTTCTACCAACTAATAAACAGATTACTACTGAAGCAATTCTACTGGTACTACAGATTTTAGGCTAAAATCATTATTGCAAATACTGAGTGTATTTATAGGAACATCAGGGTTTTTTTCTATTCTGCAATTTTTGTTTCCATTATGGAAGACATTTGGAAAAGAATATTTAGTGCTAAAAATATAGTGACTCCTTTGAGCTCATGTGGGATTGGTAGTGGGAATGAAGTTCCATTTTATTTGAAATTCATGTTGTGACTGACTACAATCCCCTCTTCCAGCCATACCATTCATCCTCAAGCCCCCAAGATAATAATGTTGTTTGATTTGTAAATTTTAAAAACCTGTGGTTTTGCAAATACAACTCCAATTTTGTGTACTGGTTTGAGTTAGATTTATAGTATAAAGAAATTGCCACTTAGAGTGAATTTCTCTTATAGAAATTCCAAACATGGCTCTCCTAAAACACTAAATACCCCCCACCCTTTCATTCCAACCCATAACATGTATTTGCAAAGCAAAACCAGCATTAGAACAGCA
Source organism: Agelaius phoeniceus (assembly GCF_051311805.1). NCBI lineage: Eukaryota > Metazoa > Chordata > Aves > Passeriformes > Icteridae > Agelaius > Agelaius phoeniceus. The sequence goes on from NC_135284.1 coordinate 8,755,738, forward strand.
GTTTGTACTGCTCCAGCTTGCTCTCCTGCTGCAGAGAATATCACAGGGCTCATGTTAACCAGGCAGAGAAGAAGGAAAAGGTCAACATTTTCCTCAAAACCACTTTGTCTGAAGTAACCTCCACAAAACAGGAGAATGTTGTTGGGCATCACAGATGAGTGTTTTCTATTACGAGCAGTTTGTAGCAGTTCCAGGTACCATGGCAGTGCTCATTAGAGAGAAACCCCAGCACAGAGTGTTTTGAATTCCTCCTGCTGCTGTTTACACTGTGTTTTGTTAGGGGCTTTATCAGCTGTTGCTCTGCTGGGTTTTCCTTGAGCTCTTTAAAGATCCCTCCTCAAAGTTACATGGCTCTTAAGATCATAGTAAAACAAAGAGCTAATATCACAGTTTAATATTTCAATAAAACGGCAGAGTAATAATTTGCATTAATTGTAGCTTATTAATTGCAAAGGACAACATCTTGTTTTGTTGTACTTAAAGATTTTATTAGTAACAGACACTTTTAGTTAGTGTTTGTTGCCCCAAGAGCTTTAGAGGAACTGATTTTCTGTCAGAAAAGATTGGAATCAATTGCATTCCTCCCTTCCAGATAGTGCTAAAACATTTATTTAAAGGTTTATATGCTCACCCTGCCTTATCTGTATTCCAAGTCACTTGTCCAATGAAATAAAATTCATTCATGCCTTCCTTCACTGTGTTATTGACAAAGTAAGCTTTATGTGGCTGGGAGCCAGAATTCTGTCTTTTGGGAATACCTCTCTCTAAACTTGTCCAAAAGAATTATTTTATTGCATTTTTCATGCCACTTCAAGTGTGTTTGAATGGTAAATCCTAGAAGCTGGGTTGTCTGTGACCATATCAGCCTTTTGAATTAGCAGCATGCACAGCATGATACAAGTATGAGATTGTAAGGAAGGAGAGTGTGTGGCTACACAATTCTTTAACTGATTTTTTTTTCCCACATATTAACCTACATGACATTACTTGATAGTCCTATTCAAGAACTAGGTCAAATCATTTTTTTAAATGCCTGGCATTAAGGTGATGGAAAGTTTGCCATCAATTACTGTTCTTTAGCCCATTCTCTGTGCAAGAGCTAAAAACTAACTGTGCTATTGCAAATGCAGGTCCATGACAAGGGAAGAGAATGATGAGGACAGCTCCATCTCATCAGAAGGTTAATTTATTATTTTATGATACTATATTATATTAAAGAATACTATACTAAGGAATACTGAAAGGATACTTTTACTCAAAGCTAAAAAGATAATAATGAAAACTCTTGACTCTCCAGAGTCCCAACACAGCTTGGCCCTGATTGGCCAAAGAGTGAAAACAACTCCCAGCAGAATGCAATGGAACAATCACCTGTGGGTAAACAATCTCCAAACACATTCCACATGTGAGCACAACACAGGAAAAGCAAATGAGATCAGAATTGTTTTCCTTTTCTCTGAGGCTTCTCAGCTTCCCAGGAGAAAAATCCTGGGCGAAGGGATTTTTCAGAGAATGTGAATGCCAGAAAAAAAATATTTATATCTGCAGTGAAATGTCTATGAACAAATGAAACAATCACCTGTGGGTAAACAATCTCCAAACACATTCCACATGAGCACAACACAGGAGAAGCAAATGAGACAAGAATTGTTTTCCTTTTCTCTGAGGCCTCTCTTGCTGCCTTTCAGCTTCCCAGGAGAAAAACCCTGGGCAAAGGAATTTTTTCAGAGAATGTGAATGCCACACTGGGCCATGTTTCATTTAAGGAAAAGGAGCATCTGTGTCCAGCCCTGCAGCCAGTGCTGCAGGAGCCACATCCAGCTGGATGTCAGGGGGGAACACAGAAAAGCTGCTGAGGTCCAGGTGGTTTCTCTTATACAAAAGATAGAGCAGGTCACTGCTGAGTTAAATACTGAACCAACCAGAGCAAACTGGTCTGGTAGCTACAGTGAAAGAGCCCAGAAGTGAGAGGTGCACTGCTCAAGTGCCATTTCCCTTCTGTCTGGGGATAGAGATCTTGTAAAGCTAACAAGAGGGAGAGGTAAGAGTAGAATCCAGCAGTGGTGTGCTGATTGGAGACTAGAATGTGGGAGAGGAGAGAAATAAAGTTACCTTTTCCTTCTGTCACTCAGCAGATTCACAGAGCTGACCCTGGAGAGAACAATGTGCAGAGAGGCACTGGGATATTACAGCACTTAATTCCACTGCCTCCACCACAAACTAATTAAAAACCCTCTGATTCTAGCAAACCCCTTCCTCCCTATTTTCATTTCCTTTCCAAACAGGAATTCAGTTTAAATTTGACAACCTTTGGGAACTCTGCAATAAATAAGACTATTTAAGTTGTTCTAGAGCTTTCTCAAGCTTCCCTCAGAGAGGCTATCCACACATTCAGAAATGTGGATGAACTGAGAATTGAAAGGTGGATAGATCTAATTGTTTAAGTTCTCACAACTAAGGGTGGAGAGGAGGCTGGGAAAGAGGAATTAATCCCATTTCTCTTACAGAAGCTGCCTTCTCTCTGATGGTGTTCATGAGATGAACCAGCTTGGGGAAGAGGCCACTCCAGCAGCCCCCACGAGCCCCAGGTACCCCGGGCAGGCCTGCAGAGAGAGCTCCCACATCCACAACACTGGACTCACCAGATTCCTTAACTGGGGTCAAAAGGACTTGTATAAGGACTTGAGACTGGGTCTGAGTCTCACACTATTTCATTGGCAGCTCTGACATCCTGTACTGGCCTGTGTTCCTTAGTCTGTGCTTCCTTTACCAGCAGGAGAGCAGTCCTATATTGGGACTCACATTCCCTTTGTGATCCATCTTGCAAACTTTAGCAATTCATTCTTCTAACCCTCTTCTAGCTTCTAACTTCAAGGAATGATTTTTCTGCCTAACCAGTGTTCTGTCTGGGAGCTCTCAGGTGTGCAGGTGAGACAAGGAAGAGAGGTTTGTTTAGTGCATGCTGGAACTTGTCTTGGTCAGCCTGAAGAGCTCAGGTGTCAGAGATGAAATGAGAGAGATGGGGACTTGGTGTGATGGTCAAAGACTCTGAATTTATTGTGAAGTACAGCTGCTTATATCCTTATTTTAGGAAGACTAGTAATGTCTTACTACAATGATTGGGTTAAAGATCACATAAACAAACTTACACATTTTAAACATCTCTTGCTTGCAGAAGTCTGGTGTCATTTCTGTTTCTGGTAAGTCAGTCTGATTGAATCTTCTTGCAATCTTGATTTAATCCTCAAAGTTCTGTTTGCTCTTGCCAAGGCATCCTGTTATCAAATCTCTTATACTGACCAGGTCCAAACTCCATCTTCTGTCTTGTGTTATTGTTTATTATTATTATTATTATTATTATTATTATTATTATTATTATTATTATTATTATTATTATTATATTTTTATATTTATATATTTATTATATAATATATTATTTTATTTATTTTATTTTATTTATTATATTATTATATTTATCATATAATATATTTATATTATAGAATTTATTATTATTATTATTATTATTATTATTATTATTATTATTATTATTATTATTATTATTATTATATTACCAATCCCTATTGGTAATATTTTTGGCCAACACCCAGGAGGAATGATGCATCTGACTCTGGATATCAGAAAGCTAATTAATTACTTTATTATACTATATTATTCTATAATACATTACATTATATTACATTACATCTAAACTGAATCTGCACAAGAACCCAACTCAACTCAACTGCCCAGAATCTCGTGACTGCCAGCTGACATATCCCAATAGTCAGGTGTTGGGACCAGAAAATTGATGTTGGTCCAATTCCAACTCTAATTATCCCATTCTATCCTAATTTCTTTTTGTACAGAAGTGCTGTTTTGGGAGTATATGATATTTTGTACAATTGTCAGTTATGCACACATCAGTTTAACATGCTCATGTGAGGACTTAAAGAAAAGAAAATTTGACTTTGAGTAAGTAGCCTTCAATTTAGCAGATTTGGACCTAAAGATAAATTCTCAGTTCTGTGATAAACCTTTCTCCTTGTGCTAATGGTGTTAATCAAGGTATTAATTAGGTTGCAGTGTCCGACCTACAGATTTTGTGTATCTGTGGCTTATCTGCCTGTGGCCAATTGTGTCTGAACTCTGCTCTCCTGTGGCTACCAACAGGAAGCTCCGGTAGCCAGTAGAAAAACTTCCCATTTCATAGCAACAGCCCTATGGCATTTGCCAAAGAATATGAAAAGCATTGCAGGCTCTCCAGACAGTCCCAAAAGCAACCCCAGCAGAAATACCTGTGGATTTTGTGCTGATTCACCTCTGAGGTCATAAAGAAAGTTGAATTTGTGACCACCCTTACTTTCTTTGTTGCCAGATGAAATCATAATAAATGGGTCACAAATTTGGATAGCAAAGCAAATTTGGTATGGTAAGAAATGCTGAGCAGCAGTTACCTTACAGATTCTGGTTCTGGCAAGGAAGTTTTACAACTATTATATTAGTTACAGAGCAGTCAGTCTCCTACAGTTCTGAGTCATTCTGTGCTTAAAAAACTCCCAGCTTTGAAATAAATCTGCAGCACAGAATAAAGCTTTCTATTTGTTTAACCCTATGTCAAATGCAAGCCAGTGCTGTGACATAGAAAGCAGAGCTTAAGTAGGCTTTTGAGGATACTTTACCTTGTTTCCTCCTTTTGGACAAAGACCCTATTTTTAGAAATCCTTTTACATAGTTGTAGAAGTTATTTGAGTGCTGGGGAAATGATTCACAACTGTAACACTCAAGTCTCTTAATTCTGAGCATGCCATTGAAGGGGATGTGCTCTCTTCTCTTGGCCAGGCCATTTTTATAACACAGCCCGTGAGGATTCACCACCTTGAAAAAACAGCTGGGGATGTCTGTCACCTCCAGTGCCTTTCACTGGGAATATTTCCAGGGAGCTTTCGAGAGTTCCTAAAGACAGATGTGAAGCCAAGGCTCATCAGGCCCCACTGGGAATGATTCTCCTGCTCTGCCCCATGCAAACCCACCAACACCCAGCTCCCAAACCAGGATTAGCACATTTCTGTGCATTGCTTTTGTCAGTTCTCACCATGGAGAGTTCCCCCACTCCTCCTGGAACTCACAGGGAGCTGTGGCATAAACACTTCACTAATGAATTGGCCTCTGCCTCAATAAGCAATCTTGTCCTTTGGTGTCTGTAAACTCTCTAATTGGTGCTGTTCTGGGCACCCTTGGCCCAGCCCCAGCCCAAGTGACTCACATTAATAAGCACTAAATGAATTTCTTATAGGGTGAGAGAAATGAAACCTTCCCCCCAATCCCTGCCTTTGGGGCAGACACCCGAGTGTGGGAGTCAGAAAAATAGAAACTTCCACAAACTTGGAAGGGTTTGATCTGCAGCCTTGGGAGAAGCTTGGATTGATGTAAAAATACAATACACAGACATTAGGCAGAAAAATCATAAACTTCTGTTTCTATAGTTGTAAGTAAGAATATGCCTTAAGTGAGAAAGTGCATTGATGAGATGGTGAAGGGTTTATAATGTAGGGGTGTGGTTGTATAGAACAAGCTAAGAGTTTAGAGGTTATAACAGAAGTATATGTGTGCATGTGAGAGAGAAGCCATTGGACAAAAGTATCCACAGTGCACAGAAGTGAGGAAAGGTGATAGCTGAGAACAGCAAAATAAACCCTGTGGTAACTGTCCATTGGGTTAGAAAGTTCTGTATTGCCTTGTAACAGAGAACTTGTGACTGCTCTGGAGCTATGGGTGACTGCTTGCTCCTCTAGAATCTCAAAGCCTCTGAGACTGATGTTTGCCTGAGCAATAAATCATTCTTAGCCCCAGAATAATCCCATCCCTTCATTATTAGCAGGGACAGTGACACCTGAGGGCACAAAGGGCTTCTGCAGCACTTGGGGTGGAGGTGAGTAAGTGATACTGAGGGGGCTCCCCCATGGTACCCCCAGGGTGAGAGCTTGGGGCACAGCTCCCTCCTGCTGGCCCAGGGGCAGAAGTTGGCTCAGCAAATGTGATCTGTCTCCAGCAGGAAATGGAATCTCAGCAGGAGAATGGGAGCTCCTAACAGAATTCAAACTCATTCACACGCCAGCCATGCCCCAGGTTTGCAGTGACCTCGTTTGCCCTCTGTTGTTACAGGTCTGTCTCAGCAGCACAATTTCACAGGCAGCAAACATTTAAAAATAGCTGCAGATATGACTAATCGAAGACAAAATGTTGCTTTCAGCTGCCACTTGGCAGCTTTCACCCTTGTGGTGGGTAGGTGGTTTAAAGAGGTAGAAAGCAAATATTTGGATTCTGAAAACACTGCTACTGCACCTTGTTTGTGTGTTTATTTTTGAATAAACTACCAGCTGAATGGATGATTAATTCTAGAGAGATGGATACATGGAATGTAAAAAGATCATTTTGTGTTCAAGCCAACTTGCTAATGCAAAGCTGATACTCTCCTGATGGGCCAAAATAATTTTCCTCATGATTATGAAAAAGCTCAAACATGTTTATTGTGAAATGTGAACTTGATAGTAGTTCTTTTAAGGGAGGAAAAAGAAAGATAAATTCCAGTGAATTCTGAAATGGTTTTGTACTGATATTATTTAATACGACCACTCTCATTGTGTTTAAGAATAGGATGACAACAGAGGGAGAGAAAAACAAAAAAAAATCTATCAGGTAAGTGTGAACATGCCCTGAATCAGAATTTCCTGCCCTTGCTCACATGGGGATGGGCCCTGGCACAAACAGTCCTTGCTTTATCCTAGGGTTTAGAGCAGGGCACAGTCAGTTCTGGGACAATGCAAGTGCTTGCAACTTCCCAAACGTAAGGACCTTTGATTCCTTGGCCTTCAAACCAATTTTTTCACCCTTGTACCAGGCTAGAAGGAATCCCCCACATTCCCCAGGATGTACTGGCAGGGCTGAGTGTCTGTGGCCCCATGACCCTCTTCAAAACAAGTGGTCTTTTCTCTTAGGGCAGGTCCCAGCTCTTTTAAGTTTCTTAATTTAGTTCACAGCCTGGTTTTCAGATATGTTTATTGCAGACAGTGCTCACACTATGAGCAGGGAGCTATACAGGAGCATCTCTCTGTTGAGTGTACCCAACAATCAGTACAGGTGAGATTTGCCCCTTGTCATGTTGGGCGCCAGAATCTGTCTTGGTTTGGAAAGCCAGGAGTCTGCTAAGGAAGGCAGGAGCCTCCCTTGAAATGGAAAATGCAAACCCCCTCCCTCTGAATTGCTATAAATCTTAAATTAAGGGGCTTTTGGCAAAAAATATGGGAACAGGAAATAACAGTTCTTTAATAGGGAAAGGAAAAAAAAAGATAAAATAAACAATGCAGTAAACCAAACCAACACTGCCAGAGTCAGAACCCAGCCTGACACCCTGTGGGTCAGGGTGTTGGCAGCAGAACCATTGGAATTGTGGCTCAGCCCTCCTGCAGTGTCAGGGCTGGTTCTGCTGGAGCAGGGATCCTGGAGAAAGGTGGAGTCTCTGCCTCTGAAGATCCAGGGGAAGGAGAGGCAGCTGCTGCTCCTCTGGGGAATCCAGTGCAGGAGCTGTGCTGGTGTTCCAGAATCTCCAGATTCTATCCAGGTAGGAATGCTTGGCTCCTCCCTCTGGGCTCACATCTCCCAATGGGATGCTGTAGTTCTCATCAGCCATGCAGGGACATTCAGTAGCTGTTATCAGCAGGTGTCTCTCCAGAGGGAGGAGTGGGTGTGGAAGAGAAAAGGAAACTGCTCACTGAACAGAAGATAACTGCCCTACAGATGGCAAACAGATACAATCTGCTTGGCAATCCAGGACACTTGTCCTGAATCAGCTCCTAGACAACTTTTGGCAAAACATAAGGTTTTAGATGGTGATGTTTGCTAATGGAAAGTCCAAGCAGGTGCTTAACAAACACCAGAGAGGACCAAAATGCCCTTCAGGACAAATCTTCTATGGGATGAAATTGCAACAGCACAAGTCAGTGCTTCCTATATAAGCATTTGGCTTCAAATTCTACATGACATGAGAGAAAGTTGTATTTTGACAGCCTTTTCACTGATGCAGATGTGCCAGACTGCTGTCTATAAAGCAGATTATGGGTAGGGTAAAACAGCCCTTCCCATTTCTGTGCTCTCAGACATGAGGATCAAAGACACACATGAAGGACTGTAAATGATAAAAATAAACATCCCACAGACCTGGGTCTTTGGCACCCAGGAGGGAATCAGCTGCTCCTGCATTCCTGCAGACTCCTGAGTCATCAGGTGTGCACAAAAATAGCTTTTCTGGGAAAAGCAAAAGCCTCTCCAACTTTTTTTTTTAGCATTTCACAGACATTCCTCACCTTTCAGCTGGGGTGATCCTCTATGCTTCATCCATTTTATGGTTTTTAATGAGGTGAAAGTGTTTTTCTAATTTAAAGCCATTCAATTGCTTTCTTTTTGCAGTTCTGCAGGTGTTAACTCTAGTTTTGTTTTCTGAAGTTTTGCTGATGCTTGTTTTCAGCTAGGACAAAAAGACTTGTGAAGTCTCTGAAACTCAGGTAAATTTACTATTACAAGAGACTACAAGCTAAAGTTTTCAAAGAATGGACTTGATAGCTCAGTTTCAGACAGGACAGTTGATGTGGCAAGTGAGAATGGGACAAGGGAAAAAATATATTTCCTCAGGTCACCTGGAGCTCTTTTAACATATTCCATCCACAAACTCTAAGAAGAATGGTTTTTTAAAAGAAATAAATAGCTCCCAATCTTAATAGTGAAGACAACTAATTAACAAAGAAAAAAATCAATAGTTAAGAACAGGTTCTTCTGAAAAGAGACTTAAATCATGAACAATGTGTCATAGCTCATTGAATCTCATCAGGGCTGCTAATATTGACTTCTTGTAACATTCTAAGTGGTAAGTAAGTAGTACAGTAGATCTACATCAGGAAATTTCTGCATTGAATCCTTTACTTGTTTTTTTTTCTCCCAGGAAAAACAACAAAAATTAAGTTTTTCCAAATTCATAACCTTAGGGAAGATTCTACACTGTAAAATAAGCAAGTCTCCCACCCTTCATCTTCCATAACATTGCCAAAGAAAGACCTGTCCAAAACTACATTGCCTGTGTTGTTTCTGCTGATTTTATGAAGGCCTCCTCTGATGCCCCATGAAGACGAAGATCTGAATTTTGAAAGACCTGAGTGCTCTGTGTTGTGAAAATGCTGAGCCAACCTTGTCTAGCAACCTTTGACATGTAAAGAACGCTGGTAATTGCTATTTTCATCTCTAAATGTTGTAAAGACAGCAAATTTGATAGGATCTACTTTTAGATCTCACTGTAAAAGTGAGAGTTTTAGAGAATGAATCAATTTTCTTGTACTTTTGGTTTACACTCCTGTCCCCCAGCAAATGTTTAATTACCTTAGATAAACACCTGTAAACATGAGCCTTCCCCTCCATAATCCACCTTCTACGTTCCTGCTTTATACCAAAGTTAATAAGCTCAGTCTATTTACCATATCTCTTAAAATGATGCTTTTAATGCTCTATGCAACTTCATGGTCTTTTACCAGGAGTAAAAAAGGCATTGGAATTAGGGAATGATCATCTTTGATGGGTCTGGGTTCAATAACAGAGACTTCTAACCTATGAGTCTATGAACAGAAATGCCAGTAAACAGATTTGCAGAAGTGCTTGATTTGTTTTCCAAGAGCATTAATTTTCATTTTTATCCTGTTTATTCTTCTGTGTAATAATTCCTCATTCCTGATTTGGAGAGGAGACCCATTCATTATCATTCAGAATGCCACAAAATTCAATTAAGGGCTGGCTGCAGCATCCCTCCTTGGTTTGTGAATGATTCCAGTGAGAAAAGCAGATGACTTTTTCCATCACAAAGTGTGCCTGCTAATTTGAACAGAGCAGGCAGCCTTAAGCTATGCAAGCTATCATTAAACAATAAAGAAACATTAATAAAATAGCTCAAGGGGTAGTCTTGTTCAGCCAGGGGTAAAACTACCCTTTGAACATTTTAGGGACCAAGGGCATGAAACAGTGTCACATCTCAGAAAATGTAATTCCACATCCAGCAGACTGCAGCCTCTGGAAGCCCAGCTTGCTCCTCCAGCTGGGTCCAAGCTGCCTGGCAGCTCTGCTGGCTGTCAGTCAGGTGTCACCATTCTGCTGTCAGCACTACAACCATCTTTACCTCAGAGGTGTCCTGCACCTGTCAGCTTGAGGGAAGCAGTCTTGTCCTGGTTTAGGGCAAATTTGGGAGAGAATCTCCAAAGGGGGGCTCCTCCCCACAACCAGTTTGGGAAGGATTCCTTGGAGAGAAGTGGAAAGAACCTGTTTATGTACCAGGCACAGCACCCCCAGCACACAGAATGAACAATTCCAGGTGACACCACTCTGTCACTGCTCTGACAAAGATGACAAATTCAGAAAGTCTCTCTGGGGGTGCTCGCTCTGTTCTCAGTCCCTCCTGTGCTGGGGCAGCTGCTGCAGCCACAAGGTGCAAACTCTCGGTGTTCCCAGGCCCCAGTGTGGAGCAGGTTCAAGTGGTTCCAAAAAAGGGAAAGGAGAAACAGTCCAGGGAAAATTTGGGCTGCTTAGCCAAACTAACTAACGAACAGGAGCAAGAGCAAGGCAGGAGCAAAGCAGAAGCAAGAGCGAGAGAGCAAAGCAAAAAGCAAAAGCAGCACCATGCACTGCCCTGTGTGTGTGTCCCGCCAGCCGTGGGGGAGCGGCTGATAAGAAAACCCAAACAAAACATTCGCTCTTCAGAGCCAGTCTTAAAGGCACAGAACATGATATCCAGCACAAACAGAACACACAAATGGGGATACAAGCATCATAACATCACCCTAGGACAATTCTGTTTGTAATGATAGGATGAATTGTTGATTTGGGTCCTCTGATATCATTATTATCATTTTTATTATGTAGTCTCAGTTTACTTTTCAAGATGACCAAAAGTTTCCAAGGCAAGCTTTAATTTCTCTTAATTAGAAACCCTGAGATATCTTTAGGCATTTGGAAAATGCCTCACTTTCCCTCGCAAGTGGGGGATTCTTGGATTCTTGGAATTCTCTCATGAGAATTTTCTGACTCCTACCCATGTATTACATAGTCATGTTTTTAATTCTTTTCTTCATGACTTGAGGGAGTGAGGCATGGATTAAATGTTCTATTTAAAAATGCTTTTGACACATTTTGTTGAAGCCAAGACAATGCCGTTGAAGCATTATCATGATTTACTTGAGGTAAATCAGCAAATAAATCATGTTGCCCCATAGGGCCACTCAGCTGAGCATGTGTTTTATAAACACAGAGCCCTATAGCAGCAGCAATTGGCACATTTCCTTCAAGTCAGTGAGAGATTACACAGTAAGACAGAGATACTTAGAGAGCTGCTGCTGGTGGTGTCTGAGCCCCTAGGCTTTGTTCAGGCAGCTCCAATCTGAATGGATCACTTCCTTACCAAAGGAAACAACAACAACAAAATCTCTGGAGTGCAATGTGAAGTGTTTTCCATTAATGGCGACATGAATGCTACTGCTGAGCCCTGTTCTGCCAGATGATTGTATGCAGCAGAAGGTAATTTAATTCACCAGAATCTTCCTTTGCTTCCCCCTCCAGGTTAAAAGTCTGATCAGATGCTGGCTCTACATGCAGAATCATTGAGTGACTGCAGCAGCTCCTGTGGGAACACAGAGCTGCATCAGGCAGCAGCTGGAACCCCCTGCCAGGGCAGCAAACACTGGGGCTGCTTCCCCACTGCTCTCTCCAGCCCTTGGCTGCTGGGGGAAAGCAGGGCCAGGGGCAGAAGGAAAAGGTAAATACAGCTGGAGGCTGTTGTGCCCACCATATGTGTGCTGGGAATTACTTGACACTGGTGTGGCACACCCCGCACTTGTGACAGCCCTGTCAGATAAGTGGAGCTGTTTATGCACACCAGGATGTTCCTTGCTCCTGTTGATGCCTCAGGTTTTAGCTTTTATATTTTTCACATTCTGTGCTGCTTTAGTGTGTATTTCTGAGCTTCATATGAGGGGATGGTGGGCTCTCTGCACAGAGCAGGGAAACAAAACAATTCCTGCTCCAGCTGGGGACCAAGGACAAATGATCCAAATCTCAGGCCCAGGAGCACAAACACCATGGGCTGAAGAGAGAAAAACAAGCAGGGTGGGACTTCATGGGCTAAAGCTGGAATGGGACAATGAACTCCAATCTGCAAATGGAGCAGAACTGATCAAAGTGAGAGACCCTGTGCCTGGTCGTGCATTTTGTGACCATTTTGGGTTCACCTGGGGTGCAGCCCTGGCTGGGCTCTTGTGCTGCCCAAGGTGGATCCATTGAGGCCTTTCAATAAATCCCTACTTTATTCCTTAGCTCTGTCCAGCCTCTGTTCTAGGTCACTATTTGTCCTGCCTGTCCTCAAGCAAACCCTTCCTGCTCTGGTTTGAGACTGCCCAGAGCCATTGGTTCAAAAGTTCCAAGCTCTGCCTGGTCCCTGGCTAGGTAACAAACCTGAGAGCTGCCAGCAAAGGGCAAGGGGACAGGGATTGCACCAAGGCTGGTGTATTTCTTTTGCCTTGGCCTGCATTTGAGACAAACTATTTCTTTGCTCATCTACTGCAAACATTTAAACCCCTAAAGCTGGGTTTCTGGAAGGAGAAGCCTCAGAAAGAGGGGGAGTGCCTACAGAAACATGCTGAGATATAAAACCTAGCTGCTAGGAATGATTTAGAGTTGTGTTTGAGGTCTTTGATGCTTCATCCAAACTTCTGTTTGCCTGGCATGTGGTGAATACTTTGGACAAGTTCAGCTACCTGGGTCTGAAAGCATTTTAAAGAGCAGCTGTCAATGTTCATCAGCAAGGGACAGGTCAAGCCACCTGCCAGCTTTGTTGCTTCAGTGGGTTTGGATTCAAGGGTGGGGTCCTTCTTTCCCCAGGTATTGAGCTAAAACTCTTGACTACTTTCAGAGGTGATCCAAATCCTTTAAATTCCAGGTAGGAATAGATGAACAGAGGTATTATCACCTGTGCACAGTTGAAAGCTAAAAGGGATTCTCAGCAACATTCACTTTCTCCTTGTCTTGGTCAGGAACCTCAGGTGAGAATTCAAAGGCCACTTGTCAGGGCTTTCCTTGTCTCTCTGTGTGTGGGGGTGTGAGTGTGTTTTGGAGTGGATTAATCTCTATTGAACCTGATAAAGATTCATGAGAGAAGTTGATTTCTGATTTACATTCAGCTCCTGTCTGCATTATCAAAACCACTCCTGGTGGATGCCCCACACTCCTGGAGTCTTTCAGGGAGATGCAGTGGCTCTCACCAGTCCTTGGCAGACCCTGCTGAGGGCAGTTCCCAGGTCCCGCCAAAGCTGCCAGGATGACTGGACATGCACAAGCAGCTCTGAACTGGGACCTGGCATTTTCCAAAAAGACTTAAACTACTTGGGATTTCTCTGAGGTAATTCCTGTACGTGATCTGGGATACCTGTACTGAGTACAGCCACTCTGATAAATGCTTCCTAAAATGGCAGATTTCAAAATAATTCTAAGTTATATATTTGGATAACTACTTCACAAGCTGTTTGATAAATCTAAATGGAAAACAAATGATTTAAAGTCAGAAAAAAAAGAAAGAACACATGTCTCTGTATTTCGGGGCTCTGGTTTGGAAGTAGAGCTGATTGCTAAAGTTACTGGATAAAATAAATATTCTTTCAATTTCTTTGCAATTTTGAAGCTGCTGCAGCTCCACTCAAAGTTCCTAATGTCATTTTTCCTCTCTTAACCTAATTAACGAGCTGAAAATTTATGTAGTCACAAATGAAATTGCTTTCTCCTAAGCACTGCAGAAGGAATTATTGCTCATGTACCTGTTAAAGCCTGGGCACCTCTGCCAAGGCTCCCCAGCAGCTGCAGTGCCTGAATTCCCTCCCCAGGAGAGCTGCACTGACATTGCCCATCTGAGGGCAGGTCCAACAGGAACTCAGGATGGCACCACCCTGATCCATTATTATTATTATTTTAAATGTTGAATTTGAGTTGTTAATTTTAGCATATTTACCTGCTGAATATTTAGAAAAGCCTTGGTTTAGGTATATTTTTAAAGAAGAATAAAATAAAGCTATCCCCAGATCCTTGGTTTTCTTTTTATTAAAACTTAAGGAACTCTTTTAATTTAATTATTAAAAACAAAATAAAATTGCTTAAACTGAGAGGAATACCTTTTTTTCTTGAACATGATTTTTCAATAATGAATTTTTCAACAGAGTTGTATTAAAAGAAGATTACTTGTTAACAAGAACCTGCCATCACTTTTAGAGTGACATTCTAGGGTATTACTAGTACTCTGCTAATAGCTTCACAAGCAGTTAGTTTCTCAAAAACAGATTTAACACATTTCCAAACAGAAAATGTGTGTATTATTTTGTGACTTAAATCTGTTTTATCATGCTATCACTTCCAAAATACTGAAGGCATAAAATGGTTTATAGTCCAGAAGATAAACCAGCACAAGCTGCTCTGTTGGAATATAAGAAAGGATCTGAGAAAGTGCTAAAAGCATTATTACAGCTACAGAATGGACTCATAAATCTTTTATGCAACTTGATCGGTTCCCCTTGGATCCACACTGTATTGTTTTCATAAATAAACACCCAAAGTTGCTGTGCACAGTGTTTCTGGGCTGTCACACACTGCTGCTGTGCTTTAACAGGCTTTGTGCTAAATTGCAAGCCACAAATATTTCCTGTGAAAAATCCTTTTTCCTGTCCTGTTTCCAGCACAGGTCCATCCTTCCTGATGATCACCAGAGCTCTCACAGCCACCAGCCAGGCTCTGCCTGCTCCAGGGGTGCTGCAGCCCAGCCTGGTGTCCTGACCTCGAATTTGTCCATGGTCATCACATTTAGGGGATAATTCCTCTCCTGCATTGGTTTCTTTTCACAGGAAGAAGCAGTAGAGAATAACATGGGGTGTTGTGAGGTTTCTAGGACGAGGTGAGAGATGAGAATTGGACTCTATGTTTTTAGAAGGTTGATATATTATGATATATGTTATATTATATTATGTTATGTTATGTTATGTTACGTTATGTTATGTTATGTTATATTATATTATATAGTATACTAAAACTACACTAAAGAAAGAGAAGGATACATCAGAAGGTTAGAAAAGAATGAAAATGAAAACCTGTGACTGACTCAGAGAGTCCAGCACAGCTGGCTGTGATTGGCCATTAATGAAAAACAATTTACATGTTTGGATAAACGATCTTCAGACCACATTCTAGAGGAGCAAAGCTGAGGCTTCTCATCTTCCTAGGAGAAGAAATCCTGGCAAAGGGATTTTTCAGGGAATATCACAGTAAAATAACCCTTCCTTTTTGTCTGCTCTCCCATTACAGCCCCCAAAGCCTCCATGCCCTGTCTGTGCCTGAATTAAAGGCACCCAGCTCCCTGGGGCAGTGCTCAGGGTTGTCAGCCAGACCTGGCAGATAAGTTTGCATCTGTCCATTTTCAGTGGAATAGTTTAACCTTGTGTTGGACCGTGATCTCCCAGCTCATTTTTTAAATTGAATGCTCTTGGGAAGATCAGCTGTCCTGCACTGGCTGCAGCTCAGTGATCAAAGGAACACAAAGCTCTAAATCCTGCAGACCCCAAAATGCCCTTGTTGTCCCAGCTCTTCACATTTGTGTCACACACCCTCCTCCCCAGAGTGTTCTAATGGCTTGGTTGCAGCTCATATTGTGTGCTCCCCACTAAACTACAAGCTGAGTTTGTTAAACTCTAAGCGCTGCTGTTGATAAAAATAAAATTAAAAAACCCAAAAGCTGATAACTGTGTGAAGATGTGGAAGATGTGAAGATGCACTCTGGAGTGCAGTGTGAAATGCAATCACACAAAGGTGGTTTTAGAAATAAGGACTCTTGAAAGGAATTATTGGAGAGTCTGTGGATTCCAAGACACATAAAAAGCATCTAGACTATAAATATTGAAAAATAATCTTCTGGTAAGAGAACAAAACATTTTAAGTGCTGTGCAGGAAAGAATGGAAATCTGTGCAGTATAATTGGGCATTTTATAATTCTGAATTAGTGACATAAAGGTAAAAAGGCAAAATTAGTGTAGTTATCTTTTCAGGGCACAGATGAGAGGTATTCTTTAAATGTCTATATTGTCTATAATGTTTATATGCCTATATTGTCTATAAATGTCTGTATGTTTTGGGGCTCTGGTTTGCAAGTCAGGATACAATATTGAAGTCAAGTAAGACAAAACCATCTGAAGCTCACCATTGTGCAGGAAGTGTTTCAGTCTAGGGAATAGAGAAATTTAACCCATCACAGGGCAATTTAACCCATCATAGGACAATTTCACCATCTTTTATTCATCTTTTTCCAGAAGAGAAAACCCATGGCTGTCTACTACAAACCACTTGGTACACAGATGGTGCTACCTCAGAGAACAAGATGTGAACAAATGGAAAGTTTGGCAATTTTGAGAAAAACATCTGTATGAGCTCTGAATGAACACTAACCTTGCTGCCATGGAGTGGAGTAATCTCAGCATGCAAATAATTTATCCCAGAATGGTTGAAGTTTCTTAGCCTAGAGCAGAAATACCTGTCTGCACCCCTGGAGTGCCTCCAGGGTGTTCTGTTGGCCAAAGTGTGAGGGCAGCCTGGACAGAGAGAGGGGAGAGCTTTCAGTGAGGATGAGGATGAGGATGAGGATGAGGATGAGGATGAGGATCATCCTCAGCTGGGACTGACCCTGCTGTGCTGGGATCCAGCTGGACATGGAGAAGTTCCTGCTCTTCTCTGAGCCTCCTGCTCTTTACAGAAAGGATCATTGCCTGTGTCTTGTACAGGAATCAAGAGATTTGCTGTCAATCTCAGATGGGCTTGGGGCAGAAACTCAGTACAAAGGCCTGAAAGTTGAACTTCAATTGCTTAAAACCCAGAACTATCCAGAAGAGGCTGTGATGGATCACAGGACCTGTGACAGAGCTGTGCTGGTGTGAAATGGCAGCTGAAGGAATGTCAGGGGTGACATTTGTGCAGCTGAGTCCCAGCCTTGTATTGGGCCCTTTATTTTTCCCTCAGCAGATGGAGAGTTAAACTTTCAAACCTGATTTCATGAGTTGACAGGTTACAGATACAACCCCTGTTCCCTGAGGTCTAATCCAATGTTCTGCACCTCCACCAGCCTCAGCAGGAATCTGCAGGAATTCTCACACAAGCCAGAAGCAGTTTCTGTTGTTTGAACCACTCCTGAGCACACGAGAGACAGCACAGAAGAAATGAGCAGCCATTTAAAGCAGGTGTAGCCATGATATTTTCTGAAATTTCTTTCTTTAGGATTTTTCCTCCTGAGAAGCTGAGAGGCCTCAGGAACAAAATGTAACCAATGGTTATCTGCTGCTGTGGAATGCAACAGGTGCATCTGGGATTGGGCTCATGTGGTTGTTTCTAATTAATGGCCAATCACAGCCCAGCTGTCTGGACTGTCTGGGTCAATCACAAGATTTTATTATCATTCCTATTCTATCCTTAGCCAGCCTTCAGATGAAATCCTTTCTTCTATTCTTTTAGTATAGTTTTAATATAATATATAACATAAAATAATAAATCAGCCTTCTGAAACATGGAGTCAACATTCTCATTTCTTCCCTCATCCTAAGACCCCTGCAAACACCACCCAAACAGGTGCTGCTGTTAAGGCAGCTCTACCCATGCAGCAGCTCTTAAGGATGTATTATAAACATATTTACTTGAACAGTAACACTGGAAATTTCCTTCCCCTGCATGCCACAAAAAGTAAAGTTCATGAAGAGTCTTTCATTAGAAGCCCTGCAAAAATGCATTGCTGCTGTCTCATTATATGTTTAGAAGGATTTCTTCAGAAGGAAATGAAAGAGAAATAAAACTTTTTGCCCCACAGCCAAAAGGAAAACCCATGCTGTTTCCTGTATGAGGGGAAAGCAAACACTGAAGGGATAAAAGTAGATTTATAGGAACAACCATTGCCTGTGCCTATGCACACTGACAAGGCATAAAGAGCTATGGGGTTGCTGAATCTGAGGTCACTTTTGTTGATATCTGTTGAAAATCATTGTTGCATAACTCATATCCCAGCACAGAAAGATGTCAGAGAGCAGCAACAAAAATACAGCTTGGAAGGATTTGTCTTCACAGATGGTCTAAATTGTACCACAGAGCACAGACTGTTTTCTTCTACAGCATTTTGCAGGTTGTCTATCCTGAATTCCCGGCTATAGAACTGGGAGATGGATCCTGAAATGATTTCTTAGTGCAAAGTCAGCAAATATAAAACTAGTGAATGAACCTTGGCTCAACATGGCTTTCTCTGGGTGCCAAACCAGACCTTATGCCAGGACAAGCTAAGATCTACCAGTTCTGATGTGACATTGCAGATATCACAGAAAACAAACAAACACACACTGGAGGAGTGGATATATTGGTCAGTGTCCATCAGGATGAGCTGACAGCTTTTCACTGAGACAGATGTGCTGATTTAGGTCAGGTACATTAAGTTTTGTTTTGGAAAAAATGGGCCTGCATTGCAGCTACATGAAGCCAGGAGTCTGAGGAATTGCAAGGCTTTTTCTGAGGACACTACAGATATTGAAAAGTTCCTTGCAAAATCCGTGCCACCCTCTGTGGTTCTTCACAGACTCATTCTGGTTTCCTCATGGACCTGTTTTTGCTCCCAGATCACCTCCAGGATTCACTTCCTCTGCATTGATTTTATCCATGAAGGAGTATGGCTGCCTTCAGCAGCTGCTTTCTCTCCTCTTCCTCAGTGGATTCCTTGGTATGTTCACATTCTAATATGATGCATTAATGCCTGCTTTGAGTGTCCACTGGTCAGGAGTGGTTTTATCCACAATCCTGTAAATGTAACAACTCCCACCAACTTAGAAAAAGAAGAGCAGGATTTACCAGCACCTTTTCAGTAATCCATAAAAATTCCTTTGGCTTTTTGTTTGTGTGGCTCCTCCTGGAAAGTGGAGGGCATGAGAGAAAGTTAGAGCCACTCCATGGTCTACTATGAAAATTACCTTTAATGGGGAAAACAATGTTGCTTACAAACCACAGAAGCTGCACTGCATGGGAAATAGAGCATGAAAAGGATTTGTGCTGTGATGTCAAGATTAGAGAGAATAAGCAACATAAATTAGCAAGTGGAATGCAAATATTGTACATTCAAGTGTAATATCAGAGATGTGGGTTCATAAGGAATTGGAGCATCTCTAAAATAGTATTCAAATTGCTGCTCTCTGCAGAATGGAGTCCATGCACTGTGGCTGAGGTGGCCCCAGCCTTCACTGAGCTACAGCTGATGCTTTCTCCTCACTCCTTTTCATCAGTATTAATGGCATGAAATCAGAGATTTTGTTTATGCAGACACACTGCATTTAGGTCAGTGAATTGCTTACAAGAATAATATAATATAATATAATATAATATAATATAATATAATATAATATAATATAAATTATATGGTATTACATTACAATAATATATAATATATAACATATATATTATAGCTATTATATCAGCTATTTCACTACTATGTCTAAGCTTAGTTATCAACAGAAATAAAAATTATATCTTTATAGCAAAGTTGCTTTAACACCACACATAAAGAATCCATTTTAGTATTTGCAAAAAGCCAATATAATAATATATATCTACAACAGGCAGTAACTACAGGCTGCACACCCAGCCTCCTGCAATTCTCTCTGCACTGCCTCACAGGATGAAGGAACAGGGCATCTTTTAATGGAGATTAATTTTTCTAATGCCCCATTATTTATTTTAAAGGTCCAAGGCTACCTTGCCCCTGAATGTGGAACCCAGAGTTGTATATATCATGGTGCACTTACAATAAAACAACTATTTAAATGATTTACTGAATCAGGCCTCTAATATATTAAAAGCTTTCCATAACTGAAGGGGTTGGACTAAGAACCTCCTGCATGCAGGAAAAAAATATGTAAAAAAATAATAAAAATTAAAGGTTTTAATGTCTTATGGGCTTGGGGGAAGAAGTATTTAAAAATAAGAGCAAATATTCAGTTTCCTTCAATTCTGCAATAACAGAGCCTATCTTTCGAAAGGATAGGCTGTAGGTCTCAGCTTGTCTGTGCCATTCAAGTCCAGTGGTAAATTTAAAGATGATCATCATTACCTCCTCATTACCAGGCTCTCTGCCCGTGAGCTCCAGACTTTGATACAAAAATGAGAGCTTTAGGAAGGAATTATATGGTGTGAGCCCTATTTCCCCCTAATTTGCAGGTTTAATGCCACAGAAATTGTCTTCTCTCACCCTCATTACTTGCCCTTTCCCCCATAAATGGTGTAGTTGCATTGCAGTGCTTCACTTGTCTCAGCAGCTGCCTTCTGTGTGCATTGTGCTGCTCTACTTGACCCAAAATCATCTCACCACTTCATTTTTGGAGGCATTTCATTGCTTTTCCTTAAGGAAATTAATTCCTTCCTTGTAGAAGAAAGCCAGCTTCTGTTTTCCACTTGAGTACTTTTTTGGGCAGAGAGGGGAGGAGGAATGGAGTGGGTGATTTGGGTTTTTAAATCAATGAACTGCCAAACGACAGTACTAGTGCAAAAGGGCAAGTATGTAATTTTCTCAGTAGCAAATATAGCTACATGTATCTAAATCTGAGGCATTCATCAGCTCTTTTATAGGATAAGACAGGGCTCAGAAATGATTTTCTGTTTAAGTACGGAAGATCAAACATGTTTGTCATTTTAGCCTTCTCTTTATTCTATCTGATTTCAAGATCTTCAGACAGACTCTCTTTAGATGTCATTGCTTCAAGCTTCTGCTTTTATCACATTAACCACTCTTCATGAGCTTTTACACATCAAAATGTATTTGGATACATTGTTGAAGAGAGGGTACTTGTGAAGACTTCAATAAAAAGTTATAAAATCTGTGCCTGAAACTTTGTACAAACACACTGGGAGGAAATAAAAACATTGAAACAAAAATGAAACCCCAAACAAAAATCCACAATGCTTCACTCACATTTTATTTTTCATGGAGAAAAAAGATGTTTTGCTTATGTTTGACTGCAGCTTTGTGTGCAGAACCCCAGACAGGGTGAGCCATCTTGTGCCTGTCAGATCCTTGCATTTGCAGAGTTTAGTACTTCTGCAGTTTGAATTCTTCTCTTCCTGCTCTATGAGAGAGTGTTACACCAAACTTTGCAATTAGGAAGAACTGCATTTTCTAATGAATTCTCTAGGCTTTACTGAGCCACGTCTTCAGGTTTGTGTGGGTCCTGCTTCTATTTGAGAAAACTCCTCCCAGCTAGTGGAAAGGACTGAGATTTGCTCTGCACTGTTTTAACTGAGGACAGACTTGGCCCTTGTGGGGTCCTTTGGCCATTTCCTCCCTGGTTGCCATCACTTGTGCATCACCAATATTTTGCAATTAGCACTAATGAAGGTGAGACAGTAACAATGCACAGCACTGAGGCTCTCCCATCCCTCCCACAGGCAGGTTTGGGCTCACTCTGGCAGGAGGGTGTGTTTGTTCTTGGAGGAGGCAGGTCCCAGGGGACACAGCACTGTGGGGTGACAAGGGGACACCACCAGGATGCTTCCTCAGCAAGCAGCTCAGACTGGCAGGTTTCTTATCAGTTTCAGACTCACTTATTTTGTGAGATAAGGATGCCTCTTGCAGTCAGGCTGGAGTGAAAGGAACTCCAGAAGCATTTCAGGGCACCTTTGTGCACAGGAAGGTAAACTGATGACAAGCTGGCCAGCCACCTGTGGTGGGGAACTGTGGCACCAGGATTTACTACAAAATAAACTTCCTCTCTTTCATCAGCATCCCTGGGGTGTTGAAATATCACTGAGGCAGACACCATGACACTGATATGACAGCATATTAAATAAGATAAAGCCCAGTCACTATATTTGCATCACCAGGTGTAAGGGTCAAATGCACCCAGCTTGCTCAATACATTCTCCTGCATCTCCCTTTGTTAGAAAAGTATCTGCTTTATTTCCTTGCATTGGAAAATACCAACCCCAAACAATTATAAAAGAATTCTCACATGTTTCTGGTCATCCCCCAAGTTCTGCTGTGGAGCTTGGCACTCAGGGGAGGGAGCCCACTTGCAAATGGGTGAGAGGAATTTGTGAGTAGTAGGGCTGCTACTACTCTTGCTTGCCCAAGGTGGAAAGCCACAGGTTTCCTTGTTAGAAGGGAAAGGTGCATTGTGGGAAATGGTAAAGGTAAGAAGATTTCCAGGAAGCTGTAAAAGCAGGCCTTAGAAACAGAAAGAGCAGAAAACAGAGCTAGCTGCAGCTGCAAAGTCTGAAAGTAGAAAAAGTTACAATGGTACAGCAAGCAAGGACAGGAAACAATAGCTTGAGTTTTAGGCTTGGCTAGGATAGACCTTAAGACTGAAGAAAAATATGCTTAGCAAGGTAGTAGAAGGTTTTAAGCTTAATAATGGAGTATTGTGTATTTTTAATAGAGAGCAGGGAAGCAAGCATTGTGTGAAGCAGGTGTAGGTGTGCTTTTAGTGGCTGGCTAGAACAACTGTCTGTAAGCTTCAGCAATGTGCTATTGGCTAGAAAGTTGTTTAAGTGCTCTGTACCAGAGAAATCTTTGCCTGCTGCTGGCAAGACACGAGCTGTTGCCATCCTCCAATTGCCTCATGTCATGAGGCTGATGCCACAATAAAGCTCAAGGGAGGTATCCCAGCAGCCCTGTCCAGCTAGTGAAAAGCCACCAACACAGTGCATGTCCTACACCTTTTGCAAAGGTTTTCTTCCCTTGGCTGCCTGAGAAGAGCACAAACCCCTGCTCTCAGCTGAGTGCAGCTGTGCAGCCCACACCTCCCATGCTCTATGTTCTCTCCCATGCCTGGAGGAAGTAAAGAGCAAAGGTGTTATCAATCACTAGGAGCAGATTTCCCTCAGCCATTTCAAATCTTCCATTGCAGAAGGTCCCATAATGTCTCAGCTGTTAGCAATCGAGTCCCAAAATGACCATTTCACAGTCCTAATCAGTTCAGAAATGGAACACCCCTCCCAACATCTCATCCCTCAGAAACAAGACTAAAACCACTATTTGTTAGAAGTCTAACAAAAACACCCCACACTCTCAAACTCATGCAGCGTGAAGATAATGAGCAGTACTCTATGTTTTTAGTTTAATCATTGATGTCCCTTAGATAAAATTGCATAGAAAAGATCTTGTATTTAAAATATTGCCATAAATGAGACCCAAAGGAAACATCTTTTCTTAATAAAATGCAGAAAATCTTTGAACTCAGAAGACGTAAATGGTAAATTCAATTGTCTTCCATTTTCATGCTATGTAGGGAAGACTTGGAGCTCCCAATGTCAATTTTTTTCAACTCCTCTTCCCTGTTAATTGGACAGGTTAATTATGTGACATATGAAGCATCTATGACTAATGATAAGTGATTTAGTGTCTGACACACACTGCTGATGTACACAGGGATGAGTTTGTAGTTAGAAACAAAAAAGGCTTCACAGTAAGGGCACTTGGCATACATGGGAAAGGCAGGGTAGCAAAGAATTCTTTTTGAGAGCTGTTTTCTAGCAAGTTTTAAGCCTTGATTTATCAAAACAAGGAATTCCCAGAATTCCCAGAATCACTGGGTTGGGAGAGACCTTCAAGATCATCCAGTCCAACCCAGCCCCAACACCTGAACTAAACCCTGGCACCCAGTGCCACATCCAGGCTTTGTTAAACACACCCAGGGATGGGGACTCCACCACCTCCCTGGGCAGCCATTCCAGAACTTTATCACCCTTCTGTAAAAAACTTTTTCCTAATATCCAACCTGTATTTCCCTTGGTGCAGCTTGAGGCTGTGTGCTCTGGTTGTGTCAGTGCTGCTGGAGAAAGAGCCCAGCCCCAGCTGGCACAGGCACCTTTCAGGGAGTTGTAGAGTGATGAGGTCACCCCTGAGCCTCCTTTTCTGCAGGCTGAGCACCCCCAGCTCCCTCAGTTGCTCCTCACAGGGTTTGTGTTGGTCTTGAATATTCAATCCAGGCTGTTACTGTTTAAAAACAGATTGTTCCTGATAACCTAATTGTTCCTTGATTCCCACACTGGGGAGGGGTGAGGTGCAGATGAGCCACTGGGACAGCAGCAAAATCCCCCTGAGACAGGGTGAAAGAGCAGCAGCCAGGAAAACATGACTGTGGTCCTGTCTGGCCATCACCAGTGCTTGGGTTTGTTCACAGCTGCAAACAAAAGTCATGCCAGATTGCATCTGGGAAAAGCTTGGGACAGATCTTTAGATTTTAGCTGGAAATTAAGGAAGGAAAGGTCTGTGTAAGTGAAAAAGGAGTTGTGGTGACACTGATTGCTCAGTTCTCCCACTGGTAACAGTGTGCACTGTACTCTGACACTGGACACAACTTCTTGTGGTAATCACAAATCCTCTGAACAGAGAGACACAGCCCTCTCCCAGGATTTTCCTGAGAAGCTGTGAGAAAGCTCAGAGAAAAGAATGAGAAACAATTCTGATCTCCATGTGCTGCACCTGTTGCTGTGCACATGTGGAATGTGTTATGGAGATTTGTTAGATTTGTTTCCCAAAGGGTGATTCCTTAATTGGACTCTGGTGATGGTGTTTGGATTCATTGACCAATTGGATCCACGTGTGTGTTGTGACTGTCAGGCAATGGTGATTTTTTTTTTTTAATAGTATAATATAGTGTGGTACAATAAAGCAATTGATCATCCTTCTGCAACCATGGAGCCAATGCTCATTATTCCCCAGCAGAGACTGCTGCTACAATAACTTCTTGGCTATAAAAGATCACTTGCCATTTCTTGATCTCTTTTTGCCCCCAGATTTAATATTTTTAGGCTCTGAATAGTCTGTCTCAATGATGTGTAATCCCAGTTGGCTTAAGAGTAAAAGGTGATTTGTACCTGTATGTATGCACCAGGGGTTTTGTCTGTGCTGGCCCCGATCTCCACCTTTGTAGCAAGGTCTCTGTTCCCCATCCCCAGCAGGGACAAGGCTGACACTGCTGTGTTCATACAGCAACCCCAGAGAGCTGCTCACCCACCTGGGCACTCCAGAACCACCTTCACTTACACCTTCTTATGAAGAGTCACATGCCAGTTAGAAAATGGGAGGAGGGAAAGGAAAATGGACAGCAAATAACTTGCAGTAACACACCATAAAATTGTTATTTTACAAGGGGAGTGTGTGACACCCAACACACCAAAAGGTATCACTTGCTTAAAGAAGGCTGGGCTTGAATATCTTGCACTGAATTTTGTAAAAGATTTAATGCTAATAATCAGATCAAATGTGGATATATGAGATGGGAGATGAGGCTGGGAAATTGCTTGCCAGACTGAAGGAAGAGGAGGACAGCAGTAAAGTTATTAGCTCAATTAAGGAGAAAGATGGTTTGATGAAAACCTGTACTCAGAGAAATAAATCAAGTATTTAGAATAGTAAAAAATCCCACCAGCTTAAATCTGTGGACAGCTTTTCTCTGGCATCCTCTATGCCAGTGTGATCTAAAGACTTCTGTGTTTGTGAATGAATATTACAAGAAGTTATCTGCAAGAAATAAATATAACAACATTTAGCAGCCTTTCAGTATTTTACAGAGTTACTCAAATGGATCTCACAGATGGGAAATTACTGTTAACCCTGCTTTTTATGGACAGGAAGGAACAACACTCATGGCTGCAGCTTTCCCTGTTCTATCCTGCATCCCTCAGGCTCAGGGCAGTACATGGCTCTCCTGATGCTCATCCCCTTGTGGGCCAGCTGTGAGGCCATGAACTCTGATTTCAAGATTGATTTCAATGCTGAAGCATTAAAGCAGCATTTTAGGTACCAGTGATCCCCAGTGCCAGATATTGGTGGATGTTTATGAAGCATTTTCTTACATCCCAGCCTGTTAACTTTTCATTAATTCAGGGATAGTTCTGGAAACATAAAATGTGTAACAGTGGATTGCCTACGTGATAGCTAAAAAAGAAAAGAACTATCTTAAACTCTAGAGACCCTCACTAATTGACCTGACATGCTTATTAAGCAGTTTTGATCAGAAATAATTAACATAATCCAGCTAGACCAATTAGAGCTCAGAAGAGGAAAAAAAAAAGAAAAGAAATTGGGTTGTAGAAGCTTCAATTTGAAGAGCATCATTTGCAATATGAAATACCAGCTGATTCAGCAAACAAGTAGGAGTTCAGGAAACAAGTTACAACCCCTGACCCAAGGAAATAGTAGATAAACTGAAAAGCCATCACAAGATGTTTTCCCCATGGCAGACATGCAGAAGACCTTTAAAACTGATTATCAAACTTTTCACCTCTAGAAGAGCTGGGCAGAAGACAGAGTAGTTTAGCAAGTGCAGCAGCACTAAGAGAGTAATCTAAGGGTTGGTTCCACACCAGAGGCCCTGTGGAGAGGTGAGAAAAACAGCTGGTGGGAAGCCTGCTTTGGAAATTTACCCTGAGAGACACTATTACAGATTAATGTTTGTTGTTTGCACTGCAGAAGACTGGAGATCTCAAATGCAACTATCCTAAAGGCAGAGAGAACTCTGCCAAAAGACCAAACAGTCACACACAGGGAAAGGTCCCCTCTTGTAAATGCAGGCAACCCCAACGAGGGGAGAGAATGATGAATCTGACTCCATGGTCTCAGAAGGCTAATTTATTATTTTATGATACTATAATATATTAAAGAATACTAAACTATACTAAAGAATACATAAAGGATACTTACAGAATGCTATAAAGAGAATAATGAAAACTCCTGACTCTCTCCACAGTCCTGACACAGCTTGGCCCTGATTGGCCAAAGAGTGAAAACAACTCCCAGCAGAATGCAATGGAACAATCACCTGTGGGTAAACAATCTCCAAACACATTCCACAGGAGCACAACACAGGAGAAGCAAATGAGATAAGAATTGTTTTCCTTTTCTCTGAGGCCTTTCAGCTTCCCAGGAGAAAACCCTGGGCGAAGGAATCGCGTTTAGAGAATGTGAATGCCACAGTCCCCCACATGCTTTAATTAAGCACCCTCATCACCTCTCCTGACGAGTTTTCATTCCTGCTTTCAGCTGCAAGGTGGCACGGCCTGTCCTGGGCACACCATCCCAGCTTCACATTCCAGACAATCCCAACCATGTGGTGCTGCTGAACCATGAGCGAAGGTTCCCCTTCCTGAGCCACCTTCTGCAGGGCTGCCCATGTGGGAGAACCAAGGAGCCCCTGGATATATTAGCAGGAGGAATATCAAGCTGCTGTGACAATGAATTGTACAGATTTAATGCTTTTTCTGGCAGAAAGTTGCCTTAAGAATTTGAGCAGGTGCTCAGAGAGGCTGATTTTCAGAACAGATATTTTGGTCATGAGATCTGAGATATTATGGTCCCAGGGAGAAGTTTTAGTTAAGCAGTGTAGAAAACCTTTGTAAATGGAAGTTCCTTGCCATAGAATATCACATTTCCCATGGCCTATTTAGGAATTTAACTAATGTCAAGGGGGTTGGTTAGAAGTTTTGTGTTTTTGATTGTCCCTCTCATACCTGTTTTCACAGACAGGTGTGTTCCTGTGTAACACAGGAAGATGTCAGATCCTGGAGGAAAATAACTGCAAATCTCAGCATCTCAAGATACTGTTTTGAAACTTCATCTTCCTTTGGTGGCACCAGAAAACTAATTCCTTTATGCACAAAATAAACAGCTTGAAAAATCTCAAACTTTGTGTGAATGTGAAATATTCAAGGAAATTTTTTTTTCTTAAACCTTGATGAACACTTTGCCTTCTTGCACATCCCCAAAATTCCTGTCATCTCAGGGAATGTGGATTTCAAGGCTTGGATTCAGTTGGACTGACTAATTACTTGTGTTGTAATGATCAACCTGCTTAATTTATCACTTCTTTGAACATTTAATTAGCCAACAGTGCAAGACAATTTATTTCTGAATTAGGATAAATTAAAATGCTAGCTTTGCAGCTTTAAGGATATGTGAACCACCACCAATTTCTGCTATGAAAACATTCAACAAAGCAGAGAGAAGAATGCAAAGATCTCAGCCAGGTTAATGATTCTGAAGGAGCAGCCTTTGAAAAGCTCCCTGTGACACGTGTCTGTTCAATCACATGTCAATCTGCCTATGCTGAAAGATCAAAACAAGAAGCTGAAAATGGTGATTTCCTCCTCCTCCTCCATGCTCAGCTCCAGCTCCTTCCAGTGCAGGAGGCTCCTGAGGTCACCCACACATCCACTCCTACCCCTGAGGGACTGGGGCACCAGTTCAATCCCTGTGCTCATCCATTTGGGGCAAGGTCACTTGTTTTCCTAGAAACAAAGCTGTAATTCAGATTTCTAAGTACTCTGCAGCTGCTTTGGAACTGCCCTGGTGTGTGACAGCTAAATGTTCTCAAACTGATGGAGAATAATAAACCTGAATATAGAACTTTAATAGGAAAAATGAGCAGTGGAGATGGTTTAAGATTAGTAATCCATGGAGGTGCTTTTGTACAGATACCCAAACTGCTTCTATTATGTGTGCTGTCACCTGGCTTCCATGACTAAGCCATTGTAATAAACTGAAAAGGACCATGGATAACACTTTGAAAAAAGTGCTAAAGAATCATGAGTCCAATTCTTGCTGCTTTTC
The DNA here is from genome assembly GCF_051311805.1 of Agelaius phoeniceus. NCBI lineage: Eukaryota > Metazoa > Chordata > Aves > Passeriformes > Icteridae > Agelaius > Agelaius phoeniceus. The sequence continues at coordinate 8,784,467 of NC_135284.1, forward strand.
TGAGAGTCTCATTCTCAGCCTTGCACCTGCAGCACACATTTAGGTGCCTTCTTAATATATTTTCATCTTTACTATGGAAAGGATGAGACTCTTGATATCTTTGTGTGTCTTGATATCTTGGCCAAAGCCACAAAGGGGAAAAACTGACTGTCCAAATCCTTGGGCTATTTTGACCTCTTGAGGTGTTTATTCAAAATGTGAGTGCACATTGCTTGTAGAACAGAGATGAGAAACAGTGAATCCATTTCTTTCTTATCTAATGAATATAAATCTACAACTGCAACCACCACAGTGAGATGCAAATGCATTCAGGATCTCCTGAAGAGCTCTGAGAGATGCCCACACACATCAGTGTCAGACATCTACTGACACAGACACCAGGGCTGGCAAGCAGGAGTACCAGTTTACTTCCAAAGGATTCTGACTACACTTTTCAATGGTGTATTTAGTGCTAATTAGTCCATTTTGAATTGTTTGCCCAAACTGTGCAATAATACCATTTCATTAAAAGGGCTTCAATTAAAGAAGAGAGAAAAAACATCCCAGCAGAAAGCTATCTGCACACTTATTATATCTGCACACCCCATGTATGTACACTGTATAATCAGGCATGCTCAAATTAGAGATGAAATTACAGCTTTTCTGTTACCATGAGAACAGCAACATTTTCTCACAGCCTGTTAAAATTATTAACTCAAGTAGCTTATATCTTTTTAAACGTCATTATTATTTATCTAGGGTTGTACAAGCTTTGGCTGTACTCACAGTAGCCAGCATTAATCACATCTCAAGTGAACTTCTGCCAGCATGGAGAGAGCCTCCACCACTTTTTGCCAGCCTCTATAATTAGCTTTTATCCTTCTGTTGTCTATTTTTTTTTCCCTAGGAGCCATGTGTGGACATTACAGCAGAAACTGCTAGAATGAACAAACCAGAAAATCTGACAGGAATCTTCCAGCAAGGTCAGTGGTGGTCTGAGTTCAGCAGGGTTGCAGATGGGAAATGAGATGGTGGCTCTGACAGTGGAGGGGTGAACATTGTCTGTGTGTTAAGAGAAGTTCTGTAGATGTACAGTTGTGTTACTGCAATGTGTCCTCCCCCTGCATTGCTATCATGGGATGGCCTTGGGCACACAGGGGCATTTGGGAGGGTGGGGTTGTTACTATGGCAACAGCTGCCCCCAAATCAAGGTGTGAGAATCCCTGCACCCCTGGATGGCAGGGAAGGAGTCACTGAGAGGCCTTTAGGAAGAGGCTAAGGATATAAAAGGCGGAGCATCCATTTTGAAGATCAGCATGTAGCTGGTGTTGCTCTGTTCTTCTGAAGTTCTCCTAAACCTTCTGATGTTTACGGTTTTGTGATGGAGTTCCCACTCACTTTTATGTAAAAAATGATTGCTTTTGCATTCTTTTCTGGAGGAGGAGAAATTTGATGGACTGTTGATTTAACCAGTGTCATTAGAGAGGTGGCAATTTCATCCTCCAATCCAGGGTCACTTTTGGAATTCTATAAATATCGAAGTCGAGAAATAAACTTCCCTTCTTTTTTACCTTAGAGGTTTCAGAGTGTGTGTTGTTCATCTTGTGTCCCATTGCTACAGGCTGGAACTCACAGGGGCTCCCAGGGCTGAAATTTTTCCACTATTTTGTGCTTTTGTTGTATTTTTTGTTGAGGTTTAATAAACCTTTACAATTTTAAAAGTGAGCAGCCGTTTCTCACAAGCAGTATGGGGAAAAGGGATGATGATGAGAGCCTCAAAGCCTCTCCTCAGAGCCAGTACAGGTGCAGGTCTCAGTGTCATTGTCACCCCAGAGCCTGAGGTTGCCATGGCAATGGGCAGGGAGGCCAGCCTTGCTCCAGCAGGACCAGGGCTGTGTGTTTTCCCATCTGGTGACTTGATCCTCTGAGGCACAGCCTGCCCTGAGCTCTGCCTCTCACCTCAGCAGCAATTGGAACAGTTTGCTTTCAGCAGAGAGAGGGTGAGGAAAAGCTGCTGGGAGTGTTTGGCTCAGTGCAGAGGGGATGAAGGGCAGGAGCTGGGTGTGAAGCAGAAATCCTGCTGGCAGTGTGAGCTGCTGGCAGAGCTGGCCTGGTTCATGCTGCCCTTCATATGCTTGATGCGTGCTGGTGGCCCAAAGGAGATGGAGGGGACATTTGGACAAAGAAAGGATTCCAGCTGCCCTGCTACCTGCTGGCACAGGAGTCACTGCAGCTGCCTGGGCAATCCATCATGCTCTGGCTCCCTCTTAGTGCCAGCTCTCAGGAAAAAGGGACTCATTTGGCCACATGTCAAAAGGTGAATTCCAGTTTTGGTCTCCTCAGCTTAGAGGTGTTTCAGGCTTTCTTCATGACATGCTCATCATTAGACTCTTGCTGCCATCCCAGAGCAGGACTGTCCCCCGGATTTTTTAAGATTTTCTAAGCCTTCTGATGTTTACATTCTTGTAATGAACTTTCTCACACACTTTCTGTAAATAACTCATTGTTTTGCATTCTTTTATGGAGGAAGAGAAATTTGATGGACTGTTGGTTTGACCAGTGTCATTGGAGAGGTGGCACTGTCACCCTCCAATCCATTGTCACTTTTAGAAATCTATAAATGTTGAAATCAGAAATTAAATATTCTATTTCACCCTTGAGAGAGCAGAGTGTCTGCGTTGTGTTATTTCATGTCCCACAGTGACACAGGACAAATAAAAATTTTAGGATTTCAGAAGTCAAATTCAGAGAATTCCTTGACAATCTTGTTTCCCTTGTGTTTAATTGCTATTTAGATCCACTCAACCAGGCTTTAAGATGAACTGTGCTTTCTCCTTTAGTTTCCAGCTGTGGCTATCAGCCCAGCTCAGAGAAGGGGCACAAGCCCAGGAGGGGAAGGCAGTGAGTGGCAGCACCTTGGGACACCTTCACAGCCTCAGGAGCCCCTGGCCCTGCAGGTGCTCAGTGGGAGCACTCCACATGTGTCACTGTGATATGTGCTGAAAAATCCTCTTTGCCCAGGATTTTCTCTTGGGAAGCTGAGAAGCCTCAGAGAGGAATGAAAACAATAATTATCTGATTTGCTTCTCCTGTGTTTGCTGCTTTGGAATGTGGCTTGGACATTGTTTACCAACAGGTGAATGTTTGATTGGTTCCATGTGAATTGTTTTTAACTAATGACCAATCACAGCCAGCTGTGTTGAGGCTCTGAGGAATCACAAGTTTTTATTATTCATTCTTGTTAAACCTTCTGATGTAGCCTTTCTCTTTCTTTAGTATAGTTTTAGTATAGCATAATATAATATGATGTAATATAATATAATATAATATAATATAATATAATATAATATAATATAATATAATATAATATAATATAATATAATATAATATAATATAATATAATATAATATAATATAATATAATATAATATAATATAATATAATATAATATAATATGATATGTAATGATATGATATGATATGATATGATATGATATAATACATATAACATAATATAACGTAATATAACGTGATATAACGTGATATAACGTGATATAACATAATATGACGTGATGTAACGTAATATAATGTAATATAATGTAATATAATGTAATATAATGTAATATAATGTAATATAATGTAATATAATATAATATAATATAATACATATAACACAATATAACACAATATAACATAATATAACGTGATATAACGTGATATAACGTGATATAACGTGATATAACATAATATGACGTGATGTAACGTGATGTAACGTAATATAATGTAATATAATGTAATATAATGTAATATAATGTAATATAATGTAATATAATATAATATAATATAATATAATATAATATAATATAATATAATATAATATAATATAATATAATATAATATAATATAATATAATATATATCAGCCTTCTGAGAACTTGGAGTCAGATTCTCATCTCTCACCCTGGTCCTGGGGACCCTCACAAACACCACATACAAGTGCCAAGGCTGGGCCACCCACTGCAGTCTTGCACTCTGCAAGTGCAACCTGAGTAAGAATCCCCCTGGATTCTTGTTCTTTCTTGTTTTTCTGGGGATGAAAATAACCCCTGGAAAGAGGCCCTGCCCTTCCCTTGGCAGTTTTCAGACTCTCAGAGCTTTGTGCCCCATGTCTGTGCAGCAGAGCCTTCACCAGGAGCTCAAGGAGGCCACACTCCCCTGTCCTGCTCTCAGAACAACCTTTGTGCTTGTAAATCACAGAGCTTTGTGCAAACAGCTCACAGGGGATTTCCAATAAACCTTTGCAACCACTTCATTTCGTTTTGCTTGAGTCCTTACAAAGTACAGAACATTTCCAGAGGGAAAAAGACCTTATGATTGGAGAGCAGCCCTTTCACCCTGACTGGAACCCATTTTGAAGCATGCTCAGGCATGAGGCAGGCAGGCAGAGCAGCTCCAGCACAGCCAGCTCATCACAGTCTGTCCCCCAACCATAGCAATTGGATGGGTGCACTTCATGTGCATTTTACCTGTATAAAAGGGGCTCAGTGCATTTTCTGCAGCATTCACAATGTAGTAAACTGAGCTGACACTTCTCAATACTACTGGAATTATTAGTTTTTAAATTAGTTTTTACTACTACTTTGTAGTATCTTGCTGTCCAGTTCCCTTGCTACCTCTAATCTTGCTGTCAGATTTTTGGTTTCTTGTAAACCCAAAATTTCTTCTTCCCCAGTGCTTCCAGTAGTTTTGCTGCCTCATCTTCTGAAGGCTCCAAGGCTTTTGTGATCAGTCCCCACTTATTGTTTTGAAAACAGTAGTAGGATAATGAAGATGTGTTCATACTATGAGGGTAAAGATAAGATAAAGGAAGAATATTTCAATAGATGAAAATAGTTTTGAAGATAAGGAATGCCCAGGAATTCAGGGGAAAATAATAAGATTCCAGAGATAAAGTAAACTATTACAATCTTTATGATAATGGGAAAGGAGCACATTAAGAATTTTATTAGCAAGAACTACAAAAATTAGCTCTCTCCAATTTCATCTTAGAATCAGTGAACATTTTGTTTCCATAATAAAAACAGCAATGAAAAGAAAATTGGACACAGGGCATTACACTTTTTCCTCTGGAGGGGAAGATGATTTCTCCTCTCTGAGGGGCAATTTGGACAGGGTGCAGGTCCTGGCTCACCACAGGTCCCTCCCCTTCCCCTTGGATCAGTCCTGGGACAGTCCCACCTCCCCAGCCAGACACCCCAAACAGGAATCACCAATACTGATCAATGAAGGGAAATTGATTTTTTTTTTCCCCTCTTATTTTTTTCCTTTTCCACAAATGAACCTGAGGCAGGGGTCTGTATCCACAGGGTGTTCCAGTTCCAGCCTGGCCTGAGCAGGCCATGAAGTGTTTATTCTTTTTGGGTTTTTTCTGTTTGGGTTAGGGTAGGGATTGTAAGCATTTGAGACAGTGTTTTGTGTTTGGACTCAATGTTTATCATTTTTTATTTATATTACAATCTTACAAGTTGTGAGTTTTACAGTGTTTTACTAATAAGCTACAAAATGGCCCTCTATTTATTTTTACAAGGTTTTTTAAGGAAAAATTATCTAATTAAGAAATGACAGATTATTTTTACTTTTAACTTAATAACTAATTACTTATGTCTTGCAATGTGGACTTTCCTGTCTAATTACAAAATACTACTAAAACTTATGAAGAAGAAGGTGAAGAAGAAACACTAGTTACTGTTCTAACACTTTTATCTCAATTTTTGTATATATTACTATATAAGTTTTCTATATATTACTATATTCTAAAATTTAAAGCTCTAAGTTTTCTACTACAAGATATAACACACTTCTAATCAAACCACACACTTATAATCTTAGTTCTGTCATTCAATTTTGGAAGCTTTCTTCACATTAAATGTGAAGTTAGGCTTCAGGAGTGAAGGCTTCAGGTTAAATGTAGTGTTCTCTTGAGAGTCTGTGCCTTTCAGCACAGAAAGCCTAAAACTCTCAGCTTTAGAGAGAAAGATGGGAGAAAAAAGATGGGAGAAAAAAGCTGGGCCACACTAAAACTGCAGTGAGAGGCTTCTTATGGGCTCTTCATGTCTGCTTTAATAACCAGATCAGGGCTTGGGGATTGCGGGGTAAATGTGACTGGCAGAAAGATTCACTGGGTGAAGGTAAAGTGATAAAAAAATCCTAAACCAGAGCCACTGGTAGACCTGCAGGGAGCAGAAATCATCTGGGAACAGCTTTGGATATGCTCCTGAAGCAGAGGGAGGAAACTCTGCTCAGCTTGACTGAGTCATAGTTCAGCCTGAAGAACCAATGCTTGGCACTTTGGGCTGTGACTCAGTTACTGGAGCCATTTCCTTAATCCCTGACAGAAAGTGTAAGAACTACAAAGTGTTTGGTGCAAGAGCAGCTTCCTCAGTCAGAAAAAACCTGAGAGAAGGAAAAAAATGTACTGTTAATTGAAACTTGAATTCAGACTCCTGAGGTTTTACAACATGACAGTCCCCACCTGGAGCTGCAAGGCTGCAGCTGTCATATGCTTCAGGATTAGAAATTCCTGCATCTTCAGTTTTTTAAAAATACTTTTCATCAATCCACATCAGCTGCATCATCCCTTCTTAGCACCATCCAAGAGATGTGGAATGTGAAGTTCACAAATGCCTCATTGCCAAAGCCCAAATTGGGTTCCAGTTGGCTGCTGAAGCCTCACTCTCTGGGATATTTTCCCCCATCTCAATAAAATGTGCACAGTAGCTCAAGACCAAAATGCATCCCCTTGTAATGATCATTATGCTGCATTTTGAAGCCCATTCATCATTTCTCAGGAGCCATTTGTAATATCATAACTTTGCTAGCTCACCCACTGTAAAAAAAATTAGCTGTTTCCAACATCTAATGGTGCAAGAGCAGGTTGTGTGCAGTGATTGCTCCAACTGCTTTGCCAATGAGTTGAAACAGTTTTTTCTGGGGCCATTAAGCAGACCAGGGGAACATTCAGGTATGTTTAATGCTCAGGAAATCAGTACAATTGAATTCCAAGGATCAGGGAGAAAACAAGTAAAATTAGAAAGGTTGATGAAATGAACAAGGGAGAAGGTGCACATGTTGCTAAAGAACCTAAGCTTGTGAAACATGGCTTTGGAATTTTTTGCAAGCTTGAGATGTAGGAGTGTTATCCTGGATCAGTTTATTTACTCAATTATCTTGGTACAAGCACTAGCTCTAAACCAGGAGACTGCTCCTAGGGCCATTACAGCTGCAAGGAGTGGGACACAGGTAAGGTTTCAAGTGAACTGAATTCCTGCATTCACAGCACTGAAGAACAGCATTGCAGAGGCCCTGTCACTGCCCAGACTCAGTTAAGGTTCAGGGTATTAGTTTAGATATAGTAGGTACTCAGTGTTGTAAGCAGTGTTACAGTAGTGTAAGTAGTTGTAAGTATATATATATATATATATATAAAGTGATAAAAAAATCCTAAAACAGAGCCACTGGTAGACCTGCAGGGAGCAGAAATCATTATTAAATAAATAAAATACACATTTACATATATAAATATATAAAATACACATTTACATATATATATAAATACATATATACATATATATACATATACATATATATATGTATATATGTATTTACAAATACATATATACATATATACTTACTATATATAGTGTATGGTAGTGTGAGTAGTTGTATAGTAGGTACTCAGTGTGGTAAGTAGTGTTATAGTAGTGTAAGTAGTTGTAAGTATATATATATTTACATATATACTTACTATATATATAGTGTATAGTAGTGTAAGTAGTTGTAAGTATATATATATTTACATATATACTTTCTATATATAGTGTATGGTAGTGTGAGTAGTTGTATGGTAGGTACTCAGTATGGTAAGTAGTGTTATAGTAGTGTAAGTAGTTGTATAGAAGGTACTCAGTGTTGTAAGAAGTGTTATAGTAGTGTAAGTAGTTGTAAGTATATATATATATACATTTAAATTTATACTTACTATATATAGTGTATAGTAGTGTAAGTAGCTGTACAGTAGGTACTCAGTGTGGTAAGTAGTGTTATAGTAGTGTAAGTAGTTGTAAGTGTACATATATACACATATATACTTACTACATATATATAGTGTATGGTAGTATAAATAGTGTGAGTAGTTGTATAGTAGATACTCAGTGTTGTAAGTAGTGCTATAGTAGTGTAAGTAGTTGTATAGTAGATACTCAGTGTAGTAAGAAGTGCTATAGTAGTGTAAGTAGTTGTATAGTAGATACTCAGTGTTGTAAGAAGTGCTATATTAGTGTAAGTAGTTGTATAGTAGGTACTCAGTGTAGTAAGTAGTGCTATAGTAGTGTAAATAGTTGTATAGTAGGTACTCAGTGTTGTGAGTAGTGCTATAGTAGTGTAAGTAGTTGTATAGTAGGTACTCAGTGTTGTGAGTAGTGCTATAGTAGTGTAAGTAGTTGTATAGTAGGTACTCAGTGTTGTGAGTAGTGCTACAGTAGTGTAAGTAGTTGTATAGTAGATACTCAGTGTAGTAAAAAGTGCTATAGTAGTGTAAGTAGTTGTGTAGTAGGTACTCAGTGTTGTGAGTAGTGCTATAGTAGTGTAAGTAGTTGTATAGTAGGTACTCAGTGTTGTGAGTAGTGCTATAGTAGTGTAAGTAGTTGTATAGTAGGTACTCAGTGTTGTGAGTAGTGCTATAGTAGTGTAAGTAGTTGTGTAGTAGGTACTCAGTGTTGTGGGTACTCTGAGGTGATGTGGGGCTGGGTCAGTTGATAAAGACTGCTTTGCTGTCCAAATGTGCACAGTGAACTCTGTGGGTTTCTGCAGTGAGTTACAGGACAGACTGAGTGACTTCCAAACTACTACAGGTCCATGCTGTCAGTACTCCTCCCCTTTCATTGCTCTCCTTCCTTTCCAAGGACCTCACCCCTATTTTTTGAGTAACAGCAGCTGTGGGAACTCGTCCCAGAGTAGGATGTCCTCCTTCAAGGAGCCCTGCCAGCATCTCAGGGTGCTTCAGCTCTGTGTGCAGGGTGAAGGCCAGAGAGTTTCTCTTCAGCCTGCTCTGTGGTGCCCAAGAGCAGCAGTGCCTGCTTGCCCCATTTCTGTGCCTCCAAGTCCTCCAAAGGCCATCTCATGGTGACCAGAAAGGTTTAACCATCCCCTCCTCTCATTTTGGAGCCTTCTGCATGTTAAAGAAGTCACAGTTTGGCATGCATGGCTGCCATCCCTTTGAATCATGAAGTGCCATGCACCTCATTTATTGCCCTTGATTATGAGTCCTCTCTCTTCACCAAGCAGTAAATAAAGGCTTTTGACTTTAAACACAGCTCAGCTATGTCATGACTGCAAGCAGCCTGCTGCTCTCTCAAGATGTTTCTGTGATGTCTGCAGGAGTAAGGACAGGGAGCAAGAGAGCAGATGGTGCAGCTCTCTCAGAGCAGGGTACAGCCATGGATGCAATATGTAACAGCCAGTGTTTCCTAGTGCAACACTATAATTACTGTGCAGAGGATTTTATTTTTAAACTGCAGCTTAAATAAGATGATTGCTTTGGATCACATAGGCTCAAGTGCAGCTGGAATGATAGCAAGACTTTTTTTCCAGGCAGGGGGAATCCTCCTTCCTTTCTCCAGGAGGGAGAATCCCAAATATAAATTCTAAGGTGAGCAGGAATGTGGGACAAAACAGCAGAGCAATAAGTTACTGAAGAGAAAAGGGATTTCCAGTACAACCTGTGACTGAAGTGTCTTCTCAAGGAGAATATTTCTCCTCCTCTTTAGAAACATATTGGAGTGGAGGGAGAGGACTGGTGTAGTCTGAAAAGTGTATCAGCTGAAACTGCTCAAAAAAGGGAAAAAGTGTAAAAGGAGACTGAAAAGCACATGAGAAAAACAACTCAAAGCAGAGGAAGGGTCATTCTGGGGAAGGAAACTGGTGTAAGCAAAGGGCAGCTCTTGGACCAGGGGATGAGCAGCTAGAAACCAGCTATTGTTCCATCACCCAAACACTTGTCTCTTTCCCCTCACACAACATGCATTATTCAGGAGGAGCAGAGTTTCAAAGCCCTAATTAATCCTTGCAATTAAGTTTTCAGTACTTAATTCTAAGTAAAGCGTGGTATTTTAGTCTGGTTCAATAAATAGCCTGTGTCACTTATCCCCCTCTCTCACACAGAATCTCTGAAAAATTCAATTGAGCATGCTGAAATTTGTTTAGTGAGGAGGTTTCCTTCAGAAACAGTCTCAGAAAATGAGGCAGTAGCACAAGAAGGAATAGATCCCTTTGAAATGGGACTGGGCAGTATTAGTTATTTTGGGGGAAATAAAAGGCTGGGCTGTTTTGCAGCTCTCCCAGTTTAGAACAGAGAGAGTGAAGGTGCTGTGCTGGCTGAGGGGTGCTGCCCAGGGGGATGATCCAGGCTGTCCTGGATGCCCCAAGGGCTCAGCCCCTCATTCTGTGAGCTCAGGGGCTCTGGCAGAAGTGCCCCACACCACCCATGGGCTGGGATCCATCCAGGGCTGGGACCTGCATTTAGGCAAGAAGGAGCCAAAACAGCAGCAGGAGAAATGGAATCTGAGAATGGTGACAGAACAGAGGAGCCCTCCCATGGTCACCCCTGCCAGGAAATTAAAAAGCATTTTTCTTCTTCACTGATCTGAGGCTTTTGAAATGAATATGCACTTTCTATTTCCCCTCCCTTCCTGAGATATAAGCAAAAGAATATTTAGTGATAATGAGTACTATTGCTAATTTTGCACCTTCATTAATTTACTTTCCCCTTGTCCTCATTTTCTCCATTTACATAGTACAGCTTCTACCTACATCATAAGAGCTTTAAAAGGAAAAAAGGGATTTATATTTGGCATGATACTAATATCTTTTTCAGCATATATAAATAATTTATGCAGTGAAAATTCAGCCCTGTATCTCGCACTTTTGACTTATATATATATATAATGTATATAAAATATAAATATATCTATTAAAAATTTATATATATATATATATATAAATATATTTTAAAAAAATATATATACACAAAAATGTATAAAAAGCTACAGAACACTTGAAAATAAGTGACTGCACTCAGGCACATGGGGTAATTCTCAGGGCTGTCCTGTGCAGGGCTAGCAGCTGGACTTCAATGATCCTTCTGTCCTTTCCAGTTCAGGAGATTCTATGATTCTATGATTCTATTTTCTAACAGAAAATACTTGTAAATGCAAAATGATTTTACAGTCATAGGGTGCACATAATAGAGCAGAGATCTATTGAAAATCAGTCCTAAGGAGGTGTTAAGATCTTATTATCCTTTTATTTCTTGCAAGTTCTTGTAATGTTAGAAGGCCAAAGCCTTGAGGACAGGGAGCACAAGGGGAGATCTCTGGAGGTACCTGAGTGTGCAGGGGCAGGAAAATCACCCAGCAGCAGCAGGACAGGAGGACAAGTCAGGAAAGGACCACACAGGTCTTGCCTGCAGGACAAGAGCAGTGATATTTTTATTAAAATGATATGCTCTCTTCAGCTTTAAAACAGTATTTGCACTGGTCCTTCTGAATGTCTGGCCAGGACTGAGGTTATGTTACCTGAGTATTGTGGCATGTCTGCTCAGAGACAGCAAACTGCTGAAATACTGACAGAGACCCACAGAAAACTCGTTTGTGTTGGGTACAGGGATTTAAGGTCAAGTTAAGGAACTTTTTGCTGCTGTTACTTTTCCAGAAGAGCTAAAACATCATCAGAAGGTGCAGCAAGAAATATCTGCTCCATCAGTAACAGGCTTGATGCTATCACAGCTTCTGCAGCAATGCCAACCCCAGCAGCTGGGGCTGAGGGCAGTGCTGAGAGCAGGAGCTCCCTCTCCAGCACAAAGCTGTGTTGGGGTGGTTTTCTTTTCTTTTTCACCAACAGGATGGCACTGCTGGGGTCATTCTTTGAGCTTTATTTGCAGCATCAGCCTCATTGCATGGTTCAGACAATTGGAAGATGGCAAAGCTCACATTTAGCCAGTAGTAGCCAAAGATTTCTTTGTTACAGAGCATCTGAAAAACTTTTAAGCTAATAGCAGATTGCTGAAGCTTACAGACAGTTGTTTCAGCCAGTTACTAAAAGTACATGTACATCTGCCTTACACCATGCTTTCTTGTCTACTCCCTATTAACAATACACAATACTCCATTATTAAGCTTAAAACCTTCTACTCCTTCTAATGTACTCCTTCTAAGCTTAAAATACACTAAAAAAATACTCCTTCTAAGCTTAAAATACTCTAAAATACTCCTTCTAAGCTTAAAACATGCTTACCTTGCTAAGCAGGTTTTCTTGCAGTCTTAAGGTCTGTCTTAGTCAAGCCTAAAACTCAAGCTATTGTTTCATGTCCTTGCTTGCTGTACCATTATAACTTTTTCTACTTTCAGACTTTGCAGTTGCAGCGAGTTCTCTGTTCCTCTGCTCTTTCTCTTTCTGAGGCCTGCTTTCCCAGCTTTCTAAAAACCTTTTTTCCTGTACTATTTCCCACACAAAGCCACAACCACCTGTGGCAAGGAGTGCAGTCCAGAGACTGCAAATCCCTTCAGAGGCAGCTGGTGCTCCCTCAGCAGCCTCCACATGAAGGAGAGATGGGTCAAGGGTATTGTCCTCCTCTCCTGGGCTGCAAAACCCCTGTGCACGACTGAACATTCAGCTATGGGCTCTCCTCAGTGCTTTACACTGGTTTAAACCCCATGTGTAAAGGGATAAAGCATTTTATATATATATATATACATATAAATAAATATATATACATATATACATACATATAAATAAATATATATACATATATATATAAAATATATATATAAAATATATATATATAAAATATATATATAAATATATATAATTATATATAATATATCATTATGTATTACATATATTATTATATGTTATTGTATGTATATTATATAATATATATAATATATAAAATTACATATTATTATATTTATTATATATAATTATATATTATTATATATATTATATATAAAATGGTATATATTATATATTATTGTATGTATAATGTATTATATATATTATATATATAAAATTATATATATATGTTATTGTATATTATATATATGTGTGTGTGTATATATGTGTATATATATGTGTGTGTATATATATGTATATATTTTTTCTTGAATGTTCTGAAAGTACATTCAAGAAAAAATATTTTTATATACATATATTTTATAGGATATATTAATATATATATTAAAGGATATATATATATATATATATATCCTTTGTATATTATATATATATATATATATATATATATATATTTCAGTCCAGGATAAGGACTGAAAACCTGAGCAGTGATATGCATTGACCTGATCTCCTCAAAAAACCAGGCCCTGGTGAATGTGTATATATATATGTATATATTTTTTGTATATATTTTATGTCAACCTACCACCAAGCCACAACAACCCTCCAGGAACTGAGGAACCTGGTAGACTATTTTAACAAATTTTTACACAGAAATAGAAAATTCAAAGATAATCACATTCCTACAAATTTGTGGCCATTAGTATCTAGGTAATTAGGACCCACATTAGGGAAAAGGCAAGTGGATTTCAGTTTTTCACACTCTGCTTAGTGGTCACTGGCTGGCCTGTCTTCTTCAATATAGGTCATGTAAGGAGGCTGCAACTACTCTGTGTAGTAAAAGAGAAAAAAGGAGCAAAAAGCTCAGCTTCAGAGGAAGCTTGACTCCATTAGCTGTGTTGTTCATAGAACAGCTTGGTGTTTTTAGCACACTAATAAATCAAAGCTTTTGGTTTTAGTGCCAGAACAAATGGTTGAAGCAGCTGGAAATTTCTGAAAATATTAATAGTGGTAGTAATAAAGCACAGAAGCTTCACTGTGTATTTGGTTCTTGTTCTAATAAGTTCTGAGTAGAAAAGAATATTTTAATCATGATATATTTTAAAAGTAGTTCATAGGTGTTGTATTTTTATTATTATTGTATTGTACAATGATTCCTCTTCTCTAAAATCCTGAATCATTCAGGGGAAAAAAAACCATCCAGTATTTCCCCCATTGACTCCAACAATTCAGGGTTGAGCTATCACATAATTCAGAATGAGATTATTTATTGAGAGCCTTTGTACACAGTCAGCTGGCAAGCCATGTCTGCCAACAGCAAGGAGGGTGTTCTGCAGCCAGGAGTCCTCACAACACCAGAGGAAGAAGCTACAATTTTCTGTGTGACCCATGAGACCCAAATTAACAGCAAAACACCAGTGAAAATTCAGAGACTTGACTGAGCTTACTCTGATGGCTCTGGGTTCAAAGAAATACTGAAGAGTCCAGTTGTTCCTATAGATTTGTAAATATAAAATGACCTTTTCCTGACTTTTTGCAGCAAAGCAGGCATTAAGCTGCAGTGTTTTGTTTTGCTGTCCTGGTCTCAAAGAGAGCTCACAGGGCAGCTGGGGCTCCTCCACTGCCCCATCCTGCTGAAAACCACGCACACATCACTGCCTCCTTCAGGTGTTTCTGCACTGCAGAACACACCTATCATCACAAGCTGCCTACTGTGAGTCCATTGCATCCAAACCTCTCTGTGGCCTTTTTTTTTTTTTTTTTTTTTGGTGATATTTTAGCCCCTTTCATGGTGAGTGGTAGACATGGCCCAGCTGGGAGCTTTGGAAGTAGATCTCCATGTATTATTGCTTTGGAAGTAGATCTCCATGTATTATTGCTTTGGAAGTAGATCTCCATGTATTATTGCTGCAGTAAATGAGTGGTTTCATTTCTCACACTAAAGAGAAGGAAATGTAATCTATACAAGGTGATGATGGATGATTGCTCTCACCATTTGTAACAAGTTTTAATAAAACTGAAGGGGAGTTTTTCCCTCCCTACCGCATTCCAACACAAGGTAAATTTTTAAAACCTCTCTCAGTGTTACAAATGTTACATGCTTCTCTTTAGCTTAGAGATATTCCTTTTCTAACAGGAATAAAAGGCACAGAGATTTCCTTTCAAGATCATGAGGTTGATATGTGCCTTGGTTTGAAAAAACAGGTGTCTGCTAAGGAAAGCAAGAGCCTTCCATAAATGGAGAATGTAAACCCCCTCTGAATTATTATAATTTTGAAATTAAGGGGCTCTCAGGCAAAGATATGGGAATAGGAATAACAGTTCTTTATTAGGAAAATTAAAAATACAAATGCAATAGTACAAAAAACAAAAAAACAAACCAGTGCCAGAGTGAGAGCAGTCCCTGTCCCCTGTGTGTCAGGGGGTGGCACAGCCCCATCCCATGGGGGCTCAGCCCTCCTGCAGTGCCAGCTGTGGCTCTGCTGGAGCAGGGATCCTGCACAAGGGGGGAGTTTTCCTCTGCAGCTCCAGGGCTGCTGCAGATGGGCCTGGGCTCCCTCTGGCCATGCAGGGCAGCAGAAGCTGCTCCTCTGGCAATGCCCTGGGCAAAGGCTGCTGGGCTGTGCCAGGCTCACATTGGATCCAGGTAGGAATGCTTGGCTCCTGCCCTGGGCAATGCAGCATCTGCCCATGGGATGCTGGAATTGGATCAGCCCTGCAGGGACACTCAGTGGCCATGGACAGCAGAGATCTCCTGCAGGGAGGATTGGCTGGGGGAGAGATCAAGAAAAAACTGCCCCAAGAACAGCAGAGAACTGCCCCAGCTCTGACACATGGGGATAGAACACACACCTGTCACTGTCATATTTTCTGGAAAAATCCCTTCTCCAGGATTTCTTCTCCTGGGAAGCTGAGAAGCCTCAGAGAAAAATGAGAACAATAATTATCTCATTGCTTCTCCTGTGTTTTGCTGCTTTGGAATGTGGTTTGGAGCTTTTCTCCAACTTGTGAATTGTTTTAACTTAATGACCAATCACAGCCAGCTGTGTTGGGACTCTGGCAGCAGTCACAAGTTTTTCATTAGTATCTTGTTAAGCCTTCTGTCTGTATCCTTTCTCTATTCTTTAGTATAGTTTTTGTATAGCATTTTTTAATATAAGTACATAAAATAATAAATTAACCTTCTAAGAACATGGAGTCAGACCCTCAATTCCTCCTTCATCCTGGGGACCCTGAAAATACCACACACACCCCCAGGCACATCTTGCATTTCCAACCTAAGGCAATGTGTTGTCCACAGGGCTTGCAGTGAGAAACACTTGTGGGGAACACACCACATGCCCAGGGTTTCCTGTACCTGGGAAACCCCAGGGTTTCAGACACCTGCAGGGGCACATTTCAACACCCTGCACGGTGTTCTGGGGAAATTTGGGACTGCCTGGTTGTTGTTTTGGGAGTCTGATGTGCAGGGGAATGGCTGGGGAGCTGCAGAGGCACAAGCTGGGCCTGGCTTGGTCTGTCATGGCAGGGGGAGATCCTGAGTGAGGGAGAGGCCAGCAAACCCTCCTGGGTTTGTGTTTTGGCTTGTTTTGGTTTGGTTTATAAGAAAAACACCCAAGAAGCTCTCACCTCACTGCAACTCCAAAGTGTGGTGATATGAAGTGGAAGAATTGATGTAATTAATGGTTTCTCCTGGATCCTGAGGCTGGAGGGGCCTGTGCAGGTGCCATGGGTGGGGACAGAAGGAGCACAGTGGCCTCTGAGTGCCACAGCAGGGACAGCTGAGATGCACTGTCACCATGATATTTTATGAAAAGTCTCTTCACCAACATTTCTTCTCCTGGCAAGATGAGAAGCTTCAGCTTCTCCATGTTTTGCTCCTCTGGAATGTGATTTGGAGAATTGTTTACTCAGCATGTGAATTGTTTTTACTTAATGACCAATCAGAGCCAGCTGTGTCAGACTCGCTGGTCAGTCATGAGTTTTTATTATTAATTTTCATCTAGCCTTCTGATGTCTCCTTTCACTTTCTTATATATAGTTTTAGTATATGATAATATAATATAATATAATATAATATAATTTTATCATAGTTATAATATTATATAGTTTTATCATAGTTTTAGTATAATATAATATAATATAATATAATATAATATAATATAATATAATATAATATAATATAATATAATATAATATAATATAATATAATATAATATAATATAATATAATATAATATAATATAATATTTCTGAGAACTTGGAGTCAATTCTCAGCTCTCACTTCGTCCTGGGAACCCTCAAAACATCATTGGTGACCACAAGGCACCTGCAGAGCATGGGGGTCACAGCTCTGAGAGCAAAGTGCCAGGGAACCACAGTGGGGAAGGTGAGGAAAATGAGCCCTGCTGAGGCTGTGTGACTGTGGGGCAGAAAGAGAAAACACCACTGAGGTATTTCCTAGAGAAAAACTGCAGTTTAATCATGTGAAACAACCTCAAACTTCCTAATGAGGATAGCAGAATGAAGTCAGCTCATACAGGGGGCAAGAAGGAGCTTTACAAATTCTGTATCACTGCTAAGTGCTGATTTACAGTAATTCCTTTCATTTCTTTTCTAATTAAACATCTCCTGAAGGATCAGGCCTGTCAATGTGATCTGAGGCCCATAGCCTGAAGTGTAAAGTGAGGCAAATTGCCTGACTTACTTGTGATGATAGAGTCATTTTGGAAGGAGATTGAAAATCAATACTTGTCATCCCTGTGCAGTGCTCTTTATTCAGAGGGGCAATTTGTAAGTGTAATCTGTATGAGTGTAGTGGGAGCATACAAAGTTACAGTACCAGTCATGCAGAGTGAAATGACAGAATAGAAAATGTAGGCTTTTTGCCATTTTATTCATATTAATATCAAGGAAGCTTATGAATAAGCACAACATTTTAATTCAGTGCTGTGCAGTGAGGCCACTTGCTGCAGCTTTTGGCTTAAGCTGCAACCAGCATTACAGGTACCAGTGCTGGAAATTATTTCCCCTCTGACAATGTCAGGCAGACTCTTGTGCAGCTGCTTTCAGCAAGGCAAACAAGAGCTAAAAAAAAGAAAAAAAAAGAAATAGATCAACCCTGTGTGTGCTGAGAAAACAGCAAAGAAGCTCTCAGTGATCAGGGGCTCAGCCACACTGCAGGAGGATGGCAGTGCTGGAGTGCAGATGCAATCACAGGGGACAAGAGGCACTCAGGATCTTGTGCTTTTCTCAAAGGAGAGCACTCCAGAGGGGAGACTGACAGCTCCTCACTCCAGGCATTCCCCACTCAGCTGCCTTGGCAGCTCCCCCTGGCACCTCTGGCTGCTCACTTCCATCTGCTCTGGGAGCTGGGAGCAGTTTTCCCCCTGAATCTCTCCTGGACTGAATTTGCCAGTTATGACAATTATTGGGACAAATTAATTGGGTCAAATTAGAGAGGGTCAAGTGGGCTTTGGTTACTGATTACTCAGTAGGTGAGTAATACCTACTCACCTCTACCTATTCTCTGTGTCAGAGCTAGAGAAGTGAGCTGTAATTCTGGTCAGCATTGCTCCCTCTTTGCTATTGCCCATCTAAAGTATTCTCTCATGCTGGAAAAATTGGTGACATCATAAAACAATAAAATATACATCATAAAATAATATATACATATATTATATGTATATATGTACACATACAAATATATACAAATAATATATACATCATAAAATGATAAAATATAACAATATAATAATAATTTAATAGTTATTATTAATTTATTCCTTATTTATTTTTATTATTTATTATTTTTATTATTTTTTTGTTTTATAGAAAAGAATAATATCTATAAAACATAATATGGTATTTCTATCTAAAAGGAGTTTAAAAAAAGTGACACAGCTATGCACAAAAAAAAAAAAAAAGAGTTATTTTAAAGAGAACTTTCTTCTCCTCAAAACACTACTTCCCTCCCAAGACAGAATGTTTAAATTATAATATATATATATATATATATATATATATATATATATATATATGAAACTGGCCTAAAGCCTTCTTGTGAGGAGTCTGTGCCCAAGTGGAGGACAGGGGCTTCCTATTGATGTGCATTTTATATCTCATCTGGCTAGGAGTGCATTTCAAATTGATATGTTTGAACTATTTTTCTAAGGGTGTTTTCCTTGTGTTTTCCTGGTGCAGTTGCACTCTGCTTGAGCTCAAGAGACAGAGTGGACAAACACAAAGCAAACACTTCTTGCATCACCTGCCAGAACTCCTATAATTATATAATTATTTCTATAATGATAAATATTATTACATACAAATGATATTATACTACTGCTATATTATATTATTTATATTACTGCTATATTATATTATATT
This sequence comes from Agelaius phoeniceus, assembly GCF_051311805.1. Classification (NCBI taxonomy): domain Eukaryota; kingdom Metazoa; phylum Chordata; class Aves; order Passeriformes; family Icteridae; genus Agelaius; species Agelaius phoeniceus. Next base: position 8,803,735 of record NC_135284.1, read on the forward strand.
ATATTATATTATATTATATTATATTATATTATATTATATTACTGCTATATTATTATATTACATTGTATTATATTATATATTATATATGTCATATATATAATTATATATTATTATATTACTGCCATAATTATTTTAAACAATGAAAAGCTTTCATTGCCACTGCTTTTCCATTTCAAGAGTGATAACAGGCCTGCTGACAAAAGCTGACATTTGGAAATGGTGTAAATTTCCCAGGTTTTAAAGCACAGTCCTGTGGGATTCCCAAACTTTATGGTACTTAGGTGGGAAGAATAAAAAAGCTCAGTGTCATGGCTGTGGTGCTGCATGCCCTTGCCAGCCCTCCTGAAATCAATTGGCACATCCCATTTCCTGCAGATGGAGCACAAATGGCACATGCACAGCTGATGTGCCCTGGCACTCAGGGAATGAGATTGCATTTGCCAGCCAGAAGCCAGATTTAATTTGGAAGAGAATGGTCCACAGTTGTTTAGAAATAGCAAGGAGCAGATTTTAAATCATCTTCTGTTCCTCCCTGTTCAGTCTCATCCTCTAATTGGTAAATGAGAGTCCCAATCAGCTCAAATCACAGGAAAAATGTGTCTCAAGCAGCCAGGGAGACAGAAAACAGAGGTACCCACTCCTTGATACCATGATCTTGCAGCTGTTTGCAAGTCAGATTTAGCTAATCACAGGGTCCTGGGGAGCAATTAGTCTCTTTCTAGGTTCCATGTGTAAGTTCTAGTAGAAAAGAGCTTTTTTTTCTGCTTGCTGCCCTGATTATTTTTGCATGCTCTTAACTATTTGCCATTTTATCCACCAGAAGGGACATATAATGTCACTTTATATGTTTGTAGATAAACATAGCTAGACTGAACAGAAAACATTTTAAATTGAGTGTAGTAAAGTGCTTGGAAGTAAATTTTCTGTGTTTATTAATCATGGTGGTTTTCACTTCCCTGTATTTCTTCTTTGGTAATGTACCCTCCTTCAGTCTGAATGAATTCCTTAAGCCACGATCCTTAAAAGTGAATTAAGACTGTCCCAGCCTCCAGACTTTGAGGTGCTTGCACAGGGCTCATTTTCAGCTGACAGCAGCTTGGTAATCAGCCTTTCCTCTTGAATCTGGGCAACTTTAAATGACATCTCAGTTTAGGAATGTCTGCCTGGTTGTGGATGATGTTCTTCATAAGGAGATGGCTTTGGATAGTGCCCTTCCATTCCCTGTTCTGGGAGGGATGGATGGGAGAAGGTACCCTGAATATGTACAGTATTTACAGGGAATGCCCTGACAAAGGAGAGGAATGATGAGGAGGACTCCATCTTATCAGAAGGATAATTAATTACTTTTTTATACTATATTATTCTATATTACATTACATCTAAACTGAATCTGCCCAGCACTCAACCCTGCTCACACTGCCCAGAATCTCGTGACTGTCCTGACACACACACCTGGCCCTGACAGGCCAAGGAACCAAAACACCATCACTGTGGGGAAACAATCTCCATGTTGCATTCTACTTTTGCACAAACACAGGCACAGCAAATGATAAGAATTGTTTTAATCATTCTCTGAGGTTCAGAGGATGTGAATCTCAGAAATGTCCTTGGAAAGCCATGCCTTGCTTTTCTCTGTGAAGAGAAATGTGGCTACAAATATGTAACAGAGTTTTTAAGTTCTTGAGCATCATTGTTCAGCTCTGTATCTTGAAGAGTGATCTGTCAAAGCTCTTGCTTTCCATCTGATGGAGCCCCAGACATGCTCAGGCACTGAACCATGGTGCCCTGGTGCCTACACATTATTTGCACTGACTGGCTCCTGTCAGCTCTGGTGTTTAGTGCCCGACCTTCTGCACCTCTGCCCCACAGGCTCCAGTCCCATAGGCTCCAACTGCCTCCTTGGTGATCTCTGGTACTGCCAGATTATCTGAATTGGCAGCTGGAAAATACATTAGACCTGTTTTTTCAGCTGTTCTAAGGACTTTTTAATATATAGTTATTGTGTCTTCACTTCCTATTCTGCTGTCTGCCAAGTACATTTTAAAGTGTGCATTTTACAAACTGCTGTGTGTTTCTCAGAGTTCTTAATGCTGCTTTTAAAGTTGGTTTTTCTTGGCTTTAGTCTGTCAGGCTGCCTGGAGCTTCAGCACTGGATTTGCAGAAGCGCACTGATGCCTGAAGGCCTCTGAGCATGTTGAATGAAGCTCTGGGCATTACTGGCCTGGGTCTGAGGTGCTCTCCATGGCCTTGTTCTTCTCTAGAAAAATGTCAGGTTTATAAAGCCATCAGTAAATACATCTTCACAGAATCACAGAATCACAGAATGATGAGGTTGGAAGAGACCTCTAAGATCAGAGTCCAACCTATGCCCCAACACCTCAACCAGACTGTAGCACCCAGTGCCATGTCCAGGCTTTCTTTAAACACATCCCATGTGTGGATGGTGATTCCAGCACCTCCCTGGGCAGAGCATTCCAGTACTTTATTATTCTTCTGGTGGAAAATTTCTTCCTAATACCCAACCTATACCTTCCCTAGCTTTAGACTGTGTCCTCTGGTTCTGTCAGAGACCAACCCCACCTGTTTCCAACCTCCCTTCAGGGAGTTGTAGAGAGCAATAAGGTCACCTCTGAGCCTCCTCTTCTCCAGGCTAAACAGCCCCAGCTCCTTCAAACGTTCCTCAAAACATTCCTCATCTTAGCTGAAATATGATTCAGCCATAGGCAGAATCTTATTCCTCCCACCAGGCCAGGCTTGAGCCTTCCACACCCGACCTGAGGCCTGCCAAAGCCCACATGGGGTGTTCTGAAGGCAATGCAAGAGCCATCAGTGGCCATGGCCAGGGGCAGAGGGTCAACTGCAGGACCTGCTCAGTGAACCTCTGGGCCAGCCCTGGGGAGGAGGAATTAGGGTTACACTGGCTGTCCTTGCCATACGCTTATCCAAAGGGGAATGGCACCTTGTGACAGCTTGGGAAGGCACCTGGAGCAAACTGACACAAGTTACTTGAGTGGCACTTTGGAGATATGGTAACCATGGAAACCTGAGGGAGAAACTCAACTTTCACTGCCTGTTGGCTTAAAAACCCTTCATTGATACCTCGAGGTGAGAGCCTGAGTGCCTGATCCAAGCTCTTTTGGGGGCAAACAAAAGCACTGGGATGAACAGAGGAGAAGTCAGGTTCTTCCATCAGCAGTGCATGGCTGGGATGAAGCAGTGCTGTTGATTCAAACTGCTCTTTTTAGACAGTGGGATGATAGTTTGGTTTTGCCTGGCCTCTGTACTGCCTCATGCCTTGCTAAGTATTTCAGTGAGGAATGGGTGACAAACATGGGAATCAATGAGAACAGTGCCAGAACAGACAGGGTTACACAGCTATAAAGCATTGATCAACCAGAACAGTGCCAGTACAGGTAGCGTTAAACAGCTATAAAGCATTGATCAATCAGAACAGTGCCAGTACAGACAGGGTTACACAGCTATAAAGCATTGATCAATCAGAACAGTGCCAGTACAGGTAGGGTTAAACAGCTATAAAGCATTGATAATCAGAACAGTGCCAGTACAGGTAGGGTTAAACAGCTATGAAGCATTTCTCTCCTTACAGCTCTGATGGTGTAACTGGTAACCATGTGAGGAAGGCAGACTGTTCACTTCTGAAGAGATGGAGCTGTACAAAAAGTGTGCCACAATTCAGAGCATGCTTGAATTCCATCAAGATATCACCTCAGTACTCTATAACTACCCAAAGAGCAAATAATAAAGCAAAAAAGAAGATTTTATGAAAGGAATAGCTAGAAAATAGAATTGTGTCATTAAAAATTGTAGCAACAGAGTTCAAGACAAACACAGTGTCATCAGGCCTGTTAAACTCCTTACCAAAAACTGCATTTGCAGCAGGAGCCTGTGGGATGCAGAGCCTGCACAGCATTTGGAGAAGACATCTATTGAGTCTTACTAGACAGATAAATAAGATTAGATTCAGGAAACACCTTGAGCTGGAAATGGTAAGGGCTGTGAGAGTACTTGGGAAATGACAACACTTGCCTAGTTCTTATTTATATCTGGGTGTCTTCTTATGGTCCTTAAGAGGGGATCCTTGGCTGAATGAACTCAGGTACAGCTGCTTTCATTAGCTGGCTTAAGCACAGCATAAATGAATAAGCAAACATACAGACAGAAGTGCTTGTTAACACTGACTGCCACACACTGCAGCACTTCTCTGACAAGTGTGGCTCCATTTTAATTGTTTAATTGTAATAATACTCATAGTGGAAGTGGTGTCAAATCTTTGCTGATAATCCAACACTAACTTTTTGTTTGCACAAATGATATGGTATAAGTGAAGTGCAGGACTGTATGTAGTAACTATTTTTTTCCTCATAAAATTGTCCTTCTTTTCAGAGAGATATGTGGAAAAGATAAATTAAATGACTCTGCAGACTCTGAATGTATTCTAGTATTAATTCTTTCCTGTAAACTGCTGCTAATTTTTTACCCAATCAATTCTGTCCCAAATTCTTGATGCTGGTTCCTGCAGTGAGCAGTTTGCATATGAATCCCTCTGGGAGAAAGGATACTCACTTCCAAAAACTTAAAAGGTTTATTAAAACCTTATCAAAAATACAACAGCAGACTGAATAGAGAAAATATTAAGGCATCAGGAGCAGAAGATTTTCCCACCATGTGCTCACCCACACAATGGAGGTTTCCCCTTTAAACCCTTTAGCCCCTGCCAAAGTTCTGTCCATGGACTCCTCCTTCCCTGCCCTGTGACCGTGCTCACAGGGGTCTCAGGTTGAGGGAAGAGATGAGGATCTGACTCCATGTTTCAGAAGGCTGATTTATTATTTTATGATATATATTACATTAAAATTATACTAAAAGAATAGAAGAAAGGATTTCATCAGAAGGCTGGCTAAGAATAAGAATAGCAAAGAATGATAACAAAGGCTTCTGTCTTGGACAGAGAGTCCGAGCCAGCTGACTGTGATTGGCCATTAATTAGAAACAACCACATGAGACCAATCCCAGATGCACCTGTTGCATTCCACAGCAGCAGATAACCATTGGTTACATTTTGTTCCTGAGGCCTCTCAGCTTCTCAGGAGGAAAAAATCCTAAAGGAAAGGATTTTCCATAAAAGATGTGTGTGACACTGCCCAGTGCTGGAGATCACTGCCTGACACCTTGATTGGAGCTCAGGTGCTGCCACAGGAACGAGTGACCCTCCCAAATGTCCCAAACCCAGGGCACCCCTGAGAACAACACAAGGGAGGGGAACACAACTATAAATCTATAAAACTGCTCCTAACATACATACAGAATATTTGCCTTTAATTGTGAGAGTCAATCATCACATTACTCATCTGTCACAACTCTTTATTTTGTACACTTTTGTTATTGTTGCTGTTTCTGTCCCTCTTCTTACCTCCCAGCTCTTTCCAGTAAATTGTTCTTATCTCAACCCTGATCTTTGCCTTTTGTGCCTCCAATTCTCCTCTCCAGGCACAGGGCAGGAATGGGAGAAGAAAAGGCAAGTGGCAGCGTGGTTTTAGTGGGAGCCCTAAATTGGATAATACCCTTCCTAAACCACGACAGTTTAATATTTTAGAGTCAGTTAAAACAAACAAACACTGAAGCTAATGTTCCCAGCAATCTGGAGGGAATTAGCAGCATACTGCAAAGGGTGTTTCAATTACTTTTAAAATTCTAATTAGCCCATGAATAGCAGAGAGTGTGGGACAAATTGCCTGGCTTCAAAACAAGACAATCAAAAAATGATCTCAAAGGAAAGCAAAGGGTGGAGGACGTTATCATGAAATAAATGAAAATGACCCCATCAGTTTGTTTAAGTAATGGCCTCTTCGGAGTTTTATGTTATACTGTCCCATATTTACAATGTTCTGGAAAATCAAGAGGCAGAGGAGAAGCTTCAGTGGGACAGAAAAAGCATTTTTACTACTAAAAATGATGACAATAAAATCCCAGATGCCTAGTTGCAATGAAATTAGCTGGAAACTAGTTTGGGGTGGTTACAGTTAAAATAATAAAAACAATTGTTCTGCCTTATACTCCACCTTTCCCACAATTATTTCACTTCCCCAATTCATATATAAACCAAGAAGAATTTAGCTGGAAGCATTTTTGGCTTTTTAAATAAACTCTCCCCCCAAAAATTTGGACTCCAAAGGCTATTTGTACGCTGATATTTTTCTTTATTGTGGCTGTATCAGCATGTGGTAGGAGGCTCTACCCTGCAGCATCATCATGCTGGAGTTGTGCCTGGTGCCAAGATCTGAGATCTTGCTAGGAAAACCTTCCAGAGGGCAGATTGTTGTTCTTTCAGAGCCCTTCTGCCTCAATGAGCCAAAGCAGAGTCAGGCTTGTGCCACAGAACCTGACTGGAAATGCTGGGCTTTGCATCCTTTGCAATGAGCTGTGGTTTCCTTGGACGGTTTTGCTTCTTCCAGCTTTGTTCTGCTGTGTAACTGTGATCCCCAGGGATGAATAGTGGGAGAACAACAAGTTTGCCTGAGGATTCCCAGGGTTTTCCCATGTGTTTGTTTCCTTGTGTTAACCTGAATCTTTCTGAGTCAAGAGAACTAAGAGTACTACAAACTCTGTGTTTTCTAATATGACATTTTCAAAGTTGCCTTTCAATCATGAGGAAGCAGCAGTAGATACTAAAGATAACAAGAACAGTGAGATTTTATGCAGCTAATTTCTCTTTATTTAATAAAACTCTTCCATTTATTACATTTGGCTCATGGCACCACTGGTCTAAGTTGGGTTCAGAGGTTTTGACCTTTCAAGTGAAAAAGAACCACGGAGTGATTGGACAGCCTGAATGTTTCTAGGTGTCCAGTAATAACCATTAATGTAAATTAGCTTTATATTTCATTAACTAAGCCAAAACTTACACTCTGGCCAAATGCTGACAAAGAAAAAATCCCTGTTTGAATTAGATCAAAGGAATTAAAATAAGAACCACTCAATAGTAGCAGTTAATGAACTGTAACTAACTGAAAAAGTCTCCTTCCAGGAGCAAGAGAGAATCAGTTTGGTCTGTAAATGCTCTGAACACACAATTTGCATTTCCCTCTGTTGAAGATTGCAATGCAAGATGTTTTCTATTCCCATCTGTAGGGCAGATTACCTTTGTCAAGTGGGCACTTTGCCTTATCTCTCTCTCTGAGTGACCACATTCACACCTCCCTCGGGAGGGGACATCTGCTGATAACAGCCATTGAATGTCCCTGCATGGCTGATAAGAACTACAGCATCCCATTGGGAGATGTGAGCCCAGAGGGAGGAGCCAAGCATTCCTACCTGGATATAATCTGGAGATTCTGGAACACCAGCACGGCTTCTGCACTGGATTGCCCAGAGGAACAGCAGCTGCCTCTCCTTCCCCTGGATCTTCAGAGGCAGAGACTGCACCTTTCTCCAGGATCCCTGCTCCAGCAGAACCAGCCCTGACACTGCAGGAGGGCTGAGCCACAATTCCAATGGTTCTGCTGCCAACAGCCTGACCCACAGGGTGTCAGGCTGGGTTCTGACTCTGGCAGGGTTGTTTTAGTGCACTGCATTGTTTATTTTATCCTTTTTTTTTTTTCCTTTCCCTATTAAAGAACTGTTATTTCCTGCTCCCATATTTTTGCCTGAGAGCCCCTTAATTTAAAATTTATAGCAATTTGGAGGGGTGGGGAGGGTTTACATTTTCCATTTCAGGGGAGGCTCCTGCCTTCCTTAGCAGACTCCTGGCTTTCCAAACCAAGACACCCTCCACCATTTATTTGTCTGAACATGCCCAGGTGGGGTCTGTGTGCCCACCAGGCTGCAGGAGCACCTCAGTGAGCTGCACCCAGGGGAATCTCCCCTGTGCTCTCACTGCCAGACACAGCCATGTCCTCAGGGGCTGCATGTCACCAAAAGATTTTCATGTACAAGTTCTTCTCTCTGAGTCCTCCAACACTGTTTGGGAGGTAATTTTTATGAAATATTATTACTTCTTGAAAATGCCAATATATTAAAAAATAGATCTATATTAAATATAAATATATTTTAAAAATTAAATTAGATAACTCTCAAACAGTTGGTGAAAAAGGATAATTTTAAAAAGAAAATGTTTAATATGGTTGCTTATACAAAGCAAAACTGGGAAGTGTGTGTGCAAGAAAGGCTAAAATAGATGTGTACATATAAAGGGAAAAACATGAACAACTGGTTTTCTTTGCTTTGGGATAAAGATTTAAAAAAAACAGTAGACAGCCTGGAAAAAAATATTTTTCAGCCCTGGTAATAATGTTTCTAATATTTTTAATTATCAAATTAGGCCTGGTAACAAAGCTAGGGCAGAGTCTTCCATGCTGAATTATATCCACAATGCTGGTATGGAACAATATGTGGAGACTTACCAAGGACCAAAAAGAATCCTTGGAGTTGCTGCAGTTCAGGTCCTTTCCCTTTCCCTTTCCCTTTCCCTTTCCCTTTCCCTTTCCCTGTGTGCTCCAGCACTGGTTTCTGACATCTCAGCCTGGCAAGAGATATTCTAAAGGTAGCATTTGGAATCTAGTATTATTTCCATCTGGCATAGAAAATGCCAGATCAGAGAAAAGTTCCTTTAGCTGACTGTCTAGCTTGGATTCACTCAATCAAGCATCATTCATCTTGATTTCTTCAGTAGAGGAAAGTGTAAAACTACAGAAAGGAGATAGGAAAAACCAAAAAAACAAAACAAAAAAGCAGGGAAGCATCTTTATGGAGCTGAATTTACCAGTTTTACCAAGGTTTTCATTCCCCACACTCCTATATGATCACTGGGTTTCTCTCCCAACTGATACACATAAAAAATCCACATTAGCTTTCCCATGATATCAACATCACTAGGCTTTCCTCTGCTTACAGTAAATATAACTGTTAATACCACAAATGTATGTGTAATATATTTGCCAAAACCTCATTGAACAATGACAGAATCCTGGACCGTGCCACATTCTTTTCTTTTCTGTCTCCCAAACATTGCTTTCTTCCAGTTTCCTCATACAGATTTTCATCACCTTTGTGTGCTATCCTTCCCCTTACAACACAACATCAATGATAAAACAATTGATACTGAATTTCCCTTACAGGCCCCACAATCTTGGGGAGTCCAGACCTGCGTGGAGATTGAGTCTGAAAGCCCTTGAATGTGGATTTCCCAAGAGGCTGCTGTGTTTTATTTACATTTCCTATTTCCTGTCAGAGTGTTTTCTGACTTTCTCTCCAGGAGGAGAACAGGAGTGTAAGGCATGAACTAAAAGGTACCATAAATTGTCAGCAGCTGCCAAGAGGCAGCCTGATGCTGACCCCCTGTGCCTGCAGCCAAGTTTCTCCTTCTCCATACCTGAAACACTCCTCTCAGCTTGCCCATGGGGTTTTTTCAAACTTCTAATTGTTCCTCTTATGCCCATTCATTGCTGGGGCTCTCTTCCAAATCCCCCTCATCTACCTGCAAGAGGACATTCAAAGCCTGGAAGATGGATGGCCCTGCTACCTGACACAACAGCTTTTTAATTTGGCATTAACCCCACTGAGAGCTGTGAAGTGCAGCCCAGGGGAGATGTGTACAAATTGTCCTTCCCAAAGGGTTTCTCATTCACTCCAGTCCCCTGCCCCAGACCTGTGTGCCCCCCTGCTGCAGACAGGATGGAGATGCACTTTCAACCTGTCTTATTCTTTCAGTGTCAGTCTTGGGGTTTCTGTGGTTGAGATGACCCAGAGGTATTAAAAAGTCTTTTTTTTTTTTTTTTTCCCAGCCCTGAGACCACAGAAGAAGTTGAGATTCCTCAGCTCTGGTTTCCAAGGTTGTTTATTTTCTCTGATCTGTTCCATTCTTTCTCTGCCCTGCTGAGATCTGTCCAGCAGGTCGGGTTGTGGCACAGCCCCTGCCCTTGGGGTGCTGTTGGCTTTTGATACTAAGAACTGTGTGTGCTTTATTTACAATAATTTCCCAATACCCATCACCTATGTTAGACAGTCTGGCTCTACTCTAAACCAATCCAGAAGTGTCACCATCACAGCAGGAGATGGAGTCTCAGGATTTCTGCTGGTCACAGTGACCCTGAGATGTGTTAGGAAGTCTCTTTTCCCAGCCCAGCAGTTGAAGAAGGAGTCAGAACTTTTCTGTTCTTGTTCTCAAGGTTGTTTATTGTGTCTTATCTATAAAATTCTTTCTCCTGGCCTGTTGAGGTCTGTTCAGCAGGTCAGACAGAGGCACACTGACCGCCCTCAGAGTGGTGTTATCTTTTTATACTAAAAACTACATGTTTACAAATTATTTACAATAATTTTTCAATACCTATCATTTATGTGAGACATTTTGTCTCTACTCTAAACCAATCCAACAGTGCCAACATCACAGCAGAAGATGGAGGCCAAGAAGAAGAAGGAGAAAGGCTGGACATGCCCAGATTCCTCCATCTTGCCCCCTGAACCCCCCATTCTATAAACCCCAAAAATCTATTTTTCACCCCATGACAAACTAACTATTATTCTACTTAGACTTTTGTGACTTGCAGATCCTCATATAAGGTTGATAATTTTTTCTATGGGTCATAATCAAAGGCACAGGGGTCTTGGGCTCTGTGCCAGCATCTCTGAGCCCCCTGACAGGGGCTTGAGCCATCCAGGACAGCCAGAGGGATGTCCTGAATTCCAACACTGGAGGACAAGAAGAAGAAGAAGAAGGACAGGACATGCCCAGATTCCTCCATCTTGCCTCTTGAACCCCCATTCTAAATCCCCAAAATTCTATTTTTTCACCCTGTGACAAATTCACTATCATTCTCCTCAAACTTTGTGGCTTGTAACTCTTCATACAAAGTTGGTGATTGTTTCCATTAACAACAAAATCAAAGGCACAGGTGTTTGTGACTCTGTGCCAAGGTCTCTGAGCCCCTGCCAGGGTCTGGAATCCTCCAGGGCAGCCAGAGCAATGTCCTGGGTTCTGACATGTCATTATCCAGAAATAATTTTTAACCTGTAGGTCTTTCTCTTCCCCCTATAGAAGAGACCAGAATGGGGGGTGGGGAGCCCCACAGCTTAACTCTTTGACTTTGCATCATTGCAGCAATCTCAGTGGGAGCTCTTTGATCAAAAATTTAACAGCTCCATGTTCCTATATTTCCAACACAGGTACTGGAAAGACATTGTTAAATAATGTGCCTGCATTTCACACGGTTTCTTCTGAAGCCTTTAATCAATAAAATGTTCTTTAGATCAATACAGATGTTATTTCACTGCTTGGAGCCATTTGTAAGGATATGATGGAGGCAGTTAGAGCCCAGGCAGTGCATGGTAAGGATAGCTCTGGGGCACAAGGCACTTAGAGCTCCACTCAGACACAGCAGGTGCCAACATAAAATTGGACACACCGGCATAAAATCACAACATCCTGTCTGCCAAGCAGCTCCAGATAAGCTGCACTGGGGGAATGAGGGCTGAATGTGTTTAAAACACTGTTTTGTTCCCTATCAACAATGTCAGCAAAAGTGTTTTGCAGATTTATGTTGATTATTGTATCAGTAAACTGTGACAAAGTCCCTTGCTGAAAGGATGGCTGTAAAATGTGGCTGCTGCCTTGGTAATGGAAAATCTAGAGGATAATTCTAATTCTGCCAGCTCATTTAAAACTAGATGAGTTTTAAGCTGCATGTCATGGGTGGAAAGTTTGGACATTGCTGATGGTGAGAGGCTGTTGTCACAGTAATGTTGGTGCAAATAACACTTAAAGTGTTGCTGAATGAAGGCTGGAAGATATTAGAACCTGGTTTATAATGACTTTAAATTCTGGGATACAGCTTGTATCCCAGCTGTATCCCCTTCAAAGCATTACACAAACTGTGAATAATCAAGCTTTTGGGTTGGCAAAGTAGATATTTTGAAATTAAACCCCCAGGTCGTGGGCAGGTCTAGCACTTTTCCTTTCCTCTTGTGTCAGGTATAAGACTTGGACTGGCTGCTGGCAGCAACCCTGACTTTTTGAGGAGCTCAGTGATGGTGCTGAGCCAGGTCATGCCTGGTTTTGATCTCTGAACTCTAAGCCATGCTATAAAATCTTTGCATGCATCAATAGCAAACCAGCAGTTACAGATGGGAAATGAGATGGTGGCTCTGACAGTGGAGGGGTGAACATTGTCTGTGTGTTAAGAGAAGTTCTGCAGATGTACAGTTGTGTTACTGCAATGTGTCCTCCCCTTGCATTGCTATCATGGGATGGCCTTGGGCACACAGGGGCATTTGGGAGGGTGGGGTTGTTACTATGGCAACAGCTGCCCCCAAATCAAGGTGTGTAGGAGCAATGGGGGTAGGATGGGTGGGGATGGACAGAGAGCAGAGATCTCTGCAGCCAGGTCAGGAACTTGGGGTTTATTGCAAAGGGCCTGGGGGCAGGGCCCTGCTGGGAGCTGCCAGCCACAGCTCAGAGCAGGACTGAGAGAGGGAGAGAGAGGTAAAGAGAGAGAAGGCAAGAGTGTGGTAAAGAGAGAATGAGAGAGCGAGGAAGAGTAAAGAGAGCAAGGTTCCTGTTACAATACAATAAATCTTCTTCTGTGCTGAATATTCTCATTCTCACTGACCAATCTAGTACAATGTACAAGTCCTACAGCATTTCCATACAGCCTATAAGAATCATTACATTACCATACTGTGTTACATTTTAAACCCTAAAAACTCCTCTTTGGGCCCCTTCTGCCAAGCTGTAGGGTCTGCTCTGAGCCTTGGGCCTGTCTGCAAGCAGAGGGTGTTGTTCCATCAAAAGGGGATCACCTTCAGCTGGCCATGCCATTGTTTTCCAGTTGTTCAGTAACTGAGGGATCTCAAAGCTTGCTTTCATTTCAATCTTGCTTATAGTTTCCATATTCTCAAAATCTGTTGCCAGACAATCATATTTATAAGGCTTTCCTGTTCATCTTCCCTAATAAAGGTGTGAGAAAGTGATCTGCACCCCTGGATGGCAGGGAAGGAGTCACTGACAGGCCTTTAGGAGGGGCTAAGGATATAAAAGGTGGAGCATCCATTTTGAAGATGAGCATGTGGCTGGTAGTCACAGGGGTTCTCAGTGCTGAATTTTTTTCTTATTCAGTCCTTTTGTTGTATTTTTTGTTAAGGTTTAATAAACTTTTAAAATTTTATAAGTGAGCAGTCGTTTCTCACATAGGGGACCACTTTGTCACAGCATCTGAAACGTTCTCAGATGTGGCTGCCAGGCAGAATTGTGATGTGTGAACCCCATGGGAAAAGGGGGAGTACCATCATCATCATCATCATCTCACAGACCCAGGGGCAGAGGCAGGACAGGCCTGGCCAGCTTGTGCCAGGGGCGTTGTTACAACAGTAATTAGGCATGCCAGAGTTATGTAGGAGCACTGACTGTCTTCCAAGTGCTTAATTTTGCTATCAATTTTAATTTTCATATTAATTGCCATTAGTTAAACTGATGTAATGAGCCTGGAGTGGCAGATAAAAATGACAATGGGGGTGACTGTGAATTCTGACTCCTGCTAGGGAAAGTAGCAGCTCGTTAGTGGGGGCCTGTGTGGGCTATCAGCAAACTCACAGTTAAAGCCTCAATTCAGCCTCAGTTTCACTCTCTTCCTGTTGTGTTTTGAAACCACTGAATCCCTCAGACAAGTAATTGTTCATTTTGGTGCAAACTCCATGCATTCAGACTCAAATCTCCTGTTTTCAAACCCAATTAGGAGATGGTAATTACCTGTGGGACTTGGGGTTTTGTTTGTCTGCTGGGGCAATGCAGATATTCTGTTTGTATCTCCCCTTCTAGTTATCAATAAAACACGAGAGCAAAACAGTGTTTTCCTCTTGGTGTTTTCAGGCAGTGTTATGCCAAATGAAGGCAATATTATGAGACTGCATGTGTTTGGGAATAATCATGCAAGCTATTAGTAATCATGCTTCACTGTTCTCCAGCGCTGCTCATCCCCAGCTTTTTTGTGTTTGACACAGAAGTCGCTGTGTGAAAATTCCCATCACTACCCCTGGAATGGTGGAGCTGAGGTCATTGGGCAGCCAGTGGTGCAGTCAGAAGCTGAGTGCAATCTCTTGAGCCTCAGTACAGCTGTACTTCTGTGAACTCAGGATTTCTGAAAGACTTGCCTATAACGTATTCTCTACCCTGGTATAAAGCAGCCACTCCAACTCAAGGACAAGCTGAGCAGAGGAAGGATATTGCTAAGTGGCTGTTCAGTAAAGGAGACCTGCAGAACGTGGAGAACACTGATTTCTTTTGAAAAGTGCACAGAAGAGTGGATTGGGAGTCTTTTGTGACTTAGTCAGCACTCAGTTGCCAACCGCTCTTGTAGGTGAGAAGAGATATTCTCAACTCTCAATATCATTTCCAAAGGGCAGGAAAGGCAGTTGTCAGCTCTTTGATCTCTGGATGAGGATTTCCTCTTCATCTTCCCCTTCATAATGGTCCCAGCCCTGGTGAGGCTGAGAGTGTTAAGGAGAGAATTGCTTCAAATATGCAGGTGTCTTTGAAAAAAGAGAACACTTGCCATCTGGCTACCTATCCATTTGAAAATCATTTCTTCCTCAGTGTGCTGATGAACTGCTGCCATTGTCAGGAACTGTGGTAATCTTTGTCCTACAAAGAAAATTTAGCACATTTACCGTTGCTGCACACAGTCCAGGAGTTTATAGAATTTACTCATTATAAACACTATTCAAATTCATTAATCTTGTTCTAGTCCTTCTCCTAAGACTTGCAGTGAGCTTGGGCTTCTGGTGATGTGCCTGTGACAAAAGTAATCATTACTGGGACCAGAATGAACATGAATTGAGCAAGAAAGTCACACCACCAGCCCCTGGATCAGCCTTACTCTTTGAATGCCAGTTCACTGTTTTGATGCTGAAATTGGAGCATAAATAAAAACAATCAGCAGAGGATTTTGTTCAGCTGTGAGATTCCCTGTTGCCCCTGCTTTTAAGCATGCTGGAAATCAGAACAGCTGCTGTTGCCTGCTTCTGCAATTAGTCCTGGTAGGAGTCAGAGCCTGAGCATGGGGATGAAAGAGAACAGTTCAGTGTTTGGCACGGTGACTGATTCATGATGTAGGACACTGTCCTTGCATCTGTTTTACCAAAGTCTGGGTGCCCTGCTTTTGCAAGCCAAGATGCAAACAGTGCACGTGCTTTTCTTACATTAATTCCCAAAGCTGGTATCAACAGAAATTAGAATTGCAGGAATACCATCCTGGAGAGAATTGTATTGCTGTGACTCCTCTGACACCAGTCTCAGAGCTGCACCCATTGGCCTGAAGGATCTGCCTCTTCCTATCAATATTAGTTACTGTTAACAGAAGAATCAAGGAAATCACTACCTGTGCCCCTGATCCTGCTGCCCTGACGTCTCTTCTGATTGTATTGGACTTCTCTTTTTTACTTTGTAAATGAACCAGAGTTCATTAAAACCTGCACAGGATCTGGTCTCTTGCTCCCTTAAGACAGGACAGTAATTTTGCAAAGGTGTGTGGAAGAGGGCAGCATTCAAGAACCAGGTTTACAAGAGGATCCAGGTGCTTGAACATGAGAAATTTTGTTCTTTCACATAGCAAATGCTGATTGGAACATCAACATTAGTGCAGAAATGCCAAATTCACATAAAAATAAGACACTTTAAAAAAAATATAGAATAAACTGCTTCTTCATTTCTTATGGTTCTCAAGTCAACACCAGATGCTTTAGCTCAGTCAAATGTAAGTTACTGATCTAAGCCTTGCAGTAAATGGATTAAGAGTTATGGTCTGTGTGACAAAGAAACTGAGACTGGAAAATCTTCTTTGGACTGAAATCTGAAGAATGAGAATTATGTTGCAACATTATTGATCCAATAATGGCCAAAAAAAAGAACAATAATAACATGTTCTTGAACAACTACCAGCTGAAAAAAAGGATAAATTCTTGCCATGCTGTTTGCAATTCAGACATTAGATATGACAAATTACATAAAGGGTAATTGATTAGATGTCTTATTGTAAGGCATCTACTCTCTGGAGCTATCTCAGTCAACACAGAGGATAACAAAGCTTCAGTGCATTTTTGGGATGGCAATTTACACTGAATCTCAGCTGGCTGTCACTGTGGAGACACTCTGGAAACAGCCCAGTCTCAAACAGAAACAATGTCTGATTCATTTGTTCAGAAGTGAATACAAAAGGTTTTTCCTTTCACCATCAGATACCTGCTGAACTGTTCAGTGCTCTGTAAGCCTGCTGCTACTTGTCTCTGGCTTTTCTCCCTCAGGGGAAATTTTGTGAAGGTTGACTTGACTGGAAGCTGAACAATGCCAGAGTGAGGAGCAAGTCAGCCTCATGCAGGTGAATTTCAGCTGAACCTTATTTTATTTGGAGTCCCAAAATTCAAAAGCATGGGAGCACAATGGGATAAATGTGTATTTAGAGCTGCAGTGTCCCTGGGGATGGATCTAGTCCTTCATCCCAAATGTAAAACTTTTGGGTGGTGGGATTCATCCTATGGAACTGCAGACCAAAATCACTTCCATGGTATGGAGACATTTGAAGATGTAGGTGCTAGGAGATGAGATAAATCATCCTGGATTCCACCTGCTATACAGGGAGAGGAGGGGAAAACTCATGTCCAGCTGTGTACAGCACAGCTTTTAGGATTTCACCTGTGGCTAAAAAGCAATGTAAGTTCAGCACTAAGGAGTTTGGGTTTGCTTTCACGTGTACTTTCAGTCCAGGAATGGAACAGCTGTCCATGAGTTCAGTGCAGCCATCAGCTCCCAGCTGCATTTCAGCAATGTGTTTCTGTCTGAGGAATTAATGGTTTGTCCCTGGTAACACTGGGGAGATTTTAAAGCACTTCAAAGGATCTATCAGGTGCCAGTTGGTAGTGCCAAAGTGACACATTGAAGCTGGGCAAATCTGAGGCACTGTGGATCAGAAGTGGAAATATTTGTTGTAGCTTGCTAGCTTTATACTTAACTCTGGCATCCATGGTGAGATGGTGGAGAATCATGTCCAGTTTGTATATCTCAATTTTTAGTTGTGAAATAGGAAGCAGCCTGTTCCTTTCAGTTAAGTGCTTTGACTTTTACAAGTGAGAAATGTTAAACAAACAGATTGAAATCACTATAGTCCTGGGAATATTTCCTTTAACTTCAGGGAGATTTGGCTTATGGCCTGTACCATATTGTGTTGCACTGGCTCGATTAGAAAAAGAATAATGAATTAAAAGGTCACAGCTTTTTAAACAAAAATGCAGAAATAAGGGTAAATATGTGTGATGGGGTTCCTCTTTAACTGCCCCGAGTGTTTGCCATTAGGTACAAATGAGAACTCTCCAACCAACAAGTTCACTAATCTCCTTTTAATCTCATTGAGTTCTGAACATTTTCTGGAAAACATTTTTCAGAACAAATCTGCCCAGGCAGGGCGGGGAAAATGTTAAAACACACAAAAATCTGCGCAACAGGAAATAATGTTAGAAAGCTGTGAAAATCATTTATCCTTTTGAAGCGTAATGGTTTTTAATTTTCTCATGCCCTGATCTCCCTGGCAACAATTTAAAAGTACATAAGCATTCATGAATCAAAGCCATTCACGTCTGCATTTTTAATTATGTGTCATAGGATTGAAACTTTCCCTTTGATCTTTGCATTTAAAGGGATTTACAATTTAATGATTACAATCCGCCTCCCCCCAAAGCCTGTGCTTATTACTGAGCAATGTCACAAAGGGGTCACTGTTGGACAGGGGAACACAGGCTTGTTCTGGCTGTTCCAAGGCTGTGTGTCTGAAACCTGCCCATGGTCTGGCTCATGGAGCAGATCCCTGTTGGGATGGAGCTGCTGGCTCTCCCCGTGCTGCTGACTCCAGGCCTTTTGCTCCAGGCAAGGCTTTTAAAACCAAAGTGACAAAACAGAACAAGAACTCAATGTTACAAGTCACTTTAAAAGTTTTTTGACCAATCACACAAAGCAAAAGGACATTGACAGTAGTTCTATCCAACCACTATAAGCATAGTTAAACAATTTGGTTAAACAATGCTTGCTTATTTAGAATACAATATCTGCTTGTAAGCCTTAAAACACAACACACAGAGCTTCATTATTAAGCTTAGAACTTCCTAATATCTCACTAGATAAACTTTTCTGCAACTTAGGGTGTTATTCTAGACAAGTGTTAACACACAGACCATTATTCCATTTGTCCTCACTTTTCTACTTACATATTTTTTCTGCTGACCAATCTCATGGCTGCTGCTCTAATCACAGTTCTGCTGTCTCTGAGGCCTGCCTTCTGCAGCTTTCCCAAAACCCTCTGATTTTATGGATTCCCACACATGGAGCAGATCCCTGTGTGCTGCTGGGTCTCCCCAGTGCTGGTGACTCTGGGCCTTTTAGTTTTAAAACCAAAGTGATATAAAACAGAACAAAAATAATCTGGAGGCCCATGAAGCAGTCCTGTGCTCTAGGCTCTGCCTCTCTTGCCCTGTATAATGACTCCAGGAGCCTGGGCACAGACAAAGGGAGGCAGGAACACCCCAGCCATGTGCTGTGAGGGGTGCTGGAAGTGGTTCATGGCTTTGAGTGAAAGGAGAACTTTGTCCTTCAAAGCAGAAATCAAGGAAAAAGAAGCACATGAACATTTTGATCCAAGCTGTAGCAAACCCAGGGCTATCCCATCGTGCCTCTTTGGGAGAATGGCCTGTGAGGGGCTTGGTGAGCAGGACAGAGAGGAAACCTTGTGGGTGACACACAGGCTGAGAGATGGGGATCTGACTGCCTTGGGGTGAGAGCTCTGGGTGTGGTGGGAAGATGATGGAGTGGGACTGGGATGGGTCTGGGATGGGGATGGGTCTGGAATGGGTCTGGGATGGGGATGGGTCTGGGATGGGGATGGGACTGGGATGGGGATGGGATGGGGATGGGTCTGGGATGGGGATGGGACTGGGATGGGGATGGGATGGGTCTGGGATGGGGATGGGTCTGGGATGGGTCTGGAACGGGTCTGGGATGGGATGGGATGGGGATGGGTCTGGGATGGGGATGGGACTGGGATGGGGATGGGATGGGGGTGGGTCTGGGATGGGATGGGATGGGATGGGATGGGATGGGACTGGGATGGGGATGGGATGGGGATGGGACTGGGATGGGTCTGGAACGGGTCTGGGATGGGATGGGGATGGGACTGGGATGGGATGGGATGGGATGGGGATGGGATGGGTCTGGAACGGGTCTGGGATGGGATGGGGATGGGACTGGGATGGGATGGGATGGGGATGGGATGGATCTGGGATGGATCCGGGATGGGGATGGGATGGGGATGGGACTGGGATGGGGATGGGATGGATCTGGGATGGGGATGGGATGAGGATGGATCTGGGATGGGTCTGGGATGGGTCTGGGATGGATCTGGGATGGATCTGGGATGGATCTGGGATGGGGATGGGATGAAGATGGGTCTGGGATGGGTCTGGAATGGGTCTGGGATGGGGATAGGAATGCTCACCACTGGCATCACCAGATGTCAGCACTTTCCCATTAGAGGTCTGTGACTTGATGCAACGTGCAGCACAAACTGAGCACTTTCTAATGAATTGTTCTTTCAAAGCTTTTTGCTGGATATTTAATTTTCCTGCCTAATAACAGTTTAAAGGTCACACGGATCAGTGACACATGCAAAATAAATGAAGGTTACTTTTGATGGGCCTGTGCAAAATCAAGGTCTTGTGCATAGTGCTTTATATGCATAATGTTGTTGTATTTTCTTGTAAAAACATCAGTAAAATAGTACTGAGTTTAAAACCCTGATCAGAATATTTCATGTCTTATTAAGCTACTTATGGGTGTAGACAGGAGAGCAAGGGCTCTGTTAATCAGTGCTTTAAGGTGACTCCATGGTGAGCTGAAAAATTTGTTTAGATCCCTTTTTGTCTCTCTTTTAGTAGATTTTGTGGAGTGAGCATAGGTTTGTGCCATTACCCATAAGCTAACATTACATGATTTAACCTTAGAAACATCACATTACTTAAAACCATCCAACTGCTATTTTCACTGAAATGCACTCTATGATGATCCAATTTTACAATGATTTTCTCAGATGAAAAAATTCATGGTTACACTATTGACAGCTGCTGTTAAATTACTCCAGATGGGATTACACTAGAGGTAGCCCACTCAGCCACATAAAGGCTACAGGAAAAGATCCTGACAGTCATGAAAATGGGAATCAGGGATTAGGAAACAGTCATGGTTTTTAGAGTACAGGTACCATTCATAGCCTAGAGAAGGGCTGTAGTTCAAAGATAACCTGAATCAAACTTTGGGAATCAGTAGGAATGGCAACAGCTGAGAACCAGGGAGGCAGACAACTTCTAGAAAAGGAGAAGACTTGAGCAGAATTTTGCTTTCTTTGTTGCATTTCAGTTTGATTTTTGGATTTTTTTTGGCTGAATGAAAATATTCATAAGGTACAAGAGAGTTAAGGTACAAGAGCAGTTAAGTTTTTGAAGCAGCAGCAGCAATCTATAGACTGCTTTTGCCCAGAAGATAATTAGTGCCATGGTATAATTAGAAAAGAAAGAACAAAAGGAAGAAAAGTATTGCTGAGGGCTTCAGTTTAATTTACAAGGAAATCTAGGTAAGCAGCTAAATGTAATGTACTCCTTTTAAAATATTATAGTTTGGTATTTTATTTTACAGAGGACAGATCATCAGTTTATAAAGGTAGAAACACCAGCTCTAAAAAATACATCCTTACCTTTTAAAATCTCTTCGGTAGGTTGAATTTCCTTTTATTGAAACACATTTTATTTAAATAGTCTGTGATACTCCTATTGAACTATAACTGAACTCTGTATCCTGAACAGAGTGCTGAGAATTTTAATTAAGCAGGAGCTGGGGAAGATTAGACCATTGCAGTTTGATTCTCCAAGTCCTGCATCCCTGCAAGCAGTGCTTGTGATGCTGCAGTGCTCAAGTCTCCTTTTGTCACATCTGTCCTGGCATTCTCAGGCCCAGTTGTCAGTGAGTTCAGCATCTGCAGGGATGCAGAACTCGTGGATATTGTTTGGAGCCTGGGAAAGGAGCTTTGGACCTGAGGGATTTGCTCATTGATAGCACTCATCTGTACTCTGTCACTCCAGTTCTGTGGCACACAGGAAATCAATTGTTTGGAAGGCCTCACCAAATCTGGAACTAAAACCAGGTCTGTCTTTGCTGGCAGTGGCACTGGAAGGATTAAGAAAGCAATAATTTGGTGCCAATTTTCCTTTTGCCTGCAGAAGTGGCTCTTGGCATAGCTGCTGGCAGGAAGTCAAATTGTTCCTAAACAGCTTTCTAATGTTGTGTGCTCTGAATTGCCCTGCCCTTTGGTGTATGGATGTGGCATCTTCTTTTCCAGGTAGAAAATATGAGACACAACATGAGGAAGTGTTCCTGGCTGGGAACATCCCCTGTGGGAGTGTGCTGAACCTTTCTGACAGTTTAGCTCTAAAACTCCAGGCTTGGAGCACCCCACATGCCTGGCTGTATTGAACTTCTTCCTGCCAGAATTCCTCTAGAACATCTGGGGACTCCAGATAAGCCATCATCAAGCAAGGAAAAAAAGAAAAAAAAACAACCCAAAATCTGTGCAAAAAAGCCAAGATAAATGGCTGGCTTTCTGCAAAGCATGCAGTGGAACAATGGAACTAAATGAGATAGATTCCTGACAAAGATCTCTTCTGTTCTCCAAAGGCTTTCCTTGTACCTGGAGGTATATATATAAGATATTTCTTCCCCTGTTTACTGCCTTCTAGTCTATTTTGTTGTAATTCTGACACATGGTTATGGACTACAAGGGATATTCAGTATCTAATTTTCTGCAGAATTCCTATTAGAAAGTTCCTGTGTTCTTCATGGTACTCCAAGAAATTGTTACAACCAAAACATTATTATAACTATTACAATTAATACAACTAAAACCAAGTTGACTGCAATAGAAAGTAACAAAGAATCTATGCACATACTTAAAGTTTGTTATATAAAGTATTCAGCTAATTATTTTAAATAATTAGCATATTTGGAGAAAATATTACAGGGATGTGCGGTTTTTGCAAAAAGCAAACCCACGAGACTAATTGAAGGAAAAGTGCTTAGCTCAGGGCTGCCCTTGTTTCTGTTCTGGTTGTTGTGGCTGGAATGGGGGCACATCAGAGCACCAGCCATGAACTTTAGGGGAGATTCCTGGGTCCTGGGTTACACAAATGTAACAGAAAAACCCTCTGTGCCCCAGTGTGGGAAAGAGCAGACAGAAAGTGAGATTCCAGTGCAGTGGGTATTGTGTTTGCAGAGACCCTTGTGGCAGGGAGGAATGATGAATCTGACTCCATGTTCTCAGAAGGCTAATTTATTACTTTATTATACTATATTATATTAAAGAATACTATACTATACTAAAGAATACAGAAAGGATACTTACAGAATGCTAAAAAGATAATAATGAAAACTTGTGACTCTTTCCAGAGTCCTGACACAGCTTGGCCCTGATTGGCCAAAGAGCCAAAACAACTCCCAGCAGAATGCAATGGAACAATCACCTGTGGGTAAACAAGCTCCAAACACATTCCACAGGAGCACAACACAGGAGAAGCAAATGAGATCAGAATTGTTTTCCTTTTCTCTGAGGCCTCTCAGCTTCCCAGGAGAAAAATCCTGGGCCAAGGAATTTTCCAGAGAATGTGAATGCCACAGGTGGGGGATGCAGCCCTGGGCTGGTGGGGGGACAGCTCCACACCACAGCCACAGCATGTGGAGGAGCAGCAGTGCACCTTTAGCAGCTGCACTGGAGGAGGAACCCTCCTGCCTCAGAACTGTACAGCTGAGTTTATGGGGCTATATTTTCTTTGTCTGCCTAGATTTGAAAGATTTAGAACAATTATTCTGGCTGCTGAATGTCAGTGAGCTGGTTTGAAGGGATAGCTTGGGTTGCCAAATGTGTTGAAACCCCAGGCACGTTCCCTGCACAAATCAACTCTGCACATCATGTGCAGTGAATTTAATGATACCAAACCCATGCTGAAGTAATTCTGGCTGTGCTGTTTAATGCCTTTGCACAGACACTTGTTTGGGAGGTCCTGATCACAGAAGTGACATCATCCTGATCCCTTCTCTTTATTTGTAAAGCCATGGCAAGCAGACAGGGAGCAGGCTCTGCTGCTGGTGGCTCTGGGCTGTGCTCCCACAGTGGCCTTGGCACAGGGTCACAGTTCTCTGCTCACAGGCACAAATCTGAGACACAAATTCCTGAACAACTGCACCAGCATCATTCAAGACCTTTGTGGAGGGTGCTCAGATCTCTCTTACTAAGGTTTCCAGTAGAGGAAGTCAAACATCACACTCCAGCCTTGGGTGATGACTTAGATTGATGAAAGAAAATTAAAACTTTCAACTCCCTGCCCTAGAGGGAGAACATAATGATCCAGACCAATCCCTCTTACCTCTTTGAAATTATTGTTATCTTTTTAAAGGAAGTCAATGATTTATGAGATGTTTAGTGGGCAAAACCCTCTGCAAACACTGGGCTGGCTGGGTTATAAATGATCTGTGCACAACCTGGGATTTTTCTAGCAATTCATATGCTGTCTAACTATGACTAGGGCTTCTTTCTCTGAGTTGCAGAGCATACTGAAATAAAAATGATTTGCTCGGCTTCAGTACAGCTTAGGCAATAATAATTACTGCACAGAAAAGTTTCCTACTTAATCAATGGGCTGATGCACAGCATATTTAAAGTGTCCTCTTTTGCTCCAGCATGAGCAGGGAGAACAGATATAGAGGAAACAAAACTGTTAGTGATAGAAAATATTCAAACTCATTACTGAAAACTTTCAGCACTGTGCATTATACAAATGCAGAAGAATAGAGAATACAGAGGTGAAAAATCCCCATCACAACAAGGAAGAGAAAAAGGACCTGTAAATTCTTTAATAAGAACAGAAAACATGGACCAGCAGGAAGATGAAAATAGACAGGGAGTGCTGAGAAGTAATGCAACAATAAAAGAAGAGATTTACTACGTTACAAGTAGGTTTGGGACACAAAGCAATTCACTGTAGAAAGAAAGAAATACAATTGGCAAAGTAAAGGTACTTTCCAGGAGAAATAGCAGGTGGGAAGGTTTTAGTTTTAAGGGTGACTTGGCACTTGGGTATTTTTGGGCTCTGACAATCAAGATTCCACCATGGCCTTTGGCATCATTTTTTTTTACCTACATCATGTGAAGAAGGCCTTGCCCTAGAGGTGATGAGCCAAATCTGACAGGAGGCCCTGGGAGAGGTGAAGCAATTTGACTAAAGAAGAAGTTTCCAACAAGTCCACCATTGCTGGGCTGCCTCCTTGGCTGCCCTTGGCCCATTCTGCCAGACTCCCTTCAGGCTGCTGCTCCTCTCCTCCCTGAACTCATGGCTTGTGGGAACTCAGCACATCACTCTGGATGTCCAGAGTTACTGAGAGAACCCTTGGGGGGCTCAGAAATCCTGGAATGTTACCAGGAGCATCTGGTGGCTTGATTTCAATCCTTCTAAGGAGGTGACACCTGTTCGAGGACGTGAGAGTCACTTGGGAGTGAGTGGTGCAAGAAAGACACATTTACAGGGTGAAATATAGATTTTGGGGTTTTTGGTACAGGGGGGTTGTGGAGACAAGATGGAGGGATCAGGGCGTGTCTCGTCCTTCTTCTTTCTTCTTCTTGTCATCCATTTTCTGTGGTGATGTTGGCACTTGGGGATTGGTTCATGGTGAAGGTGCACTTGCTAATATGGGTGAAAGGTATTGGGAAATAAAGGTAAATATCATATACATGTAAATTTTAGTATAAAAAGACACAACCACCCTGTGGGTGGTCAGAGTGCCCTTGGCTGCCTTGCAGGTCAGACCTCTGCTGGGCAGACAGAAAATTCTGTAGATAAGAAACAATAAACAATCTGAAGATGGAAAAGCTGAAGAGTCCAGACTCGTCCTTTGAAGCGTGGGCTGCCCCAGAACCACCGTACCCGTGTCTGGGCAGAGACAGACAGACGGACCAGACAATGGCTTTGACTGCAAGCACCTGAAATGTTCATCCTGTGATGCTGCCATCAGGTTCTCAGTGCCCTCCATCTCTTTGTGTATTGTCTCTTAAGATTTTAAATAATTTTTTAGGTGGACTTAGGGCATCCTTGCCTGCAGGAATGAATAGAAGTCATGCATGTGCATTGTTTTTGGAGGAAAACAGGAGAGGGAGACTCAGAAGGCTGCTGGGTTTTTCACTCTTCTGAAATTCAGGCTGCTGGTTAGTAAATGTGCATCTTTGAAACATGAAGCCCTTGTGGGAATTGTATCTTTGCAGGAGTTTGATCAAACTCCCAGCACAACAATTCCCAAAGTGTTTTGATGACGTGAGTGAAAGTGGTGTGTGCCACTCCTGCACATCTCACTAGTGAATCAGTCCTGTACATTTCTGCAAAATGCAATGTGCTCTCTAAGTGGAGGAGACATTAGATTAGTCACTTAAAAGCTGCAGAAAATAAATGTGTGCATTATAATTATATATGCTTTATATATAATTATATATAAAGCTGAGGGACAAGGTTCTGCAATGCTGTGTTTGTTGTCTCTCATGGCTATCTTACTGAAATTTAACAAAATTTTAGCTGCAAGCTGTGAAGTCTTATGCAGCATCATGAGAGTCATGCATAGGCAGAACTGTATTTTATTAGACTGATGTACCTGGGAAAAAACACATTTTTTAAGCTCCAAGATGGGTATTTCTGGCAATTTCAGCTTAGTTTGTGTCAGACAAATACAGTCTGAGTGCAGGCTGAGATCAGGCAGGGCACGGAGAAGTGGTGTCCCCTCTCTTCCTCTCTCACTGTAGAATACCTGAAGTACCCACAACTCACTGTGCAATACCTGAAGTACACAAAATGAGCTGTGTGGGTCAGGGCCTGGCTTTTCAGGGCTCAGCAGATGAAGGATGTTGGGTGCAGATTGTCCTGTGTGTGCCAGCCTGTGTGTGCTCAGTGTGCACAGTTACACAGAAAATATCTGATCTGCAGCAGGGCTGAAGGGAAGGTCAGGCCCAAGCTGACATGGCCTTGCTGGGCTGACTTCTCTGTGCAAAACCCTTTTCAGCATCATGCCTCATTGCAGAGGTGCTCAAGCTACAGGGATGGGATTGTCTCCTTGTCTGGGCACAGAACCCCAGAGACAAATGCGTGTGCAGTGCACCAAGTGTGAAAATGAGACATCCCTCTGAGCTTTCAGGGACATGGGTACAGCATTCCAGTCATGTGCTGGGAACCAGCAAGGTTCAGCTCACACAGCCCACAGGGGAAATTGTGTGGAAATTGAGGAATTCTTCTGCCCTTTGCATTTCCCTTGGAAGATTTCTCCCTTTGGGACCTCAGCATGTGTTGAAGGTATCTCACAATGGGTACTCTGACATGCCATGAACACTAAAAACAGCAATCCAGAACCCAGCACAACAGAAATACACCTGCACTTGTACAAGCATTCATGTTTCAGGTCACAATACTGTACGTTTTCTTTTTCCTGATTAACCTGTGTTTGAGGCCTGCTTGCACAGAGACAGGACTAGCACCTCATCAGTGATTAATCTCCTAATGAAATGGAAACTGGCATCAGGAATGGAGGGAAAAAAATCCAAAAATCTGTGCAAAAAAGGCAAGATAAATGGCTGGCTTTCTGCAAAGCATGCAGTGGAACAATGGGACTAAATGAGATAGATTCCTGACAAAGATCTCTTCTGTTCTCCAAAGGCTTTCCTTGTACCTGGAGTTATGTTTTATCTTTAAAAAGTGGTCTGTATTTCATGTGAGCTCTCTGCCCCTCACCCTCTTCTCTGCTTGCTGAGATTTAAGTAAGCTCTTGTAGTGCTCTATCTCTGATCAGGTTTAAAGATTTGGAAAGCCCTGAGTTTGCAAGGATAAAAAGGGCCTTGGTATCTAGACACTGATAGATCTGATTCATTACCTGAGCTGGACATTACCACACAGCCTGTGCCCCTGATTGTCCTGATAACAAGCTCTGGATTTTTTTGGCATGCATCTTCATTTAAAGGTCAAAGCTCTTCCAAAGAAAGAGGAATTGCTGGGTTAGGGAAAAGGGAAAGAAATAAAAATAGTCACATTATCTTGATAAAGCCAGAGTCTTCACTAGGGGCAGGGGATTTAGAGTGAGCACAGGGTTGCTGATTGTACCTGAAGAAAAGGGACTTTGAGCTGCTCTGGGCTCCAGAGAACAAGCAGGGCTGAGGTCCAGCCTGTTTGGGCCCAGCCTGGGCTGGGTTAAATGTGCAGCAGGAGCTGGTGGGCTCAGGTCCTGCTCCATCCCCACTTGGAAGCAAACAAGAGGAAAATCAGGGGCATTTCAGCTTCCCTACAACACCCTGACCTTATGGGTGAGGAGAGAAAGACACCCCAATTCCCTGCATCCCCAGCCCTGATCTGGTTTTATCTAGCAAAAATGAACACCTTCAGCTTTAGACTGAAATGCCTTAGTTTGTATTCCTGATTTTCCTTTTCTTCCCTTTCCTTCATATCTGAGCAATAATCTGCTGCCTAAGATGTGCTGCTAAACTTCATCTGCTCTCAATTAGGATTCCTCCCTGGGTAGCAATTAAGCAATGACTGCTGCCACTTAATGGGGATGGTTATTTTCATTTAATTGGGGTGTTTTCCAGACTTGTGTGGGTCTCTGTGCATTGTCTGTCCCTGGCTTTACATGGTGTTCCAGTGTGACCGTGTTCACAGGGGTCTGAGGATGAGGGAAGAGATGAGGATCTGACTCCATGTTTCACAAGGCTGATTTATTATTTTGTGATATATATTACATTAAAACTATACTAAAAGAATAGAAGAAAGGATTTCATCAGAAGGCTGGCTAAGAATAGAAAAGGAATGGAATGATAGCAAAGGCTTGTGTTTGGACAGAGAGTCTGAGCCAGCTGACTGTGATTGGCCATTAATTAGAAACAAACAACCAATATGAGCCCAATCCCAGATGCACCTGTTGCATCCCACAGCAGCAGATAACCATTGGTTACATTTTGTTCCTGAGGCCTCTCAGGAGAAAAAATCCTAAGGAAAGGATTTTTTGGAAAATATCATGGCTACATTCCAGCACCAGGACACACAGACAGTGACTGCCATCTCCTCCCCATGGCTGCTCACTCCACCTTGCTGCAACAGGCAGGGCCAATCCTGACTGTGCTGCAAATTCCAGTGCTCAGCTAACAACACAGGGATGCCTGGCTCTTCTAGGAATTTCTTCACCCAGCAGAGAATCTCTTTCCTTTCCTCCACACATTTTGGCATTAAATTCACCAAGAACACTAAACCAAGGCTCCTGTTATGTGTTCAGACCAGTGATGGCTCTGTGCAGCAGAATTGAGTTTCACCACCCAGCTGTACCAGAGGGCTTCAGCCCCAGGAGAATGAGATTAGAAGCAGATCTAATTCTTTTCTCCAGGCTGCCCTGTAATCTACTCTTTGACACCAGCCTAATCTTTTTATCACTCTGCACTGAAATTTCATGATCTGGAAAATTATTCCACTGTGGAGTCAGCTGTGTGTGAATAACTGATTTGGTTTGGGTTGCTTTGGTTGTGAGAGTGGATCAAAAGGAAGCCAGGTTCAGCATTTGACAGAGAATCAAAAAGCTGAAAAGCAGTTTGCCCTGTCATAAAGCATTAGGAATATTCTAAACACAGATTTAAAAGTAAATAACACTGAAGAAGTAACACATGGTTTGGAGCTAAAACAGAAGAGGAAAAAACCAAAATGTCACACGTCAACAGTTATAGAATTTTAAAATTTAGTTTACTGAAATGACAATATTGGAAATGCACTGCTTGCCTGAGCACTGCCTTCCAGCCTGTCTGATTTAATCTCCAAGAGAAGAAAACTACCAGCAAATAGAAAAATCTTTTCCCACATGCTGATTAAATGAAAAGCCCACAAGGCACTCCCACAAAGAACAAATGAGCAAGTCAGGTGTGTTTCTTTAATTGACATGATACCTGTAACAGGAAATAGTTATGTCTTCACAGGGCCTGACAACACACAACACAGGCTTTTAAGGCTGGAGAGCCTATTGGAGACACTGTTTGTCATAAGCTGATTCCATCAAGGCTCCTAGATATTTCCCATTTTAATCCTATCTGTAAAACTTTGACTTTTCTAATCAATTGTGAAAGTAAATCCCCAGGATTTGCCAGATTATGTGTGAAATGCAAAAGGGAGTACTTAAATCTTTCAGTAAATAAACAAACACATAAATCAAAAGCTAGAGGGGGAGAAAGCAGCACTCAGTATCCTGGCTGCAATCCATGTTTATTATTTAACTTTAAAATGACAAATCAATGGCAAAATGGAATTAAGTAGCTGTGTAAGCACAGAAGTAATTTTATCAGTGGATGAGATGCTCATGTTTTACATTCTACAGAACATGGTGTGTTTACTGAGCAAATGCAGAAACATGAGGGGAGCTGGAGCCAGAGCTGAAGGGAGCAGGGACACCCCCAGAGAGGTGAGACCTGGGGTCTCTGTGGTTGAGATGACCCAGAGGTATTAAAGAGTCTTTTTTTCCCCAGCCCCATGACTGCAGAAGAAGTTGAGATTCCTCAGCTCTGCTTTTCAAGGCTGTTTATTTTCTCTTATCTGTTCCATTCTTTCTCTGCCCTGCTGAGATCTGTCCAGCAGGTCGGGTTGTGGCACAGTCCCTGCCCTTGGGGTGCTGGTGGCTTTTTATACTAAGAACTGTGTGTGCTTTATTTACAATAATTTCCCAATACCCATCCCCTATGTTAGACAGTCTGGCTCTACTCTAAACCAATCCAGAAGTGCCACCATCACAGCAGAAGATGGAGGACAAGAAGAAGGAGAAGAAGAAGAAGAAGGAAGGAGAAGGAGGAGGACAAGGAGGAGAAGGAGAAGAAGGAGGAAGAGAAGAAGGAGAAGGAGAAGAAAAAGGAGAAGGACAGGACATGCCCAGATTCCTCCATCTTGCTTCCCGAACCCCCATTCTAAATCCCCAAAATTCTACATTTTCACCCTGTGACAAATTCACTATCATTCTACTCAAACTCTTGTGGCTTGTAACTCTTCACACAAAGTTGGTGATTGTTTCCATGGGCTAAAATCAAAGGCACAGGTGTCTGTGACTCTGTGCCAAGGTCCCTGAGCCCCTGCCAGGGTCTGGAATCACCCAGGGCAGCCAGAGCAATTCCCTGGGTCCCAACAGTGAGACAAGGGCCTGCTGGGAACAGCATGGACAAAACTGAAATGTGGTTTATGATCTGAAGGCAGAGCTGAGCCAGAAGAGGAGGGACCTTGTCCAGAGGTCAAGGCTGACACAGTTCAGGCAGGACTGATCTGAACAGCTGGGACTGACCTGGATTGACTCATGTCAGGTTTTCTCTTGTACTGAAACTGTGTAAAAGTGATGTTGCTGGAACTCAAGCACTATGTACAACTTGAAACTATAAAAACTATCAACTATAAAAACGAATAAACTATAGAGATTTTGTGCTGCTGTCTAAGGAAGTGCCCCCCAAGAAATCTCTCATAATAGATATCTGTTTAAGCCATCACAGGTGGATTGTTTGTGGGGAATTCCTACCCTTGTTGTGGTTTAGTTATATTTTATACTTTATTTAAAAGTATTTAAATGAAGTATTTTCCCTTATTTTTGGGAAAATCAGTGAAACAATGTCATCCGTGTGCATGTTCAGGGCAAGTGATATTAGAGGTTTTAATAACTAGGATTTATTTAATAATAAATAATGAATCCAATAAGTAGGATTTATTTAAAAATGAAAATAAACTAGTTACATGATAGAGTTCAGGAGGGTAGCAGATAACAGAGAATAATTAAATCACTAGTTGCTATTCCTAAACCAGCATTTCCTGAGCATGAGACCCCATGGATGGGATGGCCCTGGGGTCACCTGTCCTGGCTGTGTTCCCCCAACTCCTTGTGCACCCCCAGCTCCTCACTGCTGGGGTGAGGAGCAGAAAACGCCTTGGCTCTGTACAAACACTGCTCAGAGGCAATGAAAACATCCTTGAGTTATCATCACTGTTTCCAGCAGAAATCAAACCCAGGGTCCTGTACCAGCTGCTGTGAAGGAAATTAACTCTACCCAGAACAAACCAGCAGAGGTTGTTAAGGTGTAACACACTGAGGGTCTCACTGCAGCAGAAAACTGGATCCAATTTCAGACACTGATGTAGGCTCAGATTTTCTGAGCAGAGAAAAAGTAGAAATTCCAGGAGTGTTTTTATTACTGTTGCTGTCTGCCAGGCCAAGCCACAATTGTCCCATACTTACATGACAGAGGTCTCAAAAATTCCCAGTAAAGAAAAAATGCAATGCCAAACAGCACATGGAAGTCACTGCAAACGAAGGCAAGCGAGGAAATCCAGATTTCATGCTGAACAGGGGAATTTCTGGGATCTGTCTTGCAAGAAGCAGGAAGTGCTCTGAAGAAACCCTGAATTTGTAGGTGGGAAACCAAATGGGAGGAGTGCTGAGGGAGTGCTGCCCTCTGCTCTCCAGGGCTCCTGAGCCAGGCCACACAATCACAGAACCACAGAACAGGCAGGGCTGGAAGAGACCTTAGAGCTCACCTGTCACTGTGGTATTTCCTGAGAAATCCCTTCTCCAGGATTTCCTCTCTGGCAAGATGAGAAGCCTCAGCTTCTCCATGTTTTGCTCCTCTGGAATGTAGTCTGGAGATTGTTTTTCCAAACATGTGAATTGTTTTTAATTAATGGCCAATCATAGCCAGCTGTGTCAGACTCTCTGAGTCTGTCACAGGTTTTTATTATTCATTCTTTTCTGGCCTTCTGATGTAGCCTTTCTCTTTCTTTAGTATAGTTTTATAATATAATGTAATGTAATATAATATAATATATGATATGATATATCATATGATATGATATATCATATGATATAATATAATATATCAGCCTTCTGAGAACTTGGAGTAAAATTCCCATCTCTCACCTCATCCTGGGCACCTCACAACCCCACATTCACCTTGTTCCAACCCCTCCCACCAGACCAGCGTGCTGAGAGCTCCATCCAACCTGGCCTTGAACACCTCCAGGGCTGCTAAAGGCTTTGGCTACCTGGTCTCTCTGTCCCACAACAAAAACCCAAACTCCTCATGACCCAAATTGTGCTCTCCCAGAGCTGTAGCCAATTTTGCCTTCCCCAGATCTTGCAGCCAGCTCCTGTGGGACCTGCTGTGAAGGGGACAGTGCAAACCCTGTGCAGTTCACAGAGCAGGGAAGGACACACTTGTTGGGAAAGAAGTAGAAAGGAAGAGAGAGCAATTATTATTTCCCTAAATCAGTGAAGGGATCTTAGAACAGCAACACATCCCACACTGTGGATTTTATGGCTCTTGCAGAGCTCTATTGATGTATTTCTGGTGTAGATGCTAGAAAATGGTTTTATCCAAGGAGAAAAGAAAGCTGGAGAGTAATTGAGGATTGACTACTAAATCAACAGAAGGCTTTCAGATGCTGGGGGTCACCAAATTCCAGACAAGTGACTGCTTGTTCTTCTGTTGTTATGTTCTGGAGCAGTGTTTTATACCTCAGTAGTACCAGCAGGCTTCAGCTAAGATTAGAACCTCCTTGGGCTGCATTATTTGGGAATTTTGAGGTCCTTTTCTTCACAGTCACAAGAACCAGAAACTTTATTTCTCTACTCACAAGACCAAGCAGCTGAAGCTGTGGAGGAGACAAGAAATATCACAGTCCTTTAGTGGACTCAAGAGAGCTGGCAAGGCTGACCTCCTTTCCTCTGTGTTTTCAGTTCAGTTTTTATTTCAAATCTTCTTCACTCCTATCTTCAGCATTCACTTTGGCTGCTGAAGCCCTTGAGGATGTGATTCAGTAGGTGCTGACCTTGGTTCAAGGGAGCTGCATTTGACTGGTGGGTAGAGCTTGAATGCAGACATGTCAGTGTAGCTGTTACAGCTGGGATTGCTGAAGAGATGCAAGGTTTGCAGAAAGATTAGGATATTTTATAAACTGATTTGATGTGGTTGGAAAAGCAGTTCTGGACACACAAATCTGTGGTGTTGTTTGTGGGGGTCTTAGTATGAGGGAAGAGATGAGGATCTGACTCCATGTTTCAGAAGGCTGATTTATTATTTTATGATATATATTACATTAAAACTATACTAAAAGAATAGAAGAAAGGATTTCATCAGAAGGCTGGCTAAGAATAGAAAAGGAATGGAATGATAACAAAGGCTTGTGGCTTGGACTCTCTGTCCCAGCCAGCTGGGCTGTGATTGGCCATTAATTAGAAACAACCACATGAGCCCAATCCCAGATGCACCTGTTGCATTCCACAGCAGCAGATAACCATTGGTTACATTTTGTTCCTGAGGCCTCTCAGCTTCTCAGGAGGAAAAATCCTAAGGAAAGGATTTTTCATAAAATGTGTCTGTGACACAGCATCATTCTTTCAGCCTGATGTCTGGATAAAGGAGGGTGGACATAGGGGATGCCTCAGCTTGGCTCTGTCCCTGCCTGCTCTGAGGCCTGGGCCAAGTTAATTCCTCCTGTTCTAGGACTCAGTTTCCCTGTTGTAAGACTGTCTGGGTTTGAACAGCCAGGTGTCTGCTAAGGAAGGCAGGAGCCTCCCTTGAAATGGAAAACGTAAACCCCCTCCCTCCCAAATATTATAATTTTGAAATTAAGGAGCTCTCAGGCAAGGATATGGGAGCAGGAATAACAGTTCTTCAAATTTAAAATACAAATGCAATAGTACAAGAAAGAAAACAAAGCATTGATAGAATCAGAGCAGTCCCTGTCCCCTGTGTGCCAGGGGGTGGCACAGCCCCATCCCATGGGGGCTCAGCCCTCCTGCAGTGCCAGCTGTGGCTCTGCTGGAGCAGGGATCCTGCACAAGGGGGGAGTTTTCCTCTGCAGCTCCAGGGCTGCTGCAGATGGGCCTGGGCTCCCTCTGGCCATGCAGGGCAGCAGAAGCTGCTCCTCTGGCAATGCCCTGGGCAAAGGCTGCTGGGCTGTGCCAGGCTCACATTGGATCCAGGTAGGAATGCTTGGCTCCTGCCCTGGGCAATGCAGCATCTCCCCATGGGATGCTGGAATTGGATCAGCCCTGCAGGGACACTCAGTGGCCATGGACAGCAGAGATCTCCTGCAGGGAGGATTGGCTGGGGGAGAGATCAAGAAAACTGCCCCAAGAACAGCAGAGAACTGCCCCAGCTCTGACACATGGGGACAGAACACACACCCCCAGCCACATCTTGCATTTCCAACCCAAGACAAAGACAAATAACACAACTGAATGTGTGCTGGGGTGTTGTTTGGTCCAAGGAATATCACCTTGATTTGTCCTTGGCACAAGACCTGAAACACCTTCTCTGTGTTTTACACAGTTGTGCTCAGCAAATATTAACTCTCTGGCTATGCTTTTCTAAGACTATAAAATCCATAAAATATAATTAAAATATGTAAATCTATTATATTATTTAATGAATACATTGAGCCTTGAAAGTTTAAATTAGATGTAAAGTTGATACAGACATATTGCTATTGATTAGATATATTAATAAATCATTGCAGCTTTAGGCAGAGAATTTTCCCATACCAGGTGGAAATCTTTTTTCCATCATTTCATCCATCAGTTCTTACATTTATGCAGCCTTTTAAAACTACTATAGAGCAGCAATGAATAACTGTGTAACTTTTCTGCAACTGATATCTGTTCTTTAGCATAATGACTTCAAGTTCTGTTCCCTTCTGTTGCTCTTTTTGGAAGGCACTGCAGGCCACAAACAGTTAAAATGAGGCAGCACAAGCAAGCCCAACCCCTTCCCCAGCATTTTGGTGGGATGTTACATCAGACACATATTTCAGGGTTAGGATCATTTTCTGGGATCCTGGATGCCAGTGCAGTGAAGTTGGAGCACTAAAACCTGCCAGTGTAACAGATTTGGAAGTTACCCTACCTTCTATACCCCAGGCAAGGAAAAATTAGCAATAAGGGCTGTGCTGGCCCTGCACTGGGAAAAACTCCTTTATTCCTTACATGTAACTTGCTGGCTGCTAATAAACATCTATTAAAGGGGTAGAGCTCTGTGGGCCTTAAAGTAGCAAGGGAAAGTCTTGCCAAATCAAGAAAATGGAAGGAAATTCAGCTGCCTGTGCTAAAGAGCTGTGTTTTGCTGTCTGCTTTTCCATCTAGTTAAATACATTTTTCTTCAAATGTACTCCATGCTTGTTTCATGCTGGAGTTTTTTCATGGTTTGGGAAAATCAGGGTGTGTGCCAGAGCCTGGGGCAGGCACTGGGCAGCTCTGTGCTCTCCTCCATCCTCCTCCTGCCCACCCATCCCACACCTCTGCAGAGCTGCTGACAGCAAAATCCAGAGGCTGTCAAAATCCAAAGGGTATTTCACAACAGATTATCAGTATTTGAAACCAGAGCCAATGTCAGGCTGCTTGACAGCAAAAAATAGCCCTTCAGCACAGGCACCTGTATTACCTTCCATTTTCTTGGTTTGGCAAGATCACAGGCTTCAACCTCATTTGAAACCTTTTATCAGCATTTCCTTCCTGTAGGCTTAGACACAGATCTCCTCTCCCCTCTCTTGTGCTGCACAGCTCACCTGCTGCATGCCACAACTTCCCAGGAAATATTCAGGAGATGAGAAGTCATCAGCAGCAAAGTACCAATTTCATGTCAGGCAGTGTGTCAGTAATATGAGCTAAAACAGCCCTTTCACCTGCTTAAACCCCTGATGCCTGCTAGACATTTAGATCAGCAGCTCAGGCAAATTTGGTATTTCCAAGGTCACATTCTTAACGATAGGCAGGGAAGGCAAATGCACCAATCTGCATGCAGGGGTGCAAAGAGGTAATTGTGCAGATGAAATATGAAATATGCACTTCAATCACCCACTGGGGAATTGTCTGCTCACAAGCATTCAGCTGCACCTGCACTTTCCTGGTTTCCTTTTGCAATGACTTGTCTGTGCCTGGGTGTGTGTGTTTGGCACTTTTCCTCCCTGCACTTGAAGCTGTGCCCCAAAGCACTGTGTTGCTGTTTAGCACAGATTTGAGCTTCTGATTTCCAAGCTGCTGTAATTAGTGACTTGCAGTCAGTGTACTCTACCAATTCTCAGCCCACTGGGATATTACCAGACTTTACTGTTTCTTTCTGTCTTTGTGGAACTTCTGTAAATCTTTTCTTTGATAGCAGCCAGGGTTTCAAAGCTGCCCACGTTTGAGCCAGAGGAGACTAATAATGATCTAATTAGTGAAAGATGTTTTTCTCTGTATTGCTCTGTTTTATCCCTTCCCCAAAGCCTTGTTTGTGCAAGCCAACCTCAGGCACCCATTTTTCCTCATGTGTTTGAGAAATAACACAGACACATCTGTACACATCCCATGCTGTTCTCACTTGAGTGTGTAAATCTTGAAAAACCTTCCCAAGTGTAACTTGGATTTAGGAAGTAGCTTTGTTATTCCCAGAAGATTTTTCTTCCAGCTAAGATTTGTTTCTCTAGCTCAAACCACAAAGCCACTTTAACTCTAAAAGACTCCAGTCTGTGTAAGCTGCAGTGTAGGACATACTTCTTATCCCCCAGTGAGTATTCATGGCCCCTCTCCTCCTGTACTTGCAGCTTCACTCTCTTTTTATTAATTAATGAGCTCCCTTAATAATTTATAGAAGCCTTAAAATGCACCAGGGTTGGATTGCACAGCCTCTCCCTTGCCACAGTGCCCTGTTTTGCCACAGGAAGGGCACACATCCCTCCCCAAGGGCCCCAGCAGTGTTGGCAGCTTTAACTGGCACTGCAGTGATGTGCACTCAGGGGTGCAGAGCCCTGCTGGACATTTAGGATCAGGGAGATCCTTTGCAGCTCTTTGGGACCCTGGGCAGGGCCTTCAGCACCCTCTAATTGCAGGGGTGCAGGACAACACCTCTGGGTTGCAGGGCTGTTCTCTCCCCCCCAGACAGGCTCTCATGCTGCTGGACCTGGCTGCATGGGAGGCATTACAGCAACATTTTTTCTCCCCTTTTTTGCTCCTATGTAGCATTCACATTCTCTGGAAAAATCCCTTCACCCAGGATTTTTCTCCTGGGAAGCTGAGAAGCCTCAGAGAAAAGGGAAACAATTCTGATCTCATTTGCTTCTCCTGTGTTGTGCTCCTGTGGAATGTGTTTGGAGATTGTTTACCCACAGGTGATTGTTCCATTGCATTCTGCTGGGAGCTGTTTTCACTCTTTGGCCAATCAGGGCCAAGCTGTGTCAGGACTCTGGAGAGAGTCACAAGTTTTCATTATTATCTTTTTAGCATTTTTAGCATATCTTTTCTGTATTCTTTAGTATAGTATAGTATTCTTTAATATAATACAGTATAATAAAGTAATAAATTAACCTTCTGAAAACATGGAGTCAGATGCATCATTCTCTCCCCTTGTTGGTGAACCTGCATTTTACAATACTCCTCCTGATCACTTTCTAGATTTCTCATTTCTCTATGAGTCATTAATGGAACTATTTTATTTTAGCTACTCCTTTGTCTGTTTTACAGATCTGTTTACAGGTCTGCAACAGATCTGTTACAGATATTTTTTTTTTGATGTTTTACAAATACCCAGGAACACAACACTTCAGCCCAGCTTTGCTATCCCTAAACCTTTGCACCACTGGCCCAGAGGTATTCAATTAGCCCCAGAGTTATCTGAAGTGTTAATCCTGACTCCATCCAAGCACAGAGATGCTGGATGGATTGGGAGGAGGCACAATAAGCATGACAGAGCAGGAGAGAAGGGAGCACTTCAGTGGCAGAGCTTCCAGCTGGCGAGCAAGTTGTGTCACTTTGTGGTGCTTTATGACCTTGTTAAGCTGTCTCAATAAATCATGCCCAGTAATTAGAGACATAATTTAGAACTCAACCAGCATGTCACTATGAACATTGGGTATGCACTGGTGGCATTCTTCTGTTTTCCTTCCCTCTTCCCCTTCACAACACTGAGCTCCAGTGGAGAGAAACCACACAGGGAAAGCACAAACTGCATCACAACTGATGGCTTGGTGCCAGGCACTTCAACAGCAAGGAGCTGATCCAGCCTGGAGAATTATCTGTAGGTATATGGAGAATTCTCCAGCCTGGAGAATTATCTGCAAGTGTATGGAGAATTATCTGCAGGTATGTGGAGAATTATCTGCAGGTATGTGGAGAATTATCTGTAGGTATATGGAGAATTATCTGCAGTTATATGGAGAATTATCTGTAGGTATATGGAGAATTCTCCAGCCTGGAGAATTATCTGCAAGTGTATGGAGAATTATCTGTAGGTATATGGAGAATTATCTGTAGGTATATGGAGAATTATCTGCAGGTATATGGAGAATTATCTGTAGGTATGTGGAGAATTATCTGCAGGTATATGGAGAATTCTCCAGCCTGGAGAATAATCTGCAAGTGTATGGAGAATTATCTGCAGGTATATGGAGAATTATCTGCAGGTATGTGGAGAATTCTCCAGCCTGGAGAATAATCTGCAGATATATGGAGAATTATCTGCAGGTATGTGGAGAATTATCTGTAGGTATATGGAGAATTATCTGCAAGTGTATGGAGAATTATCTGTAGGTATATGGAGAATTATCTGTAGGTATATGGAGAATTCTCCAGCCTGGAGAATTATCTGCAAGTGTATGGAGAATTATCTGCAGGTATATGGAGAATTCTCCAGCCTGGAGAATTATCTGCAGATATATGGAGAATTATCTGCAGGTATGTGGAGAATTATCTGTAGGTATATGGAGAATCATCTACAGATATATGGAGAATTATCTGCAAGTGTATGGAGAATTATCTGCAGGTATATGGAGAATTATCTGTAGGTATATGGAGAATTCTCCAGCCTGGAGAATAATCTGCAAGTGTATGGAGAATTATCTGCAGGTATGTGGAGAATTATCTGCAGGTATATGGAGAATTCTCCAGCCTGGAGAATAATCTGCAAGTGTATGGAGAATTATCTGCAGGTATGTGGAGAATTATCTGCAGGTATATGGAGAATTATCTGCAAGTGTATGGAGAATTATCTGTAGGTATATGGAGAATTATCTGTAGGTATATGGAGAATTCTCCAGCCTGGAGAATCATCTGCAGATATATGGAGAATTATCTGCAGGTATGTGGAGAATTATCTGTAGGTATATGGAGAATTATCTGCAGGTATATGGAGAATTATCTGCAGGTATATGGAGAATTTTCCAGCCTGGAGAATCATCTGCAGGTATAAGGAGCCTCCTTCTCAACACTCAGTGGCCTCCTCTCACACCACAAGCAAAACCACAGGTTCTCCTGCAGCATAAATATTTCTTCCTTGGTTTAAATAGAAAGCAGATGTGTCTCACTTGTCACCCCGAGCACTGAGACTGGTAGCAAGCAAGAAAATGATGGCAAGGTATGGGGAACTGTACAGAAAAAGGCAATGATAGAACTCAGACAGAAGCTGTCGAGTCAGGAACATAATTTTTTTGTTTGTTAGTCTTAGAAAACAACTGTTCATTGGTGATAGCAATGCAAGGAATTGACAATTTTTGTGTACCATTTGTCCTTATCCCCTGAACCAGCACAGCTGAGTTGCTTTGTCAGTGCATGGGAGCCCCAGCTCCTGTGCTGGGATTTTCAGAAGTGCTAGGACAGGGATATTGGGGTGTGAAACAGGCAAAGGAACTCAGTGCCCCTGAGAGAAGCATTCCCAGTGGGGGCAGAGGGAAGAGGAGAAAGTAAAATCTGCTTTATTAGACACTGAGATGCAAGAAAGTGATTTAATTTGGGACAGAGCTGGGCCATTCCTCTGCTCTGGCAGGCTCAGGCCATGCTGTCCTTTCACCACAAAAGACAAAACGGATGTGGGAGCAGAATAATCCAGCTGTTGGACCTCTGGGCTCAGGATCTCTGGTATGTGAGCTGGATAGCAGCAGCTGGAAGGCTGACACTGGCACAGGTGCAGGGACACCTCTGTGAGAGCCAGCAAATGACCTGAACAGCCCCTTATGGGCAGGACAAGGCTCTGGGTGTCTGTGCCAGAGCAGCAGGGAAATAAAGCAAACCTGACCTGTGATCCTCTGTGGGCAGTGTCTGATGGATAGAGGTGTTCCTCTTGTTCAACAGGGTAAACTAGTACAGAATATAGCATAAGATCTGTTTTACTTGGTTTGGTTTTTGGGGGGAGCAGGAAGCTCCTCCTGAAGTTTGCTGTTGGGGAAGATGAAACAGGAAAGCCTTATAAATATGATTGTCTGGCAAAAGATTTTGAGAATATGGAAACTATAAGTGAGATTGAAATGAAAGCAAGCTTTGAGATACCTCAGTTACTGAACAACTGGAAAACAATGGCGTGGCTGCTGAAGGTGATCCCCTCTTGATGGAACAACACCCTCTGCTTGCAGACAGGCCCAAGGGTCAGAGCAGACCCTACAGCTTGGCAGAAGGGGCCCAAAGAGGAGTTTTTAGGGTTTAAAATGTAACACAGTGTGGTAATGTAATGATTCTTATAGGCTGTATGGAAATGCTGTAGGATTTGTATCTTGTACTAGATTGGTCAGTGAGAATGAGAATATTCAACACAGAAGAAGATTTATTGTATTGTAATGGGAACCTCGCTCTCTTACCCCTTTGCTGTCTTATGCTTTTACTCTCTCACCCTCTCATCCTCTCTCCCCTTCTCCTCTCTCAGGCCTGCTCTGAGCTGTGGCTGCAGCTCCCAGCAGGGCCCTGCCCCCAGGCCCTTTGCAATAAACCCCAAATTCCAAGCCCTGGTTTCAGAGATTTCTGCTCTCCATCCATCCCAACCATCCTACCCCTGTTGCTCCTACATTATGCTTTAATTTAACATTTTACACTTGAAATTACAGTTGTAGCCTGCACAGTTCTGTTACTTTGACAGAAGGTCTCACTAGGTTTCTTTTACAAATTAAACAAATCAGGGAGGTTATTCTCACCTTTAAGCTGTGCTGGAGCCTCTTGTCCCCAGCTGCTTCAGAATTGTCACCCACCCCTGCTTTTCCATGGGGCTACAGCAGAGCTGATTTCTGCTGGTCACCACCCTGCTGACAGTTAATCTCCTGAGCACAAAACCAATCACACAACAAAAAATCAAGGAGCTAATTAATTTTTAATGTGTGTAATTTAAAAATCTGTTGCATCTTCTTGCAGTTGGATTCCAAAGTGTGCCATTTCCTCAGGCAGCAGGGAAGCCTTTCCAGGCTTTGGGTGGAAGACCAGGCTCTCTTATCAAACCAGTGCCATGCTGGGCAAAACCTGGTGCAGCCCATCTGGATCAGATTAAGTTTGACTTAATTCTTTTTTCCCACTTTCTTTGGTAAGAGCTTTGGTACTTCATTATTAAAACACAAATTTGATTCCATGCTGTAATTGCCCAGCTTGACAATAATAAATCTTATAAGCAGGCTTGCTGTTTATGTGCTTGAAGGAAGGATTTACATTCATTCACACGAAATTTTAGGGTCATATTTTGTTTTTTACAGGGCTGTATTTGGAAGTCTGGGCAACAGACTGAGGAAGTGGGGTGTTCCCCTTTGGTGCCTGCTCCAGTGGGAGCAAACAATGCCCACCCAGAGACCAGGGCTGCCTTTCAGATGAGGAGCAGAGCTCTGAGCTGCCCAGCAGAGGTAGCAGGAGGTACCTGAACCCTTAGGGGATGGTTTACTTTGTGGGATGGTTTACTTTGTACCACTCCATGATTATACATTTCCCAAAAATTTACAGCTTGAGGTGATATTTCTCATGCCTGGCTGATGATCATCGAGTTGTTAATTTGGAAGGTTAAAGCACAATCTGTTGAGCTTGAATGGCAAGGAAATTCTTGCCTGGGAGGTTTGCAGCAAAATGGGGCCCTTGTTTTGGCTGGGGCTTGGCCCAGCAGGACACTAATGGAGTGTCACATGCAAAGGAGACAATTAGGTTGTGGCTGTGCTACTTTTCCTGCCTGTGCTGCTCTCTGGTCTGCCCTGCACAGCCTGGGGTCTTGTGTCAATAATTCCTGTGGTGCTGGGCTGGAATTCAGGCCTGTTCCCACTGCTGGCTCAGAGTTCCCTGCCAGCTGATGCAGCTTTTGTGGCTCTGGGGATGGTACCAGGAGCCTGGAGCTGCCCTGCTCTGTCACAGACATCTTTTATGGAAAATCCTTTCCTTAGGATTTTTCCTCCTGAGAAGCTGAGAGGCCTCAGGAACAAAATGGAACCAATGGTTATCTGCTGCTGTGGAATGCAACAGGTGCATCTGGGATTGGTCTCATGTGGTTGTTTCTAATTAATGGCCAATCACAGTCAGCTGGCTCAGACAGAGAGTCTGAGACACAAGCCTTTGTTATCAATCCTTCTTATTCTATTCTTAGCCAGCCTTCTGATGAAATCCTTTCTTCTATTCTTTTAGTATAGTTTTAATGTAATATATATCATAAAATAATAAATCAGCCTTCTGAAACATGGAGTCAGATCCTCATCTCTTCCCTCATCCTCAGACCCCTGTGAGCACGGTCACAGTGCTCATACAGACATTCAGACATGGTCACAGTGCTCATACAGACAGACATTCCTGAAGGGCCTGGCTGTGGCACACACAGGATAAATATGGACAGGTCTCAGTGAGGACCAGCTGCTAACCCCAACCTGGGGATTAAACAGGAATGCTTTTGCTGTGCCACTGGAAGTAAGAGAAAATGACACCAATGGACAAAGCTATCCTCTAAATTTGGAACTGCCCTTTTCATTCTGCCTGTGTGGGGACCCTTTTATCTACAGTACAGAATATAGCATATTATCTCTGTTTCCTTTGGTTTGGTTTTTGGGGGGAGCAGGAAGCTCCTGGAATTGTCCAATTGCAGCTCCAGCCCATGCAGTCCCATCCTTGTTTTTCTCTCTTCAGCCCACGTTGTTTGTGCTCTTGGGGCTGAGATTTGGATCATTTGTCCTTGGTCCCCAGCTGGAGCAGGAATTGTTTTGTCTCCCTGCTCTGTGCACAGAGCTCAGCATCCCCTCATATGAAGCCCAGACCCACACACTAAAGCAGCACAGAATGTGAGAAATAGAAAAGCTCAAACCTGAGGCATCAGCAAAACTCCCTTCAAGCAAACAGGGCTGTCTGCCCCTCCCAGTTTTGGCAATATGAGGAGCAAAAGCAGAATATCAGATTGTCAACAGGACAGGGTTTTTTCTGCTTGCCTGCCTGACCCAATGCATTCCACCCAGGTTAGAGATTTCTGTGAGAGAGGGTTTGATCTCTTTGGGTCCTCCAGTCATATTTCTAAGGTGAAATATTGAGTGAATTATCTCTGGATTTTATCAATCCTATATCTTTTGGATAATTTCTTGTATGGTGCCGATTAAGGCCAATGCAGTCCCAGGTGCTCTGGACAGATCAGGATTTGGCTGTTCACTGTCTAAATGCTGGCCAAAGCCACAGTGGGCTGGAGTGTGGCAGAGGGGTTTGGCTGCTCCCAGCCTTGCCTGGAGGTGGCTGACCCTGGAGCAGCACTTTGCAGCTGATGGCTTCTCTTCAGGGAGACAGGGGATTTGGTTAAAGAGCAGCAACTTGGTAATACTTCAAAGTCAAGTAATTAATTTCTGTGGGGAACAGGAATA
The DNA here is from genome assembly GCF_051311805.1 of Agelaius phoeniceus. NCBI lineage: Eukaryota > Metazoa > Chordata > Aves > Passeriformes > Icteridae > Agelaius > Agelaius phoeniceus. The sequence goes on from NC_135284.1 coordinate 8,847,487, forward strand.
TGACACTGACAGCATCAGTGTGAGGCTCCCACAGCAATGCACCTCCAAATGTGAGCAGCTGACATTCATTTCCTGTAGGCTGAAAGGAGAGGTGGCCTCAAACCCCCTTTTCCAGCCTATTTGCCCCTCCCATCTGTGAGCCCCAAAAATGTTTCCTGCAGGGTTTCAGTTATCCCTCAGATCTTCAAGTCAAATGGAAAAAATAAGCAAACCAAAACTGTGCTTCACTGAGCCAAGGGAGAAAGAAAAAGATGAGCTATTCAGAAATATCAAATGCAAATATTCACTTGCCCCATCCCCCCAACACTGGTTATTACTGAAAAATTAAGGAAGTTTGAAATGCACTTTGCACACAGACTCAGCATAAATAATGCTACTTTGCATTTCATCAGCCTTATTTTCCCTATGGGCTCTCTGTCATCTCTCATTTAGGCACCACAGGGATGATCAGCTTCAGAAAGAGGTTGAGATGAAAGGTGCCAAAATACAAGTGGGGGAAAAAATTCCTGGTACTCAAGAGCAATCCAAAAAACTTTCCACTCCACAGGTGCATGAGCACTGAGGGATTGAGTCAGGGTTTTCTTAAAAAGAAAAACTTTTCTCTATCAATAGTATAAAGATTTTATAAAGTACCAATTTGCTTTTAAAGTATTTACCAACAATACTTGGTGACATTTGATGTGGTCACTCTGACACTAGGAATTCCTGTACATTGAAGAAAGAAATGCAGAAAATATATTAATAATTTGTTATTTAATTGTCATTCCAAAGATATTGAATGCTATAAAGTAATTACAGCTATTATCTGCAAGGAAACAAAACAACAAATGGAAAAGATTATGGTATTCAGGTTAAAAGAATTAAGAAGGGCATTCCTGTGGCTGTGGTAGGATTAAACTCTGAGTTCACTTTCCATTTTCCTGTCGGACCCAGTCAGGTCTGTCTCTGTGCCCCAGTTCCTAAACAGGGGTTGCAATGTCCCTTTTTCTTGGGCATTGCCTGCACTGAGCAGCTGGGCAGTGAAGGGTTCATGAACTCCTGAGATGCATTCTGCAATCCTGCCTGATTGAAAAGGAGGAGAAAAGGGCAGAATTCAGTGTAGGGCACAGCAGAGAGGTGAGAACAGCCTGAAAAGCCAAATCTGTGACTCCAGAGGAGCCCAGGAGCCCAAAGAAGTCCAGAAGCTGCTGAGCACAGAAGTCCCTGGTCACCAGTGACTGATCTGTGGAGCTGCCTGTGCAGGGAGATGTTGCACTAAGGCAGAAAAATCATAAAGAAAGGGTTCATAAAATCAATCCTGCTCTCCTGGGATCAGTGGCTGGCCTTGTCAGGCTGGCCCTTTGCAGGTTCCCATGTGAAAGCAATCCTGGTGTGAGCAGTTCATTAACATAACAATCTATTCCTGGGTGAAAGACAACTTGTACCTGTATAAACTGTTTTTACACCATAGATAAAAAAATGAAAACCATCTCTCACAAACTTTCCCTGCATGTACACAGCAAGAGCTTGAGTGAGCAATCAATACAGAATAACAATTCATTACTGACCAATAATTAATTAACAAGAAAGCTCCTGACCAATTGGAGACACACATGAGGTCTGTAGAACTGTATAAAAAGGAGTTATGTGAATACAGAATGGCCTTTTTCCACCATGAAGAAAATGGAGTCTGTGTGATTTATTCCCACAGGGTGAGGGTGACCTGGGGAGGGCTGAGGAGGGAGTGGACCCACACACACAGGGAGCACAGGGAAGCCTTTCTTTAAACGCTCCTTGTGAGAGAAAATGCAGAGATTAGTAACACTAGACAAGTGATTAAAAATACCTCGACAGAACAAAAAAGGGATAAGGTGAGCTCAATTAGTATCTTTTCTGGTACACACAGATGTGCACAGTATCATTTTGGGAAAGGTGAAGCAATATTCCAAGAGCTAAATATTATCATTTAATTTGTTTTATGTGCAATGATGTTCCAGAAAGGGATTCATTCTAGACATCTCAGTAATACAGAAGAACTAATCCACAGTGGTTCAGTAAAAAGTCACTGTACTGCATCCTCCAGAGGAGATTTATATATCTCAGTATATTTGCATTTGTCTTCTTATTTGACTGTGTTTATTCCTTTGGAGAACAGTGCATTTTAGGTCAATATGAGGTGCCTTAGGGAACTTTGAAGTGCAGGGAATTACTCTGGCTGCCACTAGCATGGCTTCCCTCAGCACTGCAGTGGCTTAGGAGCAGCTTTCAGACACCCATCCTGCACAAAGCTCTCAATGTGGATGATCCTGGCAGTCTTTTGCACTCACAGCTATGGATGGTGCTTAGTCAGGCAGCCAAGGTCATGGAGCTCAGTGCTAAGCACATCTTCAGGCCAGCAGCCTCATTAGCTCCCAGCCCTGCCTTAAACACACGTGGCCACTAAGGGTGACACCCAGCAGCTCTCCCTTCCCTTCCCTTCCCTTCCCTTCCCTTCCCTTCCCTTCCCTTCCCTTCCCTTCCCTTCCCTTCCCTTCCCTTCCCTTCCCTTCCCTTCCCTTCCCTTCCCTTCCCTTCCCTTCCCCACTCAGGGGTCTCTGTCTCACTCAGGTGGCCACGGGCAATCTTCACCTTTCAGACTGATGCCTTGTGAAGGCTGACCTAGAACAGAGACTAGACTGAGCTAAAGAATAAATAAAGGAATTTATTGGGAGGCCTCAATAGAGCCACCTTGGGCAGCACAAGAGCCCAGCCAGGGCTGCACCCCAGGTGAACCCAAAATGGTCCCAAAATGCACGACCGGTCAAGGGGTCTCTCACTTTGATCAGTTCTGCTCCATTTGCATATTGGAGTTCATTGTCCAATTACAGCTCCAGCTCATGCAGTCCCCTCCTTCTTGTTTTTCTCTCTTCAGCCCACGTTGTTTGTGCTCCTGGGCCTGAGATTTGGATCATTTGTCCTTTTGCTAATATCCAACTTACATTTCCCTTGGTGCAGCTTGAGGCTGTGTCCTCTGGGTCTGTCAGTGCTGCTGGAGAGAGAGCCCAGCCCCACCTGAGCACAGGCACCTTTCAGGGAGTTGTAGAGTGATGACGTCACCCCTGAGTCTCCTTTTCTCCAGGCTGAGCACCCCCAGCTCCCTCAGTGGCTCCTCACAGGGTTTGTGTTCCCAGCCCCTCTCCAGCCTCGTTGCCTCCTCTGGACGCGCTCGAGCGTCCCAAGGTCCTTCCCAAGCTGAGGGGCCAGAACTGCTCTAAAACTGAGTGGAAAGGAGTCTTGTACATATATGGCAGATAAAATTCATATTTCAAGAGAACTGTGGGTATCCAAATGTGCCAGCAGGATATTCAGTTCTGTATTAGTCCAGATATTTTTTTGTTAACAGAAGCCAATTTATTGACCAAGAAAGGAAATGTATCAAAAATTGGTGCTGAATATAAAATGAAGTCTCTGCTTTTTGGGTGTCTGCTTGGTTTCATTTTTAAGAAGGACCAAGTATGAATGAGGGAATTTATATTAAAATTTATATTTAAGATTATTAAAGCTTCTTCACAGACTGCAGATATTAATATCCAGACCATGGTAGCAGATAATCTCCCAGCAGGAAGTGGTGTTTGAACCATGAAATGTCAGTATTCAGTTGTAGGACGAATGAACTCAGGGCTTTGTAGATCCTTGTAGGAAAGTTTAAGTTCTTACTTGTGAATAAATATAAAATATTAATTATTGAAGGATATTTTAGAGGGAATGTAGTCTGACAGTGGATGGTTGTAAAGCAGCTGCCCCCTGCCTTCAGAGGAAACACAATTATAAAGGAATTGTACTGGGTGAAAAAAAATGCATCTAATATATTTTGAAATAAAAATAAATCCTTAGAAATTAGATATGGCTGTCAATACTCTGAGAAAATCTCTAACCAAATTAATGCCATGATAAGTATATTTGTTGTGGGTTTAGTGGATTTTACAAGGGAGGCATGCCTAAGAATTTGTAAACACTATTTATTAAATCTGATGGAGGGGAAAATTTAACCATATGGTGGTAAGGCATGGAGGGAGCACGCTCTGGCATGCAAAGCATTTCATTAGCAAAGTCACTGCTCCTCCAAAACTGGCATCAGTCTTTCCTCTTGTGGATGGATTGGAAAAGGTAGAAGATGGGTGAGCAGCTGAGGCTGGGGAGGAGGGGATGGGAAGGAGGGATGAGGGGAGGCAGCGCAGCCCTGGCTCTGTGGGACAGACAGACAGACAGACAGACAGTGGGACCTGCCTCCGAGGGTCCACGAGCCCTGCTGCTGCCCCGAGGGGAGAGGAGGACACAGTGGAGGAGCTGAAGGAGCTCCATTTTCCCTCCTTTGGCCATCAGGAGGATTCCTTGGCTTGGCTGATCCTGTTGTGGTCCATGGTAGGGGTGGGTGCAGCCTGCCCAGGGAGCGTCGTGCGCCAACGGGCAGGAGCCACGAGAGCACAGACAGACAGACAGACACAGACAGACAGACACAGCAGCTGGGCAGTGAAGGCATAGGAAGGTCCAGGCATAGAGTTCTAACAAGAGATTATTGAAGTCTAACCCTGAAGGGGTTCAGGGCCCAACGACACAGACTAAGGAGAGTCCAGGGTATGAATACAGGCAAAGAGGGGCAGGAAGAGCATCAGGGATCCGATGGTCTGAGGGCTCAGGGGTGATACTCAGGGAAGGGACCAATAGGGAATCCCAGGATGGATGGGCAGGGTTACACAAACCTTCAAGGAACAAACTACTCACGCTTAATGGCTTTTGAACTAATTACCATACAGAGTGGGGAATGGGATGTACCAAAGTTATGAATATATATTTGTATTTTGGGTATTCATTACTTGTATAGATAAAAGGACTCTGTAATCCCCTGTAAATTGTGGTGTGTATTTGGGAGTTATCCCACAATAAAAATTCACTTTCTAACTCTAAATTGTTAGAGAGTTTTTGTCCATCACAGTTGGATATCAGTACTAGATCAATATCCATATTTTGAATAAATCAGGGTAACACACCCACAGACACACTTGGGTCTGTTACAGCTGAGCTGCTTGAGGAGGCTGGCAGCACTTCATCTCATTTGTTACTGGAGAAATACATGGAGGAATTTACAGCATTTCTAATGGTTGATATGATAAACTTCCATTAGCAGATAATACAGAATGGGTGAGATTGGAAGGGACCCCAATCCACCCTCCCTGCCCACATGGGTTCATCCACAGTTTCAGGATCCTGATTCTGCATGTGAGGCTTTAGGGACAGCCTTGGTCCTCTGGGCCCTTGAGCAGTGACTGCATTGGAATTCAACTACAGACTTTATCTATGTTTTTCCCTTAATTTTCTGTGCCTGTACTAAATGGCAGGGCAAGGCTATGTTCCTAATTGCACTCTAATTTCCAATTTACTGTTTAAGTGGTGCAGGTAGAAGAGAGAAAAACTAAAATGGAGAGAAGCACAGCTTTGCCTAAGGCAGTCTGCTGAAGATGAGGCAGAATAAGGCACTGAATAAAAGAAAATAAAAATTGCAGGTATTAGAAAATTGGCCAATGAAGAGGTCTTGAATTCCAGTTGTAAAAAAAGGGAAAGGGCTTTCATTCTTTCCAGTTTCAGTGTGCTATCCTGCAGATGAGCTCTGTGTATTATGGTATATGATCAAGTTTGAACAGTAATTCTACATGATTGTTCCTTAAAAATTGCTATTGATGCTTTTGGTTAACTCACCTTTTCACAGCTCTCCTGCTTCAGAGCATGGGGCTGTGAGGAGAATACTGAACCATTCTCAGGCTGGCTACTGATTTAAAAACTGTCTCTGTGAATCTGGAGGGATGACAGAGGATGGCCCTTCCATGAAACACTTTGGGATCCAGGAAATACATTTAAATTGTAATACAGTTCCAAAAAACATGTAAAATTCTAAGAGTGGAATTGTTTCCTGTTCAGAACAAGGCTGTGGGGGTTTTCTGGTGGTGCTGAGGTCACACAGTGCCAGGCACTCATGTGAAGGGAGGTTTCCTTGTGCTCTGGGTAGGGTGGATGGGCTCAGTACCACTGCTGGTGCTGGCAGGAGGAGGGAACAGATGGTTGTCTACTGGAAATGAGACTTTTGTTATGAGGAATAATGTTTGCTCCAACCAGCACATCAAGCTCAACCTCTGACACAGGTTTTATGTGGGTCAAAGCAGTTTTTGCATTTTTGGGATGTTTTGGGGCTGACGCCTTTAATATCAAAAGGTGCAAACATGGTTTGACCATATAAAGCCTGATTACACCCTTTTCAAATGCAGTTTGGGAAATATGAAGTGCCTCATCTCCTCCTTTCTCCATTAATTGTAAATATAATTTGTAAACAGCTGCATGATTTCGAAATTCCATCTCCTGTGATGAATACAGAACAATTAAAGTTATAAGTAAAAATAATTTATGGGATATGTCAAAACTAAAAATATATTTACATAGAACTGCATTGCTTGAAATACAATTTCATCAATCTGGAGGAGGCTCTGGACAGTATTCAAGGAACCTGGAGATGAAAAAGATGGGAAGACAACACAATAAACTGAACATCTTCATTTGTGAGGCAACTAAAACCTATCACTGAATCTCTGCTGCTATAATAATTCCCTCCCTTCTCACACAGCTCCACAATACTGACAAATCTAAATATGAAGAAGAAAAATGTCTGTAGAAGGCTGTTATTTTGCTGCCTGAATTGTGTCAAGGAAGTGTAAATATAATCACATTTTATCCTCCAATCTGAAATGGATTTCAGTTGCAGAGATCACAATGTAGCTTGCCTTGATTGATAACAACTCCCTTGTTCCTATCAGTAATACGGTGAGTGGGGAGGAAGGAGAAAGGAGATCAGCTCGTGACAGAATTATTAGGCATTTCACCCAAAATCCTGTATCTTTATTTGTGCCAGGAAGGGAGAACACACCCCAAAGGTTTGTGGTGAGAACTAGACCAGTCTGAGGAAATTCTTTCTACAATTATTTCAATGCAGAGGCCCAGGTGGTACCACAGGATCCACACAGCAATGTTATCTCTCTTAGAGTGATCTGTAAGAAGGTTGCAGTTTTCTTGGACTTGTTATGCACAAATTAAGTCTGGCTGATATTTCTGATAAAGAGGCCCCTCAGCTTGGGAAGGACCTTGGGACGCTCGAGCGCGTCCAGAGGAGGCAACGAGGCTGGAGAGGGGCTGGGAACACAAACCCTGTGAGGAGCCACTGAGGGAGCTGGGGGTGCTCAGCCTGGAGAAAAGGAGACTCAGGGGTGACCTTATCACTCTACAACTCCCTGAAAGGTGCCTGTGCTCAGGTGGGGCTGGGCTCTCTCTCCAGGCAGCACTGACACAACCAGAGCACACAGCCTCAAGCTGCACCAAGGGAAATACAGGTTGGATATTAGGAAAAAGTTTTTTACAGAATGGGTGATAAAGTTCTGCAATGTCTGCCAGGGGAGGTGGTGGAGTTCCCATCCCTGGGTGTGTTTAACAAAGCCTGGATGTGGCACTGGGTGCCAGGGTTTAGCTGAGGTGTTGGGGCTGGGTTGGACTCGATGACCTTGAAGATCTCTTCCAACCCAGTGATTCTGTGAATTCTTGGTGCTTTCAGAAACAGCTGACAGCAGGTCAGTAAAGACTCAAAGCACCTTGGCCACTTCTGGAGGGGATTCTTGCTCCTTCTGTTGCACAGCTGACTGTAAGAACCTGAGCTCTTGCTCCTTGCAGCTCTCCAGCACAGCTGTGCTCCAGAGTGGAAGTGCCTCTCCTGCCCCTGCTTGTGTGAGCTGCATCCTGCTCTGCTCTCAGCTGCTCCTGCCCCCTCCCCAGGGCAGGACAGCAGCCCTGTCCCTCTCACAGGTGCCAGCCCAGCCCTGCTGGAGCCAGGCTGGCTGGGCAGTGCTGCCAGCAGGGCTCAGGGGCAGGAGCAGCACTGGAAGGGCCCAGGCTGCCCTGCAGGAGCAGGGGCATCCCCTGGCAGCACCCAGGGTGGGAGCAGAGCACAGCCAATGCAGTCCTGTAGGGGGATACAGCATGGGCAAATGGAGGTGGTATAGAATGTAATCTTATCCCCCAAAGAGTTGGGGCTGGACCAATTACTAAAGATTAGGAGCAGGCCTGATTTTAACAGGCCACACCTGTAGCCAATAAGAACAAGTGGTATAAAAGAGTGGATTGGGGGGATCTGGAGTCAGGTGGCTGCTGCAAGGACCAGGAATAGGCAGTGCTTAGAGGAGATGCCTGTGAGAAACATCAAGGAGGTATGAAACTCTGGTAATATAGAACCCTTGCACTATAATAATCATAATAGAACTCTTGATATATAAGACAACAGGGTCCCAGGGCTGGTTCCTCTCCTGCACAGAGCAGGGTCCTCACAGCTCTGGCTGCTGAGCAGGACATGGGGCCCTTCTGGGGCTGTGCAGTGCTGAGAGCAAACTGGGTGGGCTTTGGCCACTGACTTGATTTATTTGGCAGCTGGAAACAGTGTGACTGATAGCTGAAGAACAATGGAAATAGGATGGAGGGAGGCATTGCTGATGCTGTGGTCTTGTCTGACCTCCTCCATGTGTGGTCATTCAGTGAAGGAGTGGCTGATGTTTGGCACATCTACAGCTTTAGATCCCCAAATGAGTCCATACAGTGCCTTATGGATTCTAAATTGAATCCCAGCCTGGAGCTGTCTCCTGGTTTTCTCTCTTCCAGTTCTTCAGAAGATGAATTCCTGACCTGATCATTTGGCCAGCAACTGAATTTTCTCCTTGTGTTTCCTCTCACAGAGCTCCATCCATTCCCTGTGCCTTCCCCAGGTGTGTCTGTGCAGTAGCTGGCAGGGCTGTGAGGGAGCACAGCGTGTCTGAGCTCTGAGCACTTGGTAGGCAGCCAGAAATGACGCATGTGGAGACTCCCCTCCACAGCTGTATCCTTTTCAAAGTGATTTTTGCAGCAGAGAGCTACAAAAGTGCTATTATGTTGTCTTGAGTGGCTATGTGGGTTGCATTCTAAGAGCAGGGATTAAATTTTGCCATCACTGCCCATGAGCAATTTGCCATTGTGCAGCCAGCAGCTTTCAGGGCAGGTTATTATTGCTGTCTGCATGGCTTGAAACCTGAAACAGGACTCCCAACCTTGGAAGAAAAAGATAATCCCTTTTCCTCTGTTGTTGGCATTGGTGTCTTGGAAGTCAGGGAAATGCAGCCCCCCTTCTCCTCTGCTAATGATCCTGTGCTCAGAGGAGCTGCTGGGTTGGCTTTGCTGCGTCCCAGGAGGGGCTGGGATGGATTTGGCTGCTCCCACTGGAGGGGTCTGTCACAGACAACTTTTATGAAAACCCTTTCCTTAGGATTTTCCTCCTGGAAAAGCTGAGAGGCCTCAGGAACAAAATGTAACCAATGGTTATCTGCTGCTGTGGAATGCAACAGGGGCATCTGGGATTGGGCTCATGTGGTTGTTTCTCATTAATGGCCAATCACAGTCAGCTGGCTCGGACAGAGAGTCCAAGCCACAAGCCTTTGTTATCATTCTTTCTTTGCTATTCTTAGCCAGCCTTCTGATGAAATCCTTTCTTCTATTCTTTTAGTATAGTTTTAATGTAATATATATCATAAAATAATAAATCAGCCTTCTGAAACATGGAGTCAGATCCTCATCTCTTCCCTCATCCTCAGACCCCTGTGAACACGGTCACAGCTGATGGAATGCCCTGTGTGCCCAGGGACCCCCATCTGTGCACAAATGAGCACTGACAGCCACTTCTGGGCACAGGAAGTTACCCAGCAGGTAACAGAGAGCAGAGCAAGAGGTAAACCCCTGAAAGCTGTGTTTATTTTTATTTTATTAGGGGTCAAACATAAGAGTGACAGAGATTGGCTTGCTGGAACAGAAACTGCTAAAGAACAGAGATATTTATTGTTGTCATATATAGTGCAAGCATTCTATTGCCATTACATTGCAAAGGTTCCATATTGCTGGAGTTTCATACCTCCTTGATGTTTCTCACAGGCATCTCCTCTAAGCACTGACTCTTCCTTGTCCTTGCAGTAGCCAACTGACTCCAGTTCCCCCAATCCACTATTTTATACCATTGTTCTTATTGGCTACAGGTGTGGCCTGTTAAGATCAGGCCTGCTCCTAATCTTTAGTAATTGGTCCAGCTGCAACTCTTTGGGGGATAAGATTACATTCTGTACCACCTTCATTTACCCATGCTGTATCCCCCTACAATTTATCACCAAAGACTGTTTCTTCCATTATTGTTTTCTAGGCATGGCAGAAATATTAACAGCTCAAGATGCTTTGAATTAAAGCAAACCCCATTCCCCTCCTTTTCTCATTGCACTCCATCTCTCCCCCCAGTCACAATCCAGATCACAGAAATACTCACCACTGCCTCCCAAATTACTTGGATTTTTTTTTTTTCAGACAGGCAAAAAGTTACCCTTGAGTGCACACTGTTTTGAAGAGGTAATACCATGTATTTGCACTTTTTGGCTTTTCCAATTTTCTCTGCTTGAAATTAACTCCCAATTAACCCCAAATTTCAATCCTTTTCCTCATTATATAATAATTCAATTGATATTCAGTTGACTCCCACAGAATAACTTCATATCTGTCTTAACTATCAGCTTGATATCTAAGTAAATTTACCATTAAAATTATTCCCAGTCATTTTTTCTTGGCCTCATCTTCATAATGAAGAATTTGGCTCTTTGTAAAACAAGTGCTAATGGAAATAAGTGGCAGTTGTTAAGCCTCCAATCTTATCTCAGATGAACCCTCTCAGTCGTCCTGTGAAGATCAAGACCCCCAAAACCCCAGAAGTCCTGGGAAGATCTGAAGAAGGTCACCTGTGTGGATGAAATTGCTTCAGGAATCAGAGTGACTTTTGTTTCCTTTTTCTCTGGATCCATATTCATTCTATCTTACAAAAAGTTCTCTTTGAGAGAAAAAATTTTGTTAGTTTTTACTCTAAGGAATGATATGAATCTCCTTTCTGAGAAGAAAGGGCTAAAAATTCAAGGCCTGGGACAAAATCACCTTTCTAGAAGATGTCCAGACACAGAAAGAGGCCCAGTGAATCTTGATTTTATTGCTCCTGGTTTTCCCTGGGGTTGATCCAGTGCTGCTGGAAGAGTGCAAGAATCAAAGTAGTCATTGTATGAGGGATGAGGTTCAAGGCATCACTCTGGCCAAGGAAATGTCAGGGATTCTGGACTGAGATCCTGGATCTGGGCATAGTTGGCATGAGCTGGTGGAAGGCCATCTGCTAACCTAGACCATGTTCCTCTGGCCCAGAAATTGTTTTGTGGGTCAGAATGTCCCAAGTCCAGCCTCTCCTGGATATCTCTCTCTTACTGCAGTGTCCAAGCAGGTATAAGCTTTGCCTGAAGCTTTTCCACAGATGAGGCCTTTTCTGCCTGCACTGCCCTATTGTCACATTCACATTCTCTGGAAAAATCCCTTCGCCCAGGATTTTTCTCCTGGGAAGCTGAGAAGCCTCAGAGAAAAGGAAAACAATTCTGATCTCATTTGCTTCTCCTGTGTTGTGCTCATGTGGAATGTGTTTGGAGATTGTTTACCCACAGGTGATTGTTCCATTGCATTCTGCTGGGAGTTGTTTTCACTCTTTGGCCAATCAGGGCCAAGCTGTGTCAGGACTCTGGAGAGAGTCAGGAGTTTTCATTATTATCTTTTTAGCATTTTTAGCATATCTTTTCTGTATTCTTTAGTATAGTATTCTTTAATATAGTATCATAAAATAATAAATTAGCCTTCTGAGAACATGGAGTCAGATTCATCATTCCTTCCTGCCACAGGGATCCCTGCAAGTACAACACCCTGTGACCTCACACAGCAGGCTCTCCCTTCAGCACCTTGGCACGATGCTGCTCAGGGCCACAGACAGGATTTTGGGGGTTCATTTCCTCTGTGTGACAGATGAGCAATGCCATGGTTGGCTCCCACAATTAAAGGCAAATATCCTGTATGTATGTTAGGAGCAGTTTTATAGATTTATAGTTGTGTTTTCCCCCCCTTGTGTTGTTCTCAGGGGTGCCCTGGGTTTGGGACATTTGGGAGGGTCACTCGTTCCTGTGGCAGCACCTGAGCTCCAATCAAGGTGTCAGGCAGTGATCTCCAGCACTGGGCAGGGAAGGAGGAGTCCATGGACAGAACTTTGGGAGGGGCCAAAGGGTTAAAAGGTGAAAACTCCATTGTGTGGGTGAGCACATCGTGGGGAAAATCCTCTGCTCCTGGCACTGTAATATTTATTCAGTCATCTGTTGTATTTTTCATAAGGTTTTAATAAACCTTTTAAACTCTTGGAAGTGAATATCATTTCTCACATCTGGGAATTGTGCCTCTGTCAAATCATTTTTAACTGGGCCAGTGGTTCCAGCATGGGCACCTTTGCAGCACTTCCATGGGAAACAAAGCTCCAGCAATGTCAGATTGGATTGACCTGCTGTTTGAGGAGGTTGTGGAATTTAATTAGCACTCAGAGACGCACTTGGCGAGCTCGGGATGCAAAAACGTGATTGGAGTATCTTTGTTTCCATGCTACTAAAATCTGCCTGCAAATTAAATAACCACATGGCTTTTCTGGTCAACATTTGCTGGTGGAGAATGCCAGGGTGGAGGAGGGAGATGCATTGGTGGGGGCTGTCAGGCTGGTGCAGTGCCCTGCAGTGGCGCCAAGCCCATGGGCAGGGCATTCAAACAAGCTCAGGAGCAGCTCAGAGCTGCAGTTTCAGGTGTAGGAGTGAAGGAATCCCCTCCCCTGACAAATGAGGAGCTCCCATTGCATTTCTGCACAGCTCCTGGCAGTGCTGCTGCTTTGGAGGAGAGAGTGGAATAATCAGCTTTGTGCAGTGTCCCTTGCTGGAGAGAAGAGACAGCAGTGAGTTGTGGGGGGTGTAAATGGGATGGACACACAGCTCTGGCTCTGCTACAGCCCCATGTCCCTGCTGCTTGTCCCAGAGCACAGGCTGTGGCTGCCTGCTATGGCATAGGAGATTTCTGTGGCTTTTCCATCATGAATTTTTCTTTCTTTACCTTTTTTCCCCTCTTCCCTTTCTGTGAGCAGATGAAACATGCACTTAATTTTCAGGAAAGTGACTGCTGTGGTAGCAGCTGTGGGAAATCAAATGCACAGCAGGCCCCCATAATTCACAATAATTTTGTGTAGCAGTTTCTGATGATGTGATATCAGGTGAAAATTATCCCTGCTACTTTCTCATGTCCTACATCTTTGAACTCCAGCCTTCTTTTCCATTGGCATCTGTGCCTAAGGCTACCAGATTATTGACAGGGGAGAAGCAATATCATAGATGTAGTTCCTAAATCTTCCTTGTAAACATATTGCTGGGGATGCACACAGGGTGCTGCTGGAGACTCAGCAGCAAAGACCATTGTTGTTAGCCCTTTAATCTCCACTGTTTTTATTTACACAGACTCTTTTGCAAGAAGCATCCATTTGGATCTATTATATTTACCCTCAAATGGGTTATTTACTTGTGAGGAGATAAAAATGATAATGATTTCTCTGTGTCACAGGATTTTATTTTAAATGGAAATCTAACATAGCATATCATGTTTTATTATTGTTCTAAGTTCAGTTATTAGTATCTGAGGATATCCTTCCTTCCCTGTCTCTATTCAGAGGATGCAGCTGGGCTTGGCTTAGGGCACTGGAAGGGATGAACTCTGCTCCAGCTGAATTTACCACATAGCACAGGTGGTGCAGCCCCTTCTAAAATAATCTGGGAATTGCACTTGGAAAAATGTCCCAGGATGCTGATATCCATCAGCCAGGACACACTTGGAGGACATGAGCCCCAAAGCTCCAATCTCCTGCCCAGGAAGGAGAAGGCCTCCAGGAGTCACTTGGCCCAGGAGGGGCTTTGGAGCACGTTGTGATGAAAGCACAAAAGCCCCAAGGGCCTGAAGGGGCCCTAAAAGCCTCTGAAGGGCCCTAAGAGGTCAAATGGATTGTGCAGAGGTGCATTTTCTTGAGATCACATCAAAGGGTCACCTGCCTTCTGCTGGACAGCAGGACTCTGGGATTGGTGTGGGCTGTAGCATCAGATTCCTGAGAGAGCTGGGCTTGAGAAGGGAGGGACCATGGGACAGTAGTTACAGAAGACATTGGTGAAGGGTGAAACCTATTGCAATCAGATTGAGTTTTAGCTTCTTTTTAGTCAAGGTCAGGATTAAATGTGCCAGACGGAATTTCCTGTTGGGACTCAGATGTTTATCAGTTCTTATCTCTGTTACAGTCTCACAAACCCTGAGTTCTACAGCACTTCACTCTAAAAAACTGAAAATGGAGCCCCATCTCTCTTTCTACAAGGCCTTTTAAGGATAAACTGTCCAATTAAGAAATGACACCTACATTATTTTTACTTTTAACCCAATAACCAACCACCCATGGCCCACAATGGGGACTTTTTTATCCAATTCCACAAAACCACCAAAACCCACGGAGAAGAAGATGAAGGAGAGAGAGAAGGAAAAGAAGAATGACCAGCCTCCACCCTAAAACCTCCATCTTGCTTGATATATATTACTATATTCTAAAACCTTAAACTCTGAATTTTCCACCCTGTGATATCACACACTTCTATTCAAACTCCACACCCATAATCTCAGTTCTATAATTCAATTTTGGAAGCCTTCTCCACAGCCTTAGGTCAAATGCAGTGTTCTCTTGGGGGTCAGTGCATCTCAGCAGAGAAAGTCTGAAATTCTCAGCAACCAGAGTTCCAACACAATCTGAGATATCATTTCCATTGCCAGGTATCAAATGGGGCTGTTACTGCTTGGTTGGAAGGAATGTTTAAATATTGATGATGATTCTGCTCAGCAGAGCATTGCATCTACTGAGAGGACCCCGTGAATCTGGAATATTTAATGCAATCAGCTGGAATGTAATGCACAATATGTACAGCCTTGTTCAGCCTGTGCATTTAATCACTGCTCTCACAAGGATATTACCTGCAATAATTCTATGCCAAGCCTAAAGTGGGGAACAAAAACTCCTTCTCAAGGGAATAGAAACAGGAGTTCCTTCTATGATTCTGGCTCCCTTGCAGACATACCCTCAGAAATAAAATTGTCCTAAATAGTACAGACTTAATTTGCAAATAAAAGCAAAATACTATTTATCTGCAGTTACTGGTTTAGTTACTGTTGGGAAGCCATTGTAAATATTAACTTATGAACTAATAAAAAAGGTTACTTATTTGGAGACATACAGGAATTCTCACTCCTTTTACAATTAATTCAAAATATCAGTCAAAGATTGCTCCATTAATATTCTTTCCCCCTACTTTTCCCTAGGAAATTCCCTTCCTACCAGGATCTTCCAACAACTCTGGAAGACCACATAATGGTATCATGAGCAAAGCTAATAGTGAGCAAAAATAGGTCAAATTAGAGAAAATAGTTTGTTTGAAGTTTTAAGCTGAAGATCAATGATTGATGGATTCAAGAAAGAGACAGCAGCAGTGCACCACCAGCCTGTTACTTGGAAAGAGAGGTGTGCTCTTGTCTTGATTTGAAAAGCCAGGTGTCTGCTAAGGAAGGCAGGAGCCTCCCCTAAAATGGAAAATGTAAACCCCCTCCCTCCCAAATATTATAATTTTGAAATTAAGGGGCTCTCAGGCAAAGATATGGGAGTAGGAATAACAGTTCTGTACTAGGAAAATTTAAAATACAAATGCAATAGTACAAAAAAGAAAACAAACCATTGATAGAATCAGAGCATGCCCTGTCCCCTGTGTGTCAGGGGGTGGCACAGCCCCATCCCATGGGGGCTCAGCCCTCCTGCAGTGCCAGCTGTGGCTCTGCTGGAGCAGGGATCCTGCACAAGGGGGGAGTTTTCCTCTGCAGCTCCAGGGCTGCTGCAGATGGGCCTGGGCTCCCTCTGGCCATGCAGGGCAGCAGAAGCTGCTCCTCTGGCAATGCACTGGGCAAAGGCTGCTGGGCTGTGCCAGGCTCACATTGGATCCAGGTAGGAATGCTTGGCTCCTGCCCTGGGCAATGCAGCATCTCCCCATGGGATGCTGGAATTGGATCAGCCCTGCAGGGACACTCAGTGGCCATGGACAGCAGAGATCTCCTGCAGGGAGGATTGGCTGGGGGAGAGATCAAGAAAAAACTGCCCAAGAACAGCAGAGAACTGCCCCAGCTCTGACACATGGGGACAGAACACACACCCCCCTTTCCAACCTGAGACACTTCCTGACACATCAGATGGATCAAGAGCTCCTGCAGTGGCAGGGTTCTAACAGCTGATGTATCCTGTTAGTGGAGACACAGACAATAAAGAGAATGACACAAAGTTCAGCCAGCACTGATAAAATGAACACAACCTGACCAGACAAACCTGTGAATCTGTGGCTTGCAGGGGCAATAGACACAGTTCCACTGATAAGACCCAGATCTTCCCATGGATTCTGGCTCCTGGTCAGTTGAGGTGCTGGGGTGGGTTGGACTCAATGATCCTGAAGGTCTCTTCCAACCCGGTGATTTTGTGAATTCTGTGAATGGGCTTGGAGAGAAAAGCAGGGGACACCAATAGGGAATCTTTTTCCACTAACAAAAAAATCCACCCCAAACCTACAGCAGGGGACAAGGAGGATTTAATGGCTGAGTAACAGCCCCCACTACCCCCCATTCCATGAATTCTGGGGGTGTGACCCAGATCCTGTTTTTACTTCAGGCACTATTGAGTGATAAGGACCAGGATAGGGAGGGAGAAGGCCAAACCACTCTAATGGAAACTTGCAGCTCTCCACAGAGCTACACCAGCTGCATTTTCACTTCCACTGGTGCTGCTGAACCTGGGAAGAAACACAAACCAAGCAGAGAACTGCAGTGCTGTCATGCTGGAAATAAAGCCTGTTGAATAATCCTGAGGTGCCACAGCCCTAATTCCTTCCAAGCAGGCAGCCACCATAAACACAGCTCAGCACTGACTCATCACATCAGCTCCTTGTAGCAGGCAAAGACATTGAGTGGAAGTGAAAATCCATCAATTTTTATTTCTTCTAAGAGCATGGCATTGGGCATACAAAGGTGTATAACCAGCCCCTGGACTGCACCTGGTCTCTACAGGAAGGTTTTTGCAGAGCTGAGACAGTGTGTTCCTCCAGAGCTAAATGCAAATAGCAGCACTACATCTCCAGTGCAGGAGGAAATTGGGTTCACAGGGAGGTGAAGCTGCTCCCCCACCAGCCACTGATCCTCAGCCCCTTTTCCAGGTATGCTAAAAGTAATCCCTCACACTCGCAGGCAAAAAACCCATGAAAAACAGCAAATTACTTGATCATTCTTCCACTGATCTGAGGCCCTGCCTCTGTGAGCAGCTGAACCCAGCTCTGTTGTACAGGTGCCTGTGACAGCCATCCCTTGCAGAAAGCTGCTTCAGTGTCTGAGATAAAACACCCTCCCCCTTTCATCAGCAAGCTCCAAATTCAGAGCACTGGGGCTGGGGATGTGTCCTGCCCACACCTGGGGGTGTGCTGGGAAAGGTAGGATCAGGTGGAACTTTGTTTTCTTTCAGGCAAAATTAAAAGAGCTACATTTAGGAGGAAGAAGCCCTAGGATAAAAAAAAAGGCAAATAATCAAATAATCCAGAAGTGGGGGGGAGGGGAGAATATAAAAGGCTCTGTTTTTAATCAGGAAAAGCAATTTAGTTGCAGTTTTCTGCATAATTCTGCTGAAGAAATAAATTATGCAGAAGAATGTGCTTTTCTCCTGAGGCTAAAAAAAGAACAAGTGGGGCTCAGGGAAATGCCTGGGACTTACATGTGTTTGCTATTTAGCTGTATTTTTTGACAATTCCTTGTAGGTTGAATGGTTTATCCTGCAAGCTCCAGCTCTGAAATGGACTCCTGACAGGCGTGCAGCAGCACTGCCCTCTCATATGGGAGAAATTAGTTTTCTGTGGCATGGCAGCATCTGGGAAAAGCCTTTTGGGTTTTTTGGGGCTGTTGGAGCCCCCCACATCCATGGTGGGGCAGCTCTGCCCTGTGGGGCTTGCTGAGCCTCCTCCCTCCCTCAGCTGCTCACCTGGGTGGGGGTGAGTGTTCCTTGGATTATCTGCAGGATATGGAAACCCTATCAAAAACAGATTCTGATGGAGGCAAGGTTGCCTTTTCTATTGCTATGCTAAAGGAAAAAAAATGCTGCAGTTTTTATTTCTTGGATGTTTTGTGCAGCATTTTCCAAACTCGTGAAACGAGTTTATTTCCCGAACAAAACAAAAATCCAGGCGCAGAACACTGAAATTCTGGGTTCCTTAACAGGAAGGGTGTAAATTTTAAAATTACTTATTTTCTACTGAAATGCTTGGGTTTGGGACTTCAGAGCTCAAAGCATTAGATATATTGGAAAGCTTTTATTCTAAGCTTTAAAATATTAATTTAGAAATCCTTCAATGCAAGATCCTCACGAATACCCAATCAAAAGTATGCTGATTTTTTGGTTTAGTTGATTAAACATGAGTACAAAACTTGAACATACAGTGGGTTTTGCAGGGGGAAGTACAAATTGAGAGGCAAAACACAGACTTTGTCCTTCAAACTCTGGGTTTTTCTGTAGATATCCAGGTTCAGCCAATTACTGAGTCCTTCCTGCTCATCTCCAGTGGTGTTTAGAAACTGGAACCAGCATTTGTGAGGTTTTTAGCAGGGGGCTCTGAAGTGGCTTGGGCTGTGCATTCAGCTGTCACCCCCATGGGGAGGTGGCATCAGGGATTTGGGGCCCTGGAGATAAGAGGCTGTCACTAAGGACATGAAAGAACAAAATGCTGCTCTTTCCAAGGTAAAAAAGGGACTTTTTATTTTCTGACTCCAACATTTATAGTTTTCCAAAAGTGACAGTGGGTTGGAGGGTGAAAGTGCCACCTCCCCAATGACACTGGTCAAACCAACAGTCCATCAGATTTCTCCTCCTCCATAAAAGAAGGCAAATCAATAAGTTATTTACATAGAGTGTGAGAAAGTTCATTACAAGAATGTAAATATCAGAAGGCTTAGAAAGACTTAAAAAATCAGGGCGACGAGGCACTGAGGAGAACACGAGGAATGGGGATGAGCCCTGAGGTTCTGTAATGCAGGGGTGTTGTATTTGTGGGGTGCCCTGTGGCAAGGAAGGAATGATGAATCTGACTCCATGTTCTCAGAAGATTAATTTATTATTTTATGATACTATATTAAAGAATACTATACTATAGAATACAGAAAAGATATGCTAAAAATGCTAAAAAGATAATAATGAAAACTCGTGACTCTCTCCAGAGTCCTGACACAGCTTGGCCCTGATTGGCCAAAGAGTGAAAACAACTCCCAGCAGAATGCAATGGAACAATCACCTGTGGGTAAACAATCTCCAACCACATTCCACATGAGCACAACACAGGAGAAGCAAATGAGATCAGAATTGTTTTCCTTTTCTCTGAGGCCTCTCAGCTTCCCAGGAGAAAAATCCTGGGCGAAGGGATTTTTCAGAGAATGTGAATGTGACACAGGGGTGCCTGGCTGAGGAGAACTTGGATTCTCTGTAGGGAGTTTCTTCTCCTGAGCCATTCCTGCCCTGGAGCTTGTCTGGGACACTGGAGCAGTGTCTGGGGCTCTGTTACCACTGCAGAGGACACATGTCCCCCTGTGTGCCAGCTTCTTCTCAGTAGCTCTTTGTGGCTGGCATTGCTTTGGGGTCTGGTAAGGAAACCCAAAGGATAACTTCGGGATAACTTCAGTACATCAGAGGGGAGGAATGCTCCTGATTCTGGGAACTTAAATCCTCTTGAAGCCTTCAGCAACGAGCTGGTGTTTCTCAGAGAGAGGTTTGCTGGTGTCTCCTGAGGTGTGTGGAGGAGAGGAAAGGATGGCAGCAAGAAATTTGGATCCTATTTCCACCAGTTAATTTAAAAGCTTGGGCAGGTGTGGCATTCACATTCTCTGAACATGATTCTTTTGCCTAGGGTTTTTTCTCCTGAGAAGCTGAAAGGCAGCAAGAAGCCTCAAATAAAAGGAAAACAATTCTTATCTTATTTGCTTCTCCTGTGTTGTGCTCATGTGGAATGTGTTTGGAGATTGTTTACCCACAGGGGATTGTTCCATTGGATTCTGCTGGGAGTTGTTTTCACTCTTTGGCCAATCAGGGCCAAGCTGTGTCAGGACTCTGGAGAGAGTCAGGAGTTTTCATTATTATCTTTTTAGCATTCTGTCTGTATCCTTTCTGTATTCTACAGTATAGTATAGTATTCTTTAATATAATACAGTATAATAAAATGATAAATTAGCCTTCTGATAAGATGGAGTCAGATGCATCATTCTCTCCCCTCGTTAGTGAGGAGAGAATTTACATTTACAATGGGCAGGTCCATTCATTTCGGGGGGATGTATTGGAACCCTAGAACAGACATACCCCAAGGATGTGAAATACTGCCAAGGTAATTGGAATTTCTAACATGCAGATTCCTTAAGCCACAGGTGCCACAGAAGCTCCTAAATATCATTTTATGTTTGTGGCTATAGTGATAACGTTTTCTGTGGGTCAGGGGCTTATTTAAATGAGATTGTGAGGAGATATAGAATTGAATTTAATTCCCTGTTTACTGTGAATTTGATTTGATGATGCCTAACAACTGCTTTATGACGAAGAAGACATGCATGATTACAGTTCATAGACATCTCACAGCTGAAGAAATAAATATTTTTTCTTAGTGATATATCTGTGGAAACCATAATGTACATGCTGCCTTCCTACCATGATAGCTGCAGTTTAAAAAAAAAAAAAAAAGCTGTTTGCTGCAGGGAAATCCCACTATTTCTAACAGGGATAAGAGCTGTGTTTTCTATAGCAGGAAATGGATAATAACTCTAATTTTTCTTCCTCATTTTGTAACTGTGTGGAGTGACTGGTCCTGGAAGATGCATGAAGTGCAACCAGGATGAACACAGTGCAGTGGGGGGACTGGCCTCTCCTTGAAATAATGGCCTGTTTTGTGAGCATGGTGGTTAAAAATACGAGAGACTGAAATATTTTCTGCTTCAAACTGGCCCTCTGCTCTGTGAAGGAGAGTTTGTGCTCCTGCTCCAGATATAAGGAACCCCCCCCTCAGCTGGGGGTTGGAATTAGGTGATCCTTAATGTTCCTTCAGCCATTCTATGATTCTCTATTATGGAATGCATATAAAATCACTGATGGAAAATCCTTATTTTTTAAAAGGAAAATTGGAAAATAACACAATTCCTTTTTTATTATATTTTTTTTTTTTTAATGCAGAGATTTTGAAATGTCAAATCCAATGCTCCACATCCAGAGAGTCTGTTCATATTCTGGGGAAAATCATCTGTTTTGCAGGCTCGTGTGCCTTTAGTTCAGGTAATGAAGACTACATTTACACATCAATTACAACATGGAAATGAGTTCTGTGGCAGGTGAGCACACTGAAGGGCCTTTGCTCTGTCAGGGCAGTGGGAGCTGAGTGCTGTGCCCATCCTGCAGCCCTGACAGAGGATGGTGCTCAGCAGCAGCAGCATTTCCCACCTTGCAGAGGCTCTGAAAGGCTCTGCTTTGGGACAGCACCTCCACTCAGCACTTTCTGGTGGTGGCTCAGTGCACAGACATGCTGGGTGCTGAATCAGCTCACTTTTAGGGCAATTTCCCCCTTGTCCTTCCCCCATCCCCAGCCAGGTTGATTTGCCTAATGGAAGCTGACAGTAAACCTCAGCCCTGATTGTCAGATTTCTCTGGAAACCTCAAGGGAAAGAGAGGAAGGCAGGCATTTGAGGAACAAAAATAGCACACATAATGAGCTCCCTTATTTAGCCAAACTGCTTTTTTAATAACCTTGCTTTTCCTTCTCACCCTGGCACAGACAGACACACTGAACAGGTGGCAGCACAACAATGGGATCTGCTTTGGGGGCTGGCATGGGCAGGGATGGATGGATGCCACTGCTGGCCCCTGGGCTACAGCTTGGTCCCTCTGTGGGGATACAGCTTGGAAAAGCCACTTGGGAACAGTCTAAGAAATGATCTCCTCCTTCCTTATTTTGTTTAACTCATCTAAATCCTCATCTCCTGCCTGATTCAGGCTGTGTTTAACCTGGTGTCCCCCTGGCACAGGCTCAGGTTGGCACTGTGCTGTGAGCTTTGGGCAACAGGGCCAGTCCAGCACAGTTTGTGTTTTCTACAAAATGGTTTTTCCCCAAGTTGTTGGGGATATTTTCTGAAAATGATATTTTTCATTTTTAAAATGATAAATATCATTTTCCATGATATTTTCTGAAAAATCCTCTTTGCCCAGGATTTCTTCTCCTGGGAACTGAGAAGCCTCAGAAAAGAAGGTAAATAATAATTATCTGATTGCTGCTCCTGTGTTTGCTGCTTTGGAATGTGGTCTGGACATTGTTTACCAACAGGTGCATCTTTTAATGGTTCCATGTGAATTGTTTTACTTTAATGACCAATCACCATCAGCTGTGTTGAGGCTCTGAGGAGTCACAAGTTTTTATTATTCATTCTTGTTAAGCCTTCTGATCTATCCTTTCTCTTTCTTTAGTATAGTTTTAGTATAGCAATATAATATAATATAATATAATATAATATAATATAATATAATATAATATAATATAATATAATATAATATAATATAATATAATATAATATATAATATCAGCCTTCTGAGAACTTGGAGTCAGATTCTCATCTCTCACCTTGTCCTGGGGACCCTCACAAACACCACACCCAAGGAAATCTGAAAACCATCTTTAAAGCAGGAAAAAGATGCAGAAAAGCATGCAAAGGAAGTTATTCTTCCTACAGTTATTTTTCTTATGTACTCTTTAGAAGTTGGACCTGACAGTCTTTGATTTTGTGCCTGAGATAATCTGTGCATGATGTTATATTCTGTGAAATAATCTCCTGGGAAAGGGTTGTGGTTTTTAACTGTTCCAGAGGTGTGACTGACAAGCAAAGAAAGAAAATCTCCTTTATTGACTTCCCATAGAAAAATACAACAGAAGATAAGATGGAAAATATGATCAGTGTCATATAGATAGTGAGAAGAGATGATGGATGATACAGGGTTTGATTTATTTCAGGATATGCCTGTTCTGTCTCCTGGTCTTGGGGAGGACAGGGCTTTTCCAAATCACCCAGCCCTGGAGGTGATAAGCTGTACTTTTAGCATCACCCCCCTATCAAGCAGACTTTGCCTTACTCCTCACTTTCTCTGGAGTCTTATTTTATGGTAACCAGCTGGCAGTGAGATGAATTACAGAGACATGGCATGCCACTGTCATATTTTCTGAAAAATCTGCTTTGCCCAGGATTTTTCTCCTGAGAAGCCTCTGAAAAGAAATGTAAGCAATAATTATCTGATTGATTTGGAATGTGGTCTGGAGGTTGCTTCCCAACAGGTGCATCTTTGATTGGTTCCATGTGAATTGTTTTTAATTCATGACCAATCCCAGTCCAGCTGTGTCGGGACTCTGGTCAGTCACGAGTTCTTTATGATCATTCTTGTTAAGCCTTCTGATGTATTCTTTCTCTTTTATTAGTATAGTTTTAGTATATAATATAATATAATATAATAATGAATCAGCCTTCTGAGAAATTCTCATCTCTCACCTCGTCCTGGGGTCCTCACAACACCACAATTGGACATTTTTATAGTGGTTTTTTTTTGTTTCAGACCTATAAACTGCTTGAGCTGGATGTCACCCTGAGCAGTGAAGACTTGCAGCTTCTTCAGAAGCTTCAAACTAACTCAGAGCACACAGGTGTTTGGGTTTACACAGGAGCAGCAACTGGTGCTGAACAGTATTTGCAGTTTTTATTTTGGTATTACTTCAAGTCAACCTAATTTCATTGTCAGTTTTGCTTACAATGAAGAAGTTAAAAGGAAAAGTAAGCTTGTCTATTAAAAATACCTAAATGTTTTTATTCTAATGGGGATAAGAGCTAAATATCTAAATATTTTCAAATGAGCCTGATCTTGAAGTAACTTGTGTTTTAGTCCTTGGTTGTTCAGCTCCTAAATAACACTGCCAACTTTGGCTGTGCATTGAGAGATAAATGATGTCTGAATGTTATCACCTAGATAGGCTGTTAGACAGCCCCAAATAAATCCCAATAAATTTTCTGGGTAAGGAGAACACAGAGGTCAGGTATAGAACATTTTGTGTTGCCTCAGAAATTTAAATCCAGTTACAGTATATGTCTTATTTCTATCCAAATTCCAGAACTGTGCCATCTTTATTTTTTCTTGTGGATTGCTGTTGCTTTCCAGTGCTTTTAGCTGATAAATTCAATCCCAGATAGATCTTTTATCTTAGCTGTATCAAATCAGCTGCTTCTGAATCAGGACAGGAGCCTACGTTTTTGTTCAGGTATGTTTTTAGGGTGAGGTGTCCAGCTCAAAACCACTCTGGGATGAAGCCAAAGGCCAGTTTGAAAATGTTTCTGTGCTTTTATGAGAGAGTGATTTACCAGCCTCACAAGAGCTGTTATTGTTAGTTAGACTAAGTGTGTGGAATTTTCAGGTCTGTGCTGCTTTGTGCTTTGGGAAGTTTTTGTAATCATTCACCAGGCCAAGTTTGGAAATAACATCCAAGAAAGTAGAGCAGGACAAGTTTTGCACAATTCTTTTATATCTCCCTTCTTTGCACATGGTTTTTTTTCCAAAACCAGGTTTTCTCATCTCTGTCCTTTTCCGCCTATTCTGCTTCCCTGCTCTGTCCACTGTTTTCCCTTCTGGCCAGTCCTGCCCATAGGAAATGATGAAACAGCTCCTGAATGACTTCACCAGTCATGTTCTGCCTTATTTATATCAAAATTAAACTTTCTTCTTGCCACAACATGCAGAAAAGACACCCCCCTACCAGCCACAGGTGAGAAGAGTGCACATTAAATCTTCTCATCATTGTGCACTGCTTTGCTTCCTGCTGCTTTTATTGACAAGCCTTGCGAGTTTGTTAGTGAAAGTGGAAGAATGTAATTCTTATTTGTCTGGCTGAAGTGAAAAGGAAAGTCCTTCTCATCTTCTTAGCTTGAGCTGGCCCCTCTCATCCTCTTTGCTGTTGTTTCAGTCCTTGTTAAATCCATTACACCCTGGGAGGTGCTCCATTTTAAGGGGTCTGAATGCATTTCTCTCTGCTGATCTGGGAGATGTAACTACAACAAATGTCACTCATGTAATTTCCTTTAAAGAGCAGAAATTTATCTGTAAGTCACTGTTGTGGCCCAATAAGGGTGATTTTACTGAAGAATATAAGGAGGGAAAAGGCCTCTTTAGGGATCTAGAAAATAAACAAATATCAAATTTGATTGTTACCTCCTTTCAGAAGTTGACACAAAGATTGATTGTTAATAAGCATGTGTTCTTAATTTGCATTGCAAAATTTTTAACACAAACTACAGACAGCCATCAAAATAATCAGTTTGTTATTCTGTGAGTCTTCCTTTTTCCTACTGCCTACCCATGGGAGGGAAGCTACATTTTTGTAAAGGAACAGTGAGAAACTCTGCTGGAGAACAGCAAAATAACAAATTGCAGTGGATATCCTCAGTTCCCTGAGTGGGTGCAGGTTAATGTCTCACACCAGCTCAGAAATTCAATGGACAATTTATTCTGCACTGGAAATATTTTCCCTCCTTTCTTAATTTTTGCTAGCAGTATATTTACACACTCACAAAGTGAATCTCAGGTTTGACAGATGGACAAGATTATAAAGAAAAGTCAGGCTGCTAAAGAAAGCCAAGAAGGTATTGTCCTTGATTTATAGATTTGCTCCAGCCTGAGAAGCTCAGAGCATTCTTCAGTGAGGGCCATAAGTGATTGGGAAATAATGAACCATGGAGATGGGTCAGAAGATGTTGGGATTAGATCTTCATGGCTGAACAGGTCATGAACATGAACCAATCTGCATGAAATGCTGCCTCTGTGTCAGCTTCTCAAAACTTTTGATTCATTCCTGTTATCTTTATTTTGTCTCCCAGGACCAAGACATGGGGAATTAAGTAGCCAAAGATAGGTACATTTTCACTTATTGTTTCATTAACTTCTGTATGTTTCTGGTTTACTTCAAACCTGTGCAGATGTCTCTTTTTTCTTAGTTTACCTTCTCAGAGATCCATGTTTAAAAGAAGATTCATAAAACATTTTCAAGTGGGGAGAAATTCTTAGGTTAAATTCAAAGTCTCTTTTGATCTCCCTGAGATATAATCATTGACAATGCTCATTTAGAGGGAAAAACCATTATATCTACATTAGCCCAAGAAAACAGTATTGCAGCTCTCAAAAGTCTTCAAAAGCTTTACAAGGAAAAGTACAGAAGATCTCATATTAAAAACTGTTTCTGTTTATTTCAATATCTGCACGGTTGAAGCTTCCTTATTTCACTTGTAATTTTATCATGAGGATTTCAGGCCAAGGTGGTTCCCAGCAGCAGTAACACTCTTATCCCTGGATGATCTTGGGTTAGAAGTGAGTTCAGCTAATTATCTTCTGCACTCCTCCATGGAAAAATAAGGCTGACCAGCCTAGGATTAAAACTGTCTGTGATGAAAATATGGCAACTCCAGCAGTTACCTTGGGGTGGGACTGAAATGTTACATCATGGCTTCAGAAGACACTGTCCAAGTCCTCACTACAGTTCTTTTAGTTTTAACTGAGACTAGACAAATAATTTTTGTCCCTAGTTGCTATTGGGAGCACAGTTATGCTGCAGTGCACTTGCTCTTTACTCAGGAAATTTGTACAAGACAGACCAGTTATGTCTAGATTGCCCAAATCTCATTGTGGTTGCTCCAAAGCCATCTTCTGGCATTCTAATCTCTGCTATTATTTTAAGTAATGTCTTATTCTAGCATTCCAAATTCCTTAGACTAGTACAACTTTGACATTCTTCATCAGTTGGGCAGACACCAACTTTTGTTACAGGATAAACTTATTGACTGTATATTCATGGGTTGTTTATGTGAATTCTTAGAAGATTTTGATGCTGGAGAGCCAGACAACATCCTTGTGGATGTACTGGAAGCACTGTGGTTGTGGTATTAAGGAGTTAAAATTGATAATTCTTGAAATTATTAGTAAAAACAAGTTTTCCTCTCTCCTGTTCTCACCCAAAACCCAGGACTCTCAGAGCTATCACTGTTTTCTTTGTCCTGCAATACTTAATGGTATTATTTCAGGTGTTATTTCATCCTTTCAACTTTACTTTGATGCAGCTACAAAAGGCAGTGCTCATTCTTTTCCAGGTAGGAGTGATATCTACCTGTTTAAACAAGAAAAGTCTGTATCTTTTATTTATTGAAAAAAAAAAATTGAAGTGAGAACCCATGGTTTCCTTGTCTTCCACTTGAAAAGTGAAAGTGCTTGATTTCTCAGCCATAGCCAGCCATGCAGATGTGCTTTTCCTCTGCAGTGTGATCATTCAGATGAGCTGAACACAGACTTGGGTCTGCTGTTTGCCATTCCCAGGCTCAGGAGATCCCAGCCATGTGGGTGGAATGTGCATCTTGATGCTCTGTCAGGTGTGCCAGGACTTGTTTGTGTTTGTGCCTCTTGTAGGCAGCTTTTTTCCATCAGATTAAGCTGGGGTTCTTTGCAGCTGAGGCCTCTTGGTGCAAGGAGCTATTGACATTATTTGTCTAATGCTAGCAGTGTGCTGTGGGTTTTAACTCAGAACAGGCTCTCAGTGTTCTTCTCATATGGCTGAAAAATGATCATGAGGTTTTCTGGGCTGTTTTTGCTTACCAGACTCCAGCAGTGCTTGTGCAGAAGGAATTACTCAGGAGCACTGGTTTTTAGCCAGTGCATGGAACAGGACATTGGGCTGGATACATAAAACTTGCCTTAACTCTTGGGCAAAAATCCATTGCACAGGTTTGAAGGAAACCCGTAGGAATTTCACCAACCAAAATCTATTAAATCCCAATGAATTACTATGGGTTATCTGGTTTGTAATGGATCCTTGAAGGCAGCAAAAGGAGTTTCAGGTATGAGATGCAAATGGGTTAACAAAGAATGGGTTAACAAAGAAAGAAGTCTGTTTGCATAATAATTAAGTTAGTTTTAAGTCCAGACCAAAAAGCCCAACAACCTTCTTTATCACCCAAATTGTTGAGACAGATTGATGACTGGATTAAGTTGAAAGGTTGTTTGGAGTTCATGATCTTAATTCTTGTCCTTAGCAGAGAACTTGGGCAGATTTGGGTTGGAATTGTTTTCTGTGAAATGCTGGGTGTGTATTTGGATTTGGTCTCTGGTGACTGCTGGATGATGGAGCCTCCCCATCCAGCTGTCTCAGAAGGCCTCAAGGTTCTTGGTGGGATCCTGGTACCTGTTGGGTCAAACAGGGACTCCAAATGCCCTAAGGTGCCCTGCCAGGTAGAGCAGGAATGTCATTATTTACTGCTATTTGGTTTACTTCAGTCTCTGATGAGACAAATTAACAACATCACAGCCCCAAATCAGCCATTTTTAATCTTTTTAGACTCCTCTTCCCCAATGGCACAATAGAAGAAATGTCAGTAATTATACAGCAACTCACCTTCAGCTGCAGAGCTCTGCCTGCCCAGCCAGAGCTGCCAGGCTTCCTCCTCCCTGTTCCCCAGCCAGCTTTCCTTTAGAATCCTTTTAATTGGCTCGTTAGTGTAACCTGAGGCTACCTGTCCTGCTTGGCTGCCTCACTAATGAGGCTCAGCTGCCTTTTCTTGGACCCAGGCAGGCTGGAGAAGGATCTCTAAAACCTGGGCATGTGGATTTCAGAGCTGCTCCTGCCAGAGCCCTGGTAGCCCAGCTTCTCTGGCACTGGTGGCTTTTGCACAGGCAGGCATCTCATGCACTGCTGGAGGGCATTGCTCCCCTTTCAGAAAGGACTTTGTGCCTAAAAACCCATCTGCTGGTAAAACATGCACATAGCCAGAGCATGGGAGTGGATATTGCTGTGCAAAACCAAAGAAAGGCCCTTTGTGAATCCATGGGATACAAATGCTACTGAGAAAAAAAGTTTCCCTGGACATCATTGAGAACACAAGTTCAAAAGCAATAGTGAGTTGGGATTTCTAGCACCAAACCCCCCCACTGGTCCTGTCAGACTTTGGGACTGTCCCAGACACATTTTATGGAAAATCCTTTCTTTAGGATTTTTCCTCCTGAGAAGCTGAGAGGCCTCAGGAACAAAATGTAACCAATGGTTATCTGCTGCTGTGGAATGCAACAGGTGCATCTGGGATTGGTCTCATGTGGTTGTTTCTAATTAATGGCCAATCACAGCCCAGCTCTGGTCACTCTCTGGTCAGTCACAAGATTTTATTACCATTCCATTCTTTTTTCTTTGCTTGCTAACTTTCTGATGAAATCCTTTCTTCTATTCTTTTAGTATAGTTTTAATATAATATATCTATCATAAAATATTAAATCAAGCCTTCTGAAACATGGAGTCAGCATTCTCATCTCTTCCCTCATCCTGGGACCCCTGTGAACACCTGCACACGGGACCTTCTTGGCAAGGCTCCTGCTCTCAGCCTGGTGCACAACACCCACTCCCAGAGAGAGGGGAGGTGGCACAGGAACCCTGGGGAGGCTGGTCCAGCTGAGCTCAGCCCAGCAAAGCGGGGATGGTGGCTTTGGGGGCACTGATAGCCCCAGACCCACCCTTTGGACAGTTCCACTGCAGTTCTGGCAGCACAGAGGTTTGGTTTGATCAGCCCCATGCAAAATGGGCTCAGCAGCTCTGTTGCTGTGCTGTATCAGCTCCTTGGAGTCTTGAGGGCTGTGCAGTGAGGAGCTCACTTGATGTGGGCAAAGCCAGGGCTCCACATCTCTTTCTCCCCAACAGCTGCTCTGGAGAGCAGCTCTTTTGTTCATCCAAGATCAACAGAGAAGAGGCTGGCAGAGTCCTGGGTGCTGTGTGCCAAACCTGCGTGAAGAATTGGAGCAAGCAGGCTCAGAGCAGTTGTAATGAAACATTTTTTTTGTTGGAAAAATTTTATCTCATGAACAGCGTTAAACAGTTTGCAGCATTCATTTCTAAAATTTAAAAACATGAAGGGAGAGGTCAAGTGCTTGCTTGGACTAATAGCAAAACCTTTTCAAAGCAGAGTAACAGGCAGCAGTTGAAAACAAATGGGATGATTTCCTTTTGTCTTGGCTGCTGATGGGAAGTGCCCCCGTGCTGCAGCTGTGGCAGGGCTGTGGTGGTGGGGTTGTCACAGCAAGGGCAAGTGGCCATCCCAGCTGTGCCTGAAACAGCAGCTCTCCAGTGAGTCCCATCCAGGAAAGGTGAACTTGAACCAAGAGATTAAAGGAAAATGGAATTATAGGAAATGGGATGGAAGAGTTTGGCTTGTTTAGTCTGGCAAATGACAGACCAAGAGCTGAGCTGATTGCTGTCTAAAAATACCATATGGGAGTACAGAGCAGTGAGAGAGGAATGCATTGGCTAGGAGCAAAACAGAGATTAACCATGAATTAATCTAGCCTGGAAACAAGATAGTATTTAGCCATTAAAGTAAGAAGATTTGGGAACAGAGCAATGTTAATGCCAGAATACCAGAGACAAAAAGACTGCCAGTTTAAAGTAAAGATACATCTGGAAGCATGTGAGAAAGAGATGATACTGAATTCATGGTGCCCCTGATGCAGGGAATGATTGACTCTATTGATTCAGAAGGTTGAACAATTGTTTTATTAAAACTGTACTATATTTCATTAATACTGTTAGGAAAATTAATCCACAAACACCAGAGGTTTATGTCCAAAAAGGAGACAGAGGAGTCCTTTTTCTTTACTTGAATAAAGGGAGAGGCCATTGGGCATTCCCCTGGGACATCTCAGATTTTTGAAGGATGCAGCCTCCTTTGTATCCCAATTTCCCAGCCACATTTCCCTTCTCTCTTTCTCCATTGGCTGAGGTACTTGAGAGGTACAGACTCCCCAGTACACCTGATACCAAAGATTTCCCTCTAATGTATAACCCTCCCTTTTAATTTTTAATTCTTATGGAATTTAGGGATTTTTCTTCCCCATTGTTTCTTTCATCTTTCAATGTCTAATTTCATTTATCAGCAAACCTAAAGTTTATTTGTAAAAGCAAATATCTTTTTCCATTTGTCAATCAGTGGAATCCTTCCCATTGTTTCTTTTCTCTCCCAGTGCTGGTTTTATCTACCAGCAGACACACAGCTGGTTTGTAAAGACAAATCTGCTATTCCTCTATAATACTATATTAATTTATACCATAATACTAAATTGTATTAATTATATGATATAGTATATACTATTATATAAGTAGTATATACTATAGTATATATTATATACTACTAATAATATATACTAATTAATAATATATTATATTAGATACTAAAGAAGTACTGAAGAATATTAAAGAAAAACCTGTGACTGTCTGAGACAGCCAGGACACAGCTTTGACCCAATTGGCCAAGGAAACAAAACAATCTCAGCAGAATCCAACTGACAAATCACTTCAGGTAAACAATCTCCATAACACATTCCACGTGTGCAAAAACAACAGGAGCAGCAAGTAGAGATAAGAATTGTTTTCTGTTCTTCTCTGTGCTTTTCCAGGAGAAACCCTATTAGAGAGAATGATGTCTCTCTCTGTTCAGAGAATGTGAATGCCACAAGATGATGGGATGTCTCTGTTGTCACAGCCTGGGACTCAGTGTCCCATCCAGTTTCTGTGTTCCCACAGAGCCATGGCTGTCCCCATCCCTGAGGAAATGTGCACTGCCTGAAGGGCTGCTCCTCTTCAGATGCCTTCTGGTTAATCACTGACCTGTGGCCAGATCCTTCTTTGAACCAGAGGGCAAAGAGGGTTTGTAGAGAAAGGAAGTTTTTCCAAAGCCTTGATGTGCGTGTGTTATAAATGGGCAATTCCTAGAAAGGGTCAGAATTTAGGAGGGTGCAGAGAGTCACTGGGTGTTTCAATGCAGAGTTAATCTACTTAAGAAAAAGTCTTGTAGGGGGTATAAATTCCAATGCTCAAGTGTATAGGTGAACCTATGCTAAATTGGGATTAGCTGAAGCCTTGAGTAGGAGTGGTAGAGTTACATTATCCCTTGTTTAGCTCTTGTGAGGCTCAGTACATCTCCAGTGAAGCACCTGATCCTGGGCATTGGCAGAAAGAACTTTTTGGATTAGATTTCTTGAGCAGCATCAAAATCCCCAGAGTCCTGTTATTTCCAACTCTTTCAGTCTCTAGCAACCTGGAAGATATCCAGGGCAGGAATTTCATCAGCTTTTGAGTTCCTGGGAATGACCCTGTAATGCTCTTAAGGAAGCTAAAGTCTATCATTTGACAAAAAGTAATTCTTTCTCTTCCTGCCTGTCCTCTGGGGCACAGGTTTTGGTTCTCACTGTTAGAGAAATATGCACTACCCAGATCTGCCCAGTTCAACAGAGCTGCCCAGGCAGGAGGTCCTTTCTGTCAGGACCCAGGACATTGCTCTGGCTGCCCTGGGTGATTCCAGACCCTGGCAGGGGGCACAGAGTCACAAACACCTGTGCCTTTGATTTTAGCCCATGGAAACAATTCCCAACTTTGTGTGAAGAGTTACAAGCACAAGAGTTTGAGTAGAATGATAGTGAATTTGTCACAGGGTGAAAATGTAGAATTTTGGGGATTTAGAATGGGGGTTCAGGAGGCAAGATGGAGGAATCTGGGCATGTCCTGTCCTTCTCCTTCTTCTTGTCCTCCATCTCCTGCTGTGATGGTGACACTTCTGGATTGGTTTAGAGCAGAGACAGACTGTCTAACATAGGTGATGGGTATTGGGAAATTATTGTAAATAAAGTACACAGAGTTCTCAGTATAAAAAGCCAACAGCACCCCAAGGGCAGGGACTGTGCCACAACCCGACCTGCTGGACAGATCTCAGCAGGTCAGAGAAAGAATGGAACAGATCAGAGAAAATAAACAGCCTTGAAAAGCAGAGCTGAGGAATCTCAACTTCTTCTTCTTCTGTTGTGGGGCTGGGAAAAAAGATCTTTAACACCTCAGGGGTCATTCAGCAACTCAGAACCTGAGACCTTTGTGTCCCAGCACACACAACAGGTAGTAGGGGCTGGCCTGAGCATTGACAGCAGAAGTTATGTTCCCATGGCCTTCCAAAGTCTCATCAATAAAAGCCTGACCCACATCCCATGAGAGCAACCCCTGGCTGCTGTTAGCAGAGGAGGGGAGGGGCCCCCATGCCCTGGGCATGGCTCACACAGCACTGCTGGTGTCCCCAGCTGGACACTGAGGTGTGTCCTCTGTCTTCTTCCTGCCTGCCAGCCAACATCTGATGAGCCACTCTGCTGAATGAAATGCAGACTGGGGCTGTGAGAAATGATACCTTCAAAAAATTAAAAGGTTTATTAAAACCTTATGAAAAAATACAAGACTGAATAGAGGAAATATTACAGCACCAGGAGCAGAGGATTTTCCCCACCATGTGCTCACCCACACAATGGATGTTTCCCCTTTTAACCCTTTAGCCCCCCCCAAAGTTCTGTCCATGGACTCCTCCTTCCCTGCCCAGTGCTGGAGATCACTGCCTGACACCTTGATTGGAGCTCAGGTGCTGCCACAGGAACGAGTGACCCTCCCAAATGTCCCAAACCCAGGGCACCCCTGAGAACAACACAAGGGGGGAAAACACAACTATAAATCTATAAAACTGCTCCTAACATATATACAGGATATTTGCCTTTAATTGTGGGAGCCAACCATGGCATTGCTCATCTATCTCACAGAGAAAATGAATCCCCAAAATCCTGTTTGTGGCCCTGAGCAGCATCGTGCCAAGGTGCTGAAGGGAGAGCCTGCTGTGTGAGGTCACAGGGTGTTGTATTTGCAGGGATCCCTGTGGCAGGAAGGAATGAGGAATCTGACTCCATGTTCTCAGAAGGTTAATTTATTATTTTATGATATATATTATATTAAAGAATGCTATACTAAACTATACTAAAGAATACAGAAAGGATACAGACAGAATGAGTGACCCTCCCAAATGTCCCAAACCCAGGGAACCCCTGAGAAAAACACAAGGGGGGTAAAACACAACTATAAATCTATAAAACTGCTCCTAACATATATACATGGTATTTGCCTTTTAATTGTGGGAGCCAACCATGGCATTGCTCATCTGTAACAGGGCTAAAAGCACCATGGTTTCCCTGAGTTTTATTTTTGGGATTTCTGAGCAGATCTGATGCCCCAAAGGCTAAAGCTGCTGCTGCCTTTTGGGAAACTCTAGTAAAAAGTAATATCTCATCTCCAGGAGAAGACAGCAGTCACACAGCACAGCAGGCACTGGCTTTCATCATTGCAGCAGACACCACTAAATCACACAGCACATCATTTAAAACAAACACTGTATAAGGGCTTGTAAAATAACAATACAAAGCAGCTCTTAAATTTCCCTGGTGTCACACCAAGCCAGTTATACTGGCAAGACTCCACCTTTTAAGGTGCACACCATGTGAAAGTGTCTCACTGTGGACAAGACTGGAAATACAGTCCCACATTTCATCCCTCCCACATCCTAAGGAGACAAGTTTTCCCTGTGTTGCAGACAGGAGTCATACTGAAATCATGAAACTCTTCACCACATGGGCAGGTCCTGATTTCAAGCTGAGAGGCATGGTCCTCCCCTCTAGCAATCCCTCAGCTCAATTTTCTGAGTACTTCATGGAACAGGGAAGGTGAAAATCCATAGGGAAATTGCCTGAGTGATTCACAGTGGCTGGTGTTGCCTTTTCTGTTCACAGAATATTGAACTCCAATACCACTGTTTGGCTGTGGAGGGAAGTGCTGGCTGAAAATAGTGTCTGAGGTATAAACTCCTCTGGTTTCTAATATGGATTAATTGCAGTCATTTTCAGCTGGATAGAATATCCTCCATTTCTATCCTAATCTGTTCACCAGCATTGCTCCTAAGCCTTGTGTGACTGACACCTCTGTCTGATGGATGCCTTGCTTATTCCCCACACAGAAATCACCTGAAACCAAAGGAACAATGGCATTATTAAATTGCAGCACACCTCCTGCCCTGGCCTTTCCCCCCTGGGTGGCAATGTGTCCTCTGAGCCCCGTGTGGTGCTGTCAGGGTGTCCCTGTGTGCCCTGCACTCCTGTGCTCCACCTTGGCGTGTCCCAGCCTCACTCAGCTCTTCCCCCTTTTCCTTACTGACTCTGCTGCCCCTGTAAAGATTTTGGGGCTCTTGCTAAGCAGGGATTTGATGCCAGCAGGGGGCTGTGTACAAATCACCAACGGGACAGGACTGCTGGGAAATGCCTTGAGCTGTTTGATTTTCCAGCATCAGTCTTGTTACATGGTTATGGCAATGGGAAGATGCCAGCAGCTCACATTTCAGGCAGCAGACCAAGAATTTAATGTTACAACTCACTTTATAAGTTTTTTGACCAATCACACAAAGCAAAAGCACATTGACAGTAGTTCTACCCAACCACTATAAGCACAGGTACCTTTGGTTAAACAATGCTTGCTTATTTAGAATACAATACCTGCTTGTAAGCCTTAAAACACAATGCACAGAGCACCATTATTAAGCTTCAACCTTCCTAATATCTCCCTAGATAAACTTTTCTTTAGCTTAGGGAGTTATTCTAGACAAGCATTTTCTACAGTTTAAATAATTTTTCTGCTGACCAATCTCATGGCTGCTGCTTAGCTTTACTCACAGTTCTGCTGCCTCTGGGGCCTGCCTTTTGCAGCTTTCCCAAAACCCTCTGATTTTGTGGATTCCCACAGGGATTGACTCCTTTGTGAACCCCTGCTCCTGCAGAGAGACAGGAGATCATCTGTAAGATCAGAGCATGCACACCCATGGTTCATACTTGACCCATACTTGATCACCTTTGATAGTTTGCATTTATTATTATTATTAGGAAGCTCCTCTTTCTGGAATGATGCTGAACAATTTACTGTCTCAGACCTGTTCTGTTGTCTGGTGATCTGAATTTAGTCCTTACACTGCTTTTCTTGTGTTGAAATGGATTTTGCCATTGGTGTACTGGGATATTAGGTGGACACAGGCTGCTTTGGAATAGCAGCATTTGAAAAATCCTCATGTGCATGTATTACTTGGTGGCATGTTTGTGTTCATTCCTGTTCCTTACAGGTGGTGGAGGAGCACTGAGGAGCCTCAGGGATGGGTGGGGAGTGCAGGAGGAGATCCTGAGAAATCAAAATGAAAAAGCAGCCCTAGCCAAGTGTGACTTGGAAATTCTGCTTTTCTTTAGCAATAGAGAAAGAAAAAATATGTGATTTCTAGATTGTTTACCTACAATTAGTCCTGTATTGGTAGAAGATTAATCAACTCTCTTTAGTGACTCTTCACTAAGTTTTGTAATTTTCCAGTACAGTTGGATGGGTGGAATGGACTTACCCCATGTTAATCAAGAATACCCATCACTGTGCAGTCACTGATAAGCAATTATCATGTAAAATAACAGCAATGAACTCAAATTGCCCCTCACTGCCCATGACTGCTCTGCTTTTTATAGTAATAATATAGTCCATTAAAACCTACAATCACTGTAATGTTTATGCATTATTGGGGAGATAAATTGCATAATTTTCATTTTACAATTTAAATGTAATTAGTAGCTTACTAATGACTAAAACCTGAATTTGCTAGACTATCAGTTTTTCTAACACTTGCCAAAATTATAGGTAATTACTTAGAGCTTGCAATAATTATAAGTCCATCTTTTAAATAATTAATGTGCACTTTCATGGTACAAAACAGCCAGTAATCAAACGACCTCTGGCTTTTACAGCAAGCCCATGCAATTAGTCTTATTGTGTAGGTCTATAGAAATGTTCCCATCACAAGAGTCTCTTAAGTTGGCAGCCTTGATAGTGATGGCTCTTGTGTTTTATGGTACCAGACAATGATTAACACCCAACAGCCTGTGGAGATTGGGGATAAGGACAAAATCTGAGTGCATTTCCTGAGCCATGGGATGCAGATCCAGGAAAGTAATTACAGGTGAGTGGAGATTGAAGTTTTGTTGTCTCTTGGACTGTCAGATATTTTGCTGAGAGGATTTTTCAAGTCCATTCATCTTTTGCATCATGAGTCATTAGCCCAAGAAGGAACTCCCTGTCCTGAAGGGGTATGTGGTGTAAAACTAATTTTTAATTTTTTTTTTTTAGGTGGTAGCTTTTCCTTCACTGCTGCTCTAGGGTAGGTGCTGCAGAATCATGGAACCATCAAGGCTGGAATAGACCCACCAGGTCATCCACTGGAGCCCTAAACCCCTAAGCCACATCACCCAGAGCCAGATGTCAACACACCCAAGGATGGTGATTCCACCCCTCCCCAGGCAACCCATTCCAGTGACCCCCCTGTTAACAGTGACAGCCACTTTCAACAGTGAAAATTTTCTGTCTAGTATTTGATTTGAATCTCTCTGTCTCAGGTAAAGAACATTTCCTCTTGTCCTCTCACTGCAGGCACAGCAGAAGGGAGCAGCCCCTCCTCACTACAACTCCCTGAAAGGTGCCTGTGCTCAGGTGGGGCTGGGCTCTGTCTCCAGCAGCACTGACACAACCAGAGCACACAGCCTCAAGCTGCACCAAGGGAAATACAGGTTGGATATTAGGAAAAAGTTTTTTACAGAAAGGTTGATAAAGTTCTGGAATGGCTGCCCAGGGAGGTGGTGGAGTCACCATCCCTGGGGGTGTTTAACAAAGCCTGGATGTGGCTCTGGGTGCCAGGGTTGAGTTGAGGTGTTGGGGCTGGGTTGGACTCGATGATCTTGAAGGTCTCTTCCAACCCAGTGATTCTGTGAATTCTGTGAACTTTTCAGGCAGTTGTGGAAAACAGAGAGGTCCCCCCTGGGCCTCCTCAAGACTAAACAAGCCCAGCTCCCTTGGCTGTTCCTCATCAGAATTGTTTTCTGCACCCTTCAGGAGCCTCCTTTCCTTCTCTGGACATGCCCAAGCACCTCAATGTCCTTTTTTAAGGGAATGGCCCAGAATGGGATGCAGCATTTGAGGTGTGGCCTCCCCAGTGCCCAGTGCAGGGGGATGGTCCCTGGCTGCTCCTGCATTATGGCTGATACAGACCAAGATAAGGTCACAAGCCCTATGTAAATGGATTTTTTCTCCCTACTCTCAAAATTTAATGGAATATCAGTGGGAAATACTTGTGAAGCCCAAAGGTGTCTGCTCACCAGATGCATCTGGCCCAAATTGCCTTCACTCCTGTGCTTGCCATTAACAAGTAGTGAAGCCTTCTGGAGGCCTGGAGGCTCTGTGCAGAAATCAGAATGCATAGAGCTGGCTTGGCTGGCTTAACTGGAGCCCACAAGCTTGGAAATCTTTGTAAACTCCACCCTGTTTCCCAGATGCACCACATTCTCTCACTTTGCATTTTCAAAATCCCAAAAAAAAGGTCTTTATTAGCCAGCTGGTAACAGTAGTGATTCTGGTATTTGCTGTCCTCTCTTCAAACCTGTCTCTGAGACCAAGTTTTGTGATGCTGTTTTCTGTGAAGGGAAGGAAAAGGAAAAGGAAAAGAAGCAACTCTACAGAAGGCAAAATCAAACCTTTAAAATTAGTGTCAATGCTTCCAGGGTCAATGCATTGATGTCAGCAGTGGAACCAGCACACTGAGGGGGGCTATAAATACAGCCCTGGCTGTGTAGCAGTGTGAGTGAAGTGTTTTTGGTCAAAGTCTTGTTCTCAGCTCCAGAATCTGCCCTTTGCCTCAATACCTGCACCCTTCTCCTCCCCAGCCCCAACACCTGGTACCAGGAGTGCCCAGGGTAATCAGTCCCACCTGCTGTGCCAAAATGTAACAAGCAGAGCACTTAACATCTGAACCACAGTTTACCTGTCCCTAAAATGAGGATTGTGGTAACAGTTACCTCAGCAGGGCAATGGGATTAATTAATGTTTATAAAGACTTTGAGGTCTTCAGATGGAAATTGCTATAGTGTGTAAGTGCAGAGTAATTATGATTAGCATTACTTTCAGTTGCATGTATAGACTGTAATTAGCTGTGGATTGTATTGCATTGACTGTGAATAATTTGAAAGCTCTCTTCAGGAAGGTGTCACTTTAAATGTTTTTATATGTTGCATTTAATAATACCATCATTTAGCTTCTTTTTCCCATCCTTACCCTCTGATAGTCCTACATCCTGCAGCGTTGGTTATTGGAGCCCTGAATGTAAAGTACTCAGTTTCTTATCCTGCTTTCCTTCATTTGAGGAGAGGAGAAAATATGATAGAATAGAATTCTGTGCTGTTTAAGGAATTTATTTAACACTGCAGGATGCCCTGGCAGGTCCTTCCTGTGCAAACTGCTGGGGAGAGCCCTGGGCTCACCCCCTGGTACCTGGGGTACAAACTGCTGCACAGAGATGCTGTGCATGTGATAGAGTGCATCCCCAGCTCTTGTGACAGCTGTGCTGAGCACCCCCTGCACATTCACCTCATGGCTCCACTCCTCATTGAGCACAGAAGATCCTCATTTTCTCCTCTTCTCTGCAGGTCTGCAGCACAAAGGAGGAAGGAACAATACCTAGAGACTCCTTCTCTGGGCTTGTGTCCTTTCAAGCACTTCCCAGGTGTCTCTCTGAGCCCTGATTTTGCAAGCCCATGTGTTGGAATTCAGGACATCCCTCTGGCTGTCCTGGACTGCCAAGACCCCTGCCAGGGGGCTCAGAGACCCTGGCACAGAGCCCAAAATGCCTGTGGTTTGGATTATGACCCATGGAGCAAATTACCAACTTTAAATGAAGATCAGCAAGCCACAACAGTTTAAGTAGAATGATAGGGAATTTATCATGGGGTGAAAAAATAGATTTTGGGGTTTTTAGAATGGGGGTTTGGGAGGCAAGATGGAGGAACTGGGTGTGTCCAGCCTTTCTCCTTCTTCTTGGCCTCCATCTTCTGCTGTGATGGTGGCACTTTTAGATTGATTTAGAGTAGAAGCTCGCTGTCTAACATGGGTGATAGGTATTGGAAAGTAATTGTAGATATTGTACAGGTAGTTTTTAGTATAAAGACATAACACTGCCCTGGGGGCAGGCAGAGTGCCTGGAACTGTTCTGCTGGATGGACAGGCCAGGAGAAAAAAATGTTATAGATAAGATACAATAAACAACCTTGAGACTGAGAACTGAAGAGCTCTGACTCTTCATGAGCATTGGGAAATGCTGGGAAAAGAGACTGTTTGAAATATCTCAGGGTCACTGTGAGCAGCTAGAGAACCTGAGACCCATGTGTCAGGTGTGGCAGCCACTCACCTGTGCTAGACACAGCCTCAAGCTGATCCAAATCTCAAGCCCAAGAGCAAAACCAACGTGGAATGAAGAGAGAAAAACAGGAAGGATGGGACTCAATGGGCTAAAGCTGTAATTGGACAATGAACTCCAATATGCAAATGGAGCAGAACTGATCAAAATGAGAGACCCTGTGAGCCATCGTGCATTTGTGACCATTTTGGGCTCACCTGGGGTGCAGCCCTGGCTGGGCTCTTGTGCTGCCCAAGGTGGATCCATTGAGGCCTCCTACTAAATCCCTTTATTTATTCTTGAGCTCTGTCCAGCCTCTGTTCTAGGTCAGCCTTCACAAGGCATCACCAGGCTGCTCCCAGCCCTGTCCAGCCTGGCCTGGGGCACTGCCAGGGATGCAGGGGCAGCCCCAGCTGCTCTGGGCACCCTGTGCCAGGGCCTGCCCACCCTCCCAGGGAGGATGGTGGAACTCTGTTGTTAACAGCACACCTTGGGTGGTGCTCTGTGATGACTTCAATGTCTGTGTGTGAAGGGAATGCCCCAGGGCACGATCCAGGCTCTTCCTGCTGGTGCCAAGCAATGGCACCAGAGCCACGGGCAGGGCCTGAGCCCAGAGCTGCCCCTGCCCAGGAGGCACAACTTCTGCCCTGGGCAGTGCCCAGCCCTGAGCAGGCTGCCCAGGGAGGGGCTGGAGTCTCCCTCAGCGGGGATCCTGCAGAGCCCTGTGCACACAATGCTGTGCCCTGTGCTCTGGGATGGCCCTGCCTGAGCAGGGAGGTGCCACCAGGGACCCTCTGTGGTCCCTTCCAGCCTTACACATTCTGTAATTCTGTGGTTTTGGGGTGATGCTGAAGACCACTTGAATCTGTTGTGAGGGAATTGCCCTTGTTTTCCAATGCTTGAGCTAAATTTACCATTGGCAATGCTATCCATCACTTCAAAGTACCTTGGAAAAACTCATACTGCCTGCAGTCATGTCTGGAACTCATCATCTTCTAAATGTGTTTGTCTGTCTGAGGAAGGGAGGCACAGCACTGCTGTCCTGTGGTTACCAGTG
The DNA here is from genome assembly GCF_051311805.1 of Agelaius phoeniceus. Taxonomy (NCBI): domain Eukaryota; kingdom Metazoa; phylum Chordata; class Aves; order Passeriformes; family Icteridae; genus Agelaius; species Agelaius phoeniceus. The sequence continues at coordinate 8,888,843 of NC_135284.1, forward strand.
AGGAGCAGAGGACTCTGTGGAAGAGCAGTTTAGACAAAGCAGGGCTAAGAGAAGGCAGCTTTAAAAGGGGAAGGAAGTAGTTTGTCCTTGTTATCTGCAGGAGATATAACAAGGATGTTTAGGCTTTATACTGCAGCCAAGGAAATGCAGATTGCTGCTGTGAGGAATAAATGGTGAGGCCTGGAACAGGCAGCTTTGGGAAGCCCTGCAGCTGAGGCAGTGTATTGTTGCAGTAAGGTAGAAAAATCATAAAGAAAGGCTTCATAAAATCAATCCTGCTCTCCTGGAATCAGTGGCTGGCCTTGTCAGGCTGGCCCTTTGCAAGTTCCCATGTGAAAGCAATCCTGGTGTGAGCACTTCATTAACATAACAATCTATTCCTGGGTGAAAGACAACTTGCACGTGTATAAACTGTTTTTACACCATTAGATAGAAAATGAAAACCATCTCTCACAAACAACTTTCCCTGCACGTACACCCTGAGAGTTTGAGTGACCAATCAATACAGAATAACAATTCATTACTGACCAATAATTAATTAACAAGAAAGCTCCTGACCAATTGAAGTCCCACAGAAGGTCTGTAGAACTGTATAAAAAGGAGTTATGTGAATAAAGAATGAGCTTTTTCCACCAAGAAGAAAATGGAGTCTGTGTGATTTATTCCCATGGTGTCTTGGAAACATTACAGTGGGATACAGTCAAATAACAAGGGCCATTGATGGGATGATGATATGATGTTTTGAAAACCCTTCCCAGCCTGTAAGACAGGACTGACTGGATCACTCATGCTTGGAGTCCCAGGTCAGCTTCTCCTTCCAGGACTGGTCTCTTTCTCATGCTGAAAAATGCATTTTACACATCAATTCTGGGTAGAGATTTACCCCGGAGTGATTCATACAGGCTAAATTCAGGCATCTAAATTGAAAGGAGCATGGAGCATGCTGGTTAGGGCCAGGTAGCTCAGAAGGATTGTTTGAAGGATTGTTCTTCAAGCGATCCTTCAATTATTTGAATTATTTCTTTTTTTTTTTTTAATGTTTTGAATAGAAACTTTGGGCTTGGGACTCTCCATCTGGTTTTGCTGCCATCAGTGTGAGCTACCACTGAGCACAGCAGTGAGCTCCCCAACAGCAAAATCAGCTGAGGTCAAGCTGGGGGCTGTTTCTTCTTCCACTGTAACAACAATCTGGGCACCCCAAATCTTTTAACTGCCAATAAAAGAGAGAATCCACAACGAAAAGCATTTTGTTTTCTTTTTTTTTTCTTACAGGCTTTTACTGGAATGATGAATAATCGTTACAAAGTGATAACAGAAACCCAAATCTTGTTGATTTATTTGAAGTGACTACAGGACATTGAGACTTCCTGAAGGTCTGTTCATACCAATAAGCTCTGAGTTTCTCTTCCTCTGCAGGAGAGTGTGCAGTGATGACCTTGCAGGAAAGGTTTGGGTATCTCTCTAACAAGGTGGGTGTGTGTCCAGAGAGGAGCCTTGCCTGGAACTACTTAGCATGCCCAAGTGTAGGAGCTGAAAGAAATCAGGAGTTGTTTACTGTATCTGTAAATGTGGATCAATGGCTTGTTAATCCATGCCAGCCTCACTAAAATTAACAGTGTCTGAAAGAATAAATGACTTTATGGTGATGGATAATCCAGCTAGAGTAAGACATTATTAGAGAAGATGTAAAACCTGGGACTGCAGGGGAAGTAGCTCATTTGAAAGGGGAAGGCTGTTGTCAGCAAATGCTTTTGCAGGCAGTTGTGCAAGTTGAATTTCTTTGCAGAGAAAGGGCAGGAGCATCAGCTGACCTCACCTGGCATAGCTGTGTGACTTCAGGAGATGCAGATTTCCATCTGCTGAATATCCAGGTATTGTATTTGTGGGGATGCCCCAATGAAGGAAGGAATGATGAATCTGACTCCATGTTCTCAGAAGGCTAATTTATTACTTTATTATACTATATTATGTTAAAGAATATTAAGCTATACTAAAGAATACAGAAAGGATACTTACTGAATGCTAAAAAAGATAGTAATGAAAACTGGTGACTCTGGAAAGAGTCCTGACACAGCCTGGCCCTGATTGGCCAAAGAGTGAAAACAACTCCCAGCAGAATGCAATGGAACAATCACCTGTGGGTAAACAATCTCCAAACACATTCCACATGAGCACAACACAGGAGAAGCAAATGAGAGAAGAATTGTTTTCATTTTCTCTGAGGCTTCTCAGCTTCCCAGGAGAAAAATCCTGGGCAAAGGGATTTATCAGAAAATGTCAATGTTACAATCCAGGTCTGAGCCAAAGATGGAGATGAAGTCCATGAAGAGACTTGTGGTGATTCCAGTGGATTGAGATTTGCAGTCCATAACCTCCCACAGCTCAGCCTCCTGCCCCTAGTGTTCCTGAGGTATGAATATTGCTGTCCTGTGCACTGGAGACTGCAGGGACCCTCCTGGAACAGCTCCTCTCCCTGGAGGTGCTTTATTCATGTGTTCTGTGCTGCCTGATGTCCACCATGGCCTGTGTGTATTGAAGGCAGGAGATCAAAGGAATGAAAGTGCTCCCTTCTCTGTCATTTCAAGGATATGAGCAATTAAAATATTAATTAATCATTTAATTGTCTGTATCCCAATACTGTGTTGATATTGAGGTAAATCAGGGCCAAAAGAATTAGACTAAAAGGTGGGGATATTAAGGAAGCTCTTCCTCAGATCTGTCTAATAGAATTCTTTATTGGGTCATCCCATGGAGATTTTAATCCTCCCCACTGTCTTGGTTTGGAAAGCCAGGTGTCTGCTAGGGAAGGAAGGAGCCTCCCCTGAAATGGAGAATGTAAAACCCCTCCCTCTAAATTGTTATGAATTTTAAATTAAGGGGCTCTCAGGCAAAAAACACAGGAGCAGGAAATAACAGTTCTTTAGTAGGGAAGAAAATAAAAAGATAAAATAAACAATGCAGTGAACCAAACCAACACTGACAGAGTCAGAACCCAGCCTGACACCCTGTGGGTCAGGCTGTTGGCAGCAGAACCATTGGAATTGTGGCTCAGCCCTCCTGCAGTGTCAGGGCTGGTTCTGCTGGAGCAGGGATCCTGGAGAAAGGTGCAGTCTCTTCCTCTGAAGATCCAGGGGAAGGAGAGGCAGCTGCTGTTCCTCTGGGCAATCCAGTGCAGAAGCTGTGCTGGTGTTCCAGAATCTCCAGATTATATCCAGGTAGGAATGCTTGGCTCCTCCCTCTGGGCTCACATCTGCCAATGGGATGCTGTAGTTCTTATCAGCCATGCAGGGACATTCAATAGCTGTTATCAGCAGATGTACCCCTGAGGGAGGAGTGGGTGTGGAAGAGATAAGGGAAACTGCCCACAGAACAGAAGCCAACTGCCCTACAGATGGCAAATAGAATACACCTTGCCTTGCAATCTGAAACACCTACATAAACTTCATTGTGCAAGAATGGCCACACCAGAGCAGATATTCTCCTCTCCAAAAACATGACCTGGTTTAGGGTGTGACACATGAGTATATTTGGACTTGCTTTTTCCCTGTGGAGTTTCAGGATTCTGGATTGGGCTGTGGTTGTGAAAAGAGTGCAGTGCCATTCCTGGCCAGTCCCAGCTCTCTGCTGTACAGCAGGAGACAAGTCCTTGTGTTGTATTTGGTAAAAAGAGGCTGGGAACCTCTCTGAGTTCCTGGCATAAGTTATGAGAGAAGAAAAATATGTGCAAGGGCTTTTTTTTTGAAGCTGCACTCCCAAGAAGACTAAATGAGAGTTATTCTTCAGGGCCTCAGTATTCAGATCACAGCTCCTTGCAGACAGGTCTGTTGTTGCTGTAATTAGGCTTAGTTTACCAAACCTTTCACTAGCATTTTACAAACTGCCTGGTGATTTTTTAAGTGCCTAGTTACCCTTAAGACAAAACCATTAGATACTGTGATGCTAGAGGCTTGAGCAATTGTAACTTACAAATCTTAGGTAAGAGTACTTGGGCTCAGTCAGACCCCAATTGTGGTTTATGATTAGCAGTGACAACCTGTGGCTGTTCTCTCCACTCCCAAACACTGCTGCAACCTCTTCACCAAAAGCCACTGGAACAGTGGATCTCTCCCTTTAATTAGCAGTGTATTAATAAATCCATTTGTTCTCTAATCCCCACACACATAGTGCAGTGATTCATTAGCACAGGAAGAGACAATTTAGATTTTCTCAGATAATAGCAGCTGTCACTAATCAAATTAAAGGAGGAAATGCAAATCTGAATTTGAACAAACTGGTCTGGCAGGGAGGAAGGTGACAGGCTGGTGTGAAGGGCCTTCTGCACAGCTGAAAGGGGCAGAGGAAATTCCAGGGGCATCAGCAGCTCCACACCAAAGGAATTGTCCCAGTGCAGGGACAGACTGTCCCCATGCTAGAGCTGAGTGCTCCTGCTGATGTGGACACCTTTGGTGGGGCTTTGAAAGGTGCAAAACCAGCTTCTGCACACAGAGCTTGGTGCAAAACCTCCTCTCAATTAGGGTTTGAACCAAGAATACATTCTTCAGAAATGATCAGGCTTCTCTTGCCAAAGCCTATGCTCATATCCTCAGTGGGGTGGGGGGGGGCTACACTACCTGGACAAACAGAAAAAAAAGGTTAAAATAGAGTTGTACATAGCTTTTCTGAATGAAAAATGCAATGGTTTTTTGGGTCTTTTTTGTTTGGGTATTTTTTTGTGGTGGTGGTGTTTTTTGTGGAGTTTTTGAATATGTTGGTGGCTCGTGCTACACAGCATGAGCTGTTGTGACCTCAGTCCTCGTCAGAGAACCATCCAGGCTGTACCAGCAGTGGCTCCAGCTCAGGGCTCCTCCCTGACAGGCATCAGGAGCAAGGACCTGAGACTGGGAGTGTGGAAACCCCTGACAGACAGACAAGGAGCAAACACCTCAGGAACCCACATGGAAAGGAAATTTTCAGATCTCTTCCCCCATTTTGACAGCCATTGACTTTGGTCAGCCATGATGGGCCTGTGCATTTCCAACACCTTTTAAAAGCTTTTTGCTTTTCCTTCAGGAGCATCCCATGTCAATGAGTGCTGTAGGCTAATCACAGTATAAAAATATTTACTTTTGTGGCTTTGAATTTTTATCCTTTCAACTCCCTTGATAGCTCCTCACTGATGTGCTGTGGCAAGAACCAAAGGGCTCACAGTCCCTTTCCCAAATTTATATTTATTGGTGGTGTGATCCATTCCTGTTTGTCCCCATTGTAAAGCAGAGGTTTTTTTATGAAGAGGTATTTTGTATGAAGAGGTATTTTGTTAGTTGGTTTAACTCCATGTGGAGGATGGGACACTCGGGGCCACAGCCACCCATGGCCAGTGGCTTCATGTGCAGGGCTCTGACCCTGGGGTGGGCACTGGCAAGGAGGTTTCATGTGTCTCCTGGTTCCAATTTTGATAAATTAATGAAGGCTCTCCTGCTTTGGTACAGTTATAAGCAAATGAAGTGTTTGGGAGAGCAGGAGAAGCACAAGGTGCCCGTCTCCAGGCCTTGCTGCCACTCATGCTCTGTGGTTTGGGTCATTCCACATTTGTGCCTTGTGCTTTACCCTGAAGCAGAGAAATTTTGAAGGTTTGCCTGATGTCCACCGTGGCCTGTGTGTATGGAAGGCAGGAGAGCAAAGGGATGAAAGTGCTCCCTTCTCTGTCACTTCAATGATATCAGCAATTAAAATATGAATTAATCTAAGCAAGATGAAAATGCAGATTTTTAATAGAGCTGCTGGAGCCACCTTGAACTTGTGCCTTAGTGCTGTTTAGCCTGGATGATTAAGGACACAGTCTATTAAAAACTTGTCATTCTAATGTGAAATCATAGAAATATAGAATTGTTTTGTTTGGAAAAGACCCATAAGATCATTGAGTCTAACTGTTAACTCAGCATTGCCAAGTCCACCAGTGAACCACGTCCCTCAGGGCCACATCTAGAGATCTTTTAAATCCCTCCAGGGATGGTGACTCCACCACTGTTGGGGAAGATGAAACAGGAAAGCCTTATAAATATGATTGCCTGGCAAAAGATTTTGAGAATACGGAAACTATAAGGGAGATTGAAATGAAAGCAAGCTTTGAGATCCCTCAGTTACTGAACAACAGGAAAACAATGGTGTGGCCAGCTGAAGGTGATCCCCTTTTGATGGAACAACACCCTCTGCTTGCAGACAGGCCCAAGGATCAGAGCAGACCCTACAGCTTGGCAGAAGGGGCCCAAAGAGGAGTTTTTAGGGTTTAAAATGTAACACAGTGTGGTAATGTAATGATTCTTATAGGCTGCATGTAAATGCTATAGGATTTGTATCTTGTATTAGATTGGTGAGAATGAGAATATTCAACACAGAAGATTTATTGTATTGTAATGGGAACCTTACTCTCTCATCCTCTTTACCACGCTCTTGCCTCCTCTCTCTTTACCACTGTGCAAACCCAGGCCACCAGGAATATTTCTCTGTCTGCTCTGGGGTGCCCTGACCCCCAGGGCAGCACTGACTTTGACCCTCATTCATGGAGAAAGTTTCCTAAACTCCAGAATAGACTGGAATCCACTAAAGTGTGAAATAGATTGTAGAGAGTAGTGTAGGTGTGTCACTTGGTGAGAAATTGAGGTTTTGGGATTTTTTAGTGTGTTGTGGATGGCAGCAAGATGGAGGCACAGGGTGCTGGGGGTGTTTGAGAGAGAGCTCTGGGCCAGGAGCAGGGCAGCCAAGCATGGGGAGGGCCCAGAGAGCTGTGGCTCAGGGACAGCAGCCTCAGCAGAGGCACACAGAGAAGGTTCCTGGATGTTATAGATAAGTATATAATGCAATAGGGGCTCTCACAATTAAGAGATAGATGTTATATAGATGTACAGTGATGTTATTGTAATATGTCACCCCACAGTTCTCTTTCCCTCCCCCTGTGACAGCCTCAGCAGTCAGGACATTCAGAGAGGGCAGCTTGTCACCAGGAGGGCTGGGGGAACAGCACCTGAGCTCCAGTCAGGGTGTGAAAAGTGATCTCCACCAGTGCATGGCAGAGAAGGAGTTAACTGACAAAACTTTGAGAGGGCTAAGGGAATAAAAAGCAGAGCATCCCTTTTACAGATGAGCACATGGCTGATAGTCATGGGGGCTCCCAGTGCTGTAATTTTTCCTTTTTCAGTCCCTTGTTGTAATTTTTGTTAAGGTTTAATAAACTTTTGAAATTTTAAAAGTGAGCAATGGTTCTTACACTCAATATCCTGGCTGCCTGCTCTCCAGCAAGCTGCTGTGTAGGGGGATACAGTGTGAAGGTGGTACAGAATGTAATCTTATCCCCCAAAGAGTTGCAGCTGGACCAATTACTAAAGATTAGGAGCAGGCCTGATCTTAACAGGCCACACCTGTAGCCAATAAGAACAATGGTATAAAAGAGTGGCTTGGTGGGATTTGGAGTCAGATGATAACTGCAAGGACTAGGAACAGTCAGTGCTTAGAGGAGCTGCCTGTGAGAAACATTGAGGAGCTGTGAAACTCTGGTGATATGGAATCCTTGCACTATAATGATAATAGAACTCCTGGTATATAAGACAACACTGCTGAGCACTGCTTTGAGAGAAAGCTTTAAGGAAAGGGATCTGTTCCACAGGAATACAGTGGGAACCCTCATCTTACCTGCAGTCCTGAGTATTGTGAAAAGAAAAGCTGTTAGTTCTGTTTGCTGTGCACAGCAAACCTCCTTGGGGTGTCCTAGCAGAGAAGGTCTGGGCAGATGGAGCACAGGGATGTGCCTGCCTTGGCTGCTGTCACTGCAGTGTTGCTCAGTGGGTTTACAGTACCATTTTTAAGACATTTTCATTGTATGCAGAAGATTTAATTCAGTACTGGTCATTTCACATTGTATACTGCATTCAAAACATAAAGAGCTTATAAAGGCAGTCAGTGTTTACTGTACATGGTTGTCAGCTTTGCCAGGCACTAAATCCCAAATCTCTTTTCTATTTCTTAGCCTGAGAACCTCAGACATTATTAACTGTTTAAAACATGTTCTAAAACATCTGTGCTGTGAAGCGCTCCTCCTTTCTGGTCAGCAAACCCAGCAGTGGGAGAACTCAGGCCTGGGGGACAGGACCTCCTCTCCCCTGCAGGACAGCAGAATTGGTGAGTGGAACTCAGCACTGGACTGTGAAAAACAGAATATTCTTCAAATTGAGGTAGAATTTAGTCTTTTTATCCCCTCATAAAACCATGATGGGTAGAGGGCTCCTGACCACTGCTGCTTGGGTATTCTTCTGTGAGTGGAACCATTTCCAAGTGGTTGTTGGGAATTCCTGGTTCTGGAATGCCAAAATGAACTTTTTTCAGAAGGAAACAATTTTCACAGCAGCTGTGGAGGTTTGATATTTTCCACCAATCCTAATAAGAAAACTTATTGGAAACAATAATCCACTGGGAAAATTAATGCTGATTATGTCAATAAGCTGCATGTAAAAATGTTTAATCACTTTCCCTCCCCTCCATTACTGATTTTTTTAACTGTAACTGTCAGTAAAGATCTAATGCAGTTTCCACTGACATGTGAAAGCTTTTTAACTGTAGCTGGTGCTGAATTAGTTCCTAAATAAACCTCTAGATCACTTGAAAGGACTGTGCTAAGTATATTATAATGGAACTCATAATAAACACATTTCCCTGAACTAATATTAGAGGATCAAATGCATCAGGTTCCTGTGTTAGCCACTGAGCCAGGAGAGGAAAATGGAATTGAAACATCTCTTCTGTCATTTCTACATGGAAGTCAGAGACATGCTTTCTCATTATAGGTACTTTAGGGTTATGTTTAAATACAACACCTTCTATTGGCTCGCCCTTGAACTCTGTCCCCTTCATCCAATTAAACAGAACTCTGTGAAAGAGAAATGCAGCTCCAAGCTTGCCCTGCAAACTGTTCAGACTCAGTTCTAATCCTGCCATCAGGAGGGGTTTGAAAAGTTTAAATCGATTGTCTGTGGAAAATCAATTATGGAGCAGACAAGTTTGCCTTTGTGGCAAGTGGAACTGATTTGGCTGTGGAATGCTTTCTCTTCAGAAAAGTTCTATTTGAGGTCTGTGGCAGCAAATATTGGGAGAGAAACCAAACAACTTTGTACTTCTGGATCAGCAAAGGATCAGGCAGAGCTGCTTAGACCCCAGTGACTCCTTGCTGCAGCTGCTGACAGCAGCTCCCTTCTGTCATGCTTTGTGTGCTGATGTGCTCCAAGCCCTCTGCTAAACTCACTGCTCCCCCTTCACTCTGTTATTCAGTGAAAACTTGGATTTGGTTGACAGTGCAAGTTACTGCAGCACATACAATAACCCAGCAGAACCCCAGCTGGCAGTGATTTCACTGGAGCCCTTATTTAATAATGTAAAAATTTTGTTGACCCATTTTAAATGGTCTCTGACACCACAGGATGTCAGCCATCATTGATGGGAGAACCTCATTAACCTCAGTAAGTGCAGAGTTAGACCTTAAATCTGGGTAAGACTTTACACATCTGAGGATGTGAGCACTGGACCTGCTTATTACAGAATATTGCACAATGCTGATGCTGTCAGAGGTCTCCACACAGCTTGATTCCCACTTTATCTCTACTAGGAGAAAACAAATTCAGTGTTCAGTGCAGGAAATGGTAGTGATACAAGGGAAGAGGAATAAGGAGACATTTCCAGCTATGGAACTATTCTGGATACACCTTTGCAGGTATTAAGAAAGCAGTGTCATCATGAGAGTGATGAGACATGACCAGGGGACCAGAGAGGTTTTGGGATCTCTACAGTGGAGATATTGAAACCCCATCATGTCCTTGCCAATCTAATCCAGCTGAGACAGCTTTGAGCTGGAGCTGAGCCTAAAGGCTCCCAAGGTCCCTTCCTGTCAGAACCCAGGACATTGCTGTGGCTGCCCTGGGTGATTCCAGACCCTGGCAGGGGCTCAGAGACCTTGGCACAGAGTCACAAACACCTGTGCCTTTGATTTTAGCCCATAGAAACAATCACCAACTTTGTGTGAAGAGTTACAAGCCACAAGAGTTTGAGTAGAATGATAGTGAATTTGTCACAGGGTGAAAAAGTAGAATTTTGGGGATTTAGAATGGGGGTTCAAGAGGCAAGATGGAGGAATCTGGGCATGTCCTGTCCTTCTCCTTCTTCTTAGCCTGCATCTTCTGCTGGGATGGTGACACTTCTGGATTGGTTTAGAGTAGAGCCAGACTGTCTAACATAGGTGATGGGTATTGGAAAATTATTGTAAATAAAGTACACACAGTTATTAGTATAAAAAGCCAACAGCACCCCAAGGGCAGGGACTGTGCCACAACCCGACCTGCTGGACAGATCTCAGCAGGGCAGAGAAAGAATGGAACAGATAAGAGAAAATAAACAACCTTGGAAAGCAGAGCTGAGGAATCTCAACTTCTTCTGTCGTGAGGCTGGGAAAAAAGTGGCTTGGGAGCCATTTCAGCAACTCAGAACCTGAGACCTTCCCACCTGAATTATTCACTGGTTTTGTTTCTATCCCATAAACAATTGGCAGTGAGAGAATGTATGACAAATAACTATCATCATAAGCATTTTCTGCTTGGTGGTGTACATTTCACACTCTCTAGAGTTTGAAGATCATTCAGAACAAATAAGAATCCTCAGTGGAACAAGTCAGTGCCAACTGTAAGTGATTTGGTTTCCTGTGCATCAGGTATCACCAAGGGAGCAGGGGCAATGCAGTGCTTCAAATCACAAAATCTCAGGTTTGAACTGTGTATATTTTTCTGTGCAAACCAAGCACTGACTCAGTGTCTGACAATGCTTGAGTGTCCTGGCATGACAAATAAAAGATGGAAATGTGAATTGCTCTGGAAGAACACCTTTGCTCTAAGCATGTACCAGTCACCTCATCAGCTCCACTGAGCTGTGCCCAGTCTTAGAGAGGAGATGAACCATGTAAACCCAACATCAGAAAGCAGTTTCTGGCTTCTTCTTCCACTAGTCTGTCTTCCTTCCTGCCTTCCTTCCTGCCTCACTCCCTCTGTTATTTCTTTTTTTTTCCCCCTTCTTTTGGGGATATTTTTCAGAGCTGTGTGATTGATACTTGATAGGACACAATTGAGCAATAAAGCAAAAATTATTACAGAGTCATTTTAGTGAAGTGACATTAAAGTAGTCATTTATTTGTTGTCATTTAATTGGCAGCTTGAATTAGGGGAATGTGTCAATGGATTTCTCCTGCTGGTTATGGGGAAGGTCATAACATCACATGGTGATGGGGAAAGGAAGCACTTTAGGTTTTCTCCATTGTCTTGCCAGAATGTTCCACTGAAGCTGTGAGCAGTCCTTGGCTCTACAAAAGAGGAGGAAAAGGGTCTATCTGTTGTTAAATCTGCCTTAGTAGCAGCATAGGTCTTCAGGAAGCCTTTTAATAAAAAATCTGTGTAGAAGGGAAGGGTGGTTATGGAGCTGAAGAACTTGGTGGTATTTCTTGTTCTCATTGCAGCCTGAATAGTGATGGAGAAAGTGGAAAGGCACAAGTGGATCAAGCTCCACTCTTGAATGGTCAAGCAGCTGCAGTAGCTAGATTTGCTTACAGAACCACCTGGCACAGGCAAACAAGAAGTCAGAGTGAAAAGCAGGGAACAGAGCTCATCAAGAAAGTAATGGGTCAGACATTGGGAGCAATGGAATGAGTGGGATCCATGGGGAATGTTGGAGTTTTAATTTCCCACATTGTCTTAGGTTGGAAGATATGGCAGGGGGTGTGTGTGTTCCGTCCCCATGTGTCAGAGCTGGGGCAGTTCTCTGCTGTTCTTGGGGCAGTTTTCTTGATCTCTCCCCCAGCCAATCCTCCCTGCAGGAGATCTCTGCTGTCCATGGCCACTGAGTGTCACTGCAGGGCTGATCCAATTCCAGCATCCCATGGGGAGATGCTGCATTGCCCAGGGCAGGAGCCAAGCATTCCTACCTGGATCCAATGTGAGCCTGGCACAGCCCAGCAGCCTTTGCCCAGGGCATTGCCAGAGGAGCAGCTTCTGCTGCCCTGCATGGCCAGAGGGAGCCCAGGCCCATCTGCAGCAGCCCTGGAGCTGCAGAGGAAAACTCCCCCCTTGTGCAGGATCCCTGCTCCAGCAGAGCCACAGCTGGCACTGCAGGAGGGCTGAGCCCCCATGGGATGGGGCTGTGCCACCCCCTGACACACAGGGGGACAGGGACTGCTCTGATTCTATCAATGGTTTGTTTTCTTTTTTGTACTATTGCATTGGTATTTTTTAATTTCCCTAGTAAAGAACTGTTATTCCTACTCTCATATCTTTGCCTGAGAGCTCCTTAATTTCAAAATTATAATATTTGGGAGGGAGGGGGTTTATATTTTCCCTTTCAAGGGAGGCTCCTGCCTTCCTTAGCAGACACCTGGCTTTTCAAACCAAGGCACACATCTTGCATTTTATTGCTGCATAAGGCAGCGTTGAGATGATTTTTAAACAATGCAGGTCTCACACTGGAACCTACCACAAGTGATTTGCTCTGAGGTTTTTCAGAGCAGCACCACAAAAATCCCAGAGAAGCCTCTCCCCCCTTGCCACCTGTACTTGTAGGGTTGTACAGCAAATGTTGTAATTACAAGTTGGTACAAGTTAAATTAATTGCCCACTAGTCTGTTTTTAATTAGAATCAGGCAAGCTTGGTAATCTTCTAACATGTCCAGGAAAGCTGGATGAGCGTGTAAGTGCACCCATGCATTTTATTGATTTGAGTTAAAAATTCAGCTCCTGAAATGAAACCTATAAAAACCAAAGCACGTTCTGGGATCTGAGAGACCCTTCCATACACAGAGTACCAATGTTTCTAAATTTCCTTTCTCTGGATGCAGAGTAAAACCAAGAATATTTAACAGTTAATAGTATCTCATTTTAGAGATTTTTTAAAAAAATCATAGTTAGAGACATTGTTTTATAATTGCATATTTCATACCAGGGATGTAACAGCCACCACCATGAAAGCATCTCTGAGACACAGAGGGTGAAATACATCCCTCCTCCAACTCAGAATGAAATCTATCCCACCAAATTTGAAGCCTGGCACAGAAATAAATGTCATCCAGTGGCTTTGGTGGCATTTGCAATCTATCTCACATTTTCTGTCACAGTTCCTGGAAAATACCAAGGTATCTCAGAAATCCTGGCAGGGGATATTGATTGGAAAACACTGGAGGAGGGCTGAGTTTAAATGCAAGCAGTGTGCATCAAAGGAGCTGCTGATGGTTGCAGCCCAGCATGGATGGGGCCCAGTGTGAGGAAGGGACTCCAGAGCTGAAACAGAGCCAGAGAATGACAGGGACATGTCGCAGACATCTTTCATGAAAAATCCTTTCTTAGGATTTTTCCTTGTGAGAAGCTGCAGTTTCAGCAACCAAAGTAACCAATGGTTATCTGCTGCTGTGGAATGCAACAGGTGGACCTGTGATTGGTCTCGTGTGGGTGTTTGGATTTCTTGACCACTCATGGCAGAGCTGGCTCTTGCTCTGTTTGAGACACAGATCTTTGTTATTCATTCTTGTCTATTCTTAGCTTAGCTAGCTGCTGAAGAAACCTTTTCCTTTCTATTGCTTTTTAGTATAGTCTAATGTAACATATATCATAAAATAATAAATCAAGCCTTCTGATCATGGAGTCAACATTCTCGTCTCTTCTTCATCCTGAAAACCCTTGTGACCACAGTCACAGGGACAGTGCAGGAGTGAGCCAGGATTAACCCACCCAGTCTGGGCTGGGTTCTGCCCTCCCTGCAGAGCAGGCTCTGGGGACATCAGGCCAGGCTGGGCTTGTCTCACATGAGGTGACAACCTCACAAGAGTCAGGTCACATTGAGCTGCACTGCCTGAGAGTCAAGCTTTGTGCTGTCATGCCCCAAAACACTTCGCTGAGACAAGAAAACACCTTAGTATGGATTTAGATGCCTATCTTTTAAGCACTTGAGATCAAAAATCAGGCTGCAAAAATAAGCACTTGAGATCAAAAATGTGATCTCTTGTATTTGCTCTGTGCTGTGATGAGCGAAGGCTCTCTCTGCGTCCCTGGAGGAGAAGCTGTGCTCTGTGTCTGAAACCCAGCTGGGCTAAGGTCAGAGCTGGCCAGGAGTACAGAGCCTGGGCTCTGCTGGGGTTCATCCTGACAGGGAGGGTGTCGAGAGCTTTTTGGATAATTGGTTAGCTGAGAAAGGACATTTCGATGTGATACCGATAGATAAAGATAGGGGAAACAAGCTGGGAACTGAGCAACCAGTGTCCAATCACTGACAAAGGTCACAGTGACCTTCTCTGAAACGGGAAGACAGGAGAGAAAATCACTTGCCAGAAAATGTAGATATCTTAGGTAGAGAAGTTAGAAAAATGCAAACATAGAAGCAAAATAATTGTTAGAAGATAGAAGTAGGTGTGGTTGATCTAAGTGTGCTTTAACCAATAATGAGCTCAGCTTTTGCAATATGTATAAGCTTCATTAACACCAATATAAAAATGTGTGAGCTTTCAATAAACTTTGAGATTTGCTATTCACGCATATGGTGTGTCGCATTTCTCCCGCCATTCACGACAGGAGGGGTAGTGTTGCACTAAGGTAGAAAAATTATAAAGAAAGGCCTTATAAAATCAGGCCTGCTCTGGCTGGCCTGTCATTTCTTCTAAGCCAAGCTGGCCCTTTGCAAGTTCCCATGTGAAAGCAATCCTGGTGTGAGCAGTTCACTAACATAATCTATTCCTGGGTGAAAGACAACTTGTACCTGTATAAACTGTTTTTATCCTGTTAGATAGAAAATGAAAACTATCTCTCACAAATAACTTTCCCTGCATGTACACATCAGGGGTTGGAGTGACCAATTAATACAGAATAACAACTTGTTACTGACCAATGAAGTAATTGGCAAGAAAATTACTAATCAATTGGAGTCCCGCAGGAGGTCTGTAAAACTCTGTAAAAAAGGAGTTATGTGAATAAAGAATGGGCTTTTTCTGCCATGAAGAAAATGGGGTCCCTGTGATTTATTCCCATAGGCAGGAAGGAGGAAGGCTGGACTGGCATGGACATCTCATTCCCTTGGCTCTTCTGAGACCAAACCACCCTCAGCCTGCAGGACTGGGGACATTTCCCGTGGCTTTGGGAGGTGACAGCACACAGGACAGTAGGAGAAAGCCATTCTTAGAGGCTAAAATCTGAGGGACACCTCTGTTTGACTTGGAGGGCCTCATTGCAGTGTGTAACCTGCTGACAGTCCTGACCACTGTGCCTCCTTGTTCTGGCACTGGCAGAGCACCACTATCATTTCCTAAACACACAGGGATGCCCTGCTGGCCATTACTGCTGCTCTCTTCTCTCCCAGCTCTTGGAACACTTACCATGATCTCTCCTGTGTCTCCTTTAGGTGCCAAAATTTTCAGCAGATTTCTTCTGTTTCTGTGGTGCATCTGCCTGGAGGTGCTGCAATGCTGTGATGGCCCTGACAAGGGGAGAGAATGATGTATCTGATTTGATGGATATCAGAAGGTTAATTAATATTTATATTATATTATATATATTATATATATTATATATATTATATATATTATATATATATTATATATTATATATTATTTATATTATATTATATTATATTATATTATATTATATTATATTTATTATATTATTTTATTCTCTACATCTAAAACTGAATCTGTTAAGCACTCAACTCTCACACTGTATTGAATCTTGTGACTGGCACCTGACAGTCCTGACACACATACATTTTTGGCCCTGATAGGCCAAGGAAATAAAACACTATGATTTTGGGCAAACAATTTTTATGTTGTATTCTATTTTTGCACAAACACGGGTACAGTAAATGATAAGATTTGTGTTTTCTTTTTTTGAGGTTCAAAGAATGTGAATCCCAGAAATATTCTTGGGAAGAATTGTGCCTTGCTTTTCTCTGTGAAGAGAAATGTGGAGCTACACAGAGGAAGTATTTTTTCCTTTCCAGGATCCTTGTGCTTTTTTGTAAGTGCATTTCCCACTCTGCTCTGCCATATTTCACCTGCCAGGCTGGATTTTTTCCTTTCTTTTTAATACTGTGAATGTGTCTTACTCCCATTAACCTCCTGGTTGGTAAAATAAGAACCACAGCACAGACATGTTTATATGAAGCTGACTGATTATCCAAGACTGGAATAACAAGTGTTTCTATGGGATGAGGCTGTGGGAAGAAGCATGAAGGACAGGCACTAATTGCCCTTTAAGGAACTCAGGCCTAATACTCTGCTGCTGTTAATTCCTCATTTTCCTGATCTCCAGAGTCAGGAGAGAGACTGCAGTAGAGCAGTTTGAGGAGGTCAGGGCTATATTGGCTTAAAAATGGCAAATGCTTTAATAAATGGATCTGTAGAGCTGGTGTCAAAGTGGCACAAAGGAGAGGCAGGCAGCAGGGACAAAGGGCTGTGCTTGGGCTGGGAGGCAGCCCCCTTTCATCTGCAAGCCAAAGCCCCTGGTGCTCAGGTACCTCTTCTTGCCTCATTAAATTGTCTGTGTGCTCAGGTGGAGAGAGATGCAAAGTGCAGCAGCAGCGTACAGCGCTTACACAACCTGAGTGATTTCTGCAGCAATCATTGGAGGAGTTAGCTAATGGCAGGGTATGGCAGCCTCCTGCTGAGTTTCCATTACCTTGTAATTTTCAGCTTGTTCACTGTTGCAAGAATGCCCCTGTCTTGTAATTCCTCCAGCATTCATGTCTCATCTTCTCCAGGCTTGAAGTACATAAGATGCTTTCTGCAGGGGGATTTATTGAGATAAGTTATTGAAGTCGAGCTCTGAGGCAAGCATCCAATATTGTGCTATTCATCTCTGAATTTATGTTCCTTCATTCTTTTTGAAGGTCTAATGCAATCACAAACAATTTGTTTTGTATATGTTTAAAAATTCATCATTTTCTTGTACAATGGAAAAAAACAGCACTTGTAGCTCATTAGTGGTGGGATTCACAAAACATCTGGCTTTTCCTTTTGATGTCATTTCTGTGTGACTAAAATTCTGCCTTCATTTGGAGTGGTTCAAATGAGGAGGCAAAATCACTCTGCCAGAAACTCATTGCATGTGCCCATGAGTCAACCTGGGTAATCTTACAGTTTCAGGCAATTATCTTTTTTTTTCCCCCTCTGGCATATTCTGCTCATCTTCCTGGGATGTGGGAGAAGCCCTTTCTGCTGACCCTCTCACAGGGAGGGTCTCTGTTCTTGGCTTTTTCTTCTGTTAGAGCCCCTGCAGCTCCCTGTGCTCAGTGCTGTACAAATGTTTCAGAGCACAGAGCCTGTACTGAGCTTCCAGCTTTCAGTAAGTCAGAGAAAGGTGGTAGGATTGTCCCTGCCCTACAGCTGTGGGTGTTAGGAGAGGTTTTTAAGGGCCAAGCACATAAAAGTACCACTGGGTAGAACTGAATTCAGCACTTCTGGAATAAACCAGACTCTGAGCAATCTGGCCAACCTCACTTGGGATATCTGTGGTCGAGCTGGGAATTAACCAAGCCCTCTTCTTCCCACTCCTTAACCACAAACCACTACTTATTTTTGAGTAGCTGACATTTGACTGTAAGCTGAATGTTCAGAATAAAGAATAAAGAGACCCCAGGAGCCTCAGCAGATGAAGAGTCAAGTGCTGATCACAAGGAAGACTAGTGGGGCAAAGCCTGGGCAAGGTCTTTAGGGCTTACTCCAAAGCACACCAGAGTCAGGAAAAGTCTCTTCGAAATGTCAGGTCAGGAACTTACTGCTGCTGTGTCAGATCTTAGAACTGTTGCTGCTGTGTGCTACTAACATAAGAGTGATTTTCTTCTAGGGCAACAAATCACACTGCCCAGGTTGATAGGGAGGAAAATGTGACCAGACAGCAAAATTTCCAAATTTACAGAAATGGTGAAATATCCTGGGTCTGCAAAATCTGCTTAAGGCAGGATGTATTTTCCTTTGCACAAGGTTAACAATATTGTTGAACTATTCATTTGCTCCTGACAAGAGAGGTGAGAAAGCAGCATAGAACTTCAGAGGAGGGTTTTCTGCCCAAGTGACTCAGCAGCAGCTGACAGCTCCTGATTCCACCTCCTGCCATGTCTGTCAGTCTGGGCAGATTTGTTCATTTGTAGAGCTTAATTCACTTCCAGCCTGGTGGAAATGTCAGAAATCCAATGGAGATCTGTACCTGCCTGGGATGGCTGTGCAGGGCTCAGGATGCAATGATCTCTTTTCATCAAGGTGTCTGTTTGCAGATAAATGCACAGAACAGTGTGAGGGCTCTCAGGTCTCTGGGAGGTGCTAACATTCCTCCTGGATCATCTTTATCCAGAGGATGTGTACGTGCCCTGCTGCCAAGGCACAGCCATGTGCTGCTGCTGGTGGATTATTGGGACACACAAGACAAAAGATGGACTTTGGACCTGGTCAAGCATGAGAGATTTGATAGACAAAATGCCTTGGCAAGAGCAAGCAGAACTCTGAGGATTAAATCAAGATTGCAAGAAGATTCAATCAGACTTACTGGAAAAGGAAAATTACACCAGACTTATGCAAGCAAGAAATGTTCAAAATGTGTAAGTTTGTTGATGTGATGATTAACCCAATCATTGTAGTAAAACATGACTAGTCTTCCTAGAATATGTATATAAGCAGTTGTACTTCACAATAAATTTGGATTCTTTGGCCATCTCACCGAGTCTCTCTCTCCATTGCCAATAGTGGATCCCCTCTGCCTCCAGTTATACCCATTTTCCTCATTACTCATGACCTCCTGTAGCTATCCTGGGTTGCAGTTTACATTCCTGAGGCAAAACCTCATTTCCAAGGTGCATCCACTAGTTACAGTACCCTGAAAACAGCTTTCACTGGCATGGTTGTCCTGGATAGCCAAGCAAATTGTATCTATTTGCCATCTGTATGGCAGTTGGCTTCTGTTCTGTGGGCAGTTTCCCTTATCTCTTCCACACCCACTCCTCCCTCTGGGGAGACACCTGCTGATAACAGCCATTGAATGTCCCTGCATGGCTGATAAGAACTACAGCATCCCATTGGGAGATGTGAGCCCAGAGGGAGGAGCCAAGCATTCCTACCTGGATAGAATCTGGAGATTCTGGAACACCAGCACAGCTTCTGCACTGGATTCCCCAGAGGAACAGCAGCTGCCTCTTCTTCCCCTGGATCTTCAGAGGCAGAGACTGCACCTTTCTCCAGGATCCCTGCTCCAGCAGAACCAGCCCTGGCACTGCAGGAGGGCTGAGCCACAATTCCAATGGCACTGCTGCCACCACCCTGACCCACAGGGTGTCAGGCTGGGTTCTGACTCTGGCAGTGTTGGTTTGGTTTACTGCATTGTTTATTTTATCTTTTTATTTTCTTCCCTACTAAAGAACTGTTATTTCCTGCTCCTGTGTTTTTTGCCTGAGAGCCCCTTAATTTAAAATTTATAACAATTCAGAGGGAGGGGGTTTACATTCTCCATTTCAGGGGAGGCTCCTGCCTTCCTTAGCAGACACCTGGCTTTCCAAACCAAGACAATGCTCCATCCCTTGCATCTCCCCCGTGGCAATCGTGTCAGACAGAAAAAAATGACTTTCACAGAGGAATCTGTCTTTCCAAAAGGGATTTACAAACAGTGAAAAGTCAAGCTGCCATGAAGCTGTGTGCAGGCTGCTGATGGGGGCTGTGTCACAAATGAGTGTTTTAGGTCACTGAAAGCATCACCAGCAAAGGTATTGGCAAAAGCAGGTTCAGTATAAAAGAGAAAGCATGGCAAAGTTCATAGGCAAGGTTCATTCTACTGCTTACTAGATGGTTAAACACACAGGAGAAAAGCAAACTAAAATCTGAAATCAATCTATCTAAAATCAGAATCAGCCCAAAAATTGTCTTTGTGCAGGTTGGGGGGGGTGGGGGGGTGGGGGCAGAGAGGGGTGGAGGGTGAGGATGGAGAAAGTGAGACTAAAAAGGTAAAAAGGAATATTAGAGACCCTCTGGTTGGGGCACAAGGTTCAGAGTGGACCCCCCTGCCAACCTGAGCCCTGGACTCAACCAACAGTGAGGTTTAACAACACTTAAACCTAACAACATTTAATCAATGGCTAAGGTTAAACAACAAGAGATTTGTGTAGAATTTACTGCAGCACAGCAGTAACTCACAGGCCTCATTTACTTACAAATCTAAAGTATTCAGGGATGAGGGGAGCAATATTCCTTGTGCATTTGCTGTGGCACATTCCCACCTGCACACACACAGACCTAAAGGGTCTGTACAGGGTACAAACCTGTAAAAGATCCCCCTGGAATCCAGTGAAGTGCTCACATCCAAAGCCTCTGGATCTCACCAAGGGCAAAGGCTTGAGCTCAGGGAGGGAGGATCAGCCCAGGATCCATCCCTGTCCTTCAGCAGGAATGAGAAACCTGAGATTGCTGGGCTGGGAGAGGCCCCAGCAGAGGGAGGTCCCTGGGGCAGCCCAGGAGGTTCCAGGGCTCTCACTGGGCTCTGCTGTTTGTGGGTGACAGGAGATGGGTTTGGTCAATGCCACTTTCCATCCTGGCTGCAGTTCAGGTCAGTCACAGCCTTAGAAATTCTGACAACAAAATTGATATTCCAGGGTTGTTACTCAGAAAGGAAAAATGAGTTTCAGGACTTGGTTAAAAAGCAGGAGCTCCTTGGACAGCAGCAGTTCCTGGAGCTGTCAGGGTTTCTGATAAGCTCAAGAGGAGCTGAGCCAAGGGCTGTTCATCAAGAATGAGGCCTAATGAGCATTTATGAGATGATAATGTGGCCTGGGGAGGGGGGATACACCAGCACAGGCTGGCACAGGAGTCAGGTGCCAGGACCTCAGAGCCATCCAGGTCTGTACAGTGTGGACACAATGAGATCTGGGCTGCTGGCTCCCATGGCCACTTTCCAATGTCTCTCTTGGAATATTCCCTCTGGTCAAGGGGCATCTCTCCCCAGCCTGTGTTTGGGCTGGCTGCCTCTCTGTGCTCTTTGCACTTACAAAGGATGACCCAGGGGCTGTGTCAGGAGCCAGAGCTGTGGAGAAGCCCAGGCTGGTTGTCCCAGCCTCCCCTGCCAAGCCTTGCCTCAGGAGATCAGTTCAGACACCCATGCCAGCAGGGCAGCTCAGAGCCCTGCAGCTCCTGCAACTGTTTTGGGGTGGCCAGGGCACTCTGCAGCTCCTGCAACAGTTTTAGGGTGGCTCTGCAGCTCCTGGAACAGTTTTGGGGTGGCCAGGGTGCTCTAAAGCTCCTGGAACAGCTTTGGGGTGGCTCTGCAGTTCCAGGAACAGTTTTGGGGCAGCCAGGGTGGCTCTGCAGCTCCTGGAAGTTTTAGGGTTGCTCTGCAGCTCCTGGAACAGTTTTGGGGTGGCTCTGCAGCTCCTGCAACAGTTTTAGGGTGGCTCTGCAGCTCCTGCAACAGTTTTGGGGTGGCCAGGGTGCTCTAAAGCTCCTGGAACAGCTTTGGGGTCACTCTGCAGCTCCTAGAAAAGTTTTGGGGTGGCTCTGCAGCTCCTGGAACAGTTTTGGGGTGACCAGGGTGGCTCTGCAGCTCCTGGAAGTTCTAGGGTGGCTCTGCAGCTCCTGCAACAGTTTTGGGGTTTTCTCCCAGTGTACTCACAGGGCTGAGGTGGCCCTGGGGAGGACATCAGGCTGAGACCTCCCACATTCAGTGCCAGGAGAAGGCTCCTTCCCCAGGGACAGATTTTGTGTAGGGTCATGTGTCTCAGTGCTGGGTTTTCAGGCTGTTTGTAAGAGAACCCCATCTGTCTCCTACACAGCTTCATCTCCCACCTGTGCTTCTGCTTGTCTGAGGATTTAGCTTAAAGGAACAGTATTTGCAAAGGGAAACAAGTTGCCTGACATGTTATTTAATCTGTGTCAACTGTTTAACATGAGGGGCTTAATTCATTTATTTATTCATCCATCCACTTATTTTTTACACCTTCCTGTAAACACATGGCTATAATCCCTGGGAGGTGCTGCAGTTTGAAGGGATGCCCTGGTAAAACATGACAGCTTTTGTCTTTCCTCAGAGCTCCCAGAGCTTCAGATGGAAGAAGATGGAGAATTAGAAAGTGATCTCATTATCCTCTATTGTGCATTAACAAAACCCTGGCACTAACACAGTGAATACATATGGACTTGAAAATAATTGCTTAGTGCAAGTCGGGTTTGGATTTTTCCTCTCACTTTATTATCTGGATGCTGAGGGGAATATTAGTGAATTGTAGCATGGGAAAGTAGGTCAACATCAAGCCTGGATGGAGGGGAAATGTGGTCAAAAAGTACAAGACTGACCCTCTTATAGTGGGCAATTGAAAGATACACTGAAATTACAGCCAGAATGATCCGACAGCTCTTCCTCTGCTTGTGCTTTTGAAGAGCTTGGCAGTGAAACTGTTGTGCAGGCATGTCCTCGAAATCAAGAAAGGAAAGGAGAAAGAACTCTGTATTGATTTAGACAGAAAAGTCAAATGTTTCTGTTGCTGCAACTGAGATAATAAATTCAAAAATATTTCAGGAACTTCTGGCTCTCACCATGACATGCCAAGGGGACGTGTCCTGGAGGAGAAGCTCCCCAGTGTGTCAGGGGGTGGTGGGACAGGATTGATGACTGTGCTGCTGAGCCATGCACAATGCTCAGCTTTGGGAGGGCTTTGCTCTAATGAAACCTTCAACCCTTCCCTGCCTTGCAGCCCCTGAATAGCAGCAGCCAGCACTGAGGAGAAGCTCAGCACAATGGAAGAAGGGTCAGACTGAAAAAGTGGAACTGGACTTAAAAAGTGCTGGAGATAAGGGGACAACAAGAATGTGAGAGAAAAAGTTGTGGGTTTTCTTTTCCTTTGGTAAGAGCTGATTGCAGCATTCCCTGTTGGGTGTCAGAATTCAGGACATCCCTCTGCCTGCCCTGGAGGGCTCAAACCCCTGCCAGGGGGTCCAGAAACCTTGGCACAGAGCCCAAGACCCCTGTGCCTTTGATCTTGACCCATGGAAAAAAATACCAACCTTATATGAGGATCTGCAAGCCACGAGAGTTTAAGTAAAATGATAGTTAGCTTGTCACAGGGTGAAAAAGTAGATTTTTGGGGTTTTAGAATGGGGGCTTGGGGTCCCAAGATGGAGGGATTTGGGTGTGCCTTGTCCTTCTTTCTCCTTCTTCCTAGCCCCCATCTTCTGCTGTGATGGTGACACTTCTGGATTGGTTTAGAGCCAGACTGTCTAACATAGGTGATGGGTATTGGGAAATTATTGTAAATAAAGCACACACAGTTCTTAGTATAAAAAGCCAAGACCACCCCAAGGGCAGGGACTGTGCCACAACCCGACCTGCTGGACAGATCTCAGCAGGTCAGAGAAAGAATGGAACAGATAAGAGAAAATAAACAACCTTGAAACGCAGAACAGAAGAGTCCTGGCTCCTTCTTTAGTTGCTGGGCTGGGAAAAGAAACTTTCTAACACATCTTGGGGTCATCTTGAGCACAGAGACTCCCGAGAGTTGGGAAAGGCATTGCTGTGGGAGATGAGGTTTGTTCACATTCTCCCAGGACTGGCCTGTCTGTAATGGCTGCAGGGAAGGGCCTCTGCTAATCCATCCTCCTGTTTGTCTCATCTTTCTTTCTGGGCCTGTAGTTGAGGTGTTATGAGGTCCCCAGGACAAGGTGAGAGATAAGAATTTGACTCCATGTTCTCAAAAGGCTGATTTATTATATTATGATATTATTATATTATTGATATGATATGATATGATATGATATGATATGATATGATATGATATGATATGATATTTCTAAAACTATACTAAACTATAGAGAAAGGCTACATCAGAAGGCTAAACAAGAATGATAATGAAAGCTCGTGACTGACTCCTCACAGTCTGACACAGCTGATGGTGATTGGTCATTAATTAAAAACAATTCACATGTTTGGATAAACAATCTCCAGACCGCATTTCAGAGCAGCAAGACATGGAGAAGAAATCCTGGTGAAGGGATTTTTCAGAAAATATCAGTGATATTTTCAGAGCCTCATTTTGTGAGGTGCCATCACCAACAGAGGCTGAGCACACTCCTCCTGCCCCAGAGTGGGTACAGATTCCATGTCAGAGAAAAGGCAAAGTTTCTGTAGAGCAAAGGAAAGCAGGTGGAAGAAATGAGGTGAAGTGCTGGTGTACCACCTGTCTTCCTTAATGTCAAGAGGGGAAGGTGGGCTTGAAACACATCAAACTCAACACTTCCTCTAAACATCACTGTTCTACAATTAAATGGACTAAAAAAGGATAAAAGTGTCATTTCTTCTCACAGGTGGTGCAGGGAGTGTTGACTCAGTTGACTGTAATTTGGAAGAGTGTTGGTCTGATTTAGCTCTGGGGAGCACAGAAATGGCAGTTTTGGCACAAGAGAAGTTTTGGATTAAGCTGTGAACCACTTAAGCCTAGTCAGCAAACTGGGAAATAATTTTCCCATTGCTAACCTGATAAATGACCTGATGCTCAGGTGGAGCCCCAGCCTCTGAGATCCAAAGTCTGTTCCATTACAGGTGCATTGACATCCAAAACACCAGGGTGATGAGGGATTTTTAAACAAAAGAAAACCCAAGGATTTTAATTAAAGGAGTCATGATTCATCCATTTGCTAATCACATCTTTTTTTTAACAATTGTCACAAACATCCTCAGCACTGTAGCAAGGACACAGGATAGGAAAAAAAAAGCCCAGAGAAAATATTGCACACAGATTTCTCTAAAGAGAGAGGTGCAGCCTGGGCAGCCCTTGGTCCTCATGTCCTAATGCAGTCAGGAAACACAAGATTTCCCTGACCTTAAATGCTTTCATTGGACTGATTTTTTAAAGGAATAACCATTAATACAACACATCTGCTGCACTGCCCTGCAGAATCTCTGGGGTTTTTAGGCTTATACAGATTTTTCTTTTCAAGAGTCACAGTTTTATCTGCCTTTTAAATTCCTGCTTGCTTTTCCCCTTGAGTAGGCACTTGGCCTGTGAGCCAGAACTCCCCTGAGGCTCTGGACACATCTCTTACCTTCTTCATCTCCTTGTGCTTTGGGATGGGAGCTCCACCACACATCCCGAAGATGCTGGTGTGCTCTGGGGGTTTGGCTGCACATGAAGTGAGTGAAGCAACCCCAAGAGCAGAGGCTGATATGATAACTGTAAAGTTAATTGTTGAGGAAGATGAAACAGGAAAGCCTTATAAATATGATTGTCTGGCAAAAGATTTTGAGAATATGGAAACTATAAGCGAGATTGAAATGAAAGCAAGCTTTGAGATACCT
This sequence comes from Agelaius phoeniceus, assembly GCF_051311805.1. NCBI lineage: Eukaryota > Metazoa > Chordata > Aves > Passeriformes > Icteridae > Agelaius > Agelaius phoeniceus. Next base: position 8,914,189 of record NC_135284.1, read on the forward strand.
CAGTTACTGAACAACTGGAAAACAATGGTGTGGCCAGCTGAAGGTGATCCCCTTTTGATGGAACAACACCCTCTGCTTGCAGACAGGCCCAAGGCTCAGAGCAGACCCTACAGCTTGGCAGAAGGGGCCCAAAGAGGAGTTTTTAGGGTTTAAAATGTACCACAGTGTGGTAATGTAATGATTCTTATAGGCTGTATGTAAATGCTATAGGATTTGTATCTTGTACTAGATTGGTTAGTGGGAATGAGAATATTCAGCACAGAAGATTTATTGTATTGTAATGGGAACCTCACTCTCTTACCCCTTTTACTCTCTTACCCTTTTTACTCTCTTACCTTTTTTACTCCCTTATGCTCCCACCCTCTTACCCTCTCATCCTCTCTGCCCCTCTCTTCTCTCAGTCCTGCTCTGAGCTGTGGCTGGCAGCTCCCAGCAGGGCCCTGCCCCCAGGCCCTTTGCAATAAACCCCAAGTTCCTGACCTGGCTGCAGAGATCTCTGCTCTCCATCCATCCCCACCATCCTACCCCCCGATGCTCCTACAGTTAATGCTCATTGTCCTCATGTGGATTCAAGCACTAAGCTGAAATGAAGTGCTGTAAAACTGGGACAGCTTCCTGGACAGTAGCAGTGGTGCTTCAGGTTGCCCCTCACACTGGGATCAGGACATGAGCTGTTCTGTACCCCAGAGATGAGTGGGATCAAGGGCAGAGCAGGCTGCAGAGCCTGACTTTGGTTAGGGTGGGACTGGGAGGGTTCCTCCCAGCAGTTCTGAACAAAGGCAGCTCCAGACACTCAGGGCACTCAGCACGTTGGAATTTGATTTTATGGATTGACACGGATTTCATTCAACACAGGGATTTGCATAAAATGGCTAATGGTTTATGCTGTGATAATACAAAAGTCAATAACAGTGTCGAGGGGAAAAAAGGACAGAGCAGTGTAGAATGAGAATGCCTACCAGTAATCTCACCACCTAGAGAGGCAAGGCTGGGGGAAAGAATTCCTGCTGCTGGCACAGGGCAGAAGCCTCAGGTAACACAGCAGAAAGGTGCCACCTGCAAGGTGAGCAATGACTGTGTGCCACCCCAAGGGAAGGGTGTGACATGTGGGGGAAAAGGGAACCATATTGAAAAAAAAAAGAGGTTTTATCTGAATAATAAGGCGAATAAGGCAGGAAGCTTGGGCTTATTTATCTGCTTTTGAATTTTAATGATCAGTTCGAGTGATAATTACAGAATTTCTATATTTATATAGAACCAGCACATAAAATAGCACAATTTGATATTTATGAAGTGCCAGTTTTCCATAAATACAGAGATTTGTTAATGAGCGCTGGGAACTATTCATTAAAATTCAGAAGTAGATAAATAATGAATAGGAATTGCTGTTTATTCATTAAAATCCTTAAAAAAAAAAGGCAAAGAAAAAATATCTCCTCACTTATTGTTGATGAATCCAGCCTGTTTTATAAGCGATTTGTTTTAATTAATGCCATTTGACAATATTAGTGCCAAAATAGCAGAGAGTCACTCACACATTGCAGGCTATAAGTAGGTCTGCTTTAAAGCATCTGAGGCCCTGGAATAAACAAATCTGGGCCCAATCTGAACATTTCTGAGTGTCTCAGCCATCAGTGCATCCCCACTTGGGAAGGAAGGGTCAGTCAGTCAATGCCTGTGTGATGTGGGTCCCCTGTGGACTGCAGATTCTGCAGGGATTTCTGTGCTGCTTCTGAGGGAGGATTTATCCTTCTTCAAAGGAGGGTCTTGCTGCTGAAATATCAACAGAACAGTAGATTTCAAAGGAAAGGCACAGTTTGAATTTGGTACAGGGCATAGGGTTTGTGTCAACCTATCTGCAAACTCAGCCAAAGATAAGTTTGGTTATATTCAGGTCCTTAGCTTTCAAATCTCACTTAAGAACTTCAGAACTGACAGCTGTTCTTCTCAAGAGATGAGAACTTGGCCCAGATTTGAGGTCTAGGTTGTGATATTGCCCTTTGGGACCCTCTGCCCTGGTTTCTGAAGGGTGGGGAACAATCTCTGCCATGGATGCCTTGATGTGGAGTTGGGCAAGGACACTGTGCTGGGGCCAAGGGGTTCAGCACCTTTCTGGTGTGACCCTGGGCACTTCAGGTTGCTCAGGGGCATGGCTGGTGGAATGGTGTTGGAAGGGAAATGGGAAACATCCCTTCACACCACATGGATGTAACCCTGGCAGAGCTACTTGTAAGTGGGGCTAATTGGGATTTGTGTTAACTGCAGGATAAGGAATGGTTCTGTGTGCTTGGAAACCTGGATGTTTCTATTATGTAGCTGACCATCAGCTCAGCATTTAGACCACTGGAAAATCTGGACCAACATGATGTTGCAACCAGGGCACAGGCTACCAAAAAGCAAACTTCCAGACAAAGCCCTTCATTTGTAGCAGTCATTTTCTTCCTCCACCTGTTTTGTTCCCTTTGATTGCTTTGTTCTGTGGCATTCCCATTCTCTGAAAAATTCCTTCGCCCAGGGTTTTCCTCCTGGGAAGCTGAGGAGCCTCAGAGAAAAGGAAAACAATTCTGATCTCATTTGCTTCTCCTGTGTTGTGCTCCTGTGGAATGTGTTTGGAGATTGTTTACCCACAGGTGATTGTTCCATTGCATTCTGCTGGGAGTTGTTTTCACTCTTTGGCCAATCAGGGCCAAGCTGTGTTGGGACTCTGGAGAGAGTCAGGAGTTTTCATCATTATCTTTTTAGCATTCTGTAAGTATCCTTTCTGTATTCTTTAGTATAGTATTCTTTAATATAATATAGTATAATAAAGTAAATAAAGCAATAAATTAACCTTCTGAGAACATGGAGCCAGATGCATCATTCCTGCCTTCGTTGGGACACTCCCTGCAAATACAATATTGTTCCATGCATAATCTTGTGCTTTTACCCTCTTTGAAGTGTCCTGCACAGTGTGGAGGTGACAGCTCTGAATGCTGATGAGTCTCTGGAAGCCTCAGCAGCGTTTTATTGGTTTGGGGGTCTTTGGGAGAGCTCACCCCTTTCCCCACAGCCAGCCAAGAGCCAGGGGGGTTTTCCCTGCTGGATTTGGGGCTGCTGGATCAGCACAGGCTTCCTTGTCTCTGCCTCTTGCTGTGGAGTATAAGGGGAAAAGTAATGCTGTCAGTGGTGTAACTGTAAGGAACACAAAGTAAAGGGTTGTCAGGGAGAACATGGAATTGGAAATGAGGATACAGGGGCTCCTTTAAAAGAGTTTCTTGTCTCTTTTTGAAACCAAGACAGACAAAATCGGGTTTAGGATATTAAAAGGGGTCTTAACAGTATTTGTGCTTTAAAAGGTCCCCTCTCTGCTTTTCATTCCTTCTGTCTTTCCTTGACCTCTTGTCTTTTCCCTAAAGTTGGATTTAAAACAATAAAATGGAGGGGAAGGGGGGTGGGTGTATAAAAAATACCAAATTGACTCCTGTGGGGAACAGAATTAATTCTACTCAGGAGCAGAAAATGAAACCCAGAAGCATCAAAGCGTAGACATAAATTCAATATCCCACTGAGCCCATCACTTAGGGTACTTCACCCCTTCCTGAATGTCTATCTTTCAATCAAATGTAGATGCAGGGAAAGGGATTGTTTCAGTTTAGCCTGGTGCTACACAAGCAGAAAGGAAAGAGCAGCAGCAGTCACTGTCTGTTTGCTGTGTGAGGTTTATAATTTCACAAATGCCAGATGCATTAATCCAAGCTGTCATGTTGCAGCTCTGTTTGTAGATCAAATGGGATTAAAAGATTTAGTTGAAGCTTTCCTGATACATTTAAATAATATGACTAGAAATGTAATATTCAGGAAAATAAATATTTTAGAGGTACAGTTTGAGGCACCTGATGTATTAACACCTGCTGTAACAAAAAGGAACAGAAAAGACATGGTCAAAATTCTGCAGAACATGTCCCTAACTCACTCTGTGCTAGCACCAGGTGTGTGGCCTGACCCTGGCTCTGGCATGGCTGGGTGTGCTCACCTATGGAAATCCAACTAATTGCTTTAGTGCAATTATTCCTGTGCTCAGTGTTAAGGATACATTTACACACTTTGCTGGAGTGGATTTTTGAAAATTCCTGCAGTGCTATGCCTGTTTCTTCCCTTTTTTTTTTCCTTACATACCCACTGCTGATTACCTTGTATGTGGGAGAACCAGCTGAATCTATTGTCTCTTTTTGCCCAGTGATGTCTGTTTGAAAAAAACCCAATCTTCTTTTTAGTGGTGGAATTTCCCAGAAGTAGGACATCCAGTGCACAAGTTTTGTTGAGCAGGAGCAGCATGGACCATGTGGCTGAATAAAGAGCTGTTATAAAACATAAATAAATAAAAAAAATCAAAAATATATAAATATATATTATATATTATATATTATATATTATATATTATATATTATATATTATATATTATATATTATATATTATATATTATATATTATATATATACACAAACACAAATATGCCTATTTAGGACTGACTTATCCTGCAGCCAGGAGCTGTGGCTGCAGCACAAACAGAGGCATCCAGAGCTGCTCTGGTTTTGGTCTTGTGCAGGTGAGTGGGACAGCAGGGAGGAGATCTCTGCTCTGTGGCTGTGGGCAGCCTGCAGGGTCACTGCAATGAATTGCACCATCTTGTCAGTTTGACATTAAATGACAGCAAAATCATTTCAAGCATGTTTTCATAAAATCATAGAGTCACAGGATATCCGGGGATGGAAGGACCCACAGGGATCCATGAGCTCAGTGCCTGGTCCTGCACAGACCCCCAACAATCCCACCCTGGGGGTGCTGTCCAACACTCCTGGAGCTCTGGCAGCCTTGGGGCTGTGGGCAGAGCCCAGCACCCTCTGGGGAAAGAACCTTTCCTGAAATCCAACCTAACCCTCCCCTGACACAGCTCCAGCCATTCCCTTGGCCTTTAAGACATGTCAAGGGCATGTATTGATGGCATGGAGAGAATGGCAGAAATGTGACAGGTAGTAGGCCTGTAGTAGGTACACCAGCTCGCAGCAGTACTCTTTCTTTGATTAGGCCTGTAGTAGGTACACCAGCTTGCAGCAGTGCTGCTCACTCGGTGCTGTGGTTTGGTTGAGGTGTCAAGGAACAGGTTGGACCTGATGATCTTGAAGGTCTCTTCCAACCTTGTTATTCTGTGATTCTTTGGTTAGCCCTGTAGTAGGTAGACCAGCCTGCAGCAGTGCTCAGTGCCCTTTGGTTAGGCCTATAGTAGGTACACCAGCCTGTAGTGGTTAGCCCTGTAGTAGGTACACCAGCTGGCAGCAGTGCTCTTTTGTTAGCCCTGTAGTAGGTACAACAACTGGCAGTGGTTAGGCCTGTAGTAGATACACCAGCTGGCAGCAGTGCTCTTTGGTTGGTTAGGCCTGTAGTAGGTACACCAACTGGCAGTGGTTAGGCCTGTAGTAGATACACCAGCTGGCAGCAGTGCTCTTTGGTTGGTTAGGCCTGTAGTAGGTACACCACCTAGCAGTGGTTAGGCCTGTAGTAGGTACACCAACCTGCAGTGGTTAGGCCTGTAGTAGCTACACCAGCTCACAGCAGTGCTCTTTGGTTGGTTAGGCCTGTAGTAGGTACACCAACTGGCAGTGGTTAGGCCTGTAGTAGTAGATACACCAGCTGGCAGTGGTTAGGCCTGTAGTAGCTACACCAGGTTGCAGCAGTGCTCTTTGGTTAGGCAGCTGTACTTCCCAGCCAGGAGCAGCTCTGGCATGGGCTGTTAAGGGTGAGCAGGCAGATGTCAAACAAAGCTTTAGCAGCGTGGCTGAGCAGAGCCATGATTGCTCTTTCTGAGCCCACAGGGAGGAAGGGAGTTTGTGCTGAGGTGGTGAGCAGCCCTTGAAGAGAAGAAATAGGTACAGACTGGCCATCAATAAACCAGAAACCACAGGCTACCGCAGGAAGGAACTTCTGGAACAGCAGCAGAGTGGGATGTGCTCTTACTCAGTCTAATAAGAAAGCTGCTCTGTTTCTGACAGGGTCTGGCTGCCAGGGCTGCTGCCTGCAGTGGCAGGAGCCTGGACCCACAGGCACAGGAGGCTGGAGTTCATTATCTCCAGCCCAGTGCAGCCAGCTGGGGTTGTTCACATTGCCTGGGTGTAAGAGACACTCCAGAGTTTCCTTCATTTGCCTCACAATCGTCACAAGGGCCCTGAGGATCACCGACAGCAGCTTGGGCCTGGCTGTGGTGGATGTTTTTTGGATGTTATGCCAAGTGATTGTTTGCAGGCATGCTCGCTGTGCCTTCACAGAACCCAGCTTCAGACAGGTTCTGCTAAATGGTGCTTGTCCTTACACGCCTGCACCTGCCCCACAAGTTCTGACTTGGTGGCCTGTCCTTGCACACCCACACCTGCCTCACAGGCCGAGGGGTCTCAACACAATGCCCATGAATCTTCCCCACCTTTTGGCCAGATGCCACTTGCTTTAGATTGAGACTATATAAACTGTAACTTTCTGAGATGACTTTGGTTAACCCCCATGGAAGACGGTGAATCTGTGGCTGGACCATGATGATTCCGTCTCATTGTTAGCTATATTCCCCTTCTCCTCTTTTTCTTTCTATCCTTTATTTTCTTTTCTGATCCCTCTATCACATTTGCTGTTGGCCCTCAATAAAGGTGCATTTGTTGTGATTAAACTGACAGTCCCCTGCTGTTTGTCTTTTGCACTTTTGGGATCTGGAAATGAACCATCACAACTCATTTGCCCTAGCAGATCGTGACACTGGGGCAGCAGTTTGCCAAACAGAGCCTGGAAGGTGAAATCAAGGCAGACTGGAGGATGGGGGAGGTTTCTGCAGAGATAAGCACCAAGCTGTGAGAAAAAGAGGTTTGTTTAGTGTTTCTGGATATTGTGGGAGTAGCAATTATGTACTGGGCAGAGAAAAGAGCTGCTGGCACCTCTGTACTCATGGCTGTGCCTTGTTCTTCAGTGTCATCAGGGTCATCTAAAGGTGTCACCATGGTCTTCACCAGGGTCTGGGTGCAAATGTTGTTAATTCAGTGTCAGTACCACTTCTTTGAAAGAACCTTCCTCTTTTGGCTCTTCACCCTGCCAGTCTCCCATTTGAGACAGTCCAGCAGAAAATGAAATGAAGGTTAAAAAGCTTGTTTGCTTTCATTTGAATAAAGAACTTGTGAAGCTTTGGGCAGAAAAAGCATTTCCATTTTAACATCTGCTTTTCCCTTTGTCAGTGTGTGATGTGGTGATTCATACAAGTGTGGCATTTATATTTTGATTTTTTTAAATCAAGAGTCAGTTTAGCAAGGGCCCAGATTCTTGGTAATTTTGAGGTTTGGATGATGTTTTCTCCCTCTTTTCCACACCATACCAACCTATCTTCCCAGGCAGAGGCAGTCACTAGGTCATTTTATGTCCCATTGTGCTGTTTAATACTTTATAAACCACCTGCCTCTTAAACTACATCATACATATGAAATGGAAATTCCCTTCTGACTTTTGTTCTTAACAAAACAGAGGAAACAAATCAGAAACAAACTTATAGGCCCTGTATCTTGGCATGGCACAAAATTGTTCCATCTTGTATCTTCAGATTTTTTTCCCCACCTCTCTGGAATTCTCTTACCTCCTGACACAGTGAGAACTACAAGCTGTGAAAAATCAGTATTTATGTTATATATTTTTGACAAGCTCTGGTATTATCCAGGGAACAATCCATTACTTACATACCGAGAGATGAGAGCATGTGCCTTTAACTCATGTTAACTCACCATGATTTCAAATATAAACGCTTCACAGAAGTGGGTGAGGAGAATTGAAGGCATTAGGATTCTGTCATGTCCAGTTACAGTCAACCTTCACATTGTAGTCTACTTCTGAAAATAAGGAACAGTGGGGTTTTGATCCAGTCAGTTTGGGGTGAGCTAGAAAGCTCTTTTGCTATTGAAAGATTTCAAAGAAACTGCTTTTTATTGCAAAATATTTTCCAGGAGGGAAATATCCTCCCAAATCTTGTAAGGAATTGCTAGATCCTAAGTTAGATCCAATTATAAAAGTATCTGGTTACCTGGCACCAGATTTGGATGAGCCTTTAGGACAGAAGCCTAGATGGGTTTCTGGACACACAAAGATAGACAGGTCTCTGGTGAAATTAGAGTTTGTTTTCTCAGGAGGTCTGGGTGGCTGATGGAGTAGGATTTCCATGATGAATTTTCAGCCCCAGAATTAGCCAGGCTGAGCTGGCAGGAGTGCTGAGGACCATATCTACCCTTGCCAAGTGTTGCAGTGATGATCTGGGTGAACAGACAGAGGCAACAGCAGCCCTGCCTGGAGCCAGAGCTGAGCTGGGGTCCCCTCGCCTGCAGAGCCCACCTGGGCAGGCTGATGGAAGCATTTCCTTTCCTGTATCCATCACTCAGAGGAGGGGTGGTGTGATGGTGCTCACAGGGGTCTTAGGATGGGGGAAGAGATGAGGATCTGACTCCATGTTTCAGAAGGCTGATTTATTATTTTATGATATATATTACATTAAAACTATACTAAAAGAATAGAAGAAAGGATTTCATCAGAAGGCTAGCTAAGAATAGAAAAAGAAAAGAATGATAACAAAGGCTTGTGACTGACCCAGACAGTCCAAGCCAGCTGACTGTGATTGGCCATTAATTAGAAACAACCACATGGGCCAATCCCAGATGCACCTGTTGCATTCCACAGCAGCAGATAACCATTGGTTACATTTTGTTCCTGAGGCCTCTCAGCTTCTCCAGGAGGAAAATCCTAAGGAAAGGATTTTTCATAAAAGATGTCTGTGACAGGATGGGGTTCCCTCCCCTGCAGAGCCCACCTGGGCAGGCTGATGGAAGCTTTACCTCTCCTGTATCCATCACTCAGAGGAGGAATGGGGTCCCCTGCCCTACGAGAACCCATCTGGGCAGGCTGATGGAAGCTTTACCTCTCCTGTGTCCATCACTCAGAGCCCTTCAAGGGCCTGAGCACCACAGTGGGGTCAAGGGCATGGACTGCTGGGATCCCCTTTGACCTCACAGGACAGCCAGGCTGTGTTTGGAGTCACCCTGAGCAGTTATCATAAACAAAGAGAATTGCAAGCTGGAGCACTCAGTGTGAGCAGGTCTCTAAGCCCAGAGCTTGGGTTGGGTTTTGAAGCCATGGAGGATGGATCCTCCCTGCTGTTCCCTCTGTGCATGTCAGCCTAAACACCTTTATTTTTTGGAAAATTTGTCACCTTTACCCTCTTGTCTTCACATCTCTGACCACAGAATCACTGCTGGAAGAGAGAATCACAACTTTGGAGCAGCAAGCTCTGTCCCTGCCTATCTCAGCTCATAAATGCTGCACAGTTTGAGGAACTGCTCACACACAGAAAGTTTCTGATGTGGCTGCGTGCTTGCAGGAGTAAGACCCAAAGCAAATCAAGTCATCCATGACATCAAGACACACTTGCAAAAACAATTTTAATCAATTACAACTACAATTGCATGCTGAACAAGCTGCAACTGGGTTGTCTTATGTACCAGCTGATCATATTGGGCATGTAAGATTAAATTAAAGTTTTCTAATTGCGTTTCAGAACATACAAAATACTACAGTCTAAAGTGTATCAAATTAATTCTTCAGGCGTAGCCTAATTGGATGGAAATTGATTTATCATGTTTGGACCAAATGAGCCAGCAAGGCATGACTAGTGCAGGCGAGGTAAGGAGAACAAGTCTGTGTCAGTAATGCTTAGAGAAAAGAGAATGTCTACAAGAAATGAAGGGTGTTCTGTTGAAAAGTCTCTCTGAAGAGGGAAGAAATGATACATTCAGAGTCTCCATTGTTCATACATACAAAGTGACTGAAAAGCCTTTGGTTATTTCTGAGACTCCAGGAGATAGTCAGGTCAGCAAGGGAGGGAGAAAATTACTTTTTTAGGCTTTGTAAATATTATTGTTCTGTAAAAGGAGATTATCTGCTGATCAAGCCATTATACTAATGCATTGTCAAAATGGGGATAAAATTGCTCCATTGTAAGAGTTGTGCAGAATCTTTAGACAGCCAGGCACTCGGGCCAGGCTGGAAGGCATCACAGGGAAGGGCAGCTCCTCTGTAGGAAACAGCCTATTTTAGACTAGTTTCCATATCTTTTTAAGTTCTCTAAAGACCTGATTAAACTCTGTAGCACTTGCCTATAGTAATGGCACAGAAAGCTTATGAATTTATCTCCCTGATTCACTTTTTTCATAAGGAGAATATTCCCTCTCATTAACACACATTCAGCCTTATTCTGGCTGCCAGCCTGAGGAATGCACTGGATGGTGATCTGCAGGTGTGATGGCCCAAAAAACACTTGGCAGGGAAAAAATGTGTGCTGGAGACTGTGGGTAGGTGACAGGGACCATTTGTGGGTTATCTGGGCAAAGGTGGAGATGGGTGCTGATGTTCTGTGCCCGCCTTGCACAGTCCCATATCTGATCGAATGCTTTAGAGTGTGAGAAAGCACAAAACATTGTGGTCCAACACCAAATGCATCATTTTTGCAGTTTACTGCTGCCTTGGGAGGACAGGGGTGTGGCAGCCACAGCCTGTACCTGGGCTGTGGGAGTGGGGACCTGTGGGCTTTGAGGGGAATCCTCCCTAGCTGAGACAGAGACAGGGCAGAAGTGCTTGCAAATAACATTCAACATTTGGGAATTCAGGACACGGCCTTTTTATTCAATAGTTCCCTTTTTCGAGGCAAAGGAAATGTCAGCAATAATAGAAATGAGTGGTTCTGCTGCTGTTCCCCTCCTAAGGGCTGGAATTACCTTCTGAGTGTATCTTCCCTCTGTCTCAACATCCACTTATGAGGGACTGAATATTTTCCATTCACCCAAATACCGTTTCAGAAAAGAGGATTTTCATACTGAACAAACTGATTCAGATTGCCTATTGTACATTTTCAAGAGATGCTTAATACTATTAATAATATGAGTAAAATTAAATTTACTTATCACAATGAGAGGAAGAAGAATGAAGTTTATTAAATCTCCCCACCAAAAGCACTGACTTACTGAAAAGAACAAGTCTTCATTAAGAAGAAGCTGATTTGCTCTAAGGAATTGCTTTGCTTGTGTAAATGGCTGTGAGCAGCACACAGAATGGCTCCTGGAGAAGAGCAGAGTTGTGCTTTCTTGAATTTTATCCACATAAGTTCTTGTTCTTCTGTTCTCCTCGGGGTAAAATGAAAGTTTTAAGTGATGCCTCAGGTTTTAGCTTTTATATTTTTCAGATTCTGTGCTGCTTTAGTGTGTGGATCTGGGCTTCATATGAGGGGATGGTGAGCTCTGTGCACTGAGCAGGGAGACAAAACAATTCCTGCTCTAGCTGGGCACCAAGGACAAATGATCCAAATCTCAGGCCCAGGAGCATAAAAAATGTGGACTGAATAGAGAAAAACAAGCAGGATGGGACTGCATGGGCTGGAGCTGGAATTGGACAATGAACTCCAATATGCAAATGGAGCAGAACTCATAAAAGTGAGAGACCCCGTGAGCCGTTGTCCATTTTGTGACCATTTTGGGTTCACCTGAGGTGCAGCCCTGGCTGGGCTCTTGTGCTGCCCAAGGCAAATCCATTGAGGCCTTTTAATAAATCCCTACTTTATTCTTTAGCTCTGTCCAGCCTCTGTTCTAGGTTAGCCTGTAGGGGGATAGAATATAAGAAAATAAAGATAGTGTAGAAAGTAATCTCACCCCTAAGGAGCTGCAGCTGGGCCAATTAGCAAAGATCAGGAGCAGGCCTGACTTTAACAGGCCACAGCTGTGACCAAAGAGAAGAAGATGCTATAAAAGAGTGGGGTGGCTGGGTGAGAGGGGAACTGGGGTCAGTGGCTGCTTTGTGAAGAAGAAAGAGTCAGTGCTCTGAGGAGATGCCCATGAGAAACACCAAGAAGGTGTGAAACTATTGTGATAGGAGACAACACAATGGAACCCCAGTATGGAACCCCTGCAATAAGATGACAACATCAGCAAGGCATCAGCAGCATCTGGAAAATTTGGGGTATAGACACCAAAAGTGAGGGGAGACAGTGTTGCCCCTCCCAGGGAAGGTCCAGTGCTGACCTTTGTGGTCACAGCCTGTCCAAAGCCAGTGAGGGGCTGAAGGATTCATGACTTTCTGTTTGCTCCCTTTCTGCCAAAGAGGACACAACATTTCCTGGGCAGGTTGTTCTCAGCATAGCTATGAAACAGCTGGGGAAAATTCATATGCTCCCAAAGTTGGCCCTAACCTTGTAGTTCATGGTACGGTACCTTGTGAACCTTGTCAAGAAAATATTGTGCAGTAAAGCAGGAAAAGAGGCATGGATTTGCTTTACTTCCATTTCTTGTTGGTTTTTCCCCTATCTGTGGGTTTCCAGAGGAAATTTAGACACAGCAAGTCTTGTCTGCTGGCTTCTTGGAGCACCAAAGCACAGGGTAAAGCAGGATGCAGTAAGGCCTCATGTGTCTCATGTGCAATGCCTTTACAGCACGCCTGTGTCATTGTACTTTAAGCCTTGTTGTTAAAGTCATTGACATCCCAAGCCATCCACAGCTGCACAAAGAAAAAAGTAGGATATTCCCCTTTTTAACTTTGTGGCCTATTGGCACTCTGAATGATATATTCCCATCAGGAGGGAGAACCTGGCTGCTGAGTGCAGCCAAATATGATGGGGAGCCTGTGGCACACAGCAGTGCTGGTGGCTGCAGTGCAACAACATACTCTGACGAAATTTCAGTGAGTAGATGTATGCTTCACACCCAATTTCTTTTTAGAAAACCATCTTCAGTATTCAAGGTGTTGTTCTTTGCTCAAAGGAGAACAGCCTTTAGCTATTTGTAAGAGATGCATTTAAAAATTTTAGTCAGTGCTGTCAAACACACAATATCAATTGGTAATATGGATTTATGTTCTAGATACATGTGACCAGAGCCTAAACTGTGCCATGCCATGGTTTGGAAATGGGGCATTTCCTGCCCAGCCAAGCTGTGCTTTGTGATTTTTGGGAAGGCAGTATCAGTGTAACTTTGCAAGCTGAAGATGCACCACTGGTGTGACTGTGCAAGGCTTCTCCAAAGCCACTGGATCTGCTGTGATTGATATCAGTCATGGATCATCCTCAGAGCCTTAAAATGTTCCTCTGAATGACTCTGAGCCCATCCTCTCCTCAAGTGAAGCTGGCTCAGAATAGAAATTGAAAAGCAGAAGGAAAAGGCTGGAGACAGACAGAGATCAGAGCAATCTGATGCTGTAAAAGGAAATCCCTGTGGAGGCTTCTGGGATTATTTAAAGGAGATGGTAAATGACTCAGAATAAAAACATAACATAGTTCAGAATCACCAGCTGTGTTTTCCTTCCCACGATCTGACAGTGCTTGTGTGCTGTGTCTGACAATGAAAACAGAGCAAAATTCTGCTGCTGGAGTTCATGGGTTGCCAGATTTCTGGGCAATGAGACACTCTTGAGAGAGAAACTATCCCTTGGACAAGAGAGAGACCTGACTCCTCCTCAGTGCGTCCCAGTCTCATGGATTCACTGGCTTTGTAAGGAGTTCCACGTAGATGCTGTTGTTATAAATGCTCAGTGATAGCTGCTACAGAGGTGACTAATACATGTATCAAATGGTTATGTGCATAATGGGAGCTGACACTGTAAAGCATTCATAAGCAGCCTGTGCCTCTGCTGATCTCATAATAATCTGTGCAAATTGATTAGGTACTTATCCAGACACCCTTTACCTAACCCTGTAAAATCTGTTCATAAATATACCTCTGATACAAACCACTCTCCCTCAGCTGCTTTTCTGGCCTTGGACACAGTGCAAGAGTGTCCTGGACAGCCAAGCAAGATGAATTCTATTTGCCATCTGCATGGCAGTTGGCTTCTGTTCTGTGGGCAGTTTCCCTTATCTCTTCCACAATCACTCCTCCCTCCAGGGGGACACCTGCTGATAACAGCCATTGAATGTCCCTGCATGGCTGATAAGAACTACAGCATCCCATTGGGAGATGTGAGCCCAGAGGGAGGAGCCAAGCATTCCTACCTGGATATAATCTGGAGATTCTGGAACACCAGCACAGCTTCTGCACTGGATTCCCCAGAGGAACAGCAGCTGCCTCTCCTTCCCCTGGATCTGCAGAGGCAGAGACTGCACCTTTCTCCAGGATCCCTGCTCCAGCAGAACCAGCCCTGACACTGCAGGAGGGCTGAGCCACAATTCCAATGGTTCTGCTGCCAACAGCCTGACCCACAGGGTGTCAGGCTGGGTTCTGACTCTGTCAGTGTTGGTTTGGTTTACTGCATTGTTTATTTTATCCTTTTTTTTTCCTTTCCCTATTAAAGAACTGTTATTTCCTGCTCCCATATTTTTTGCCTGAGAGCCCCTTAATTTAAAATTCATAGCAATTCAGAGGGAGGGGGTTTACATTTTTCATTTCAGGGGAGGTTCCTGCCTTCCCTAGCAGACACCTGGCTTTCCAAACTAAGGCAAAGAGGAATCAAGTGCATTAATTCCTTGGAAGTCCAGCTGCTGATAACCTCACTGCTGAGTTTGCATGTGATTCAGTGAGGTTTCTGTGGGACCAGGAGCTGGCTGTATGTGCAATTGCTCCTGATCCATACACATCACTGCGCACCAGCACAGGGCTGCTCTGGCACAGAAAATAGGGCAGGATGTGCCCAGTAGCACAGGATTTCTCCCAGCAGCTTCCCATCACTTGCACTGTGCTGCAGGGAATGTCTGGCTGCTGGCACTCAGGAACTGTTTCACACAAGCCACATTTGCAATACTAGGACTGGAACCCCAGACATCTGAGAAGGAAAAGTCTGTGTGATGGGATGTCCTGACACATCTGCCCACATTCCTGGTGCAGAGACACAGCACTGTGCCTGATCTGACAGCTCTTTCTCCCTCTCCTTCCCCTGGCCCTATTTCTAGAGTGTCCCCTGGTCACCATCAGCCCCTTTGCTCAGCCCTTGGAGCAGCTTCAGCTGTGGGATAGATGAGTAATGCAGTGATTGACTCTCACAATTAATGGACAAATATCATGTCTATAGGTTAAGAAAAGTTTTATAGATTTATAGTTAAGTTTACCCCCTTGCATGGTTATCAAGGGACAGCTGGGGTTGGGACATCTGGGAGTGCTGGCTTGTCACCGTGGTGACACCTGACCTCCAATCAGGATTTGAGGAAGAGATCTCCACCACTGGACAGTGAAGAAGGGGTTGATGGGCAGAACTTTGGAAGAGGTTAAAGGGCTAAAAAGGGAAAACCTCCATTGTGAGGGGGCTGAGCACATGGTGGGGAAAATCTTTTGGCACCATAACTTTTTTTCTGCATTCAGTCTTCTGTTGTATTTTTGAAAAGGTTTAATAAACCTTCCTAAACTATGAAAAGTGAATAGCTGTTTCTCAGAGCTGCATTGGCTCTCCCTGCCCACTCTGCCCTCAGTGGGAGCCGCCCTGTCCAAACCAGCCTCACAGAGCCAGGGCTGAGGGCACAGCTGGGATCAGGCAAGGTGGAGCTGCATTCTCTCTCCTCAGGTGGACAGGCTTTGCTTCCCAAGGCGTGTGGAAGAGGTTTTACACCCACTTCTGTGAGCCAGAGGAAAGTTTGATAAGAGGATCCATGTTTACCCCTCAAAGAATTTCCTACTAAGGTTATTGACATAGAAACCAAGAAAGAAAGATAAATAAGAGAAACCTGCAACTGCCTACTCCAATGAGCACTTTGTTTGTCTCTTGTAGCCAATGAGTAATGTGTAAACTTATGAGCTTTGTAAGAATGTATAAAAAGCATGTATGCTATAATAAAAACAGGTTTGAAGCCTTCTGAAAATGGAGTGTGGTGCTTTGTATTGCCTCTGTCTCTACCACGACAAAGGAGGTTTTGCAGACATGGTGCCTTTGGCAGCTCCCTGTATTTTCCAGCTCTTTCCCTACTTGTTTCAGACTGAGCAGGAATGAGCTTAGAGCACAAGCATTTAGCACTGAAGGCAGCAAATGCAGAGCTAAATCATCTGCTGATGGAAACCAGTCCAGCCCCACTGGTTCCTAGAGCTGTGGGAGCTCCTGCCATTCACATCAGCTGGAAACCTGTTCTGGAAGCTGCTCTGAAGGCTCTGGAAGGTGTGGGTTTAGTCTCAGTATGGTTTTCTCTTTGCTGAGACAGCTAAATGTCCCAGTTTTCCATAGGATGATGTTCATGGCTAGTAGGGACTAAATTCTTCTAGTTACCATGAACCATGCAGGTGTCACGACTGAGATTTGCCAAAGTATGCAGCAGCAATATGGTGACTGTATTATGAAGAAAGTACAAAGAGGGTGGAAAAGGAAGGGAAGGTATTTTTATTATGGAGGATGCTGTTGAACAAAACCCCAACAAACCCACACTTTAATTAAAAGAAAATTATCCACAAATTTTAACCATCTCTAGAAATGGCTCCTTGCAAAGCAGCATAAAGATTTCACTGACAACAAGTGATTTTCATCAATTCAGAGAAATTTTATCATTTCCAGTTTTTTAATAACTCTGCTGATGCAGGTGGCTCATGTAAAAACAGGCCATAACAAAGCTGTTTCAAAACCATTTGAAACAATTTCAAGAGGGATTTACTGCAAAAACCCACACCTATTACTCACTGAAACTCTTTAAATATCTGTCCATATTTTCTGGTGAGACATTTCAGACATGTGAATAGAGTGATCTCCATGATGTCAGTGGATCTTGCCCATCAAGGATAATTAATTCTGCCTCATTTCTCTTTCCCCTCTTTTCCTGGGTCTCTCAGCAGGCCCTACACAGGTATTGATCCCTCCTTTCTACTCTCAGGACTTAAATAAACAAACCAGGGCTGTCTTGACTCCTTGACATTTGTTTCCCCTCTTGCAGGAATATCTACACAGTGGCAAACCATCTCTGATCAGGCAAGATTTATTGTTCTACTGATTCCTGGAACTGAAAATATTAATGATGTAAAATATTGATTTGAAAAAACAAACCTCTGAGTTGCTCAATGAGCCTCTCATGCAGGCACAATGCTAAGATGTCCATCCATATTCCATTTTCATATTTATTGGTAAGTGAAAAATCAGGCATGTCAAGCTGTTCAATTTCTAAAGTGAAGTACTTCTCTCCCTCAGATGCACATGAATAATTCTCATTAACCTTCAAGGGATTAATGCAGTTTCTTGCAAATGGCTGCAATATACAGTATTTAATATTTATGCTTTCCATATGGCTGGTGCTGTCATACATTCTTGTCAAACATGCTGCACAGTTAATGATATTTTAACTAAACGTGGTCCGGAAGACCTGGATGTCTGAGGGACACTTGTGCCCATCTCCATTTTTATGGATGCTATTTGAGCCTCATAAAAAAATTCCTAAAGAGATTAAATCAGCTGCTCTACCTAAACATGCTGTTCAGCTGCCCTTAAAGCAAAGCTAAATGTGATGTTGTCAGATGAGACCGAGACCCAGTGAGCTCTGTAATATCCTGGCAGAGCCCAGAGTGCCCCAGAGACACAGAGCCACAGAATCATCTCAGAGTGGTTTGGGTTGGAAGGGAACATAAAACTCCTCTCATTCCACCCCCTGCCATGGGCAGGGACACCCTCCACTGGATCAGTTTGCTCCAAGCCCTGTCCAACCCAACCTTGAGCAATTCCAGTGCTGGGGGTCTGGAGGCCAGAAAGAATCCACAACCCTCCCCTGGAAGGAAAACCCCTCAAGGGATAACCACATTGTTAGGCTGAGGATAAAGGCTTCTCCCAGCATGCCTTGCTGTGACATGCAGATTCAATGCACCCCATTGGCCCTTCCCCTTGGCTCCACCCCTGTGCCCTCATCCCATTGGCCCTGATGTTCTGCCCCACCCCTCAGGATCCCCATATAAACCCTGCTTTCGCTGCTCAGAGGCTCTTGGTCCCTGGACTCTTTTAGGGAGGAGGCTCAGTGAAGGCTCTCCTTGGAACCTCACACACAGACCCCTTGTTCTGCATCTCCTGGGTCCCAGAAGAGCTGAAATCACCCAGGGTGAGCAGAGATGTGCCTGTGCCCCCGAGGTGCCTTCTTCAGGACACTTCTTTGGGAAGGTCACAGCGCCCTGAACAATACCTGCTGTGACATGGGGTAGGATGGAAGATGGGCTGGGAGCAGTTTCCAGGTTGGAAAACAGAACAACAGAGGTAACCTGGCCAAGGGTCCAGCAAACCAGTGCCAGAGACTGGGAGAAAGCAGTGGTGTGCTCTGGTTAGACCCTGCTGTCCACAGGGCCCCCGTGCCCTGTGCTGTGGGAGTCTCTGCAATTGCCATGGGGCCACGTTCCACCATGGGATGAGTGGAAAGATTGCTGTTCACTCACACTGATCCCATGGGCTAAGGCTGTATCTGTTAAATCAGACTGACAGACTGATGGATGTCCAATATACTGTGTACCTATCAGTGATGAAGCAGTTTTAAACATTTTATTAACATTTTCCCTCTTAAATTAAGTTTGATAACATTTAAAAACATACAAATACAGATTTTATCTGAACAAGTTTCCTGGAACTATTCAAAACAAAGCAGGAACTTTATTGTAATATTTGCATTCTAATTTTCCTGTAATCTAGTGCACATTCCCTCACTGAGAGACATATCACTTCATTTTCATTCCCTTCTTTGCCACCCCTTACCTCAGAAATGAACATATTCAGAATTTCTGTTCAATGTCAAGGCAAATGTTAAGATTTTCACAGTTGGTTTTAAATAGCCTTGCACAGCTTTTCAGTGAAGAAACCAGACCCAGTGGGGGAACACTGGCTGTTTCTCTTATTTGTATGTCCATGCATTGCTGCATAAGGAGAGATGGCCACAGACTGCAGGCAGGAAACCTCCTGCTCCTGGGACCTCAGCCCAAACACTTCTGCCCAGCTCCATGGAACAGCTCTACCCCAGAGCTCAGCCTGCTAAAGCCATCAAAAGAGAAAGCAAACAGTGCTACAGCTTGCTGTTTAATGGACTAAAAATCCTGTATCAATCAGAACTGTAAGCATTTCTTCCAAAACTAAACCCTGATTTCCATGCTAAAGGGAAAGGGCCTGTAAAACATTGGTGATGTTCATGGTCTGGGGAGCAGGGTCATGGCTGATGATGACAAATGACTGCACAAAGAGAGAACAACCTGCCAAGTGATAGGTGCCCATTGTCACAACAGGGTTGTCATCACAAGTGAGGATGTGACCTGTTCTAGAACATCTAAACCTTTTGTCTTTCAAGCCTAAAGCAGAAGGAGTTAAACCAAATAGATTTGAATAAGCAAGAAGGTGAACATGCCTTGAGATCCATAACAGAGGCTGGAGAGGGAGTGAGAGGCAGGGCTCTGGACTTGAATTGCCAACACTGTTGGATGTTGATAATTTCTGGCCCACTCAAAGCATCTAGAGTGGGTTTTTTCTTAGTTATAATTATGACACACTTTACATTTTAGGGTCATCCAGTTCCAAGTGGGGTCATCACAACTCATTAAAGTAAAATTACCCTCTGCATCTTTGCCCTTCTTGCACCAAACAAAAAAAAAAGCTGCCTGTAATAGTACAGGATGTGGCCTGTGAGTGTGCCCATAATTAAAAGGTTGAGCTACTCTTGTAAACAAATTACCATGAACAAAGGGGTTTACAAATGCTGGCTAATTAGTTTGGATTCCCTAAAGCTTTTAGCTGTTTTTTAATTCAATAACACAGTGTAAATTCTCTAGCCTGGAAAATCTAATAGGAATTGGCAGAAAACTAAATAATTGATATTGTCAGCGATTGCAGCCCTCCGATGTTATTGTCTGCCAGTAAGCAGGACTGCTGTTATTTCCTGAGAGGATAAAGAACTCCTTTTAATGAATTAACAATATAAATGGTAGACAGCTGGCTTTCAGCAGCAGCTCAGGAGGCAATGTTTCAAGTTGAGGCTATAGGACCAGTGAACAAAACCCTTCAGAGAGGCACTTGATGAGAGATCTCATCACATCTCCTGCTGAGGGCCCAAATCCCTTTAGCTTTATTCCCCACAGACACCCCAGTGAAGCCCTGGGCTCACTTCCAGGGCTGGAGGGAACAGGAGGCAGCTGAGCACCTGGGCAAGGGGAGGGTGCCTCAACCCACACCAGAGAATTACATCTCTCTCTGTTCAGAGAATGTGAATGCCACAGTTTGTCACCTGAGCAGGATGCCTGCTCTGAATAGGTGTAAAGACCCATCCTCAATCCACTCCTCACACCTCTCCCCAGAGAAGAGCTTGGAGCAGATTGGTTGGTCTCCACCAGAAATTATTGTTTTAAAGCTATCAGCTGGGAGCAGCTGGATCTTGACCTTGCTTCTCAGCTGATGTGAGGGAAACAATCCACTTTCAAGGAGGCAAGCTGTTACCAGCTCTTCCAAAAGAGGTCAGAGAGAGGGAGTATCAAGAAAAATCAGAGCAAACAGTGATTTGTGCCACAGCTCAGCAGAGTTAATAGCAAGGGAGAATGTGGAGAGAGCTGAAGTGGGCTTGAATACACAGGGCCAAGTCCCAAGCTGGCATAAACTAGTTAGGCTTTGAAGGCAATGACCTGATGCTGTGTATAGTGCCTGTGGATCCATCCTGGAGCAGCCTTGTCATTGCTAGTAACAATGGCAGAAAGAAAAGAGGATTCTTTTCCTCTTTATTATTCTCTATTTGTTGAAAAGGCATTGGTTTTCTCTGACAAAAACTAAAATAGCTTCATAGAAGGCCTTGGCAGCCTGGAATATCTCAATAGCCAGTGTGAAGAGCACCTCATTCTTTACAGAGCATAATGCACAGTAATGCCACTCAGAGACCACATGAACAAAAGTAATGAATGCCACAGTTTTTAAAGGACACAAACCTTTCTGCTTTCACAAGCATTTCCCCTCAGTACTCCCATCTCATACATGGCCTGACACCAGTCCTTCCCTCCTGTCCTGTCTCAGGTACAGCAGAAAACTTTCCTTTATCCTCTGGAGAGGACAGGAGCTCTTGGTCTCTGCTTGTCTCTCCCAAGTATCCTGCTCTCCTGATTTTACCCTAGGCTGCTTTTCTAGTGCAGGGTGGGATGAGTAGGAAGAGGAGGAACAAATCCATGTAGGTTGCTCAGCTTGCAACTCAAGCAGCTCAAAGTCAAAATGCTGGCCAGGCTTGCAGGTGATGGTACACTTTCCTTACCAGCCTTTTTCCTCCAAACCCCAAAAGAATGATCAAGTTAATGACTGCATTTTCTAGCAACATGAGCACCTAAAATGCATTTAGATCCTGCAGAATGCTGAAAGCACTGTTATTTGTTATTGTTCATTGTTGCCAGTGCTGCTGCTCTGGAGGGTGTTTGGTGCAGTCCAGGAGCTGTGTGCAGGGAGATGTCATCACACTGCCTCCTGCAAGGCATAACTAGGTCAAAATAAATATCCTCAGGTGTGTTAAATGAGTAGGTTTTTCTCCTGAAGCTGGGAATGTTTGTGCTTCCAGTGCATTTGGGAGGAGGAGAAGCTGGGGGTGGGAGAGTTGGCATGACTTGGGTGTGCATGGTTGATCAAAGAAGATTTAGAGCTGCCTGTGGGCAGAAAGCTGGGACAAACCTTGAGTGTTGGTAATGCTGAAACCCAACTCTTCTTAGGCCATCCCACTCCCCTCATCACCACAGCCCATGGTTTAATGTAGAGCAGAGACAGTGTGGCACCTAGGCTAGATTTATGATGGAAATGGGGCATATTGTCGTTCAGAATGAAGGCTCAAGAGCTGAATTCTGAAGGTTCTAATTGAAGAAAAAACTGCCTACTCAATTAGGAAGCTCAGCTTACAGTCAGATGAGGTTTGCACAGAACACTGAGTTTTCGTTAATTCATGCAGAAGTACAGCTTTGGGGCCTGCAGGATACCCTCTGCTCCCATTGCAAGAATTCACCACACCCGGTGGAATTGCAGCCTAGTGGAACAGAGATTAAACTGAACTTTATTAATTCAGAAAACAAATACACCTTTTTGCTTTATCTTGACAAGCTGTAGATTTATTTCCCTTGTCTAGACTTAGGGACTTTGGTTCCCCACCAGTGCTCCCGAGCCACCCCAAATGCTGAAGAACAAAAATACTTCATCCACCACAGGACAGAGGATGTTTGTTCCAGGCTTTTAGTGATTGAGCTGTTTGTGCTCTCATCCAAACGTTATCATCTGGGAAAATGCAGTTCTGATTCAGATTCTCATCTTGGAGTAAGTTTGGAGTGTGTTCAGTGGAGTCGTGTGTGAGTTCCTGCAGATGTGAGTCGGGGTCCTGTGGCTTTCCCAGCTCATTTTGAGGAGTCCTTGTGCCCCATCTGTCTAGCCTGAAATGGGCATTACTACTTCCTAATGCCATTGGATGCAAACTAAGCTGCTCACAGAAGTTCTCTAGGTATAGGAGCATGAAAATGTGTGAGCAGGAGTGCTACTGAGCACTTGTTATTTAACAATGAATTTAACATTCATCCTTGTGGAATGGAATCCTGTCCGGTGGAGCCTGGCACTTCTGCTGTGGACAAATATTTTCATTTTCTCCTCCCTCACTCACCCTGCAGCACAGTTCTGAGCTTGCCCTGTGGTTTGTGCAGGTAACTGCTCCAGAGGAGGCTGAAATGGCTCAGCCATGGGCAGAGGGCTCAGCCTCTGGGGCTGCAGTCTCAGGATTTCTGCTGGTCAGAGTGACCCTGAGATGTGTTAGAAAGTCACTTTTCCCAGCCCAGCAGTAGAAGAAGGAGTCAGAACTCTTCTGTTCTCATTCTCAGGGTTGTTTATTGTATCTTATCTATAAAATTCTTTCTCTGGCCTGCCGAGGTCCTTTCAGCAGGTCAGTCAGTGGCACACTGCCTGCCCCCAGGGTGGTGTTATCTTTTTATGCTAAAAACTACATGTAAAATATTTACCATAACTTCCCAATACCTATCACCTATGTTAGAGAGTGAGTTTCTACCTTAAACCAATCCAAAAGTGCCAGCATCACCTGGAACATGGAGGCTAGGAAGAAGAAGGAAGAAGGACAGGGTACATCCAAATTCCTCCATCTTGGGACCCTGAGCCCCCAGTCTAAAAACCTCAAAAATCTATTTTTCACCCCATGACAAACTATCATTCTACTTAAACTTTCGTGGCTTGCAGATCCTCATATAAGGTTGGTAATTTTTTCCCATGGGTCATAATCAAAGGCACAGGGGTCTTGGGCTTTGTGCCAAGATCTCTGAGCCCCCTGGCAGGGGTTCAGGCAATCCAGGACAGCCAGAGGGATGTTGTTCCAGATTGCAAGGCAAGATATGATATTACAATCTGTATAGCAGTTGTCTTCTTTCAGGTGGGCAGTTTGTCTTATCTCTGTCTCTGAGTGCTCACAATCATTCGTCCCTCTGGGAGGGGACATCTGCTGATAAGAGGCCATTGAATGTCACTGCACGGCTGATAAGAACTACAGCATCCCATTGGGAGATGGGAGCCCAGAGGGAGGAGCCAAGCATTCCTACCTGGATATAATCTGGAGATTCTGGAACCCCAGCACAGCTTCTGCACTGGATTCCCCAGAGGAACAGCAGCTGCCTCTCCTTCCCCTGGATCTTCAGAGGAAGAGACTGCACCTTTCTCCAGGATCCCTGCTCCAGCAGAACCACCCCTGACACTGCAGGAGGGCTGAGCCACAATTCCAATGGTTCTGCTGCCAACAGCCTGACCCACAGGGTGTCAGGTTGGGTTCTGACTCTGTCAGTGTTGTTCTACTGTACTGCATTGTTTATTTTATCCTTTTATTTTTCTTCCCTAATAAAGAATATTTATGTTATTTCCTGCTCCTGTGTTTTTTGCCTGAGAGCCCCTTAATTTAAAATTTACAGCAATTTGGAGGGGTGAGGAGGGTTTACATTCTCCATTTCAGGGGAGGCTCCTGCCTTCCTTAGCAGACACCTGGCTTTCCAAACCAAGACTGATGTCCTGGGTTCCAACACTGCAGTGCTTTCCCCTCCCCTGAGCCAGCTCCTCTCACACCCTGCTGGCCAGCACGGGTGCATCAGCAGGTCCTGCAGGCCACAGCTCCCCATGGCAGGCTGCCCAAAGGCCTGGGGACACTGCCAGGTGACCAGAGCTAATAGTGGTGTCCTTGCAGTGGTTCTGGCAGGGACAGGATGGTGTAGACAGTCCAGGAAACAGCAGCACTGGGCTGCCAGCCTGCCCCATGGGTTTGGACTGCAGGGATGACTTAAGGGGTTTTCTGAGATGTATCAGCCAAGCAGGATGGTCTTTCTGCTTGCTCTGAGGAAGACAGGAATTATGAACCTACAGGCAAGTATATAAAATGTTTAGGCTAAACAGACTTTAATATCCCTTTGCTGCTCCCAAAGAATGATGTTCAGTTGTGTGGCAGTGACATTTACAGGGTCCTCAGCCAGTGTGTGCCCATCTGCCCAGTGTCTGGGTCACTGAGCTGACACTCTGAACAGACAAAGCAGTGTGCTCCCCATCTTACAGAATGAGGAGTTCACTGATACCCAATCTCCTGCCAAAGGTTATGCAGAGAGATTGTCTCAGGACCATGACTGAACTCAGGCCTTGGATATCCAGAGCTGGGCTTTACACAGACAATGGTTCAGCTGGAGCTAATGACAGGCAGGACTCAGCCAGAGAAGTGCTTGTGAGAGTGAGGGCACCCAGAAGAGCCCTGGTGACAGCCAGGCTGAGCCCAGCAGCCACATCAGTGGTTCTGGTTCTTGCACAGTTGTCCTGGAGATTTTCCCTGAGAAAATAGAGCAGAAATCAGCCTGGATCCAACCAATCCTTCCAGCAGCATTCCCTCTGCTCCTGAGATTATATTGCTTTTATGGGTGCACTGGTGTGCTTTCAGCTAAGAAAGACTGCAGCTCACAACTTAAATATCTCTTCAGACACATGATTGGCATGCCTGTGTATTGAGTTGCAGGCAAAATACTGCTGCTACAATGAGTCTGTGAGTGAAAACAGCCCACCCAGGCATGGCAAGGGAGTTTGGCAAGGGATGGCATTTTGGGGAGGACCCACCTCCTGGCAGCCCTCAAAACAGCAGCACTCTGAAGTGCCTGGAGGCAGCAAGATCAGGAATCTGCCCGTGCTGGGGTCTCCTCCTGCCCCGTCAGCCACCCCATCCCTCACTCTCAGTGCTGGCATCGGTGTGGCAGCAGATTGCTCAGGTTACAGGGAAATATCAGGGAATCTCAGACTGCTTTGGGTGGGAACGGGCATTAAAACTCCTCTGGTTCTATGCCCTGCCATTGCAGGATCACCTTCCGCTGGCCCAGCCACATCCATCTGCCCAGAACACTTCCAGGGAGTTTCTGGAGGGTGTTCTTGGTTTTGTTGTGCACTGCTCCCTTGGGAGGGAGCCCCTGCCTGCTGGAAAGGAGATTCTGGGGTCAGATTCCATCCCTCCAGCCTCCTCCATGCCTGCAGGGTCCCTGCCTTTGGAGAAGGGACTCTGGTGAGGGGGAGTGTGAGCAGTGCAGGGGTGGGGGCAGCAGAGTGAAGGCTGGGGAAGGGTAAGGGGTACAGAAATATCGTGTAGGAGAGGGGAGAGAGGAGCAGGAGTGTGGCATTCATATTCTATGAAAAATCCCTTTGCTCAGAATTTTTCTCCTGGGAAGCTGAGAAGCCTCAGAGAAAAGGAAAACAATTCTTCTCTCATTTGCTTCTCCTGTGTTGTGCTCATGTGGAATGTGTTTGGAGATTGTTTACCCACAGGTGATTGTTCCATTGCATTCTGCTGGGAGTTGTTTTCACTCTTTGGCCAATCAGGGCCAAGCTGTGTCAGGACTCTGGAGAGAGTCAGGAGTTTTCATTATTATCTTTATAGCATTCTGTCTGTATCCTTTCTGTATTCTTTAGTATAGTTTAGTATAGCATTCTTTAATATAATATAGTATCATAAAATAATAAATTAGCCTTCTAAAAACATAGAGTCAGATTCATCATTCCTGCCTTCCTCTGGGGGAACACAAATACAATACAGGAGGGTGCAAGGGGCTGTGCTGCTCCAGGCCAAAGCTGCTGCCCCTGTCCTGCCAAGCTGCCTTAGGGACCAAATCCTCCATTCATCATGAGGAATCACATCTTATTCCAAAAGAAATTTCAGGCCACTTTCTCTTGACATTTATTTCTTTCAAATGAAATGGGCAGGGAGGAGCCAGAGTGCTTTGTTATAATTCATGGAACTCCCTTGAGCTTTGCCCATGCCAGACATATGAATTTACAAGTTATTTGATAAATTGAGTAATCTTTTCTTTCAGGAAGCAATTTCTGACAGATTTTGATGTGTGATATCATCTGGAGACTTGTTAAAATTTTACTGCTCTCAAGGAAATAGAGATTTTAGTTGTTTTCTCTTTTTGAAATTTGGGCTTATTGTTTTGCCCAAGGACTTGGACTCCAAATCAAAATTAATTTTCAGTAATAGTTCTGTGCAAAAAGGAAAAAAGTTTTGAGTATCCATGCATTCAGACTGGGGTCTGAATTTGGTAGCTGAAGGGAAACTAATTAATAAAATAATGGATGTGAAACATCAGAGTTTCCTATCAATAATTTTTTGAGTTCTTGTGCACTTTTTTTGAGGCATTAAAGAACTAGAGTATTGCTCCAAATGATCACTTTTTTTTACCAAAAATACAATTCTCAGGGTCTTTTTCCACCAGAAGATCAATAATAAATGTGTGGGTTTGTTGTCTAGCTTACATTTTTTATTTTGGAGGGTCAAACTAAAAACTCCCTCTCTAGTATGGAACGGTGCCCTCTTGGCTTTGAAAGTGCTTGTTGTGGTGCCTGAGCAGGCAGGGGTGGGAGCCCTTGCTATCACAAGTTGTCCTGGTTCATTGTTTTAGCTCCAAAGGTGACTGATGAGTCAGCAAGGACGTGCCTATCATGAATATGCATAGAGATGTAGCTACTCCAAGCAGCTCAAAGTCAAAATGCTAGCCAGGCTTGAAAAAAAAAAAACCAAAACAACATTCTCCTCCCCATGCCCTGCCTCCTCCCAAAAAAATAAAATTGAACAACCTCCTTCTCCCCTTGCTCCTGTGAGAAATTATACTTGCTTCAAAAAAAATTTAAAATGTTTATTAAAACCTTATCAAAAAATACAACAGAAGACTGAACAGAGAAAATATTACAGCACCTGGAGCAGAGGATCTTTCCTATCATGTGCTCACCCACACAATGGGGTTTTTCACCTTTTAACCCTTTAACCCCTCCCAAAGTTCTGTCCATGGACTCCTCCTTCCCTGCCCAGTGCTGGAGATCACTGCCTGACACCTTGATTGGAGCTCAGGTGCTGCCACAGGAACGAGTGACCCTCCCAAATGTCCCAAACCCAGGGCACCCCTGAGAACAACACAAGGGGGGGAAAACACAACTATAAATCTATAAAACTGCTCCTAACATACATACAGGATATTTGCCTTTAATTGTGAGAGGCAGCCATGGCATTGCTCATCTGTCACACTCCTGCACTTGGGAAAAGAGGCACTGACAGGCAGCAGAGCTTGCATCCATCCAAGGCCAAGGCATCTGGTGGGGTGGGAGCTCCCTGTGTGTGAAGGCCACTACTGTCAGATTAAGCCCTTTTCTGACCCAGAGATGGGGAAACTGAGAGGTATTTTAAGAAATTTTATTCTACTTTCAGTCTCAAGTGAAGGGTGAGACAATACAGCTGTTATAATTCATGCCATTACAATCAGAAGCCAACTATTTCCTAGTTACAATACACTATAAGCATTTCTTGTGATGCCTCAGGTTTTAGCTTTTATATTTTTCAGATTCTCTGCTGCTTCAGTGTGTAGGTCTGGGCTTCATATAGGGAATGGTGAGCTCTGTGCACAGAGCAGGGACACAAAACAATTCCTGCTCCAGCTGGGGACCAAGGACAAATGATCCAACTCTCAGGCCCAAGAGCACAAACAATGTGGGCTGGAGAGAGAAAAACAAGGATGGGACTGCATGGGCTGGAGTTGGAATTGGACAATGAACTCCAATATGCAAATGGAGCAGAACTTATAAAAGTGAGAGGCCTCGTGACCAATTGTCCATTTTGTGACCATTTTGGGTTGTGCTCCCCAAGGTAGATCTGTTCATGCGTCTTAATAAATCCCTGCTTTATTCTTTAACTTGGTCTAGTCTCTGTTCTAGGTCAGCCTTCACAAGGCATTAGTTTTTGGCATCACTTGGCCTATCAGCTTTTGCCAGACCATGCTGTAAATGCCTTAAAGCTAATTATCTAAAATTTTTTCTTGTGGGTATGACTACAATGTATTTTTCATAGTTCTATTTCTCCAAAGTATCCAGTCTTATTTGTAAGGCTATCTTTTAAAACTTTTTTCTAGCTCCATTTCTCTCTCAGCAATGTCTGTCCCGTTCCATGGCATTTCTAAGTCAGCATTTCTTATCTCCAGGTTTGCATACAGATGCACACTGTGTGAGCCTTCTGTCAGCCTTTTGAGAGTTCTCAAGAAATTCATTTCCCACATTACCCCCTCTCTCTTGAATGGAAAAAAACCCCACTATTGTATTTGGGTTGCCCCCAGATGGATGATGGAACGATGAATCTGACTCCATGTTCTCAGAAGGCTAATTTATTATTTTATTATACTGTATTATATTAAAGAATACTATACTATACTAAAGAATACAGAAAGCATACAGACAGAATGCTAAAAGATAATAATGAAAACTCCTGACTCTCTCCAGAGTCCTGACACAGCTTGGCCCTGATTGGCCAAAGAGTGAAAACAACTCCCAGCAGAATGCAATGGAACAATCACCTGTGGGTAAACAATCTCCAAACACATTCCACATGAGCACAACACAGGAGAAGCAAATGAGATCAGAATTGTTTTCCTTTTCTCTGAGGCTCCTCAGCTTCCCAGGAGAAAAATCCTGGGCGAAGGGAATTTTCAGAGAATGTGAATGCCACACCCCACACACCACCTGCATCCTGCCAATGCCACTGCAAGGTGATTGCCCCTGTTTGGATGCATTTGGACTTGGATGCACAACTTCCATCCTGGGACTGCTTTGCTGCTTCACACGTGGGCTGTTCCATGGTGGGGAGCAGCCTCCACAAGTGGGAGATGCTTCCCTGCTCCCCAACCCCACGCAGCTCTGCAGGAAGGGCTTTCCTGAGGAACTCTGCCATGTGGGATCCTGTCTGGCACTCTCCTGGCAGGGAAGCTCTGATGTTTGCATCTGGCAGCCCACTGGGAAGGCTGGTGTCAGCTTCATGTTCAGGGGACAAAGTGAAGAGCCTCTGGGGTGTGGGCTGGC
The DNA here is from genome assembly GCF_051311805.1 of Agelaius phoeniceus. Lineage (NCBI taxonomy): Eukaryota > Metazoa > Chordata > Aves > Passeriformes > Icteridae > Agelaius > Agelaius phoeniceus. The sequence goes on from NC_135284.1 coordinate 8,943,531, forward strand.
AACCATGGAGGAGACAGCTCCATTCTCTGCCATGAAAAACCCATTTTCAGTCCAATTACCCAGAAAATGTGGGTTTAAAAGGCTGTTTCTCTGTGGGGAAAAAGCTAAGAAATTGAGTGAGTGGAAAATTCCTCTGGAAATCTAATGTGAGGCAAATTCCCATAGAGATATGAAGTTATTTTTGTAAAGAAATGGGTTGATTGTTTTTTCCTGCAGATTTTTCCAAGGGACTCAGCCTGTGTTCTGGAGAACTATTGTATCTCCCAGTGAGCTTTTACAGAGAGGACATGAGAAGCAGTCATAATGAGAATTAATAACTTTCTGCTGATTAGTAAGGAATGCTCTGGACTTGTTGAACACAGTGGAATTAGTATCAAGTTAATCTATCAAATCTGAGGCCAGCACCAGCAACTGACTCTTCCAGATGGGAACACATAAAGATGAAGAATAATTTGCTGAAGGCCACTGAAAAGTTAAGAGCAGACCTGGGATTCCCCTGTATGAGTCAGAGCGCTTTCAAAATACTTCCACTTGCTGTAGAACAGGAATAATCCCTTGGATCCCCCCTGAACCTATGCCATGGAGGAAGAAGGGCTCCAAACCACATCCCACATCCTCTGTGCTCTGAGTTTCTTGGTGCTCTGGGTGCCTGAGCTGCAGCTTTTCTGCAGCAGGACATCCCTGTCTGGGGTGAGTGGCTCTGTGGGAAGGGTGAGCTGTGCCTGGGGGTGCCCCAGAGCAGGGATCAGCCCCTGAGAGCTGCTCCCTCCCCAGGGCATCCACCCAGCACATCTCAGGGCTCTGCAGGTGTCAGCTGGCAGGTCTGGATGGGCCCCTCAGGGTTTTCCCCAGGTATTTCAGAGCTCCACTACAGCTGATTTCCAAGGGCATCAGGAACTCAAGTGCCTTTTGAGAATAGGAGACTGTGTCTCTCTTTCCTCATATGTGAAATGGAAGTAAGAGCACTTCATCACACTCCTGTGGGAAGACTGCATTAAAGACATCAAATGCTACAAGAATAAAGGACCATAAATAACAACTTTGCCTTTTTGAGACAGCCACCAGCAGGTACCAGCAGCAGCAGCTGGGTTCTGGCTTACTTCAGTTTTAGCAATAATTATTTGGTCAGTTTTGTGGGAATCCACAAAATTAGAGGGTTTTGGGAAAGCTGCAAAAGGCAGGCCCCAGAGACAGTAGAACTGTGATTAGGGCTAAGCAGCAGCCATGGGATTGGTCAGTAGAAAAATGATTTAAAAAGTAGAAAAGCAAGGACGAATAGAACAATGATCTGTGTATTAACACTTGTCTAGAATAACTCCCTAAGCTACAGAAAAGTTTATCTAGCAAGATGTTAGGAAGGTTGAAGCTTAATAGTGGAGCTCTGTGCATTGTGTTTAAAGGCTCACAAGCAGGTATTGTATTTGAAATAAGCAAGCATTGTTTAACCAAAGGTACCTGTGCTTATAGTGGTTGGATAGAACTACTGTCAATGTGCTTCTGCTTTGTGTGATTGGGCAAAAAACTTTTAAAGTGAGTTGTAAAATTGAGTTCTTGGTCTGCTGCCTGGGATGTGAGCTGCTGGCATCTTCCCATTGCCATAACCATGGAATGAGGCTGATGCTGGAAAATCAAACAGCTCAAGGCATTTCCCAGCAGTCCTGTCCCATTGGTGATTTGTACACAGCCCCTGGCTGGCGTCAAGTTTTACCTGTTTGGCCTTTTGTGGGTGTTTGCTGGGAGACACAGAGGACTCTTACTGCCCCTTTGGTGTGAGTTTATGGGTAAGCCATGCTTGATCAGGGCAGCATCCCTGAGCACACACTCCTGCCCTTCAACCAAAGCCAAAACCTCGTCACTCCACACTGCTACTGTGGTCACACCTTGTCTAAGCAAGAAACAGCAGCAAAACTTTTCAGTTCCTGTATTTGCTGCTCTGCTCTTGGTGAAGAATATCAAGGCTGGATTTGAGGCAGCATCAGACTGGATAAAAGCCAGGAGTTAGAGAAGTGCTTGCAAAATATATAGTATTTACATATTTGTATTTATAAAATATATAGTATTTATATGTTATAGAAGTGTATGCAATTACAATGTTATGGCATGATCAAACAAGAGGGCAGCAAGTTAGAGAGAACCATGGTGTGAGAGACAACTGCTCACTGTGAAAATTTAAAGAGGTTTATTAAACCTTGACAAAAATACAACAAAGGACTACACAAGGAAAAAGCTGCAGCACTGGGAACTGCCCCTCATGCACACCACATGGCCAGTTCATCTTCAAGCTGGATGCTCAGTCTTTTATACCCTGGGGATTGCATCAGCCAGCCCTGGCCCCTCCCAGAGTCTGTCAGCCAGCTCTGCTTTGCCATTTATCAGTGCAGACTGCTTTGTACCTGCATTGGAGCTCAGGTGTTGCCATGCCCACCCCCTGAGCACCCCAAGCTTTTCCATTCCCAGCTGCCCCATGCAAGGGACACCTGTGCAGCTTCTTTGTACCTGTGCTAGACAGCCCAGGCTGTCTGATGGCAGCAATGGGGGAAAGGGAACTGTGAGGAGAACAGAGGCCATCTATGTTGTCTTACATATCAAGAGTTCTATTATCATTACAGTGCCAGGATTCCATAGTGCCAGAGTTTTGTAGCTCCTCAATGTTTTCTGTAAGCAGCTCCTCTAAGCACTGCCTGTTCCTGGTCCTTGCAGCAGCTATCTGACACCTCACCCCACCAATCCACTCTTTTATACCATTGCTCTTATTGGCTACAGGTGTGGCCTGTTAAGATCAGGCCTGCTCCTAATCTTTAGTAATTGGTCCAGCTGCAGCTCTTTGGGGGATAAGATTACATTCTATACCACCTTCATTTACCCATGCTGTATCCCCCTACACATCTAAACTACAATAACATAACTGTACATCACTAAAGCTTTTCTTAATATTCCCACAATAGTTATCCTTTCATTGCAAGAGCCAATCAGCTCATTCTCCATCTATAACAATGCCAAGGTCAGGAGTCAGAGCAGTGCCCGTGGCTGGAGACCTTTGGTTTCCTTGCAGAGGATTCCAGCTCCTGTTACAGTAATAACCTGAGCAATTTCTCCTTGTGGCAGGACTGTGAAGAAGGGTTTGGGGAATTCCTGCCTGTGACTTCAGCAAGAACTCAGCTGATGGAGAAAACCCTGGTGTCCCCCTGATTTTTGAAGATTTTCTAAGCCTTCTGATGTTGACATTCTTGTAGCAAACTTTCTCACACACTTTCTGTAAATAACTCATTGTTTTGCATTCCTTTATGGAGGAGGAGAAAGTTGATGGACTGTTGGTCTGTCCAGTGTCATTGGAGAGGTGGCACTGTCGCCCTCCAATCCACTGTCACTTTTGGAAAACTATAAATGTTAGAGTCAGAAAATAAACCTCCCTTTTTTCTTCACCTTGAGAACAGCATTATGTGCTTGTGTTCTTTTGTGTCCTACAGTGACATCCTGGCCCAGGGCTGCAGCTGGGACAGGCAGAATCCTCTGTGCTCCCGACTGAAGGTGCAGCACTGGCTTTATCAGGACTTCAGCAATTAAGGACTAAAGAGCATCTTATAAGAGAGGTATAAAACCTTCCTTGTCCCCTGGCAACTCTGCTCTAGGCACCTGCTTGATATCAAAGAAAGCTTCCAAAAATGGAAGCCAGCAAAAGAGGGTGAAAGCAGGAAGGGAAAAAGCATTATTGTTAAAGCTGACATTAATTTGCATTCTCAATTCAGTCTCACAAATGGCTCTTGGGGGTAATGAGTTACCTGAATCAAACCCTATTGAGGATAGAAATTGTTTTTAATTATAATGCATAATAGCCTGAATGGCTTTGAGAAGGTGCCCTTTTTCTTTGTGGCTGGAAGCAAAGCAGAATTCCTGGTGGCATCTTTCTAAATAATGTGATTTGCAGTAATGATGTGAGGCTGTGGGGAGGTTCCTTTCATTCAGGAGCAGTAGCCATCAGTCTTAATTTGATGATGCCTCACCTCCACCCCTCTTCTCCCCCTCCCTGCTTTTCTATGGAGGAGATTCTTCATGACACTCAAAGCAGCTAATGGTATTTAACACCTTTGCAAAGGAGATGTGACCAGAGAGACAGAGAATGAGCCAGGTTTAGCACCAGGGGTAAAGATTGTGACCCTTTGAGATGTTCCTAATTTGGACACATAATTGGCCTTTTGTCAGAGAAGGGGCCAGCTGTGCCCCCTCAGGGGGTGGATGGAGGTTCTCTGGTCCCCTGGGAAAGAGGCATGAAAATGCAAGGAAATCAATGTTTCACCACCAGGGAAGCAATGGCATTCAAATCTTTACAGGATATGCTGGAGCTTTTTGGAGAAAATGTAGCCCTTAAGTACTGAGGGGCCTCCTGTGGCCCTGGGAGTGCAGACACAGGAGCTGAGGGTCACAGGGGCCGTGTTCCACCAACACACAACCCAACCAACTCAGCACTGCCACACCTTCCTGTGCTGAAAGATTTGGAGAACAGAATGGACACAGAGAAAGGGAAACTACCAAGGACAACTTCCTAATTAAACAATGGCCGTTAATTCATTTCTGCTGTCTTTTCTTCCCAAAGTCTGGCAGATGTACAGAGGGACTCCCATACTCCAAGGGAGATGGAACACTTGGGAGCATTTCTGCTCCTGAAGATCTGTGTCAGCATCTAATTACAAGGGCAGAAGAAGAAAAGAGCCTCTCCTGACAAGCCTGTACATTGTGCAGGCCCAGCTTACTGCACAGAGGCTGGACTTACAGAAAGGCTCACTCACTAAACCAGGCTTTTCCAGCAGAAGGTGGAATTAAAACTTTTTGGCTTGGAGAGACCCACAGGAAGGATGTTGAGATGCTTGAGTGCATCCAGAGGAGGCAACGAGACTGGAGAGGGGCTGGGAGCACAAACCCTGTGAGGAGCCACTGAGGGAGCTGGGGGTGCTCAGCCTGGAGAAAAGGAGACTCAGGGGTGACCTCATCACTCTACAGCTCCCTGAAAGGTGCCTGTGCTCAGGTGGGCCTGGGCTCTTTCTCCAGGCAGCACTGACAGAACCAGAGCACACAGCCTCAAGCTGCACCAAGGGAAATACAGGTTGGATATAAGGAAAAAGTTTTTCACAGAATGGGTGATAAAATTCTGGAATGGCTGCCCAGGGAGGTGGTGGAGTCCCCATCCCTGGGGGTGTTTAACAAAGCCTGGATGTGGCACTGGGTGCCAGGGTTTAGTTGAGGTGCTGGGGCTGGGTTGGACTCGATGATCTTGAAGGTCTCTCCCAACCCAGTGATTCTGTGAATTCTGTGATTCTGTGAATGATGTCCCCTCACTCTGACCCCACCAGGCCTGTTCTTTGTTCCCAAAACCTTTCCTGACCTTTCCTGAGATGAGTTTCCAGTCTGAGCACTTGCACTGGTGTTTGGGAGAGTCACATCTTCCCTGCCCTCAAAGTAGGACCTGTGGAAAGGTTTGGGGTTCCTAGGACTGAGAAATGGAGCTGCAGTCCTGGGATAATGATGGAGAGGAGTTCCCTACGTGCACAGTATCAGAGCATTTTGTGGTCTCTCATAACCTCATGCAGCAAGTGAAACCTTTCATCCAGTTATTTTAATCCATTAGCAACAGATTTCAGGGAAACACCAGTAATGTATGTAACATGCACCCAGGAGAAACAACAAATGGTTCGTTAGAGAATTTAGATTTTAATTAAGTAGATAATGTATGCTTGCATTTACTCTTATAAATGAAAATCTATTCACTGTAGAGTAGCTGGGTTCTGCTAGATTTCCCTGAACATAAAGAGAAGGGCTGGTTATTACTGATTACTGAACTATTAAGGGTTTGTACCTTGGGCTGTTTGATTGTGGCTCTGTTTGCTTCTGTTGCTAAAAAGGCTCTACCCAGATATGTGTGAAATAGGCAGCGTTTGGACTCAGTGTGAGAATTAATTCTAGGTTACAAACCTCAGCAAATGATCCAAATGATAGTGCTGGTTGCTCCTCTCTGGCCATAACAGCAGGTTTCCATGGCTGAGGGAAGCTGGTGGTAGGGATGCTGCACACCACTCCCACTCACAGGAGGCAGAGGTGAATGTGCTGCTAAAGGAAGGGGTCACTGAGAAAAGAGCTCTTGGAAATAAAGAGCAGATCAGAGCTTGCCCAGGGTAATTCCCATGCTCTGTGACATCTCTTTTTGCATGGGAACATCAAGAGATTACAAGACACACAGTGCACTTAAGGAAGTGCTTTATCTCTGGAGGTCTTGTGAATGTTAAGTAGATAAGCCCAGAGATGATTTAGGAGGTAACCAAACATGATTTAGTGATTTAGCAGTGGGGAGATTGAGGCACAGTGATTTACCTTTGAGGACAGCTCTGGGAGGTCCCAGCCTGGGATGCAAATTTCCACCTCCAGCTGCTGCCTCCACCTCTTGGTGCTCTGTTTATCCATGCTCCTGTATTTGCAGCATGCCATGGAATGCTGCTGTTCTCCCCACTTCTAAAGCCAGTGCTGAAATAAAATACATGAAATGCAAGATTGCAGGGGCTCCTGTAATGCACAGGAGCCAGGTTTCAGAGCTGTCCCACTGCAGAGCAGCCACAAAGCCAGAGGCTCTGCTTCACACCTGAAGTGAGCTCTTCTGATGGGTAATTGCCTGAGGAAAGGGTTTGCCCAGAAGGAAGTACAGCCAGATGACACCCAGCACTCCAGCTGGCATTCTGGGCTCTATCAGATGGAAACAAGCTGGGATAGCTTCACATTGCCCTGATTTACTGAAGACCAGACAGTGGCTGCTGAGGAAAGGGAAGGAAAATATATCTGAAACCTCACTTTCCTCTCTTGAGTCTAGTTTGGCATTGCTTCTCCAGACCACAGCCTCTAGACCAACATTCCTTGTTCACACACACATTTTTGGCCTTTCTTGAGCTCTTGTCATTCATCCCCATAATCTTAAAATGCCTCCCAGCACTTGGAGTCCTGTCTTGGCTGGGCTTCCCCAAGCACCCAAGGAGGACATCAGTTCCAGGCATCACCCTGAAGGATGTAGTTATCCCATAAAATGCTTCTCCCAAACTGTCACCTGCAGCACAGAGTAGAGAATTGCTCTGCTAGGAAAGCTTATTCAGGTGAGTTTGATGGTAAAACCTGAAGGAACTGACCATTGAAAAGTAGAAAGAGTCCAAGACTTCTTGCATTCCTGGTCCTGGCCATATCTCTGAATATCTGGAAGAAGGACTTTTTAACAATTTCAATTAATGGAAGAGAAGCTTCCTAAACTGCCTTTGTTTCTGATGGAACTCCATTTACTTAATTATGCTTTGTTGCAATTCCCTTTGGAGTGACCTGTTTGGGGCTATGAGTATTGATAAGGGCTTTGGGAGAGCTGGGGCTGCTCCCCTGCTTTGTTCCAGATTTAGTGTGTGTCCCTGAAATACCTGCACCCTACCTCCTGGGAACAATCAAGGCTGCAATCCACAGGGCTGAATTTGATCTATTTTTTGGCACCTATAAAGCTGGAGATAGACACCTCCACATACCCAATAGAAAAGGAGCAGGTCTAACCTGATAGGCATTCCTTAGACACATGCATCCTAGGATGAAGGCTTCTGTAGAAAATGAATACTTATGTGACACATTTGGAATGATTTTGCCTCCTGTCCTGTCTTCTGGCTGAGTGTGTAGGTGGAAGAAAAGCTGTGTCAGAGCCCAGGACATTGCTCTGGCTGCCCTGGAGGACTCCAGACCCTGGCAGGGGGCTCAGAGACCTTGGCACAGAGTCACAAACACCTGTGCCTTTGATTTTAGCCCATGGAAACAATTACCAACTTTGTGTGAGGAGTTACAAGCCACAAGAGTTTGAGTAGAATGATAGTGAATTTGTCACAGGGTGAAAATGTAGAATTTTGGGGATTTAGAATGGGGGTCCAAGAGGCGAGATGGAGGAATCTGGGCATGTCCTGTCCTTCTTCTTCTTCTTGTCCTCCATCTTCTGCTGTGATGGTGACACTTCTGGATTGGTTCAGAGTAGAGCCAGACTGTCTAACATAGGTGATGGGTATTGGGAAATTATTGTAAATAAAGCACACACAGTTCTTAGTATAAAAAGCCAACAGTACCCCAAGGGCAGGGAATGTGCCACAACCCGACCTGCTGGACAGATCTCAGCAGGGCAGAGAAAGAATGGAACAGATAAGAGAAAATAAACAGCCTTGAAAAGCAGAGCTGAGGAATCTCAACTTCTTCTGTCGTGGGGCTGGGGAAAAAGATTCTTTAATACCTCAGGGGTGATCTCAACACCAGAGACCCTGTCAAAGCTGACCCTTCCTGGGCTCCTCACTCAGGATGTGTCACCTTGTCTTGCATTTGTGCCTCATGGCAGCAGGAATTGGGGGAATTTTTTTCCCTTTGTGTATTTAAGACAGTGGAGAGAACTGAAATTATTAAAAGGCTGATAGTCCTGGGAGGGGATGCCTGAAATGATGATGCCTCAAATGGGCAAACCCTGGTGGAGTCCTTCCAGTTCCTTCTGAAGGCAGAATTACTGGGGCAGCACTGTTGTGTGGCTACTGCCAGGGCTACCAGGGCTGCCAGGGCTGCCAGGCCCTGCAAGGGGAGGCTGTCCCAATCCATGGACAAGTTTGCAGCCATTCAACCTAACAGTAATGGTGTGCATTATTTGGGAATTTAGCTTCTCATAACAATGAGACTTCCTTCTACCCTTCTCATTCCTTTAATGCTGGCCCATGTGTCCAATCCAGTTAAATAAACCAGGAAAGTAACCATTAATGTCAAAGTCCCATAATTAAATGCTGACTGAATCACTGCTCAGGCTTGCAACACTTTACTGTAATTTTTAAAGAATATCCAAGTTGACATTAGACTTTTTAAACAGATTAATTAGTCACATTTCATTTTAAGTGGCGCTGACTTAATAGGTACTGCAAATGTACAGTATGTATTTACTTAAAGCCATTATAACATAATATTTACAGGATATTAACATGTATTAATTACTGTATAATGAACCTTGTGACTACAATATTGCCATTCTTGCGTGCCTGTAAAAGTTTTATCATCTTGTGAGGGGGGAGGGAAATTAAAATAAATTGCATGCACATTGAAAGCTTATTTTTCAGAGGAAATGGGCAAGTTATAAGAAAATGTAAAACAGGGGACCCAGTAAATCACAAACAGCTAACAAATGCTCCAAGACATGCTATAATGTTTTTATGAGTGTGTTTTACAACCCATTCATTATGCTGTCTGTCCTTCTGAAAGCTGGTTATTAGACTGACTGTGCAAAGTAACACATGAATATCTGTGCAACTAGCCATGAAATCACAACTAAGCTGATCACTTTTGTCTTGCCTAGTTCATCCTGGAATATATCTTAGAGCATTTTCCCCCGGAGCTGTAATTCCCCAGCACACTGCAACAGGAGAGGTGTGATGGTGTTCACAGGGGTCTGAGGATGAGGGAAGAGATGAGGATCTGACTCCATGTTTCAGAAGGCTGATTTATTATTTTATGATATATATTATATTAAACTATACTAAAAGAATAGAAGAAAGGATTTCATCAGAAGGCTGGCTAAGAATAGAAAAAGAAAGAATGATAACAAAGGCTTGTGGCTCGGGCTCTCTGTCTGAGCCAGCTGGGCTGTGATTTGCCATTAATTACAAACATCCAACATGGGCAAACCCCTGATGCACCTGTTGCATTCCACAGCAGCAGATAACCATTGGTTACATTTTGTTCCTGAGGCCTCTCAGCTTCTCAGGAGAAAAAATCCTAAGGAAAGGATTTTCCATAAAAGATGTCTGAGACAGAGGGGTGGTGCTGGGGAGTGCTGTGGGGTGTTCCTGGGAACAGAGTGTGCCCTGCTCAGCCTCCTCCTCCTGGGGACAGATCCTGCTGGCTGCTGGGCCTGAACCACAGCTGGGCATTGCTCAGGGCCTTTGCCCACGTTTTGGAGATATCCAGCTGTGGCATTCACATTCTCTGAAAAAATTCCTTTGCCCAGGATTTTTCTCCTGGGAAGCTGAGAAGCCTCAGAGAAAAGGAAAACAATTCAATCTCATTTGCTTCTCCTGTGTTGTGCTCCTGTGGAATGTGTTTGGAGATTGTTTACCCACAGGTATTGTTCCATTGGATTCTGCTGTGAGTTGTTTTCACTCTTTGGCCAATCAGGGCCAAGCTGTGTCAGGACTCTGGAGAGAGTCACAAGTTTTCCTTATTATCTTTTTAGTAGTATCTTTTCTGTATTCTTTAGTATAGTATAGTATTCTTTAATATAATATAGTATAATAAAATAATAAATTAGCCTTCTGAGAACATGGAGTCAGATTCATCATTCCTGCCTTTGTTGGGGCATTCCCTGCAAATTCAATATCCAGCCATGGTTTGGTGCTGGCTGAGTGAGGAAGGGCTCCTGTGGGTCACTCCTGCAGGAGCTGCAGGCTGCCAGGTGGCTCCACGTGCCTCCCCTTCCATGTGGGATTTGCCTGCTGGAAACAAGGAGGACAATCACGCTTGAGGCAAGGGGTCACCAGCGTTTGTCAGCTGACAGAGGGAGAATATTTGCGGCATGCTGAGAGTCGGCCGTCAGGGCAGATGCAGAGTGGGCTGCCTGTCAGGGGGATTAAAGGTGTGCTGAAACTGGGATGCTGGAGAAAGTGAGTGCTCAAGGACCTCTCTGCCTGCTCGTTTTTTATTATGTGTGTGATGTACACAATGATGGGAGCAGATAGCCCTGGAGACCTCACTGCTGACCCCACTGCTCCTGAGCTGAGCACATGCACAAAGGGAGCCACCAGGGCGAGTGACAGCCAGGCAGCTCTGGCATTCTGTAATTTCCCTTCCACTGCCACATTACAAACAGCTTCATATTCAAAAGGCTGCCTGTCTATGATTGTCCAATTATTCACTGCATTCTTTCTTTGATGGCACAGATGTTCTCAATTTCTTGGAGTAGAGGGTTTTTTTTCATCTCTAAAGTCGTTCTGCCTCAGAAATGCAAAATTCTCCACAGTTCACCAGGTTCTCTGATGGGTTTGCATAATTGGTCTTCAATTTGCCTATTGTTTTGTAATAGAAAGCCTATGTTTAATTTCATTTTTGTAAACCTGTAGAAAGAGCAGAACATTCTGCCATTTATGTCATTCTCCTCATTAGGATCTGAGCGGATTGTGAGCATTTAGACTCGATTATAAGGCACAGATTGTGCTGAAAGGAACACATGCTTTCCTCTTTCATTGTTTTAAACACTTCAGCAGGCTGATCCAGCAAGATGTTAAACGTGTTCAGCTCTCTTTGTACCTTTGTGTGAGGTGTTTTTCTCTGGCAAGGCCAGTCTGATTTCTTTGGGTGTACTGGCATGCCAGGTAGGGCAGCCTTGGTCTGTTTAAATTGTGGACATGAGTCACTGCATAATTCCCTAGGAAAGGCCATTTTGATGTCTGGTCTGAGTGATGGCTGCAAGCTGCCCTTGCAACAAGGGGGTACCACACTGTCCTAGGACCTGTTTCCTCTTGTGTAGTGGATGTAGCTATAAAAATACCTCTGTTGTTAAACTCTCAAAGAAATACCCTGGACTTCTCATTTATATAATTCTTTGATGCTTGTTTATATCTTATTCGTACATGGCAAGGCAAGGTAGAGATACCTGTGTGATATAAATATTTAAAAAGCCACAGAAAAGGGCATTTCTAAAACTTCATAGGAAGAACAGCAACAAAACTCCAGAAAAACCCAACATCAGCTAATGGCAGCTCTGGGGGTGAGGGGGAACTTAGCAGATTGGATCCTGGGAAATAAAAAAAGAATTTTTAAAAGATTAGAGGCTTGCTGGGATAATTCAAAAGAGATAAAGGGATGACCCAGGGAATTAAAACCTCACAGCAATCCTACATAAAAGGATTAGCTTAGAGCCCCAGCAACAAAGGAGGGTCCAGCACTGAAGGTGTGCTGGTTACCCCAGGACATGGCCAGGTGTGCTGGCACCCTTCTCTCTTCCAGAGAAATGCCCTAAGCTTGGTTTTCCCCAAGGCATTCAGTACCAGTGTCTTTCAAAGGGGCTGGAAAAGCTCCTGGTGTCTCTCTGGCACAGACAGGAGTGCAGGGACACTGTGGGAAGGACCTTCCACCTACCACTGACAGTGGTACAGCCTTGCTGCAGTGTCATGTGCTGCTCAGCACGGGGCCTTAATACCCCTAAGAGGCTCATGGCAGTGTCCCAAAACAGCTTTAGGCAGGCTTAGCCTCCTGAGGTTACAGAAGAACAGTCAAGTGTGGCTCTTCCCTTGCACAGCAAAGCCTGGCAGAGGCTGAGAAAAACCTATTGCAGGTGAATGCTGGCAGAAAAATAACCAGGTTCATCCTGTGCTGGCAATATTGGAGAGTGCTGGGAGTGGCAATGGGAATGAGCCCATCCCACCATGGAGGTGGATCAGCCTGTGCTGATGGCAGTGTGAGGGCCCTGCAGGGGCCTTTCCTGCTGCTGCCAGCCTGTATTCCTGATTGTCCTAGGGTGGTGTTATGATGCTTGTATCCCCATCTGTGTGTTCTGTTTGTGATGGATATCGTGTTCTGTGCCTCCCAGACTGGCTCTGCAGAGCGAATGTTTTGTTTGGGTTTTGCTGTCAGCCGCTCCCCCATGGCTGGTGGGACACACAGACAGGGCAGTGCATGGTGCTGCTTTTGCTTTTTGCTTTGCTCTTGCTCCTGCTTTGCTCTTGCTCTTGCTCCTGCTCATTAGTCAGTTTAGCTGAGAAGTCCAAATTTTCCCTGGACTGTTTCTCCTTTCCCTTTTTTGGAACCACTCGAGCCTGCTCCGCACTGGGACCTGGGAACACCGAGAGTTTGCACCTTGTGGCTGCAGCAGCTGCCCCAGCACAGGAGGGACTGAGAACAGAGCGAGCACCCCCAGAGAGACTTTCTGAATTTGTCATCTTTTTCAGAGCAGTGACAGAGTGGTGTCACCTGGTATTGTTCATTCTGTGTGCTGGGGGTGCTGTGCCTGTTCAATAAACAGGTTCTTTCCACTTCTCTCCAAGGAATCCTTCCCAAACTGGTTGTAGGGAGGGACCATGTGGGTTTGCTTTCTGGAGGGGCCCCTTTGGAGATTCTCTCCCAAATCTGCCCTAAACCAGGACACTGATCCAGGAGAGGCTGTCTCTTCAACCCCTTCATGTGCTAGATAGAACTGACACTGTGATTTGCATGAAGGGAACCTTTCTGTCACAGTGTGCCGGGATGGAACCAAATGGGATCTCAAAGTGACTTGTACTGCCAGCACTTTGGAGGTCTCTACATTTGTCTCCAGCCTGTTCTCTGTATCAGATGAACTGATGCATCAGAAACAAGCCTTGTACTATCTGTCTTAGAAGGCAGTCAGGAAATAGCTTTACCAAGGTACACACATGTTCTCTGAGGAGATAACAAATACCTCTATTCAACAATACATCAAACAAGTGTGTTCTGAGCCCAGGAGCCACAGATGCTTCCAAGATCTCTACATCAAAGCCCAGATGATTCCCTTCTCAGCACTGGGATTTCTAGTCAAAGTCACAATGGACTGGCAATTACTTTGTGTTAGATCTTGGGGACACTGCCCAAGACAGAGCTGAAGGGCAGGAGAACTGTCTGATGGGTCAGAAGGATGAGCTGACAGCACACATTTCTTTTAGGCTGCTCTCAATATCAAAGCCCCTCACTTCTTTTGTGCTGGTTTTAGAAGGAAGGGAGATGCTGCTGCTTTGTTTCACTTCCTTCCATCATTAAATAAGAAATGTCCCTTCCAGACCCATCTCCTGTTAGGAGAAGAAATTTGGTATTTCCCAGCCTTTTTCTCAATGTATAGCTCTGTTGGTCAGCTCACAGAAATGCCAGTGTTGTCTTTGTAAAACATAAGGATGGGATCCCTTTCCCCATTATTATCCTCCTTCAGGCTTTCAGGGAGCTGGACAGAGTGGAGGAGAAGAGAGCCAGAATCAGTCCTTACTTCAGGCACTGAAATTTTAATTACAGCTGACATTTTTCAGACTGCTGCTGAGTATTTTCATCAGCTGGAAAATGACTGTCATGTCCCTACCCCTGGGGACACGAACACTTAGTGGAAGTTACTGTGAGTGAAATCCAGGCTCCAATCTGCATTTTGGCCCTGTTTCCATGTGTCCCTGTCTTGTGCTGCCTCTTCCTTCAGAGCTGCCTTTGCTCTCCTTGCAGCAGCTGGGGATGGGAATTGCCATCACACCCTGGCAAGGATGTGAAGGAGCTGCTTCCTGCTCTGTCTCTGAAGAAGAAAGAGCTGCAGCTTCCTCAGCAAAGCTTCAAAACTTAGTGTATGACTGCGTTCACAGGGGTCTGAGGATGAAGGAAGTGATGAGGATCTGACTCCATGTTTCAGAAGGCTGATTTATTATTTTATGATATATATTATATTAAAACTATACTAAAAGAATAGAAGAAAGGATTTCATCAGAAGGCTAGGTAAGAATAGAAAAAGAAGGAATGATAACAAAGGTTTGTGGCTTGGACTCTCTATCTGAGCCAGCTGGGCTGTGATTGGCCATTAATTAGAAACAACCACATGAGACCAATCCCAGATGCACCTGTTGCATTCCACAGCAGCAGATAACCATTGGTTACATTTTGTTCTTGAGGCCTCTCAGCTTCTCAGGAGAAAAAATCCTAAGGAAAGGATTTTTCATAAAAGATGTCTGTGATATTAGTTGGTTGCCAAACTCAGGAAACTCAGGGTTTGATTCTCTGTGTTGGGTGGGAGGTTTGCTCTGAGCAGTGGGAGGGGAAGGCTCAGAGTCCGGGTACAGCCCAGTTGTGAACATCTGGATTGAGCAGATGTCCCCAGAAGGCCAAAGTGGGCCACAGGCCTGTTAATCCATGGAGAGGTCAGTGTTTGCCCTGGAAGGCAGGTGCCCAAAAGCCCCATTTCTAGAAAACAGATCTGATGCTTTACATTTTACAGCTGCTTCTTGCTCCTCGCTAAAGCCTTGTTGTCCGATATTGGAAATGAATATTCACTCAAGAGAATGAATTTGGTGTATCTGCAGGGAGGGGAAGCCCTGCTTGTGCCAGCCTGAGGTTTTGCCAGGGCAGGGGTGGCAGAGCTGGGCTGCTGCCCTGTGATGTCCCTGCCCTTGGCTGTGGCACAGCTCCAATCCCCCTGCCCTGCTCCATGCAGCACATCCAGCCCCTGGCAGCATCAGGAGCCTCAAGGGGACAAAGCCCTTTTGGAGTCCTGGATGCTGAGAATTTAAAACTTTCTGTGCTGAGAGGCACAGACCCCCCCCAGAGAACACAGCATTGACCTGAGACTGTGGAGAAGGCTTCCAAAATTGAATGATAGAACTGGAATTTAGAATTGAATGATAGAACTGATAGAAACGGGTGTGGAGTTTGAATAGAAGTGTGCAATATCACATGGTGGAAAACTTAGAGTTTAATGTTTTAGAATATAGCAATACATATAGGGCAAGATGGAGGTTTTAGGGTGGTGGCTGGTTGTTCTTCTTTCTTCTCCATGCGTTTGGGTGGTTTTGTGTAATTGGATAAAAAAGCCCGCATTGCAGACTTTGAGTGATTAGTTATTGGGTTAAAAATGAAAATAATTTAGGTGTCCTTTCTTAATTGGATAGTTTAGCCCTAAAAGACCGTGTAAAGAAAGATAGTTTGTCATTTTGTAGCTTGTTAGTAGAATGCTATAGAACTCAGGACTTGTAGGACTGTGATATGGATAAGAAATAATAAACATTTGAGTCTGAACACCAAATACCATCTCAAGAGCTTCAACCCCAACCTTGACAGAGGCAGAAGAGAAGCCAAAAACTGGCATTTAGTGGTGCCCTGTGTGAGGACAAAGGCCCTGCTCTGCAGAGGTTGCTGCTGCTGGGGCTGTGGAGAGGCAGGGGAGGAGCAGGACTGCAGAGAGCTTCTTCCCCTGAGTTCTCAAACTCGACCTCTCTGCTCATCCTGGAAGATTTTAGTACCCCCTGCCATGTTGTGGAGAGGTTTTACTCAATGGACCAGAGTTTGTCACTCATTATGACAGTTTAAATTTTCCTTCCCAGCTGCAAGGCCAGCAACAAAGCAGGTTGGAGCCTGGATTTCACTTGGAGTAACTTCCACTAAGTGTTCATGTCCCCAAGGGTAGGGAGATGACAGCCATTTTCCAGCTGATGAAAATATTCAGCACCAGTCTGAAAAGTGTCAACTGTAATTAAAATTTGTTTATATTTTCAAGGGTAATATTGCTTATTCTCTTGTTGACAATTGCTGCTTCAAGCTTCTAGGCTTAACCAGATAGGAGCAGTTTGTCTTTAAATGGCAAGTTTCCCCTTTCCCCAGTCACTGATTTGTGGTTATGTTTAGGAATGGTTTTAATTGCACACTCCTATTTTTCTTCCCCCAGTGTTTTTCTAGACCCCTTTAATAACCAGCATTTACGAAAAAATTCTGAGCACTCAGGGGAAAAAAAAAATCTATTCACTCTATTATTCTTGTAGCAGACACAACCCAAAAGCCCTTTTCTGTGACAGAGTCAATAATTGTTTAATCCATGTAAAACAAGATGCTTTCCACACTCACTCAGTTGAGAAAACAGCAGGCTCTGCTCTGTGGCCACCAAAGACAACACAAACCTGGTGGGTTTGGTCACAGCTCAGCGAGGGTTTGAGGGGACAGGGGGCTGTTAGAACCCAGGACATTATTCTGGCTGTCCTGGGTGATTCCAGACCCTGGCAGGGGCTCAGAGACCTTGGCACAGAGTCACAAACACCTGTGCCTTTGATTTTAGCCCTTGGAAACAATCACCAACTTTGTGTGAAGAGTTACAAGCCACAGGAGTTTGAGTAGAATGACAGTGAATTTGTCACAGGGTGAAAATGTAGAATTTTGGGGATTTAGAATGGGGGTTCAAGAGGCAAGATGGAGGAATCTGGGCATGTCCTGTCCTTCTTCTTCTTCTTCTTGTCCTCCATCTTCTGCTGTGATGGTGACACTTCTGGATTGGTTTAGAGTAGAGCCAGACTGTCTAACATAGGTGATGGGTATTGGGAAATTATTGTAAATAAAGTACACACAGTTCTTAGTATAAAAAGCCAACAGCACCCCAAGGGCAGGGACTGTGCCACAACCCGACCTGCTGGACAGATCTCAGCAGGTGAGAGAAAGAATGGAACAGATAAGAGAAAATAACCTTGAAAAGCAGAGCTGAGGAATCCTGACTCCAGTCATTTCGATCTCAGGGCTGGGAAAAAAGAGACTTTCTAACACCTTGGGGTCATCTCAACCACAGAGACTCTGAGAGGGTGCCAGCAGCTCACACTGGCAGGGCTGACACAGCCACTGAGGCTGGGGCTGAGCCAGTAATCCATCAGAAAAAACAAGAGGAACATGCTGGACTGAACATTCAGGAGTGCTTGTTTTGGGTGGCCGGGGAGATGTGACTGCTGGAGGTGTAGTAATTACACATCCTCTGAACAGAGGGAGACGTGGTTCTCCCAGGAAAATCCTGGGAAGCTGTATGGAAGCTGTGGGAAACTTAGAGGAAAGAACTGAAACAATTATTATCTCTCTTTCTGTAACCATTGTTTATAGATATGGTTCTCCAGAGTGTGCTGTTCATAGTCACCAATAATGTGAAATGTTTCTACTCTAAGACCAATCAAGTGTCACCTTAGGGAGTCACATTATAGAAAGACCTGCTACCTTCATTAAACACTTTTGCCTTCTGGTCCACCTGAAGACTGGAGTCTTCTTTCCATCCCTGACTCAACAGCATCACTGGAGGTTTGATCGGGTGTTGTGTTTGTGGAGTGCAGGGAGGAATGATGAATCTGACTCCATGTTCTCAGAAGGCTAATTTATTATTTTATGATACTATATTATATTAAAAGAATACTATACTATACTAAAGAGTACAGAAAAGATACTTATGAAAGCTAAAAAGATAATGATGAAAACTCCTGACTCTCTCCAGAGTCCCAACACAGCTTGGCCCCAAATGGCCAAAGAGTGAAAACAACTCACAGCAGAATCCAATGGAACAATCACCTGTGGGTAAACAATCTCCAAACACATTCCACAGGAGCACAACACAGGAGAAGCAAATGAGATCAGAATTGTTTTCCTTTTCTCTGAGGTCTCTCAGCTTCCCAGGAGAAAAATCCTGGGTGAAGGAATTTTCAGAAAATGTGAATGTGACAATGAGAGATGGACAGGCACACTGTCAGATGCCACAGCCCCCTCTGAGGTGGGGGTGTTTGTGCCATCAGGTGTCTGCCTTTGGATGAGGCATCGTGTCTGCTGAGTGCTGGATGTAAACAGGCACCCCAAGTTTTCCTTGTAGGGTGGGTAAAGCAGCCAGGACTCAGCCAACTGAGTGGGAAGCAAAAGGGTTCTGGAGGTATCCTGGGCAAAAAGCACCTCTGAGGGCACAGCTGTTCAGGAGTACACACTATAAATACATCTGTTCTTGACTGCCACTTCTGCAGCTTGTGCAGAGTGCTACCTGAGGGCTTATTGAGGGTGTAGGTGTCACCACAGAGAACCTGGGGCTTTGCTGAGCTTCTGTTCTCCCTTCCAAAGCTGTTTGAACTTTAGTAGAATTTTTTACAGTGAATTGTTTCCTTATAACATCATTAGAGTCTTCCATAATAATTGTTAAATCGTTATTGATTGTGATTTAGTAAATAATCCTATTAAATGAGCCAACAGATAAAACTCCGATCTTGGCTGAGCTTTTGTGCTGCTTGGTGCCTGTGCTCTGCTTGTGCTGCTCACCAGACTCAGCTGTAGGCCATGGAAAGCATCTCACTCCCTGCCCTGTTTAGGAAGACTTGGATCAGTGCTTTGCTGAGGCTTTTCTTCTCTCACTAAGGTTCCATCTATTGTAATTGGTTGGAATTGTTAAAGTACCTCAAATAAGTTTACAAACCACTGTGCACTCTGCTTTCCAGAAATCACAGAATGGTTTGGTGACCTTAGAAGAGACCTTAGAACCCATCCAGTTCCACCCCCTGCCATGGGCAGGGACAACTTCCACCTCCCACCATCCCAGGTTGCTCCAAGCCCCATCCTGTGATGGTGCTCACAGGGGTCTGAGGATGAGGGAAGAGATGAGGATCTGACTCCATGTTTCAGAAGGCTGATTTATTATTTTATGATATATATTATATTAAAACCATACTAAAAGAATAGAAGAAAGGATTTCATCAGAAGGCTGGCTAAGAATAGAAAAAGAAAGAATGATAACAAAGGCTTGTGGCTTGGACTCTCTGTCTGAGCCAGCTGGGCTGTGATTGGCCATTAATTGGAAACAACCCCATGAGCCCAATCCCAGATGCACCTGTTGCATTCCACAGCAGCAGATAACCATTGGTTACATTTTGTTCCTGAGGCCTCTCAGCTTCTCAGGAGAAAAAATCCTAAGGAAAGGATTTTCCATAAAACATCATGGCTACACCATCCAGCCTGGCCTCGGGCACTGCCAGGGATCCAGGGGCAGCCCCAGCTGCTCTGGGCACCCTGTGCCAGGGCCTGCCCACCCTCCCAGGTAGGATTTCTTCCCAAAATCCCATCTAACCCTTCCCTCTGGCAGTTTAAAGAACCCCATGGAAGGGTCCTTACAGTGCAATCGTCTCCACAGTCCAAATCTTCAGCATGTAATTCTGTCCTCCCCTCCAGCTGGATTAGCCAGGCCCAGGCCTTGTTTGGGGCTATTTCTCATGCATGTCTGTGCATAGCAGTGTGATGGGTTTGGGAGCTGGGTTTTACTCCAGGAAGGGACTCTGTCCTCCTCCTTTGGTTGTCTGAGCTGTCTCTAGCAGATACCAAGCAGACTTGGCCCATCTGGTGTAAGATTTTCTTACAATCCTTGGTCACCAGCCTGGCATGGTTTGGTTTGGAAGAGTGGCCAAATGTATGGACACCTCTAAAGCTACCAGCTGAAAAAAGGAAATGGAACAGCTGGATTTTCTTTGGCCTCCTTCAAGCCAAACTTGAAGAGATTTGGGCTCATGGAGGGATAAAGCAGCACATGCAGGTGCAGTGGGATTACAAATCCCTTTCCTTGCACCAGGAGTCCTGGACAGATTTGGGTGGCACATGACCAGGTCCAGCATTCCCCACACCAGCCAACCATCCAAACACTTCAGAGGCACAGAGCAACCTTTGCCTGGGCTGTTTCACTGAGATTTTGCAAGTGTTCATTCTCTTTCTGGTTCCTGTGTAGTCTTGGCCAAATCACCTCACCCCCTCAGCCTGTTTTCCATTTGTAGACAGGATTAGCTGTACTTCCCTTTCCCTTTCTGCCTGTAGGCTCAAAAATTATTTTGCATACAGATTCATGCATTTTGCATGCAGTCCCTGGTAGAGTCAGACCTTATCTTACATGAGACATCTGATGTATCAGATTATAAATGATAAACACCCATAACCACAAGGACAAGTTTCCTTGAAGTCTGTCTGCATGCTGATGTGGGTAACTGGGCTGCTCAGTGCTTGCTGAGAGTTCATTTCTACAGTTCCCAGTGGCTCCCAAATTATTTCCTCTCTCTCAGTGCTCCTGGTGTGGGGCATCAAACACAAAAAAAATATGCAGCCTAAACTGAATAACCTGGTTTCTGCTGATTTCATGTGATCAAGAGATGCCACACTTGCAATTCAGGAGTAAATGAGAGAGACTGTTTTCCTTTGGAAGTGTGTTGTGAGCTTTATTGTTTGATATTAAAGCTGAATTGTGCAAAGTAGCCCATAAATGGCTAATAAAATCAGTGTTTACAGCTTGTAAAGTGCATCAAGTCTCTACCCTGCCTTGCCTAGGGAGATTTATATTTGTGTTTGCTGTCTGGGGTTTAAGAACTGCCCATGGTTTTTCTTTTTGGGTCCATTCTAAATGATGCTGTGGACAAACATCTTTCCCTGTTAACTCAGCTGGGTCCTGCTGAAGCATTGCCAAGAGGAGGAGGAGCAGCAGCAGGAAGAGCAGCACTGCTCCTTCCTCAGCATCAGGGAGAGGAGTGGGGCACCCCAGGCTGTGCCACATGGCATGGAAAACTCCAGAACAAACCACCAAACTCCTGGGAAACCCTGGCAGTAAAATGAGCTCATCATCCTCCTGTGAGTGTGGGCAGCAGAAACACCACTTTTATCCTTGGATCTTCCCTTTGCCTCCATTTCCCTCAGTTTTGTCTTCATGATGTTACACAGATTCTTTTTCCTTGATTTTCCTTTTCCTTTTTGATTTTCCTTTTCCTTTTTGTTTTTCCTTTTTGATTTCCCTATTCCTTTTTTTTTCCTGCTTGATTTTGTTTTTTTCTTCCTTTACGAATGTATTAATGGAAAAAGGCTGAGCTTGCAGTCTGCTTTTTATCTGGTGGTTATGCTGGATCTGCATTTATCAGCATTAATCATCTTTCATAATTGTGAACAATTCTAAATACAAAAATAGATAAACGCATGGGGCATTTCTCCTGACCAATGGTACCTGTGAAAACTCTTTGTTTTCCTCTAACTTTGGAGAAAAGGGTTAAGTGTGTAGGAAGCTGAGGTCTTGGACATAGCAATGCAAACTTCCAACAGCAAACCTGGCTCAAGTCTGGAGGTCAGGAGCTGTGAAGCAGATCTGGTCAGATCGGCTCCTGGGAGGTCTCCTTTGTCACAGACATATTTTCTGAAAAATCCTTTTGCCAGGAATTTTTCTCCTGAGAAGCTGAGAAGCCTCAGAGGAGAAAAAAACCAATAATTATCTGCTGCTGTGGAATGCAACAGGTGCATCTTTGATTGGCCCATGTGAGTTGTTTTTACTTGATGCCCAATGACAGCCACCTGTGTCGAGGCTGTGAGCAGTCACAAGATTTTATTGTCATTCCATTCCTTTCCTTGCTAGCCTCCTGATGAAATCCTTTCTATTCTTTTAGTATAGCTTTAATGTATCATTTTCTTTTCATATAAGATATATCATAAAATAATAAATCAGCCTTCTGAAACATGGAGTCAAGATCCTCATCTCTCCCCTCATCCTGGGACCCCTGCAAACATCACCACAGTCCTTCAGAGGAAGGAAACACAAGGAAGCTTTATTGCAGCAAGATATGTGCAGATGAACAGCTTTTCTACTGGCCAAAAAAGCCCCACATGAAGATGTTCAGTGGCTGGAAGCAGAAACTAAAGCCATCCACACCCCTGAACTGCTCACCTGACAGGCAGGGCATTCCTGTCAGAGATCCTGAGCTGTCCCTGCTCCCAAATGTGCCACACACTCACTCTTGATGGCAGCCTCAAGCTGGGGGAGGCTTCACAGCTGAGGATCTTTTGTTTTCACACAGGACTCTTGTAATGATTAGAACTCTTCTATGTAAAATTTGTAAAATTTTCAAGCCCTTTTGCACTTTGACTTGGGGCTTTGATGAAAGTTTTTCCTGCTCTGGACACTTGCAGCTTTAAATCTCTCTGTTCTTGGTCTGAGAGACCTGCAGGAGCTCAGAGCAATAAAGTGATGGGGCAGAAATTGCCCTTGAGGCACTTTTGTAGCAGGAGAGCTTGAATTAAATGCTGGGGTGTGACTTCACACCCCAGATTGCTACGAGACACATTGAATTTAGTGTGTGAGGCTATCAGATATACCTGGAATTACTGCATGCTCTTTAATTACAAAATCTGCCTTAAGGTGTGTGTTTCCTTGGCTCTCTGTGCAGGTCTGAGCACACAGCTGAAGCTGCCAGCTCATGACCCTGTGTGACCCTGGCCACTGTCTCTGGCCTCATAACAGTTCATTACATTGCCCAGCATTTTGAGCCAGAGTAAGTGAGATTTATAGGTTGCCTGGGGATAATCATTTCAAGAAGAAAGATCAATGATATGCAAGTCAGTGCAAAGAACAGCAAGTTACAATATCTGCCTTGTTAGAAGACATCAAACATCTTCATAAACTATTTAAAGGTAGAAATGATCATTAACCTTTGCTGTAGCAAATTACATTCAGAGTGGTCAATGCCATTTAATATGAGTCAGGGTGACACCCCATTAGGGTTTGTAGGGACCTGGGGATGTGTCTTGGTTTGAGAGACAGGAGTCTGCTAAGGAAGGCAGGAGCCTCCCCTGAAATGGAAAATGTAAACCCCTTCCCTCTGAATTATTGTAATTTTGAAATTAAGGGGCTCTCAGGCAAAGATATGGGAATAGGAATAACAGTTCTTTACTAGGAAAATTTAAAATACAGATGCAATAGTACAAAATAGAAAACACACCACTGCCAGAGTGAGAGCAGTCCCTGTCCCCTGTGTGTCAGGGGGTGGCACAGCCCCATCCCATGGGGGCTCAGCCCTCCTGCAGTGCCAGCTGTGGCTCTGCTGGAGCAGGGATCCTGCACAAGGGGGGAGTTTTCCTCTGCAGCTCCAGGGCTGCTGCAGATGGGCCTGGGCTCCCTCTGGCCATGCAGGGCAGCAGAAGCTGCTCCTCTGGCAATGCCCTGGGCAAAGGCTGCTGGGCTGTGCCAGGCTCACATTGGATCCAGGTAGGAATGCTTGGCTCCTGCCCTGGGCAATGCAGCATCTCCCCATGGGATGCTGGAATTGGATCAGCCCTGCAGGGACACTCAGTGGCCATGGACAGCAGAGATCTCCTGCAGGGAGGATTGGCTGGGGGAGAGATCAAGAAAACTGCCCCAAGAACAGCAGAGAACTGCCCCAGCTCTGACTGATGGGGACAGAACACACACACATTTCCTACCTGAGACAGGCTGTCAATGCTTTGAAGTCATTCTCACCCTGGGTCTGCCTTGGAGGACACACTGGACGAGCAGACTGAACAACACAAAGTGTCCTTGCTCACCTCAGAAGAGCTCTCTGGCCTTGCTTGCAGCTGAACAGCAGCTGCATCCCTTTGCATCCCCCCCACGAAAAACAGCCATGGATCCTTTTTCTACCTCCTTTAGTTAAATATTACTGGTTTTAATATTATATGAAAGCATCCCGTTTTTCCTGTGGGGGAAATCACAACCCAGGCTGTTCCTTGCAGAGCCAGGAGAAGAACAGATTGTTCAGGTTTGCCTTGCTCCTTGGAAACCACCTTGAGCAGCTGATGGCCCCATCCCTCTTTGAGACCCAGCTCTACAGCAATGCATCCCTTGGCTGCTTTTCTTTAAATGCTGTAGTCACGCTGCTGCAATTTAAAGTGTGATCTGTTGTTGATAATCTCAACCCTGCCTCTTCTCCTGATGCTGAATCAATGACATTTTTCCTAAGCTGCCTACATCTGGTGTTTTACTGATGGCTGCATGTGGCCCTCTCGCTTTAATTACTTCTGCTGTGTCTAGCACTATATGCTCTATAATGTTTCAGAGACTGCTTGCAATTAAAATAGAAAATAAGTAATACATTACTTATGTCTCCTTGCAGTTTTATTGTCTGAGCTGTCCAAGTGGCTCAAAGCCCATGGAATATTAGCAAAAACCTGGGACAGGGGAATGACCAGGAGGATTCCTGGCTTTACAGGCTCCTGAAAGGCATAATTTCCTGAACATTGCTTTATTTTATCCAGTTCCTTTGCTCTTGAAAGAAAATGTCAACATATTTAACTTTTCATCCCCTGGTTTCCAGAGGACTCAGTGTAATCAGTCTCCTTGCTGGGGAAGGGCTGTGTTTGTACCAAGTGAGCTCAGCTGATGGTTGGGGCACTTCAGTTTTGTAACTGCTTTAACAGCAGGTTGGGAGGGACTAATCAGATGCAGTTTTGAGTATTCTGGCTTCAGATCAACAAAATGCTTAAGCATGTGCTTAATTTTAAGCACTGCAATGGTTTTGCCTGTGAAAAACAGGGACAAAATGTCATCCAGCCATCCTGCTGAGTAATCCTAACAATTATTTCTCATTCTTGTTTGTTTTTTTTTTTTTTTTTTCCTCAGTGCTTCTTTGCCCCCACAAAATCTTTTAGGCATTCTAGAAGAGCAAGCACAGAAAAGCTGAAATGAAACAGCTCATGCAGGGAAGCACAAGCAATGTGGGGAATTTTCATTTAGCAATCCAAGCAGCAGATTTCTGTTATTATAAATACTGGCTGAATTCACTTGTGAAAATATACAACAGTTAATTTGCATGTAAAGTGACAAATTAAAATCTAAAATTCCCCATTTTGTTCCCTGAGTGGAATATAACATGACAAGATCTGCAAAATGCCTGAGCTCTGCTCCAGTGGCACCCCCAGTCCGGTGGTGCTGCAGCCATCACATTGAACCTGAATGTGACAGAGCTTGGATCAGCACATGGGAACAACTCAACACAAATACTCAGAGGTGTTGGGAGCATAAAACTCATTTCAGTTGGGTGATTTTTAGCACCTGGTCCCTAGAAACTGGGAACTGGGTTGAAGTACAGCCGCTCTCTGCATGAAGATCAGAAAAGTGCCTTCCATCAGGAAGGGATGGAAGATTTATCAATCCCATGTGGTGTAACACCACAGGAGTGGCTGCATTTTGTTTTGGCTGAAAGGCAGAACCTGTCTGAGCAGGTGTTAGTGCTCAAAGGACAGTGAAGCCCTTCCCAGCTTGCAGTAAGGAAGGAGTTAAACACAGGCTGATCTATAGGTTTTGTGACCTGCAGCCTTTCCTGGTATCTTTTCCTGTTCCTTTATCCGATTTTGTGAATTGGAAAGGTCATAGTGGCATAGAGGCTCTTGATAGAGGCATGAGTGGTGGTATCTGCATTTTGTGGTAGCTGAAGGAAGGCTGTTCATTGTCACCCTGTTCTTCTAGAGTTCTTCTAAGCCTTCTGATGTTTACATTTTTGTAATGGAGTTTTTCACGCACTTTTCATGTAAATAATGATTGTTTTCCATTCCTTTCTGGAGGAGGAGAGAATTGATGGGCTGTTGGTTTGACCAGTGTGATTGGAGAGGTGGCAATTTCATCCTCCAATCCATGGTCACTTTTGGAATTCTATAAATATCAAGGTCTGGAAATAACCGTGCCTTTTTTGCCTTGGACATCTCAGCGTGTGAGTGTCGCTCATTCAGTGTCGTATCGTGACATCTCTTTCTTTGGTGAAAGAAACTCAACAACTCATCCCTGCCTAAGCTCTGCTGTGTGCTGGCATTTCACTGGGAAGGACATCTCAGACTGGGCTGTAGAACTTTCCCCTTTGCCCTGGAGCCATCTCCCTTTCCTGCTGCCTTGCCTGGCCCCTGCTGTGTGGAGGCTCCGTGCACAGCCCATCACTGCTGCAGCACTCAGCTCCACTGGGGCACGTCCAGGGCATGGGCAGGTGCCACTGCTCATTTGTTACCCTGGCACACAGCAGCAGCCCTGCTGACACTCGCATCCAGGAGCACTTTGCTCTGTAGAAATTCACTTAATCTTTCCTGACATTCTTTTGGTGGTTAAAGACAAAAAGCACCAGCTTATTCTCATTCCCAGACACTGATGTAGAGACCTGGAGAATTCAAGTGTTGATGAACTCCTTTGTTTTAAATGATTGCAGTAGAATGTAACAGAGAGTAGTTTTAACAAGGCTAAATGAAACCTAAGTTTTCTGAGTGATGCTGATGTCTTTTCTTAAGGGATATCAGTGGCAGCTGCTTGCTGCCCTCCAAGGCTTGAGCTGCTCACAGTGGCAGAAAATGCCAATGAGGTCTCTGCTGAACTAAAATCTGCCTTCTCTGGGCTGAGCTCCTTCTTCTCCTGATCCCTGCCCCACTGAATCCAGTAGAAAATATTCCCATGACACGGGATGGGGTGTCTTGAATTTCCCCTGAGCAGGAAGAGTTGAGAAACCTCTGCACTGCAGTGTTGGGACCATTGTGTACCAAAATCATGGACCAAAATCATGGACCAAAATCATGGAACAAAATCATGGATCAAAATCATGGACCAAAATCATGGACAAAAATCATGGACAAAAATCATAGATCAAAATCATGGATCAAAATCATGGACCAAAATCATGGATCAAAATTGTGGATCAAAATCGTGGATCAAAATCATGGATCAAAATCATGTAACAAAATCATGGAACAAAATCATGGATCAAAATTGTGGATCAAAATCATGGATCAAAATCATGGGCCAAAATCATGGACCAAAATCAAGGACCGAGGGAGTAGCACCTGCCAGTCCCAAACACAGAACCACCAACACAGATATAACTGTGAACCAAATGCTCCTCCCTAGGACTGTAGGTTGTGCCACACTCCCACTGCAGCCACCTGAAAAAGAAAATCTGTTTTGGGTTGGGTTTGTTGTGTTTTATTCCTGCTCATAGCAAATGTCATGAGCAGTGCTACTGGGAGAAGCCATGAGCTGATGCTAAAGGAAGGATTCTGGATGTAGCACACGAACACAACAGTGGTTAATGACATCCTGAGTAAAAACACATCTCTGGTGCAGAGTGTCCAGCATCCAAGTGATTTTCCAGAGCAGGCAGGTGGGCAGAGTAGCAGGGCTATAAAGGAGGGTCCTTCTGCATGCAGGAGAATTTCCTAATTCAGTCTCAGACAGGAATGTGGAGAGGTTTTTTCCGAGCCCTTCCCAAGCCTGTGCTGCAGTTTATCAGGAGGAGACCAGGGGCTGTAGGCATCTCACAAGCCTCTTTAACCCCTGATTTCCCTCTGCTCTCCACTCAGCCCCTCATGCCCTGTCCTCCCCAGGGTTTGCCCTGCTCCCACAGCAGTGCAGAACGCTGCCAGCTGGCACAGACACAGCAGGGACATGAACTTGGCACACAGGGATGTGTGTTCACACCACACCCTGCTCTCACCCTCAGTGGGCACAGCTGGGACAGCCCTGCCAGCAGCACTGCCAGCTTCTGATCTGAGGAGAGGCACGGGATGCTTCTGTAGGGGAAACCGAAAGGAAAAGTTGTTAAAAACAAACAAAGCCCCCAATCTCTCCTCATCCAAAAGAGCAAGATCCTCCAGGCCCCTGCTCTTTGGGTGGCTCACCTGGCTGTTCCAGGTGCTGCCTCTCCAGGCTGAGCTCTCTCTGCAAGGACAGACTGCCACATCTCCCCCACACAGTGATTCATTAATGCTCATGGTGCCTCCTCAGTCAGAGCAATCTAAAGCTCCAGGAAGAAGGATCTTTTGATGGCAGTATCTACTCATAAACCCCTTGGAGCAGAGCTGGAGGGAGGCTGCAGCAGAGGAGCCCACAGGCACTGGGCTCTACCAGGGCAGGGGAGGCAGCAGCTGACCCAGCTGTATCCAGCTGTTCTCCTGCTGGGCCACTATTTCTGAAAAAATCAGAGTTGGCGACTCAGATAAGCATCTACAGCTTTACCTGCACATCCTGCAGCTTTACCTGTACATCCTGCAGCTTTACCTGTATATCCTGCATCTTTACCTGTACTTCCTACAGTTTTACCTGTACATCCTGCAGCTTTACCTGTATATCCTGCATCTTTACCTGCACATCCTACAGCTTTACCTGCACTTCCTACAGCTTTACCTGTACTTCCTACAGCTTTACCTGTACATCCTACAGCTTTACCTGCACTTCCTACAGCTTTACCTGTACTTCCTACAGCTTTACCTGCACTTCCTACAGCTTTCCCTGTACATCCTACAGCTTTACCTGTACATCCTACAGCTTTACCTGCTTTACCAGAGTTGGTGACTCAGATAAGCATCCTACAGCTTTACCTGTATATCCTACAGCTTTACCTGTACTTCCTACAGCTTTCCCTGCACATCCTACAGCTTTACCTGTACATCCTACAGCTTTCCCTGCACATCCTACAGCTTTCCCTGCACATCCTACAGCTTTACCTGCACATCCTACAGCTTTACCTGTACTTCCCACAGCTTTACCTGCACATCCTGCAGCTTTACCTGCTTTACCAGAGTTGGTGATTCAGATAAGCATCCTACAGCTTTACCTCTGCTCAAGGATTTCCCCTGCATGAAGAAGGAGCCCAGGTTTTCTCTGCACCACAAAACATTGTTTTCCTTGTAGAGCAAGGATTTGTTTGTTTAACAAGGAGGTCAGAGAGGGCAAGTGAGGAAGGTATGTAGGTAAAAAAGAGTAAGTGGCATTCACTCCAGTGCCAGCCAACCTGTATAATACTGCTATTTCAGCCTTTGTTCAAAGGGGAATGATTATCCAGCACACCCTTCAGTTCTCAGGCAAGAGGGAGAGCCTGGGTTCGACCTCACAGCAACCTCTCTGCACCAAGGGGTTACTCAAGGTGTGTCAAAGCAGAGCCTCAGGCTGCCAAAATCCTGCTGGGCTCTGTGGGGCCCTGGTGCATCCCTAAAGAGGCTGAGAGGTGCCAGGCAGGACCTGGATCCTGTCCAGTGGCACAAACTGCAGGGGTTCCTGGTGCTCCCCACGTGCCTGCCTGCAGCCCCACTGGAATTAACCATGACAGAGAGCACTGCTGTGCTGTGTAAGGTGTTAGTAACTTAGAGCCATGACAGAAAGCACTGCTGTGCTGTGTAAGGTGTTAGTAACCTACAGCAATGACAGAGAGCACTGCTGTGTAAGGTGTTAGTAACTTACAGCCATGACAGAGAGCACTGCTGTGCTGTGTAAGGTGTTAGTAACCTCCAGCCATGACAGAGAGCGCTGCTGTGCTGTGTGAGGTGTTAGTAACCCCCTGCAATGACAGAAGGCACTGCTGTGCTGTGTAACGTGTTAGTAACTTAGAGCCATGACAGAAAGCACTGCTGTGCTGTGTAAGGTGTTAGTAACCTACAGCAATGACAGAGAGCACTGCTGTGTAAGGTGTTAGTAACCTACAGCAATGACAGAGAGCACTGCTGTGCTGTGTAAGGGGTTAGTAACTTATAGCCATGACAGAGAGCACTGCTGTGCTGTGTAAGGTGTTAGTAACTTACAGCCATGACAGAGAGCACTGCTGTGCTGTGTAAGGTGTTAGTAACCCCAGCAGTGTGTGTAGCAGACAGAAAAGGCCAGGCTAAAGCTGTGTTAATCAGGGCTATTCAGAGCTCACACGTCCCTGCTGGCGTGGCAGGGGATGTTGGATGTGTTACCCTCTGAGTTTCATGCAATAGCCACAGCAGCAATGTGCTGCTCCTGCCTTGCTGAAGGGCTGTGGATTTAATTTCTGCTTCTAAGTAGTGCTATTTGCAAATCCATGGAGGGTACAGAGCAGATTTCTAGGACATGGACTTGTAGGTATTCATCCTTTTCATGCCACACTCCTGACCTTGGGGTGTAATGTATGCTTGTGTACCTTTGTAGAGTGCCCTTTGCTAGACAAGGGAGGCAAGAGGATGAGCCAAAGGTTGTGCTACTGATCTGGATTGGGGAAGACATGGGTTTAATTCCCCATCCTTGTGCAGTCTCCTTGTGACAAAATCTCGCATAATAAAAACCTTCAGGAGGTGAGGTTCAGCAAGAATGACACAGAAACTGCAAAAGGAAAAAAAAAAAGCATTTGTTAAAAGGTGGAAAACATCCTTAGGCCCTTGGTTCTTAACTGTCAAGTGTTGTGTCTTGCCTAGAGGTCTGAGACCTTGTGTGTGTGTGTGCTCTGTTCAGCTGCAAACAGTCAGAATAATGAAGATGGACATTTTTGGCTCTCTGGATCAAAAAGTGATGGTTGTGACTGCAAATTAATAGAAGAGGGGGAAAGTAAGGACATAAAAGGCATTTTTTCAAGCACTGGCTGCCAGAATCTCTTCACAGGGCAAAGGTGGGTCAGGCAGGGCAGCTGCCTGGTAAATCCTCCTGGGATGTCTCTGTTTCCATCCTGTTCCAGAAGAGTTCACATGATGGCTGCAGCCAGGGAATGTGGGAGCCCTGGGCAGACAAATCCTGGTGATTCATTAATTTCTTTATTTTCCCAAACTCCAGAGACTCTTTAAAAGACTTTCCTAATGTGGCTGTAATAATTTCTACCTGCAGACAGCTCTGGCTTAATTTTCAAGGATCATCTCCACATTAGAGGTGGCAGAAGGAAGAGATAAAGAAAAAATATTTAAAATAGCACATGTAGGCAGCAGATTAAATGTATTTGTTCTAAGTCCAGTGCATCAGCCAGCACAGATGAGATGTCCTGGACTCTTTCTGTTTATCTCTGAGAGGAACCAAGGCTGAGAGTCAAGGAGTCTGAAGTTATTGTTTGGGGAAGAACAACATTATGTGCACAGCAGAAATCACCCACTTCAGTCCCTCAGGTCCATGGTCTCTGAAGAAACACCACGAATTTCTCTGAAGAGTATTTGCTTTCTGCATTGCCAAGGGTCCATCCACCCTTGGTGCCATACCCTGTGTGTGTGTGATGGGATCCAGCCACAGGAGGGGGACAAAGATGCACTTGGTGAGGAAATTTTAACATGTAGGAGGTTTAACCCAACCCCTGCTGGCAGAGGCAGAGGATCTGAGCCCAAGCCTTCCAGTCCTGGGGAGTTCAGTCCTGCCATGGACACACAGCAGATCCTGAGCATGGGGACTGTGCTGTCCTGTTGGCAAA
Organism: Agelaius phoeniceus; assembly: GCF_051311805.1. NCBI lineage: Eukaryota > Metazoa > Chordata > Aves > Passeriformes > Icteridae > Agelaius > Agelaius phoeniceus. The sequence goes on from NC_135284.1 coordinate 8,974,979, forward strand.
GGGCTTTTGATCACGTTATCACTGCAG